>NW_026728579.1:641665-1275830 GCF_030684315.1 Stegostoma tigrinum | reverse complement strand
ATCTTTCGATGCTGGGTTCACTGAAGTGCTTATTTCAGAGAGATAAGCACTTCAGAAGGCCAAAATCTAAACTTCACTAAACGACTCAACTTTTGATGCTGGTTTCACTGAAATGCTTCTTTCAGTCAGATATGCACATCAGAAGGCCAAAATCTCAACATCACCAAACCACCCAACTTTCGATCCTGGATTTACCCAAATGCTTATTTCAGTGAGATAAGCACTTCAGAAGACCAAAATCTAAACTTCACCAAACCACTCAACTTTTGATGCTGGGTTCACTGAAGTGCTTATTTCAGAGAGATAAGCACTTCACTACGCCAAAATCCCATCCTCACCAAACGACTCATCTTTTGATGCTGGTATCACTGAATTGCTTATTTCAGTGAGATAAGCACTTCAGAAGGCCAAAATCACAACTTCACAAAACCACACATCTTTCGATGCTGAGTGCACTGAAGTGCTTATTTCAGCGAGATAAGCACTTCAGAATGCCAAAATCCCAACCTCACCCAACGACTCAACATTTGATGCTGGTTTCACTGAAATGCTTCTTTGAGTCAGATATGCACATCAGAAGGCCAAAATCTCAAGTTCACCAAACCACCCAACTTTCGATCCTAGATTTACCCGAATGCTTATTTCAGTGAGATAAGCACTTCAGTAGACCAAAATCTAAACTTCACCAAACCACTCAACTTTTGATGCTGGGTTCACTGAAGTGCTTATTTCAGTGAGATAAGCACTTCAGAAGTCCAAAATCCCAACCTCACCAAACGACTCATCTTTTGATGCTGGTTTCACTGAATTGCTTATTTCAGCGAGATAAGCACTTCAGAATGCCAAAATCCCAACTTCACCAAACGACTCATCTTTTGATGCTGGTTTCACTGAATTGCTTATTTCAGTGAGATAAGCACTTCAGATGGCCAAAATCTCAACTTCACGAAACCATTCAACTTTCGATGCTGGGCTCACTGCAGTGCTTATTTCAGTGAGATAAGCACTTCAGAATGCCAAAATCCCAACCTCACCAAACGACTCAACTTTTGATGCTGGTTTCACTGAAATGCTTCTTTCAGTCAGATAAGCACTTCAGAAGGCCAAAATCTCAACTTCACAAAACCACCCAACTTTCGATCCTGGATTTACCCAAATGCTTATTTCAGTGAGATAAGCACTTCAGAAAACCAAAATCTAAACTTCACCAAACCACTCAAGTTTCGATGCTGGGTTCACTGAAGTGCTTATTTCAGAGAGGTAAGTACTTCACTATGCCAAAAATCCCAACCTCAGCAAACGACTCAACTTTTGATGCTGGTTTCACTGAATTGCTTATTTCAGTGAGACAAGCACTTCAGAAGGCCAAAATCTCAACTTCACAAAACCCACCCATCTTTCGATCCTGGATTTACCCAAATGCTTATTTCAGTGAGATAAGCACTTCAGTAGATCAAAATCTAAACTTCACCAAACCACTCAACTTTCGATGCTGGGTTCACTGAAGTGCTTATTTCAGTGAGATAAGCTCTGCAGAAGTCCAAAATCCCAACTTCACCAAACCACAAAACTTATGATGCTGGGTTCACTGAAGAGCGTATTTCTGTCAGATAAGCACTTCAGAAGGCAAAAATCCCAACTTCACCAAACCACAAAACTTATGATGCTGGGTTCACTGAAGTGCTTATTTCAGAGAGATAAGCACTTCACGACGCCAAAATCCCAACCTCACCAAACGACTCAACTTTTGATGCTGGTTTCACTGAATTGCTTATTTCAGTGAGATAAGCACTTCAGAAGGCCAAAATCTAAACTTCACTAAACGACTCAACTTTTGATGCTGGTTTCACTGAAATGCTTCTTTCAGTCAGATATGCACATCAGAAGGCCAAAATCTCAACATCACCAAACCACCCAACTTTCGATCCTGGATTTACCCAAATGCTTCTTTCAGTGAGATAAGCACTTCAGAAGACCAAAATGTAAACTTCACCAAACCACTGAACTTTCGATGCTGGGTTCACTGAAGTGCTTATTTCAGAGAGATAAGCACTTCACTCCGCCAAAATCCCAACCTCACCAAACGACTCAACTTTTGATGCTGGTTTCACTGAATTGCTTATTTCAGTGAGATAAGCACTTCAGAAGGCCAAAATCTAAACTTCACTAAACAACTCAACTTGTGATGCTGATTTCACTGAAATGCTTCTTTCAGGCACAGGCAGGCAGGCAGACAGAGACAGGTAGGCACAGGCAGACAGTTTAACAGAGACAGTCAGGCTGGCACAGGCAGAGAGACAGAGACAGTCAGGCAGACATGCCGAGACAGTCAGGCAGAGAGGCAGAGCCAGGCAGGCAAGCCGACAGGCAGTCAGACACAGACTGTCAGACACAGATGCAGGCAGACGGAGACAGGCAGGCACACAGGCAGTGACAGTCAGGCAGTCAGGCATACACAGTCAAGCAGAGACAGTCAGGCAGGCAGGCAGGCAGGCAGACAGACAGTCAGGCACAGGCAGTCAGACAGGCAGGCGGAGACAGCCAGGCAGAGACAGGCATACAGACAGACAGAGACAGTCAGACACAGAGAGACAGAGTCAGAGTCAGAGTCAGACAGAGACAGGCAGGCAGACACAGACTGTCAGACAGATATAGGCAGACGGAGACAGTCAGGCAGACAGACAGACAGGCAGGCAGAGACAGTCAGGCAGACAGGCAGAGACAGGCAGGCAGACAGAGACAGTCAGGCAGGCAGGCAGAGACAGTCAGGCAGGCAGACAGCACAGGCATACAGACAGGCAGAGACAGTCAGGCAGGTAGAGACAGGCAGACAGGGACAGACAGGCAGACAGGCACAGGCAGACCGGCAGAGACAGTCAGGCGGACAGGCAGGCAGGCAGACATTGACAGACAGTCAGAGACAGTCAGGCGGACAGGCAGGCAGGTAGAGACAGACAGACAGGCAGGCACAGGCAGAGACAGTCACGCGGATAGGCAGAGGCAGTCAGGCAGGCAGAGACAGGCCGAGACAGGCAGACAGAGACAGTCAGGCAGGCAGACAGAGACAGGCAGGCACAGGCAGACAGTCAGACAGACAGAGGCAGGCAGGCAGGCACAGGCAGAGGCAGGCAGGCAGAGACAGGCCGAGACAGGCAGTCAGAGACAGTCAGGCAGGCAGGCACAGGCAGACAGTCAGACAGACAGAGGCAGGCACAGGCAGAGACAGTCAGGCAGAGACAGGCAGAGAGACAGACAGTCAGGCAGTCAGGCAGAGAGACAGTCAGGCAGAGACAGTCAGACGGAGCAGTGAGGCAGGCAGAGACAGACTGGCAGGCAGGTAGAGACAGGCAGGCAGAGACAGTCAGGCAGGCAGGCAGAGACAGTCAGGCAGACAGGCAGAGACAAGCAGACAGACAGGCTGACAGGCAGAAACAGGCAGTCAGACACAGGCAGACTGTCAGACAGACACAGGCAGGCGGAGACAGGCACGCAGAGGCAGGCAGGCGGAGACAGGCAGAGGCAGGCAGAGAGGCAGACAGAAACAGGCAGACAGAGGCAGTCAGACACAGACAGACAATCAAACTGACACGGGCAGACAGAGACAGGCAGGCAGGCGGAGACAGGCAGATGCAGGCGGAGACAGGCAGTCAGACACAGGCAGACTGTCAGACAGTTACAGGCAGACGGAGACAGGCACGCGGAGACAGTCAGAGACAGGCAGGCAGGCAGAGGCAGTCAGACACACAGACAGTCAAACCGATACAGGCAGAGATAGACAGGCAGGCGGGTGCAGGCAGAGGCAGGCAGACAGAGACAGTCAGACACAGACAGGCAGAGGCGCAGACAGAGACAGACAGACAGAGACAAACAGACAGAGACAGTCAGGCAGACATGCAAAGAGTCAGGCAGACACCAGAGAGTCAGGCAGACATATAGACAGGCAGACAGAGGCAGGCAGGTGGGCAGAGACAATCAGGCACAGGCAGGCAGAGACAGAGACAGTCAGGCAGAGACAGTCAGACATAGACAGAGACAGGCAGGCAGGCAGATGCAGGCAGAGACAGAGAGACAAGCAGACAGATACAGGCTGTCAGACAGAGACACACAGGCAGATGGAGGCAGGCAGGCAGAGACAGCCAGACACAGGCAGAGACAGGCAGGCAGAGACAGACAGGCAGGCAGAGACAGTCAGACACAGACAAACAGAGTCAGACAGAGACAGGCAGGCAAACAGACAGACAGGCACAGGCAGATGGAGGCAAGCAGGCGGAGACAGACAGAGGCTGGCAGAGACAGTCAGATACAAGCAGGCAGTCAGACACAGACTGTCAGATAGATACAGGCAGACGGAGACAGGCAGGCAGGCAGAGACAGTCAGATAGACAGACAGACAGAGACAGTCAGTCAGACAGAGGCAGGCAGGCAGGCAGATGCAGGCAGAGACAGAGAGACAGGAAGACAGGCAGAGGCAAGCAGACAGATACAGGCTGTCAGACAGAGACAGACAGGCAGATGGAGGCAAGCAGGCGGAGACGGACAGAGGCCGGCTGAGACAGTCAGACAGAGGCAGGCAGGCAGACAGACAGACAGAGACAGGCAGTCAGACACAGGCAGACTGTCAGACAGATACAGGCAGACAGAGACAAGCACGCGGAGACAGGCAGACACAGACAGGCAGACAGAGGCAGTCAGACACAGACTGTCAGATAGATACAGGCAGACGGAGACAGGCAGAGACAGGCAGGCAGACAGACAGAGACAGGCAGGCAGGCAGAGACAGTCAGACACAGAGAGACAGAGTCAGAGTCAGACAGAGACCAACGGCAGGCAGGCAGACAGACAGAGACAGGCAAGCAAACCGACAGGCAGTCAGACACAGACTGTCAGACAGATACAGTCAGACGGAGACAGGCAGGCAGACAGGCAGAGACACTCAGGCAGTCAGGCAGACACAGTCAAGCAGAGACCGTCAGGCAGACAGACAGACAGTCAGATACAGAGACAGAGTCAGACAGAGACAGGCAGGCAGGCAGGCAGACAGACACAGGCAGTCAGACACAGACTGTCAGACAGATATAGGCAGACAGAGACAGTCAGGCTGACAGGCAGAGACAGGCAAGCAGAGACAGGCAGGCAGGCAGAGACAGTCAGGCGGAGACAGGCAGACAGAGGCAGGCATACAGACAGGCAGAGACAGTCAGGCAGGCGGAGGCAGACAGGCAGATGGAGGCAGGCAGACACCGACAGGCAGAGACAGGCAGGCAGGCACGCAGAGGCAGACAGAGAAAGAGAGGCAGGCAGACAGAGGCAGACAGAGACCGGCAGGCAGGCAGAGACAGTCAGACAGAGACGCAGAGAGTCAGGCAGAGACGCAGGCAGTCAGATAAACAGAGGCAGAGAGTCAGGCAGGCAGGCAGGCAGACAGAGACAGTCAGGCCGAGGCAGACAGAGGCAGGCGGGCAGACAGAGACAGTCAGAAGGCAGTCAGTCAGACAGAGGCAGGCAGAGACAGTCAGACAGACAGAGACAGACAGACAGTCAGACAGAGACCGCCAGTCAGGCAGGCAGAGACAGTCAGACAGAGACAGACAGTTAGACAGGCAGAGGCAGACAGAGATAGAGAGGCAGGCAGACAGAGGCAGGCAGAGAGTCAAGCACACACGCAGAGAGTCAGACAGACGTGCAGGCAGGCAGACACGCAGTCAGTCAGGCAGGCAGAGAGAGACAGTCAGACAGAGACAGGCAGAAGGCAGACAGGCAGCCAGACAGAGACAGGCCGCCAGACAGTCAGACAGGCAGAGACAGGCAGATAGACAGACAGTCAGACAGAGACAGGCAGGCAGAGACAGTCAGAAGACAGACAGAGGCAGGCAGACACGGACAGTCAGATAGACAGACAGACAGACAGACAGAGACAGTCAGGCAGGCAGGCAGGCAGAGACAGTCAGAAGACAGACAGAGGCAGGCAGACACGGACAGTCAGATAGACAGACAGAGAGACAGACAGAGACAGTCAGTCAGGCAGACAGACAGACAGACAGACAGAGACAGTCAGTCAGGCAGACAGACAGAGACAGTCAGGCAGGCAGAGACAGTCACACAGACAGGCAGGCAGACAGAGGCAGGCAGAGACAGTCAGACCGAGATAGGTAGGCAGAGACAGTCAGATAGAAAGACAGTCAGATAGAAAGACAGTCAGATAGAAAGACAGTCAGACAGAAAGAGGCAGGCAGGCAGACAGACAGGCCAAGGCAGAGAGAGACAGGCAGACAGACAGTCAGAAGGCAGGCAGACAGTCAGTCAGACAGAGGCAGGCAGAGACAGACAGGCAGGCAGAGACAGGCAGGCAAACAGTCAGACAGAGACAGGCCGACAGTCAGACAGAAACAGGCAGGCAGGCAGAGGCAGTCAGACACAGACACCCAGTCAGACAGAGACAGAGAGACAGACAGGCAGGCGGGACCAGGCAGGCAGGCAGAGACAGTCAGACACAGACAGGCAGGCAGGCAGACACACAGACAGAGACAGACAGACAGAGGGAGGCAGACACAGACAGGCAGGCAGACAGAGACAGGCAGGCAGACAGAGACAGGCAGGCAGGCAGAGACAGTCAGACAGAGACAGACAGAGACAGTCAGGCAGGCAGACAGAGACAGTCAGGCAGGCAGACAGAGACAGGTAGAGACAGGCAGACAGGCAGAGACAGTCAGGCGGACAGGCAGAGGCAGGCAGGCAGACAGAGACAGGCCGAGACAGTCAGGCACAGGCAGGCAGACAGGCAGACAGAGACAGGCAGACACAGTCAGGTAGAGACAGGCAGACAGGCACAGGCAGAGGCAGTCAGGCAGCGACAGGCAGGCAGGCAGGCAGACAGAGACAGGGCGAGGCAGACAGGCAAACAGAGACAGGCAGACAGGCGGAGGCAGGCAGGCAGACAGAGACAGGCCGAGACAGTCAGGCACAGGCGGGCAGACAGGCAGACAGAGACAGGCAGACACAGTCAGGTAGAGACAGGCAGACAGGCACAGGCAGAGGCAGTCAGGCAGCGACAGACAGGCAGGCAGGCAGACAGAGACAGGGCGAGGCAGACAGGCAAACAGAGACAGGCAGGCAGACAGGCGGAGACAGTCAGGCAGAGACAGGCGGAGAGACAGACAGTCAGGCAGACAGGCGGAGACGGACAGTCAGGCAGAGACAGTCAGACGGAGCAGTCAGGCAGGCAGAGGCAGACTGGCAGGCAGAGACAGACAGGCGGAGACAGACAGGCAGACAGGCAGAGACAGTCAGGCACAGACAAACAGAGACAGGCAGACACACAGACACAAGCAGACAGAGACAGGCAGGCAGACAGAGACAGGCAGGCAGGCAGAGACAGTCAGACGGAGCAGTCAGGCAGGCAGAGGCAGACTGGCAGGCAGAGACAGACAGGCGGAGACAGACAGGCAGACAGGCAGAGACAGTCAGGCACAGACAAACAGAGACAGGCAGACACACAGACACAAGCAGACAGAGACAGGCAGGCAGACAGAGACAGGCAGGCAGGCAGAGACAGTCAGACAGAGACAGGCAGGCAAACAGTCAGACAGAGACAGGCCGACAGTCAGACAGAGACAGGCAGGCAGGCGGCGCCAGGCAGGCAGGCAGAGACAGTCAGACACAGACAGGCAGGCAGACAGACAGAGGCAGGCAGGCAGAGGCAGGCAGACAGACAGAGGGAGGCAGACAGAGACAGATAGACAGGCAGGCAGACAGACAGACAGAGGCAGGCAGTTGGAGACAGACAGACGCAGACAGACAGACAGTCAGAGGCAGGCAGGCAGAGACAGACAGGCAGACAGAGACCTTTTTAAAATTAACAAGAACATGTGATTAACACACTTAATAGCTGCGACCGAGTGTGATTTAAAAGAATGCTGATTACCAGAAGTTAAATAGGGGTTGTAAGATCCACTATTTGAAACGAGTAAAGAGCCAATTCGATTGTACTTTGGATTTGGGTGTAATGAGAATGCACGTCGGTTGAAAGAGATTGATGTTTTAGTTTAAACTGTTCTGAGTCCTGCTTCATAAATATAAAGGAGGGCTTCATAATTTATAAAGCTACTGTTCCTCCACCATTGTGCTGCAGAAATTACTGAATCAAACGACAGAATATGACCAGCATCATAAGATAGGAGTAGAAGTAAGGCCATTCGGCCAATCAAGTCCACTTTGCCATTTAAATCATGGCTGATGGGCATTTCAACGACACTTCCCTCAACTCTCCCTGTAGCCCTTGACTCCTTTTGAGATCAAGAATTTGTTGATCTCTGCCTGGAAGGCATCCAACGTCCCGGCCTCCACTGCACTCTGCGGCAATGAATTCACAAGCCCACCACTCTCTGGCTGAAGACGTATCGTCTCGTTTCAGTTTTAAATTTCCCCCCTCTAATTTTAAGGCTGTGCCCACGGGTCCGACTCTCCCCGCCTAACGGAAACAACTTCCTAGCGTCCACCCCTTCTAAACCATACATTATCACTGACGGTTCCCTAGTTAGATTTGACATATTGCATTTGAGAAGGAAATGGCCTGTTTCCATCATTCCAGAGTACTTTTCTTAATCATTGTATTTATTTGTCGGCCCAATAAAGGAATTAATTTTATTTGATAGCTCAATAAGTTAAAACTGTAATCAAAGTTAGTTTTCTTCCTCCTTTGTAGTGGATCTGTTGGAGTTGCACACAGCACAACACGTCTTTGATCGACACAAATTGACACAAAACGAGCAACTTCTAAATGTAACTGAAGTAATCAACTGTTTAACGTCCATTTATGATGGTTTGGAACAAAATCACAAAGACTAGGTCCATGTGTCACTCTGTGTCAACATGTGTCTGAACTGGCTGCTGAACGTCTTTGATACGTATGTATGATTTACACTTGAATGTAGTATGTTTAGATTGTCCTAAGGTGCATTAAACTGCATCCTACATTTTGGATTTTGATCAGTTAAGTAAATGTGAAGATTGTTAACTGATTAAAATCAATCCTAGTATTGTTGACATAAGGTTTCAGTATGTTCTAATTTCATTTCAGTGCAAGTGATAAAGTAGTTGAAAGTTTTAGCGACTTGTGTTTTAAATCATAAAATTGAAACTGATATAGAACATAGAACGTAGAACAGTACAGCACAGAACAGGCCCTTCAGCCCACGATGTTGTGCCGACCATATACTTTTGATTCCATTTGGTCAGATCTGTACAGGATCATGGAGACATCTTGACACTCTGATTGTAATGCTCTTCACGGTGACAAATGTTAGTGCTGGAGAAAGACGTGTATAAAGTACACAATATGAACAGTTAATGTCAAGGAATAAACAGCCAGATGCAGAATAAGTTTTTATGTGACCCTCAATCTCGTAGAGTCATATAGCATAGAAACACCATGTCTATGCCTCCCAACAAACACCAAACTACACTAATCTCATTTATCTACACTTGGTCCCTAGCCTACTTTGACCTAGCATTTTAAATGCTCATCCCAGATGCTTTTTAAATGTTGAGAATACCTGCCTCAACTACCCTCTCAGGCAGCGTGCTCCATATGTCCACTTTGTTGATGAAAAAGCTTTTCCTCAGACTTCCTCCAAAGCATTTAATCCTCACCTTAAACTTGTGCCATCTGGTCTTAGACACATGTGCCATGGGGAAAGGATTCTCACAATGTATTCTGCCAGGGCCTGTCATAATTTTTTCTGCCTCAATCAGATCCCAACCCCCACCTCAGCTTCCTCTGCTACAAGAAACACAAATCCAGCATACCAGTCTATCTCGTAACTGTGACTTTTTAACCTAGCCAGTATCTTGAAGAGCATTAACTGTGCCATTGTGGTATTTTCCAGACTAATTGTCGTTCAGCTTATCTCAGTCAGATTGTTTAGTAAGCTCCATTTAGGAATAATGTTATGCACTTCACTTGGAAATGTATTAAGACTGTGACAGTATATTGGGGAATCCTTGCAAGTGGAGAGATTTTTATTTTCTTTCAGTCCAAGCTGGATATAATTCTAGGATTTGGAGATGAACGTCCAGGGTTAAACCTCCGGTGTCCTTCTATCCACCCCAAATCTCCTCCAATTTTCCATTTATATAAAATTGAGCTTTGTTTGCATGAGGTGTGTTCCAATATTAAATCGTTATTGCGACTGTAAATTTTGACATTCTTCATTAGGTACGTACTCTTCATATTGATAGCGGCTCAAGGTGCTTCAGGGTGTCAAAACCAAAATGTTGCATTTTCCAGTGAAATTGTAGACATTGAGCTGAAATTCTCGCGAGGGAGCACTGAACGGCATGCATTATTTCTGAGTACCGCCCTCATTAATACTTATTCCATTTTTGTACCTGCCAGACAGAAACTAGACGCTCAGAATTAGCGAAATGAAATTCTGAGTGGGTGTATGATGCTTGCACATTGCTCAATGCTCCTCTGGACCTCCAACTTGGGCAGTAGTCACCCGCATCTGCAGCCACACCCATCAGTAGCACCCCATGTCCACAGTTTTGACATGTGGCATGTTCCAGCCTCAGCACATCATGGCACATCTCAGATCTGCTTTCAGTACTCTTCTGTACTTCATTGCTGCATTTTGGATTGCAGCAGCCCCCCCTCATTGCAGTGCTACTGCCAGGGCACTTTTATATGCAGGGACAGGCACCCATTCGTGTATTGGGCCACGTTACACATCAGGACACCTTGCTTGAGCTCTCCACTCTCATTTTGTCCCTGCATGAATGCTAACAGCTCCTCTGCCTTGTCTTCATTTGCTTTGTCTTTTTATGGGTTGCCCCCTCCGCCACATCTCTCAGACTCATAACACTAGTATGTTGATTAACCTTTTGGCATCGAGACAAAGCCAGACAGCTTGTCATGTTTGTCAGCAGTCATCAATCAAAGGAGTGGGTGTGTTGCCGTTCAGCACCGTGATATGTTGATCTCACACCTGCAGCATGTGCCAGCTGCAGAAGCACAGAAGGCATTGCATTGTCTCCAACCACATGGTCGTTCTTCATGTTCTGAGGGGAATGGTCTGTAGTCAAGGGAGGCAGTTCCAGGCAGCAGATCGAGGTAACTCCAGGGCATTGTCTGATATCACTCGAGGGGCTTGGATGCAATCAGTTGGCTGCTCAGGATGATCATGGTCAGGACACTGTCCTCATAGGTTGTGAGAAGTCAAACGTTAGACACCTCACTACCTGTGTTGGCTCTTTCTGCCCTACGGTGGGCTGTTTTTCCTGGAATGAAACAAAGGGAGCGATTGAGTGAGATGAAATGAGCTGGTGCATTTGTTAGTGCTCATGTATGTTTGGGAAGGGAGGTGAGGTCTCCTGGGTGAGAGCAAGAGGCACAGAGAACATAGAGGATTAATAGCCTTGGGCCCTCAAGAAGGCGAGAGCAAGTGAAGACAGACATTGAATGCTTTGGTGAGAATGGTATTACATGAGCTGTGCTGAAGGGTGGTGCAGAATTAGAGAGAGTGTGAATGTGAGGTAGCACAGACCAATGATACCAGTCACGGTTGGACGTAGAGCAGTTTTTCCGCCGTCTTCGCCTCCATGCCTACTTCTTCAACCGGGAACCTAACCCTCCTTCCACTGACCCCTTCACCCGCTTCCAACACAAGTCCTCCTCCTGGACACCACCCCTAGGCCTCCTACCCTCCCTCGACCTCTTCATCTCCAACTGCCGTCGAGACGTTAACCACCTCAACCTCTCCACCCCTCTCACCCACTCCAACCTCTCCCCCGCAGAACGGGCAGCCCTCCGCTCCAACCCCAACCTCACCATCAAACCCGCAGACAAGGGTGGCGCAGTGGTAGTATGGCGCACGGACCTCTACATCGCTGAGGCCAGACGCCAACTCTCCGACACCACCTCCTACTGCCCCCTCGATCATGACCCCACACCCACATGACCAAACCATCATCTCCAACACCATTCACGACCTCATCACCTCAGGGGACCTCCCACCCACATCCTCCAACCTCATTGTTCCCCAACCCCGCACGGCCGTTTCTATCTCCTTCGCAAAATCCACAAACCTGCCTGCCCTGGTCGACCCATCGTCTCAGCCTGCTCCTGCCCCACCGAACTCATCTCCACCTATCTGGACTCCATTTTCTCCCCTTTGGTCCAGGAACTCCCCACCTACGTCCGTGACACCACCCACGCCCTCCACCTCCTCCAGGACTTCCAATTCCCTGGCCCACAACACCTCATATTCACCATGGATATCCAGTCCCTATACACCTGCATTCCGCATGCAGATGGCCTCAAAGCCCTCTGCTTCTTCCTGTCCCGCAGGCCCGACCAGTCCCCCTCCACCGACGCTCTCATCCGCCTAGCTGAACTCGTCCTCACCCTCAACAACTTCTCTTTTGACTCCTCCCACTTCCTACAGACTAAGGGGGTGGCCATGGGTACCCGCATGGGCCCCAGCTATGCCTGCCTCTTTGTAGGTTACGTGGAACAGTCCCTCTTCCGTACCTACACAGGCCCCAAACCGCACCTCTTCCTCCGGTACATTGATGACTGTATCGGCGCCGCCTCTTGCTCCCCAGAGGCGCTCGAACAGTTCATCCACTTCACCAACACCTTCCACCGCAACCTTCAGTTCACTGGGCCATCTCCAGCACATCCCTCACCTTCCTGGACCTCTCAGTCTCCATCTCAGGCAACCAGCTTGTAACTGATGTCCATTTCAAGCCCACCGATTCCCACAGCTACCTAGAATACACCTCCTCCCACCCACCCTCCTGCAAAAATTCCATTCCCTATTCTCAATTCCTCCGCCTCCGCCGCATCTGCTCCCACGATAAGACATTCCACTCCCGCACATCCCAGATGTCCAAGTTCTTCTAGGACAGCAACTTTCCCCCCACAGTGATCGAAAACGCCCTTGACCGCGTCTCCCGTATTTCCCGTAATACATCCCTCACACCCCGCCCCCGCCACAACCGCCCTAAGAGGATCCCCCTCGTTCTCACACTCCACCCTACCAACCTCCGGATACAACGCATCATCCTCCGACACTTGCGCCATTTACAATCCGACCCCACCACCCAAGACATTTTTCCATCCCCACCCCTGTCTGCTTTCCGGAGAGACCACTCTCTCCGTGACTCCCTTGTTCGCTCCACACTGCCCTGCAACCCCACCACATCCGGCACCTTCCCCTGCAACCGCAGGAAATGCTACACTTGCCCCCACACCTCCTCCCTCACCCCTATCCCAGGCCCCAAGATGACATTCCACATCAAGCAGAGATTCACCTGCACATCTGCCAATGTGGTATACTGCATCCACTGTACCCGGTGTGGCTTCCTCTACATTGGGGAAACCAAGCGGAGGCTTGGAGACCGCTTTGCAGAACACCTCCGCTCAGTTCCGAACAAACAACTGCACCTCCCAGTCGCAAACCATTTCCACTCCCCCTCCCATTCTCTAGATGACATGTCCATCATGGGCCTCCTGCACTGCCACAATGATGCCACCCGAAGGTTGCAGGAACAGCAACTCATATTCCGCCTGGGAACCCTGCAGCCATATGGTATCAATGTGGACTTCACCAGTTTCAAAATCTCCCCTTCCCCTACTGCATCCCTAAACCAGCCCAGTTCGTCCCCTCCCCCCGCTGCACCACACAACCAGCCCAGCTCTTGCGCCCCCCCCCCCACCCACTGCATCCCAAAACCAGTCCAACCTGTCTCTGCCTCCCGAACCAGTTCTTCCTCTCACCCATCCCTTCCTCCCACCCCAAACTGCACCCCCATCTACCTACTAAACTCATCCCACCTCCTTGACCTGTCCGTCTTCCCTGGACTGACCTATCCCCTCCCTACCTCCCCACCTATACTCTCTCCACCTATCTTCTTTACTCTCCATCTTCGGTCCGCCTCCCCGTCTCTCCCTATTCATTCCAGTTCCCTCTCCCCATCCCCCTCTCCGATGAAGGGTCTAGGCCCAAAACGTCAGCTTTTGTGCTCCTGAGATGCTGCTTGGCCTGCTGTGTTCATCCAGCCTCACATTTTATTATCTTGGAATTCTCCAGCTTCTGCAGTTCCCATTATCTCCAATGAGGCTCGTCTTCTGTTGGAGCAGAGGTCACTGATCTTGCAGCACTGCTGTATGGCTCTTTTGGTGGTTGAGACTGCATTGACACTGGACAGACTCAGATGAGTCTGGCCGAGTCTTGTGTCGTGGCCTCCTGTGCTTGTCTTTGGGAAAGAGGACAGTCCTCCACTGCACCAATCCATCCACCAGGATTTCCAGGTCTCCAACTGTAAAGTAAGGTGCTAATTTCCCCTTTCCTGCCCTGTCTGGGACAAATGCTATGAACTGTATAAGGCAGTTCTGGATTCTGGGCATTTTACTGGTTCACAATAGCCTTTAAACATGGCACTAGTGCCAGTAATACCGGGATGTTTCAGTGGTGGCAAACACTTGCAGTTCCGATGAGTGGAAAACTAACGAGCGTCGGCTGAGAGAGGCACTACAGGAGCATTGTTGCTAGTTATTGAAAAGGTTTGCAACAACAGAGTGAGAAAATTTGTTAGGTGTTTTGGAGAGATACTGTCCTTGCAGTGCAATAAAAATAACACTGAACTGATTCACTCCAGTGTTTTGGACCTTCAGATTTCAGAACAGAATTAGACCATTCAGCCCATTGAGTGGGATCTATCATTCTCAACCTCCTGTGTCCTTACTAAGCAAGAACATGTCTATCTATGCCTGAAATCAACTCTGACTTGGCTTCCACAGCTTTCTGCATCAATGAGTTCCACAGATTCACAACTTTCTGACTGAATAAATTCTTCCTCAACTCCATCCTGAAGGGTGGTCCCTTTGACTCTGAGGCTGTGCCCTCAGGTCCTGGTCTCTCCTACTTGTGGAAACATCATCTCCATGTCCACTCTATCCAGGCCTGAATTACCTTCAGTGTGACCCCCTTCATCCTTCTAAACTCCTTCAAGTCCAGGCCCAGAGTTCTCAGCCACTCCTCACTTCATCCCCAGGATTATGTTTGAGAACCTCATCTAGACACTGACAAAGGCCAGCACATCCTTCCTTAGATAGATGGCCAAAAACTGCTCTTAATATTCCAAATGCAATATGACCAGAGCCTTACACAGCCTCAGCAATACATCTCTGCTCTTGTATTTTTGCCGTCTTGAAATGAATGCTGACATTGCATTTGCCTTCCCAACTGCCAACTGAAACTGCATGTTAAAAGAATCCTGAATTGGGTCATCTTTGTGCTTCAGATTTCTGAAGCCTTTCCCAATTTAGAAAATAGTCTATGCCTGTACTTCCACTTCTCCACAGACTCTCTGTGACCTCCCCACTTCCTCAACACTACTTGCCTCTCCACCTATCATAGAACATAGAACACAGAAAATAGAACAGTACAGCACAGAACAGGCCCTTCAGCCCACGATGTTGTGCCGACCATTGATCCTCATGTATGCACCCGCAAATTTCTGTGACCATATGCATGTCCAGCAGTCTCTTAAATGACCCCAATGACCTTGCTTCCACAACTGCTGCTGGCAACGCATTCCATGTCCTCACAACTCTGTGTAAAGAACCCGCCTCTGACATCCCCTCTCTACTTTCCTCCAACCAGCTTAAAACTATGACCCCTCGTGTTAACCTTTTCTGCCCTGGAAAATAGTCTCTGGCTATCAACGCTATCTATGCCTCTCATTATCTTGTATACCTCAATTAGGTCCCCTCTCCTCCTCCTTTTCTCCAATGAGAAGAGTCCGAGCTCAGTCAACCTCTCTTCATAAGATAAGCCCTCCAGTCCAGGCAGCATCCTGGTAAACCTCCTCCTGAACCCTCTCCAAAGCATCCATATCTTTCCTATAATAGGGTGACCATAACTGGACGCAGTATTCCAAGTGCGGCCTAACCAAAGTTTTATAGAGCTGCAACAAGATCTCACGACGCTTAAACTCAATACCCCTGTTAATGAAAGCCAAAACACCATATGCTTTCTTAACAACCCTGTCCACTTGGGTGGCCATTTTAAGGGATCTATGTATCTGCACACCAAGATCCCTCTGTTCCTCCACACTGCCAAGAATCCTATCCTTAATCCTGTACTCAGCTTTCAAGTTCGACCTTCCAAAATGCATCACCTCACATTTATCCAGGTTGAACTCCATCTGCCACCTCTCAGCCCATCTCTACATCGTGTCAATGTCCCGCTGCAGCCTACAACAGCCCTCTATACTGTCAACGACACCTCCAACCTTTGTGTCGTCTGCAAACTTGCTGACCCATCCTTCAATCCCCTCATCCAAGTCATTAATAAAAATTACCAACAGTAGAGGCCCAAGGACAGAGCCCTGTGGAACACCACTCACCGCTGACTTCCAGGCAGAATATTTTCCTTCTACTACCACTCGCTGTCTTCTGTTGGCCAGCCAATTCTGTATCCAGACAGCTAAGTTCCCCTGTATCCCATTCCTCCTGACCTTCTGAATGAGCCTACCATGGGGAACATTATCAAATGCCTTGCTGAAGTCCATATACACCACATCCACAGCTCAACCCTCATCAACTTTTCTAGTCACATCCTCAAAGATCTTGATAAGGTTTGTGAGGCATGCCCTGCCCCTCACAAAGCTCTGTTGACTGCATTGAATCAAGCCATGCTCTTCCAGATGGTCTTAAATCCTATCCCTCAGAATCCTTTCTAACACCTTGCACACGACAGACGTGAGACTTGTTCTATTGAAATGTCATCTGCAAACTTAGCAGCAACCCCCTTTGGACGACAATGCCATTAGTTCCTTTGTCCGGATTGCTAATGTATAACGTGAATGGCTGTCGTCTGAACTCTGATGACTGCGGAACTCCTGTAGTTGCTGGCTGCCATCCTGAAAAAGACCCTTTTATTCCCACTTTCTGCATTCTGCCAGTTAGCCAATCCGCTATCCATGCCAGTACCTATTCTCGAACACCATAAGCTCATTTTTTATTTTGAAGCCTCCTGTGTGTCACCTTGCCAAAGGCTTTCTGGAATTCCAAATAGGTAAAGTTCAATGGCTCTCTTTGGTTTTAACTCACTGGTTACATTCCCAAAGGATCTAACAGAGATCTTCCCTTGACAAAGTTGTGTTTTCTCAGCCCAGTTTACCATGTACTTCCACGTATTCTCCGGTCTCATCCTTAATAATAGACTCTAAAATCTGACCCACTGACCAGTGCCAGGCTAACAGGTCTATAATTTCTCGTCTTTTGCCACCCTCCATTTTAAACAGGGGTGTTATGTTTGCCATTTTGCACTCCTTGGGACCCACCCTGACTCCAGTAATTCCTGAAAGATCACCAATGCCTGCATGGTCTTCTCACTTATCTCCTTCAGAACTCTTGGAGGCAGTCCATCCGGTCCATGTAATTTGCCATCTTCTCGGAATTATACAATTCCTACAGTGCGGAAAGAAACCATTGGGTCTGCACCACCTCCGCAAAGAACATCCCACCAAGACCCAGCCCTGTACTGTTTCCCCGCAAGCTCACATTTGCCATGGCTGATCCATCTTGCCTGCACATCTTTGGACTGTGGATGGAAATCAGAGCACTACTACTACTGCACTACTCAACAAAGATCTGTCTACATTGAACTCACATGGCATTGATTTCCTTTTTGACTGTTTGGCCCATAGCCTTGGAGTCTACGGCAACACAAGTGAACATCGAAATACTGCTTAAATATTCAGACACTTTCTGAATCAGTCACAGTTTCAGTCAGTGAGCTCGGGATTCCCAGCACACTGGGGTAAATAGGTTCTCCTCAACTCCCCTCCCCTGTCTACGAATGGAAAAAGCAACTTCCAGTTATCCTTTCTAAGCCCTTCAAAATCTTAAACACCTTTACCAGGTCCCCTTGTCTGCTCCAATCTTGGCATCGGTCAGTTGGGCAGGTCAGTGGCAAATTGATACAGCCTGAAGAAGGAATAAGATAAGAGAGTACTTAATGTGGCAAAGCCTGTCATGCCCGATGGAGGACAGCAACGGCTGTCAGCAGTGAAGTCCACTGGCAAGGATGGGCGGGCCTGAGCCCAGCACAGGGGAATACGAGCCGTCACTGTGTAGCCCTCGTTCAGAGTGTCTGCAAACTCGTGGCTTCAGAAAGGACTGTAATGTTTGACTTTTTAAACTTTTGTTTTTATTTTTCTACTGTTATATTAAGAAGACTGTCGTGCTGAACTTGTTAACTTATTCATTTATTTTTCTAACATAGAACATGGAACGGTACAGCACAGTACAGGCCCTTCAGCCCACGATGTTGTACCGAACTTTTGCCCTCATCCTAAGGTCTATCTAACCTCCACTTCTACCTTATACTGTCATTCATGTGCTTGACTAATAGCCGATTAAATGCCCCTAATGAGGCTGACTCCACTACCCTCTCCAGCATTGCATTCCACTCCCCTACGACTCTGAGTAAAGAAGGATGGATAAATTTTCTATATCTGCATCTAAAATTTCGTACCGAGGTACTTTGTACCTGAGATGGCACCGTCTGAGGTGACATTGTGCTCTTGTACCCTGTATTGAATACATGTGATAATAAAACCTAAATCTAAATCTAATGCATAGCAGGACACTGGGAAGCTTAGAGGAGAAAAGGGATCCTGGGGTACTTGTTCATAAATTCCTGAAGGGGTCAGGTCAGGCTAGTAAGGGTTGTTACAAAGACATATAGGACATCTCCCTTTATCAGTCGTGGCATAGATTGTAAGAGCTCCCTTAATGAGGAATATCAATATTTTTCTTCTGGATAACTTTGGCAGATCTCTTCAAACAAGTCGCTGAACCCACAGATTTATGTGACCAACGAAGCCTGAGTCTTTTGCTTTACGATGCAGTCCAGATCCCTTGGCAGCTGGGTGAGGTAGCTTCATTTGGAGGCTGCAACATTGAACCAAGTATCCGCAGTTGCTTCCAACATGTAAGTGTGCTCTGCACCAATTCATAAGGTCAAGCGGGTCCACTTGCTAGTATGATTTTTGTGCTCATTTTCGGTTTGAATTAGTTCCAGAGGCTAACATGTACCACCACGAATCCAAGGCTATCTTGTTGATAAGTAGTCAATGTTTTTATTAGATTAATGACAAAAAACAATGTCAGAAACCCCAGTGATAGTGTATGAGATACCATATCACTGAGGATAGCGGACGTAAGCTTGACATAATTAATCATGCAGCTGATCTTTTATTTCCCTCCAGGGCCAGAACAAACCAGAGATTGACGTTGAACGCTTTGTCGAGTGGATGAGATTGGAGCCTCACTCCATGGTGTGGCTGCCTGTTCGACACCGTGTGGCAGCTGCTGAAACTGCAAAACATCAGGCAAAGTGTAACATCTGCAAAGAGTACCCAATCGTAGGTTTCAGGTGAGATGTGCAAACCAGCAGAAAGTTCGTGGGAATTAGTTTTTAAAGAAAGCTTTAACTTTAGATGTTCTATTAGAAACTCTGTCAGTAAATGATACAACTGAAATCGTCAAAAATCCCAACAAATTTATGGACCAGAGAAGTAATTAGGATAAATTAAGTATCAACTTCTTTACCTTAATTTTTGTGAGAGGTGAATGCTGCATGTTTTTGGTATTTTGTTCACAGTTGCATTGATCACAGACACTGTGGCTCAGAACGGATTGTAACTCGACTTGCGGTTGCTTCTGTAATTTGCAATTATTGGGAATTTACAGAAAGGCCTTTGTATTAGTCCTGTAATCAATGTGTGTGCATCCTATGAAAGTGATTGCTGTGGTGTTGCTAAATGATCGATAAAACTTCTTGTCCATAATTAGTAAATTAAAATGCATATTTGGACAGGACTTCTAAGGGGTAATTGAACCTTTTTGGTTAACTATTCTCCTACATTTCTAAGATTGACCATCTTAGAAAAGGTGCGTGTTACTGCCATTGATCTGACCAAACAACTCCCTGTCTAAGAAGTGAGACCCCAACTGTGGATGAAACTATGACTGCCATAACTAAGTAAAGAGCAACAGCGACCCGGAGTCAATTGAATTCCATCTGAAGCTTGAGGAATGGTGGCCTAACTCTGAAGGCCAAGATCTGTTAGCTTTTCATGGACTATGAGGAACAGGGCAGGATTTCACAGAATCTTTAAGATGCCATATCTTGTACAAAACTGAAGGAGAAATGTCAGATTGCTCAAAGAACCATGGGATCACCAGCCTTTCCATTGCTGGGAAGATTCTGGCAAGGTTACTTCTGAATAGGTTTATGCCACCATGGCAGATGAAAACCTTCCATGCGAAGGGAACTTTGTGAAAATGTTGGAGACAGAGCAGGACCAAATTACAGGAATGATTCCAGGGATGAGATATTGCATGATGAAAATTGACTGGGGGAGTTGGGACAGTTTTCCCCGACTTTCCTAGCATTTGTTTCTCCCCAAACAATTTACCGTTTCTTCAAAATAAAAAGAAATATGTAATTTAACTACTTAACTTGCATTCCTTCAAAGGTTGAAAATATCTAAACAAAAATGAACATTTCTCTTACTTCTTTATAGGTACCGCAGTCTCAAGCACTTCAATTCTGACATCTGCCAAAGCTGTTTCTTTTCGGGGCGCACATCAAAGGGACACAAGTTACATTGCCCCATGGTGGAGTACTGCACTCCGGTGTGTAATATAGTATTCCACTTGATAGAATTGTTCCAATCAGTGGAAACTTAGGGATTTAACCATTTAAATACAATCTTCCCTCAAAGTTGAAGTAGTTTGCTAAAATGATAAAAGGCCAACAGCTTAAATCAGGCTTCAATACCAGAAATGCAATATTGTGCAGAAGCCCTTTGAGGTCAAGTTGAGGCTCAAGGAAGAATGTGCCATCACGCCCACCCTTTTCTCCAGCTTTGCCACCGCCATTCTTAATCTCGTGAAGAACAAGCTTCCCAGTGGCCTGGACAGGATTGATGGAAAACCTTTTAACCTCAACCAGTTGAAATCGAAGAAGAAAATGACACTGACCTCGCATATGGAACTTCAGTATGTGGTTCACAATGTCATTTCCGCTCTCAGAAGTCTTCAAATCTCCCTTAAGGCCTTTGCAGAAGTATACTGAAGAATTAGCCTCAACCTTAAATTTGCCACCCAGGTTGATCGGGTTGTTAAGAAGGCATACGGTGTGTTAGGTTTTATTCATAGAGGGATTGAGGTTCAGAGCCATGAGGGCATGTTGCAGCTGTACAAAACTCTGGTGCAGCTGCACTTGGCGTATTACGTACAGTTCTGGTCACCGCATCACAGGAAGGATGTGGAAGCATTGGAAAAGGTGCAGAGGAGATTTATCATGATGTTGCCTGGTATGGAGGGAAGGCGTTTTGAGGAAAGGCTGAGGGACTTGAGGCTGTTTTCGTTAGAGAGAAGAAAATTAAGAGGCGACTTAATGGAACCGTACAAGATGATCAGAGCATTAGATAGGGTGGACAGTGAGAATCTTTTGGCTCGGATGGCCATGTTTGACACGGGCCGGACATAGCTTCAAATTGAGGGGTGATAGATATAGGACAGAGGTCAGAGGTAGGTTCTTTACTCAGAGAGTAGTAAGGGCGTGGAATGCCCTGCCTGCAACAGTAGTAGACTTGCCAACTTTAAGGGCATTTAAATGGTTGTTGGATAAACATATGGATGATAATGGAATAGTGTAGGTTTGTTGGGCTTCAGGTTGGTTTCATAACATCAAGGCCGAAAGGGCCTGTACTGCGCTGTTATGTTCTGTGTTCGAACCTCAAGATGACTCAAATCCTTTACCAATCTGTCATGTTGTGGTCCATCTTTTCATCAAAATTAATAGAGAAATCCTCCCAAATGTAGAACATTTCCCTTAGATGGGACGCTCTCTCTCTTTTAAGGCTGACATCGATACAGAGATTCTAACATTACGTCCAATCTGCGAGTGGCACCTTTGGACTCCTAAGGATGAGAATGCTCAATTGTGACATCTGTGCTGATCGCAAGATCCTTGAGTTCAAGGCATGCATCGTTCAGCCTCTTCTATATGACTGTGAAACCTGGATAACATAGAGCTGCCACTTCAAGACCCTTTCAGCACAGTTTTGTCATGGATTCTCCACATCAGCGAGGAGGAAAAACCTCCCAGCATCAGCATTGACGCCATGATGATTTGAAACAAACCTCATTGGGATTGCCATGTACTTGGGATGCCGAAGTTATGACTACCAAAGTAAATTTTTGCCAACTCAAGGAAGGCATCTGAACAAGAAGTCGTCAAAGGAAGCATTTCAAAGACCTTGAAATGTTCCTTCAAGAAGTAGTACTTGGAGGTCAAAGTATGGATATCCCCATTCAGAAGAAACCAACTTGGGGGAATCTCCTGTATGAAGGCACATAATTCTTCATGAACACCAGACAAGAAGTTGAAGTGTGGGAAAGGAACTGGAGAAAGGAATGCCAATGTTCTCAAGGCCGAGACCACTTCCACCACTCCGAAAGACGACCTAAACGTGTGGTCAGATATGTGGCTCCAGTTCAGGCTAATCAACCCGCACAGAGCTCAGGGCCTGTGATATGGAATTTCCTAGCTGGGCAATCATACTCATCAGCCAGTGATGGTTCTTAATATTGTACAGACTATGATTTGATCACAACTGAGTACTGTGTGTAGCTTTGAGCATTGCTATAGAAAGACAACGTTTTATAGATTAATCAGAATGGTGCTGCATGAGAAACTGGAATTAAGAAGAGATAGGTGATACTTAATTGTTATTTGTTTCTGGGCCACTGGCATCACTAACTGGGCCAGCATTTACTTCCCATCCTTAGTTACCCTTGTCATTGTTGAATCATTGTAGTCCATGTGCTGTAGGTAGACTCAGTCAGTCAGGGGTGAATTTCCAGGACTTTGACCCAGTGATAGTGAAAGAACAGCAATATATTTCCAAGTTGAGATGGTGAGTGGCTTAGACAGGGTGTTGTAGGTGGTGCTGTTCTCATATATCTGTTACCCTTGCCCTTGTAGCTGAAATTTGTCATAGGTTTGGAAAGTCCTATCTCAGGATCTTTTGCAGATTTCTCAGTGCATCTCATAGATGGTACACACTGCTGCTTTTGAGCACTGGAGGGAGTAGGTTGCTTTTTCCTGGATGGTGTTGAACTTGTTGAGTGCTTTTGCATCTGCACCCATCTAGGCAAGTGGGGAGTATTCCACCATTCTTCTGACTTGTTCCTGTAGCTGGTAGACAGGCCTGGGGAATCAGGAGGTGAGTTACTTGATGCAGTAATCCAAACTTTGGGCCTGCTCTTGTAGCCACTGCATTTAAATAGGAAGTCCAGTTGAATTTCTGTTCACTGGTAAAACCTGGGATTTTGATAGCGGACAATTCAGTGATGGTTACACCATTGAATGTCGAGGGACAATTTATGGATTTTCTCTTACTGGAGATGGTCATTACCTAGTATTTGTAAAGTATAAATGCGACTTGCCACTTAGCAGCCCAAGCCTAGACATCGTTCTGGCCTTGTTGCATTTGGACATGGACAGGTTCACTATCTGAGGAGTGGTGAATGATGCTGAATATTCTGCTATCTGTGGTGAACATCCCCACTTCTGAGCTTATGATGGAGAGAAGGTCATTGATAAGGCAGCTGAAGATGGTTAGGCTTAGGACTGTACCTTCAGGACCTCCTGCAGGTGACCTCCAACAACCAAAATGCCTCCTATTAGGAGAGGCGATGACCTAATGGTATTATGACTAGACTATTAATCCAAACACTCAGGCAATGTGCTGAGGACCTGGTTCAAATGCCACGATGGCACATAATGGAATTTGAATTCAATGAAAATCTGGAATTAAGAGTCTAATGATGATCGTAAATCCATTGCCAATTGTTGGAAAAACCCATCTGATTCACTTATGTTCTTTAGGGAAGGAAACTGGGCTAGGCCTGGTGTGGCCTACATGAAACTCCAGATATCAGTTATGCAATTTGGGATGGGCAATAAAAGCTGGTCTAACCCGCAATGCCCTCTTTCCCATGAAAGAATGGAAAAAATATCGTCCTCTGTGCAGATATTATTCGAACCAGTGGTGAGTTTCTGCTGGATTCCCATCAGCTGCAGTTTTGGTAGCGCTCCTTGATGCCACACTCGGTCAAATGTAGCCATCCTTAGCTCACCTCCGGAATTCAAGTCTTTTGACCATGTTTGAACAAAAGCTGTAATGAAGTCAGGAACTGATGAGGTGGCACAATTGAGGACATTGTACAGGGATCCGAGGGATGTGGCATATTGAGATTTCCAGCAAGAACTTGACCAGTTGCTGCATAAAAATGTGAACCAGAACGTTAGATCCAAGGGGATGAAGGGTAGAATATTGGTTTGAATAAAGGCCTGGCTAACTGACAGAAAGCTGAGTGTCAGGATAAATGAGTCTTTGCCTGGATGGTGAATTGTCACTAGTGGGGTGCTGCGGGTTCAGTTCTCTGACCTCAACTATTTGTAACCTATGCAAATGATATGTAAGCAGAGACAAAATGTAACATAACAGAATGCATGGATGATTCTGAAATAGGTGGGACAACAGCCTGTGATGTGAAATAGAACATACACAGCGGAACATTGACAGGCGAGGAGAATGGACCAGAATCTGGCAGGTGGTTAATGTGGATAAGCACAAGGCTTGCCTATTTTGCCCAGGGGAAAAAAGGGCGAATTATTATTTAAATGGAAGGAAGATTCAAAGTGTGTTATCTGGCTGCCTTTGTGCATGAATAGCCGAAAGTGGGTATGCAGGTATAGCATAGCATAAGAAAGGCAGATGGAACTCTGGCATTTGTCACAAAAGGACTGGATCATTAAAGTAACAAAGTGTTTTTCCTCATACATTGGGTGTTGGTGAGACCAGAGTGTTGTGTCCAGTTTAGATCCCCTCACTGAGGATGGATACGTTTGTACTGGAGGCAGTTCGGAGGAGGTTTAACTGATTGATTCCAGGGATGAAAGGGCTGTCATATGAGAAGTGGCTAAGTAGCTTGCGCTTGTACTTGCTGGTGTTCGAAAGAGTGAGGGGGTGGTTCTGATTGAGGTATATAAAATAGTAAAGGGGATTGAAAAGATGGGCATTGAGCACATGTTCTGCATTGTGGAACAGTCTCAAACAAGAAGCTGTGGCTGTTGAGTGAGAGATGGAATGTTCAAAATGGAGATGAGGAGAGGGTTGTGAATCTGTGGAATTCATTGCCCCTGAATGCAATGGAGGCAGCACCAATCGACCGATCCAGGAAAGAAATAAATATGTTTCTGATGAAAAATAGGGATCAAGGGCCATGGGGAGCTGGCAGGAGAGTGGAGTTGAGATCAGGAAAAGATCAGCAACCATGGCTAACAAGATAAGTCAGGGACAGGATGAAAGCAAAAGAAAAAGGATAAAATGTGGTGTAGGTGAGTGGGAAGCCAGAGGATTGGGAAGCCTTTCAAAAACTAGCAGAGGACAACTAAAAAGGCAATAAGGGGGAAGATGATGAAATATGAGGGCAATATTAATGAGGGTAATATTAAAAAAAAATTGCAGGAGTTTTTTTCAGCTCTCAAGGTAAGAGAGAGGCAAGAGTACAAATAAAGAGAAGAAAGAAAATTACAGCACAGGAACAGGCCTTTCGGCCCTCCAAGCCTGCGCCGATCGAGATCCTCTGTCTAACCTGTCACCTATTTTCTAAGGGTCTGTGTCCATTTGCTCCCTGCCCATCCATGTACCTGTCCATAAGACCTGAAGACAGAGGAGTGGAAGTAAGGCCATTCGGCCCATCAAGTCTACTCCACCATTTAAATCATGCCTGATGGGCATTTCAACACCACTTCGCTGCACTCTCCCCATAGCCCTTGATTCCTTTTGAGATCAAGAATTTGTTGATCTCTGCCTTGAAGGCATCTCACGTCCCGGCCTCCACTGCACTCTGCGGCAATGAATTCCACAAGCCCACCACTCTCTGGCTGAAGAAATGTCATCTCATTTCAGTTTTAAATTTACCCCCTCTAATTTTAAGGCTGTGCCCACGTGTCCTAGTCTCCCTGCCTAACGGAAACAACTTCCGAGCGTCCACCCCTTCTCAACAATACATTATCTTGTAAGTTTCTATTAGATCGCCCCTCAACCTTCTAAACTCTAACGAGGACAATCCCAGGATCCTTAGCCGTTCATCATACATTAAACCTAGCATTCCAGGGATCATCCGTGTGAACCTCCGCTGGACACGCTCCAGGGCTAGTATGTCCTTCCTGAAGTGTTGGGCTCAAAATTGGACACAGTTTTCTAAATAGGGCCTAACTAGAGCCTTATAAAGCCTCAGAAGCACATGGCTGCTTTTATATTCCAACTCTCTTGAGATAAACGCCAACATTACATTCGCATTCTTAATTACGGACTCGACCTTCAAGTTAACTTGTAGAGAATCCTGGACCAACACTCCCAGATCCCTTTGCACTTCTGATTTGCAAATTTTCTCACCATTTAGAAAATAGTCCATGCCTGTATTCTTTTTACCAAAGTGCAAAACCTCACATTTACTCACATTGAATTTCATCAGCCATTTCGTGGACCACTCTCCTAAACTGTCTACATCTTTCTGCAGCTTCCCCACCTCCTCAGTAGGACCTGTCTGTCCACCTATCTTCGTATCTTCGGCAAACTTCGCCAGAATGCCCCCAGTCCCTTCATCCAGATCAGTAATATATAAGGCGAACAGCTGCGGCCCCAAAACTGAACCCTGCGGGACAGCACTCGTCACCGGTTGCCATTCCGAAAAAGAGCCTTTTATCCCAACTCTCTGCCTTCTGTCAGACAGCCAATCCTCAATCCAAGCCAGTATCTCACCTCGAACACCATGGGCCCTCACCTTGCTCAGCAGCCTCCCGTGAGGCACTGTATCAAAGGCCTTTTGGAAGTCTAGATGGACAACATTTACTGAGTTTCCCTGGTATAACATACTTGTCACCTTTTCAAAGAATTCAAATAGGCATGACCTCCCCTGACTAAGCCCATGCTGACTTGTTTTAATCTGACCCTGCACTTCCAGGAATTTAGAAATCTCATTCTTGACAATGGATTCTAGAATTTTACCAACAACCGAGATTAGGCTAATCGGCCTGTAATTTTCCATCTTTTGCCTTGATCCTTTCTTAAACAAGGGAGTTACAACAGAAATTTTCCAATCATCTGGGACTTTCCCTGACTCCAGTGACTTTTGAAAGATCACGACCAAAGCCTCTGCGATTTCCTCAGCCACCTCCCACCGAACTCTAGGATGTAGCCCATCGGGGCCAGGAGATTTATCAGTTTTTAGACCCTTGAGCTTTTCTAGCACTTGCTCTTTTGTAATGCCTACCGTACTCAACTCTGCCCCCGGCTCTCCCTAATTGTTGGCATACTACTCATATCTTCCATTGTGAAGATTGACGCAAAGTACTTATTAAGTTCTTCAGCTATTTCCTTTTCTCCCATCAATAGCCTTCCAGAATCAATCTGGAGCGGCCCAATATCTTCTTTTGCCTCTCGTTTGCTTCTTACGTATTGAAAAAAGCTTTGACTGTCATTTCTGATATTACTAGCTTGCCTACCTTCATATATGATCTTCTGCTTCCTGATTGCTCTCTTTGTTATCCTCTGTCTGTTTTTGTGGCCTTCCCAATCTTCTGATTTCCCAGTGCTCTTGGCCATTTTATAGGCTGTCTCTTTTTCTTTGATATGTTTCCTGACTTCCTTTGTCAGATGTCCAATAGCAGCGGTGAAGAAGCTGCTGTTGGGGAAATAGAGACATTGGTGTGCTGTTTTCACTCATTGCAACGATCTGGGTGGACCAGGAGAGATCGTTGGTGATCGACACTCTCAACTATCTCCACCTCAGCAACATCTCTCACACTGTCTGATGCAGGCACTCACACGCTCACATTCTGTCGCCCATTCTGTCTGTCTGACTGTCTCTCTCTCTCTCTCCCTCATCGCCCATCTCTCTCTCTCTCTCTCTCTCTCTCTCTCTCTCTCTGTCCCTGTCTCCCTCCACCTCCCCCGCCCCCGACCAACCTCTCTGTCTTTGTCTCTCTCTCTCTCTCTCACACCAACTCATTGCTCAGTATTCCATGGTATCTCAATTGTTGGAAGAATTAACTTGGACTGAGCGTGGATTTACTCCCAATATAGTTACGACAAAGCAGAACCAATTCTGCCTTGAAGAAGAAAGGCAGGAGCCATAATAACTTGTGATTGTTTAGCTGAAGGAACCGTGCTGTGATATGCATCCAGATAGGATGCTTTCTGTGGTACATCAGTGAAAGTTGTCCTTGTGGACGCACAGAATGACCTTAGCCTCCTGGGAAGTAGAGACAATGGTGTGCTTTTTTGCCCATTGCAACAATCTGGGCGGACCGGTGAACTAATCTAAGCCCATCCCCCTACATGATCCCATTATCATCCATACCCAAGGACTGTTTAAGTGCCCCTAATGTGGCTGAGCCAACTACATTGGCAGGCAGGGGGTTCCACGTCCTTCCCACTCTGAATAAAGAACCTGCCTCTGACATCTATCTCAAATCTATCACCCCTCAATGTTTAGCTGTGCCCCTTCAAACAAGCTGACATCATCATCCTCGGATAAAGACCCTCACTGTCCACCCTATCTAATCCACTGATCATCTTGTATGTCTCTATTCAATCCCCTCTGAACCATCTTCTCTCCAACGAGAACAGACCCAAGTCCCTCAGCCTTTCTTCAGAAGTCCTTCACTCCAGACCAGGCAACATCCTGGTAAATCTCCTCTGCACCTTTCCAATGTTTCCACATCCTTCCTGGAATGGGGTGACCAGAACTGTACACAGTATTCCAAGTGAGACCGCACTAGCTTTTTGGACAGATGCAGCATGACATCACGGCTCTGGAACTCAATCTCTCTACCAATAAAACCTAATACACCGTAAGCCGCCTTAACAGCACTATCAAACTGGGTGGCGATTTTCAGGGATCTACGTACATGAACACCAAGATCCCTCTGCACAGCAACACTACCAAGAATCTTTCCATTGACCCAATATTCTGCCTTCCTATTATTCCTCCCAAAGTGAATCACCTCACATTTATCCACATTGAACTCCATTTGCCACCTTTCAGCCCAATTCTGCAGTTCATCCAAGTTTCCATGCAAGCTGCAACATTCTTCCACATTGCCCACCACTCCACCGACTTTAGTGTCATCTGCAAACTTAGTAACCCATCTACCAATGCCTCCGTCCAAGTCATTTGTGAAAATGACAAACAGCAGTGGTCCCAAAACAGATCCTTGAGACACACCACGAGTAATCAGACTCCAGGCTGAATATTTTCCATCAACCACGACTGGTTGCCTTCTTACTGCAAGCCAGTTTCTAATCCAACCTGCTAAATCTCCCTCAATCCCATGTCTCCATGTTTTCTCCAGTAGCCTACCATGTGGAACCTTATCGAAGGCTTTACTGAAGTCCATGTACACCACGTCAACTGCCCGACCCTCATCCACATGCTTCGTCAGCTTCTGAAATGACTCAGTGAGGTTTGTGAGACATGACTTGCCCTTGACAAATCCATGTTGACTATCTCCAATCAAATTGGTGCTTGCTCGATGATTATAATACCTATCTCTTATAACCCTTTCCAAAACATTTCCGACAACAGATGTAATGCTCAATGGTTTATAATTACCTGGGTCATCTCTACTGCCCTTCTTGAACAAAGGCACAACATTTGCAACCCTCCATTCCTCTGGTACTAAACCTGTAGACAATGAGGACTCAAAGATGAAGGCCAAAGGCTCCACCACCTCCTCTGTAGCCTCCCAGAGAATATCAAAGTTTCGAAGGAACTGATGCGTTGTATCCGGAGGTTGGTGGGGTGGTACGTGAGCACGAGGGAGACTTTGTTTTGGTTGTTGTTGTGGGGTGGGGTGAGACGGATTTGTTGCAGGAAATGCTGGAGACACGGTCGAGGGCGTTATCAACCACTGAGCGGGGTAAGTTGTGGTCCTTGAAAAATGAGGACATCTGAGATATACGAGAGTAGAATACTTCATCCTGGGAGCAGATGCAGAGTCAAAGGAATGGGGAAAGTGGATGAATTGTTGCGGGAATTTGGTGGGAGTTGGTGGACTTGAAATGGATATTTGTTTCTTGGTGGTTGGAAATAGAGAGGTCCAGGAAGGAGAGAGGTATCAGAGATTGTCCAGGTGAACTTAAAGTTCGGGAGGAAGGTGTTGCTGAAGTGGATGTTAGAGCCCCTTGTGGGAGCACGAGGCAGTGCCGATACAGTCACCAATGTAACGGAGGAAGACGTGGGGTTTAGGGCCAGTGTAGGTACGGAAGAGGGAGCGTTCCATGTAACCTACAAAGCGGCAGGCGTAGCTTGGGCCCAGGTGGGTACACTGGCCACCCGCTTTGTCTGTAGGAAGTGGGAGGAATTGAAAGAGAAATTGTTGAGGGTTGTTCAAGGACCACAACATCCCCCTCCTCAATAGTCAAAAACGCCCTCAACCGTGTCACCCGCATTTCCCACAACTCATCCCTCATACCCGCTCCCCATAATAACTACCAAAACAGTGTCCTCCTCACCCTCACCTACCACCACACCAACCTCCGGATTCCATGCATCGTCCGCCGACACTTCTGCCATCTGCGATCCGACCCCACACCAAAGACATTTTTCCCTCCACACTTAGGTGACTCCCTAATCCGCTCCACACTCGCCTCCAGCACCCCCTACACCCAGCACTTTTCCCTATATATCCACAAATATTGTCAGCATAATGTTTAAAATTCACTTGTCCCAATACCTCCCCCCTCACCCCCATCCCAGACCCCAGGAAGAATTTCCACATCAAACAGATGTTTACCTGCACATCTGCTAATGTGGTATACTGTATCCGCTGATCCCTTTGTGGCCCCCTCTACATCGGGGAAACCAAATGGAGGTTTGGGGACTGCTTTGCAAATCACCTATGCTCAATGCACTAAAGAACTGCACCTCCCAGTCGTGAACTGTTTTGACTCTCCCAATCCTCAGATAGGATGTCCACCCTGGGCCTCCTGCAGTGCCACAACAATGCCACCTGAAGGTTGCAGGAGCAGCACCTCGTATTGCGCTTGGGAACCCTGCGTCTCCGTGGTATCAATGTCGACTTCACAAGCTTCGAAATCTCCCCTCCCCCTCCCGCATCCCAAAACCAGCCCACCTAGGCCATCCTGCCACCTCAAGCCCCACCCCCATCTCCTACTTCCTAACCGCTTCCCACCCCCGAGACCTGTTCGTCCTCCCCGGACTAACCTATCCCCTCCCTACCTCCCCACCGACACTCACCTCTACTGGCTCCATCTCCACCTCTTTAACTTGTCTGTCTCCTCTCCACCTATCTTCTCCTCTATCTATCTTCGATCCGCCTCCCCCCTCTCCCTATTTATTTCAGAACCCTCTCCCCTCCCCGTTTTCTGATGAAAGGTCTCGGTCCAACATGTCAGCTTTTGTGCTCCTAAGATGCTGCTTGGCCTGCTGTGTTCATCCAGCTGCACACTTTGTTGTGTCTATATCTCTTAAGAACCTCATTAAGTGAGCTCTAGAGAGAACTATGCAGGGTAGACTTTGGGTTTATCATTCTAACTTGCCAGCCCTGAAAGATGAAAGTTGGTTTATGTTGGATGTTTGTTTCATAGCTACGAAAGAGATCCTGAAAGGATTGTTCGTATCTTTTGTTGAGAATTTTACCCATTTAGTCACTCTAATCCTTCTCCTTTTTTAAAGTTTCCTTGGGAGTCATAAATTTCAAATATCTGCAGAATTTTATTCGGCTTGGCATTGGCTCTCCGTGATTCCCTGTTAATGGCTCCGCGACCTGCTAGCTAATTAGAGAATTTGTCATTGATGTGCCTGTCATAAAATCTTTAGTCTTATACTTATATATTCCCAATTTCAGGAGAAAGTCCAGAGAGACCTTTTAGAGGAAAGGGGTTTAGAAAGAAAACTTAAGTTCTATAGATCCAAGTCATGAATAGTTGATAAATTATTTGCACTTCATATTTCCAGAACCTACCCCGGAAGAGAGAGCCCAGAGAATTGCCAAAGCTGTCCGCAAACAGTCAATAGAAGTGAAGGAAACTTGGGAGCAATTGAAAACCCATGCGAGCAACTGGCAGGAACAGGTGGAAAAGGTGTTGGAGAAACTTCAAGAACTGCAGAAAGCTCTGGATGATCATGAGGCTCATGTGATAACAGCTGAAGGGGTCCGCACTGATTGACAACCTGTGGGTGAACTGCTTATTGACTCATTGCAGGATCACATTGATAAAACCACAGTAAGTGCAATTACATTATACTTCACTTATCAACAGATGTAACCACAATGTTGTATCGAGACGATCAGTAATATGAGTAGTGAAGTAATATTGATTGAATGGTTGTTAACTTAATTTGCAAATTAAAACTTCGTTGAGCATGCCTTCTGATGATATCACATCGGTAATATTAGTATAATTGAGGATTCTATTAGTCAGTGACATCAGCTGAGTTATCTGCTTGTTGCCATGTTATCAGGATTAAAGGTAAAGCCTTACCACGCCATTTGGCCACTCCTTAGAGAGATACAACTGGTTATGATTTAACCTGAAGATCACCATGCCTCAGGCAAGTAGAGCGGTTGAGGCGAAGACCCTTTGTGGTAAGGTCACTGGTGTGGCAATTGAGCCCTCTCTGCAGGGCATCACTCTGCATCACAAACCAACCGTTCAGCCAACTGAATTTGAATAGAGTTTAGGATTGGAGAGCAATCCATGCAATTCTATTTTTTTGAATGAATGTTTCTCACTGGGACTATCTCACTGGCAAACTTTTTAAAAGCCAGCTCAGCCATACAGGCGAGATCAGTTCCTGATCTCAGCTGAATTTTTTGACCTGGGGTGGGTCAGCGTTAGTTCAGTGATTGGAATGAATTCTCATGAATTTAGCGACAGGGATGCTACACGTGAATAAATCGATGTTTTGAAAAGCGGATGAGATATGAGCAATAGTTTAATTGATGTGGAAGACCAGCCACAATCATCATCAACGGTGGAGCAGGCTTGAGCGGCCATGCAACATTGTGCTGCTGCTATTTGACTTGTTGTGTGGAAAGGAAGGAAAATGGTCAAAGTGTCAAAAATGCTGAAGACCGCATCATTCTACAACCTCAAAATTTGATTGTGTTCAGCATATTATCACTACTGGTACCCCTAAATCCTGGTCTATCATCTCAGCAGCTCGACTCTGCCCAAAAGCTGGTTACTTGTGACATTTTTGAAGGATCTTCCCAAGTCTGAAAATCATTTTTGCTTTTGTAGAATCAGAGTTGGCGTGTGGAAGGCGGTCTCCTGGCATATCATAGCTCTTTGAAATCACTCCCCAATTCGCCCCCCTCTGCTTGGCAATGACTTCAACCACTTATGTAATCTCTTTATTGGAGAGAAACTTTGAAGACATCTGAAAGGAGTATTAACGATCCCAGAATACAACTGAGCCTTATTAAGTAGTTAGTTCTGATGATCAAGAGCTTGATCAAAGAGGATTCTTTTAAAAAGTGCCTTAAAAGAGGAAATGTACAGAGGCTAAGAGGTGTCGGAAGTTAGTGAGTTTTGCGAAGATTTGTTGCTCAGGTTGAGGTTCTGGATGTGAGTTTGCTCGCTGAAGGTGTAGGAAGTCTCTTCTTGGGTTTGAAGCCTACACAATTAAATGTTTGGCAACCAGTAGTGGGCCGTTTGAAATCAAGAGTGGGCAAGAGGACATAATTAGACGAGTGCAGATATCCTGAATTATGGTTGGACTGGTGGAGATTACGAAAATAGCGATTGGCAGAGCCAAGGAACGATTTGTAAACAAAAATGAGAATTTAATAAAATTACTGTTAATACTATCAGTCAGGTAGAAAGTACAGAGAATAGGATTTGGTTCAAGATGAGACTCGGGCAGTGGAGTTGTAGACGACATCAAGCTTTCAATGGGCAAATGTGGGACTCAAACAGGGAATGCATTGGAGTTGTCAGGTCCAGAAGTGAAGTAGTTCCAGATGAAGGTTTCACTGCTAATGAGCCAAGACAAGAGACAGGTAGGCAGTATTAAAAAGATGTAAAGAGACAGCTTTAGGGATTGCATGAATGTGTGGTCGGACGTTCATCGTGGGATAAACAAGATGCCAAGGTTGTGCTGAGACAAGCGTAACATAACATTGTTGCCAAGGAGGAGTAATGCAGTCCGTAGGTAGTGAACAGAGATTGGTGTGGGGACGACAAACAGTGGTCTTCCCACTTTTAAATTGTTATCTCTACGTAGTTGCGCAACTTTATGTTCTGTTCAAAAGGCTTTACTGACAAGAAAGCAGAAGTTAGCCATTTGTTTACTTGTCAATATATCTTGATTTTTCCACCATCTTCTCCAATTATGAACACAACATGTGCAGTGTACTAAGTGAACCATTCAAACCTTCAAAGGAAATGTTGAAATTGTGGAATATAAAGTTAAATTTATTTTATTGAAAATTAAAATAAATTACATGAAGGTTTGACCAAGACTGAAAGGAATTAGATGGAACACCAGATGAATAAAACAAGCAGTAGTAAGGTGGTATTAGCTGGATGTTCCTGAAGAAAGAGAACACAGCCAACCTTTCTTCCATCAGGGGGATTAATTGTGAGGTGTCAAACACAGTCGATTAAATCATTCGTTCTGTCCTTACTGCCAGACTGTACTATGAACATAGAACATAGAACATAGAACAGTACAGCACAGCACAGCACAGCACAGGCCCTTCAGCCCACAATGTTGTGCCGACCATTGATCCTCATGTATGCACCCTCAAATTTCTGTGACCGTATGCATGTCCAGCAGTCTCTTAAATGACCCCAATGACCTTGCTTCCACAGCTGCTGCTGGCAACGCATTCTATGCTCTCACAACTCTCTGTGTAAAGAACCTGCCTCTGACATCCCCTCTATACTTTCCACCAACCAGCTTAAAACTATGACCCCTCGTGCTAGCCATTTCTGCCCTGGGAAATAGTCTCTGGCTATCAACTCTATCTATGCCTCTCATTATCTTGTATACCTCAATTAGGTCCCCTCTCCTCCTCCTTTTCTCCAATGAAAAGAGACCGAGCTCAGTCAACCTCTCTTCATAAGATAAGCCCTCCAGCCCAGGCAGCATCCTGGTAAACCTCCTCGGAACCCTCTTCAAAGCATCCACATCTTTCCTATAATAGGGCGACCAGAACTGGATGCAGTATTCCAAGTGCGGTCTAACCAAAGTTTTATAGAGCTGCAACAAGATCTCACGACTCTTAAACTCAATCCCCCTGTTAATGAAAGCCAAAACACCATATGCTTTCTTAACAATCCTGTCCACTTGGGTGGCCATTTTAAGGGATCTATGTATCTGCACACCAAGATCCCTCTGTTCCTCCACACTGCCAAGAATCCTATCCTTAATCCTGTACTCAGCTTTCAAATTCGACCTTCCAAAATGCATCACCTCGCATTTATCCAGGTTGAACTCCATCTGCCACCTCTCAGCCCATCTCTGCATCCTGTCAATGTCCCGCTGCAGCCTACAAACAGCCCTCTACACTGTCAACGACACCTCCGACCTTTGTGTCGTCTGCAAACTTGCTGACCCATCCTTCGATCCCCTCATCCAAGTCATTAATAAAAATTACAAACAGTAGAGGCCCAAGGACAGAGCCCTGTGGAACAACACTCACCACTGACTTCCAGGCAGAATATTTTCCTTCTACTACCACTCGCTGTCTTCTGTTGGCCAGCCAATTCTGTATCCCAGCAGCTAAGTTCCCCTGTATCCCATTCCTCCTGACCTTCTGAATGAGACTACCATGGGGAATACTATGGTTGTAATATTTCCTTTTTTAAAGGCTCAAGGTTAGACATACTTCTCATTTTATAAATTTTAAGAAGTTGGCTTATTGTCAAGTCATGGTAGGATTGAAAACATATGCTACAACTGTGTGAAGTCAGAAGTCACATGACACCAGCTTATAGTCCAACAGGTTCATTTCAATTCACACAAGCTTTTGGAGTGCAGCCCCTTCATCAGGTGCAGTTCGTGAGGTGACCACACAGACACACAGCTTATAAGCAGAGAGATCAAAAGATCATAGAATTGGCCTGAGTGGAGTGTCAGATAATAACTCTTTCCAGGCGACCAAGAGTGTTAAAGGCAAGTGAAGTGTTTATAAAGTCAATGTCAGTGCTATGTTGTCATGATAATCAGGCAGCGCAACAGGAATGTACAAGGTGACATCTCAGGTCAGACTCTGACTTGTAGTTTAGAGGCTTGTGTTCAGAATCTGTCTCAGAGTTTTAAACTTTATTTCAAAAGCAAGAATTTATAAGATACCACACTGACTGTAACTACAAGTTGTGTGCTTCTTCAACAAAATATCTGCAAATAAACAAACGTCCTGGATGAAGACTTATTATCTGACACTCCACTCACACCAGTTGTATGATCTTTTGATCTCTCTGCGTATAAATTGTGTGTCTGTGTGTTTTCCTCTCTGACCGCACGTGATGAAGGGACTGCACTTCAAATCTTGTGTGATTGCAAATAAACCTGTCAGATTATAACCTGATGCCATGTGGCTTCTGACTTGGTCCATCCTAGTCCAACACCAGCACCTCCACATTATAAGTGTTTGGAACCAAGTCATTGCAACAGGTACATGTCAAACATTTGACTTCGGAAGGATGCCTAGTGCCGACAAATTCATTAATAACAAAGGATTTCTCCATTATGCCATCTATCGTAACATGCTGCGCCTCACAGTCATAATGAAAGGATGCCCACTTTAATTTAGCAGCGCCAAGAATAGTTACGGACATTTTTAGCATGGGAGGAGGCCATTCAACCTATTTTATCTGTACCAGCTCTCTCCCAGAGCAACAAAATTAATCCTTTTCTCGAACTCATTCCACATATTTCACAGAATTGAAATATATAGGTACATAGTTAAGAGATTTTAACATCAAGTGAGCAGTTCTCGCACTTCACCTTGTCACTAAAAATTGAACACGTGACTTAGAAAGAGTGAGTCTTTATTTTGTTCTGTTGTGATGATGAAGAAGATGCAAGTCAAAGTGCTGGAACTGGCCTCTTGAACTTTTCAACGTGTATAAAATGAATTCTGTGCGCATCTACTAAAAACAGTTTTATGGAAGGAAAAGGTACCAAAGAAGATTTGGTGTATTGTACTTGATGCGATTATACTCCAACCTGTGAAAACAGAACTCTACGACAGTGAGTGTTGAGATCTGAGAGGTTGCTATCTTGTTTGAATTTACATTGCTAAGTCTAGGCCTATTTTCCCAACAGCAAAATTGGTAATCCAGAAAGAAATGGATATTTCTCGCATTTGTTAGCTCTAAGTGTCTGGTCAAAGTTTGAGTACAGTTTCCTCATATACAGGTGCTTAACCTGCTTTTACAGTTTGAACATTTGTTGTGCCAATGAAAATTGTTTGAATGGTTTCACCTCCAGTTTTCTTCTTTATACATATTTAGTATTTTTCCATGGTAAGGACTGTCTGCAAAATCTGACATTGGGTTTTGAAAGACATCAGCCTTTATTTTGGAGAGATAATGGTAACTGCAGATGTTGGAGAATGCGAGATAACAATATGTCGAGCTGGATGAACACAGCAGGCCAAGCAGCATCTTAGGAGCTCAAAATCTGACCTTTCGGGCCTCGACCCTTCATCAGAGACGCTGAAGGGTCTAGACCCGAAACATCAGCTTTTGTGCTCCAGGGATGCTGCTTGGACTGCTGTGTTCATCCAGCTCCACACTTTGTTGTCTTAGAAGGACTGGGCTTGTTTTTGCTGAGGTTGAGAAGAGTAAGGAGGTGATTTCCTTGAAGTATGTATGATTCCGAATGGTCTTCATGAGGAATATGTAGAAAGATTTTTCCTCTCCTTTGGCGAGCGCTGAACTCGGGACACTTATGCAAAATTTGGACTTGCCACTTCAGGACAGATGAGCAGAGCATTTTTTCTCTGATAGTTGTATGACACTGGAACTAGCTGCCTCATAAGATGACAGAGTTGGGGTCATTGAATATTTTAAGGTGGACTTAGATTCTTGTAAGGCAGGGAAAAGGTCTTTGTTAATTGGAGTCATACCAAGCACAAAGGAAAATGTTTGTGATTGTTAGACATAGTCATTTCACCTCCAGAACATCTCTTTCAGCGTTCGTCAGGGCAGCATCCAAGGCCCAAACATCTGTGCTGCTTCAGCTTCTCTCTATAAAGTCAGAAGTGGGGATGTTCACTGATGACTCCACAATGTTCAGTACCATTTCCAACTCCTTAGATAATAAAGCAGTCCATGTTTAAATGCAGCAAGACCAGTATATTATCCAGGCTTAGGCTGATAAGTGCTCGGTAATATTTGCACCACACAAGTGCCAAGCAATGGCCATCTCCAACAAGGGAGAATTTAGCCATCATCTCTTGATATTTATTGCTGTTACCATCGCTGCATCCCCCACTGTCAACATCAGAGGTGTTACTATTAACCAGAAACTGAACAAGATCGGCTACATAAATACTATGGATTCAAGAACAGGCCACCCGTTGCGTGCAGATGATTTTCGTCACTCCATTTTTACCAAGATTTAACTGGAAATTTGGGATTTGTCATATTTCTGAAGAGTCGAACAGCAGCATGCTTTTCTTTTCGTTAATTCTTTGTAATTTATTGCAATTAAAACTTCTGTTGCCAGAAAAAGAAATGATGTGGCTGAGCGACTTTTTTCGAATGTCTTGTGAGAAGTGCCATTCAGAGGTGGTCACATTGTTACCTTGTGATCAGTCTGGATCAGTCGGGCTGGATATGAGATGAGGCTGGGGGGTGGGAAGATTTTGAAGCAGGTACTTGAGAGAAAGCAGCCTCTCCCTACAGTCAAACCCTTCAACCCTGGCAATGTTCTTGTAAATCTTTTCTGAACCCTTTCAAATTTCACGACAACTTTCCTATAGCAAGGAAACCTGAATTGAATGCAGTATTCCAAAAATGGCCGAACCAATGTCCTTTGTAGCTGCAACATGACTTCCCAACTTCTATATTTAGTGCTGTGACCAACAAAAGCAAGCATATTAAACGCCTTATTCTCTACCTGCAACTCCACTTTGAAGGAACTCTGAACCTGCTCCCCAAGTTTGTTTGGCGACACTGTTGAGGACCTCACCATTAAGTGTATAAGTTCTGCCCTGATTTTGCCAACCAAAACCTAAAACCGTTTCTGCATTAAACCTAATTGTCTGCTATTTGCTTGGTGGTATATATAAAAAGGGAAGAGTTTATGCTTGTTCAGGCAACCCATACCCGACATCCAGAGGTTGATTTCCTAATGGCTTGAATTGGAACTGGTTAACAGATTGAGTTTTGGGATGCCTCAGGATGTCTTTATGTGTGATGTGCATCAGGCAGGTGTCAAATTGTAATTTCAAATACAGTTCTGCGTACAGATAGCATAAAGTAAGGAAGAAGAACAGGACTTAGTAGTGTTATCCTTCAAAGCCTTTTTGAGTTGTTTTGTCCTGTTTTAGAACATAGATAGAACATAGAACAGTACAGCACAGAACAGGCCCTTCAGCCCACAATGTTGTGCCGACCATTGATCCTCATGGATGCACCCTCAAATTTCTGTGACCATATGCATGTCCAGCAGTCTCTTAAATGACCCCAATGACCTTGCTTCCACAACTGCTGCTGGCAACGCATTCCATGCTCTCACAACTCTCTGCGTAAAGAACCTGCCTCTGACATCCCCTCTATACTTTCCACCAACCAGCTTAAAACTATGACCCCTCGTGCTAGCCATTTCTGCCCTGGGAAATAGTCTCTGGCTATCGACTCTATCTATGCCTCTCATTATCTTGTATACCTCAATTAGGTCCCCTCTCCTCCTCCTTTTCTCCAATGAAAAGAGACCGAGCTCAGTCAACCTCTCTTCATAAGATAAGCCCTCCAGTCCAGGCAGCATCCTGGTAAACCTCCTCTGAACCCTCTCCAAAGCATCCACATCTTTCCTATAATAGGGCGCCCAGAACTGGACTTACTTCTACATTTATTAAATCCACTTTTTTTTAAAGCATTCTTTCACAGGATGAGAGCACTGCTGGCAAGGCTAACATTCATTTCCCATCCAGGAATGGCTTGGTGGGCCATTTTGGAAGTCAGTAGAGAGTCAGCCATATTCCAGTGAATTTGAAGTCATATACCAGAATTGCTTAGGAAAGCAGATTCCCTTCCCTGAAGAATAGTTTAGTGAATTCAGTTTTCTGTTACAACAATTTATGATAGTTTCATCATCACTGTTAGTTTTAACTCGAGATCTATATCAGTGGATTTGGTGTACATGGACATCAGCAAAGCATTTGATAAGGTTCCCCACGGCAGGCACTTTCATAAAGTCAGGAGGTATGGAAATCAGGGTGACTTGGCTGTGTGGATTCAGAATTGGTTGGCTGACAGGATGTAGAGAGTGGTTGTAGATGGTAAATATTCTGCCTGGAGGTCAGTGCTGAGTGGTGACCCGCAGGGCTCTGTTCTTGGGCCTCTGCTGTTTGTAGTTTTTAGAAATGACTTGGATGTGGAGGTTGAGGGGTGGGTTAGTATGTTTGCTGCTGACACAAAGGTTGGAGGTGCCATTGATAGTATCGGGTTATTGCAGGCTTCAGCGAGACATTGACAGTATGCAGAGGTGGGCTGAGAAATGGCAGATGGAGTTCAACCTGGATAAATGCGAGGTGATGCATTTTGGAAGGTCGAACTTAAATGCTGAATATAGGATTAAAGGCAGATTCTTTGCAGTGTATAGGAATAGCAGGATCTTGGTGTTCAAGTGCAGAGCTCCCTCAAAGTTGCCACACAAGTGGATAAGGGTGTTAAGAAATCAGATGGTGTTTTGGCTTTCATTAACAGGGGGATCGAGTTTAAGAGCCGCGAGGTTATGCTGCACCTCTACAAAACCCTGGTGAGACCACACTGGAATATTGTCTCCAGTTCCGGTTGCCCTATTATAGGAAAGATGTGGAGGCTTTGGAGAGGGTGCAAAGGAGGTTTACCAGGTTGAGGAGGTTCACTGAGCTCGGACTTTTCTCTCTGGAGAGAAGGAGGAAGAGAGGTGACCTGATCGAGGTGTACAAGGTAATGAGAGGAATGGATAGAATCGATAGGCAGAGACCTTTCCCCAGGGCAGGATTGACTGCCACGAGGCATAGTTTTAAGGTGTTAGGAGGAAGGTATAGAGGAGATGTCAGAGGGAGGTTCTTCACCCAGAGAGTTGTGAGTGCATGGAATACTTTGCCAGTGGTAGTGGTGGAAGCAGAGCCATTAGTGACATTTAAGCAACTGCTGGACATGCACATGGACAGCAGTGAATTGAGGGGAATGTAAGTTAGGTTCGGTTATTTTTGGATTGGGATTATTCCACGGCACAACATCGTAGGCCGAAGGGCCTGCACTGTGCTATACTTTTCTATGTTCTATGTTGTGTGTAAGAGTCAGAAGCCCAGTTGTTAGTTGCTTGGCTCTTTAGCTCAGTAGCTACCCCTTAATTTTTTGATGGCCAAAAGTGGCTGGCAAAGCAGACTTGCAACTTGAAAGCATGATGACATTTGCCAGGATGTGAAGCATTGACCAACATGGTTTTTTGCAGATGTCTATTACTGCATCCATGTCTGTGAATGATTTGTGTAGCAGCCTTGAAGTTTTCACAGAGTCCTTCAGAACTTAGATGTGGACCTTGGCAACTTTAAAGAAGTCTAAAAAATATCAACACACATACATTTTGGCAATGACTGGTATGAATATCGATAGAGAGTGGATAGCCAGAGACTTTTTCCGAGGGTGAAGGTAGCTCTTATGAGGAGGCAGAGTTTAAAAGTAAGTGGAGGTAGATATAGGGAAGATGTGAGAAGTAAGTTCTTTACTCAGAGAGTGGCAGGAGCGTGGAATGCATTGCCAGAGAGGGGAGTGGAGTCAGCTTCATTAGGAGCATTTAAGCAGCTATTAGACAGGCATATGGATGATAGTATAAGGTAAGGGTGGAGGTTCGCTCGACGTTAGGTTGAGGGTAAAAGCTCAGCACAACACTGTGTGCTGAAGGGCCTGTCCTGTGCTGTACTGTTGTATGTTTGTATGCTCTATGAATCCGTAAGTAATTAATCTGCAAGTAGCTGACAGTGTCTTTAAATAACTCTGGCAGAGGGGTTATTCATGTTCCTGGTGATCATACTTTCAGCAATGTGTCATTGAAGGACTTTAAGCGTTGAGCTCTGATATCCCAGTATTGGCAATATCTGGCCTCCTCTACGTCATTTCATCAGGTATTTGCTGCATGCAATGTAGAATTGTCAGAGTAGCATCCATGGCAACTTGCATTTGATGTGTGCTCATGAGTCAAATATATAATTTCAGATCTCAAAACCCTTTGTGGCCCTGAAAAACCAGGCGGCAAGAATGCAGGCTTTACACCAAGCGTGATTATCTGAATCGTTTCCCTCCTACTATAAAGCTGACAGTGAGACTTCCGTGAGTTCCACCAGATGCTGTTTGCCAGTTATGACAAGAATTTCATGTAGCTTTTGACCACCTACATGAGGAATGGGTAACAAATGCTGGTCCTGTCAGAGATGTTCCCATCCCTGAAAATATGTGGAAATAAATTGAACCTAGTAGTTATCATTTCCTTTTACTGCGCCTTGTATTCTTTGGCAGATATTTATCCCCCTGTATTCATTGCAGAGTAGTTGAGCATGTGTTCCAATTGAAATGGTTTGTACTAACAGTTAGGAAAAATGTATCGAAAGATTTTTTTGAATGCAGGTGATTTAAACACCGTGCGTTTTTCTGCATATCGGCCAGCAATGAAGATCCGCCGACTCCAGAAAGCGCTCTGTTGTAAGTACATCCACACATTCCAGAATTTGTAATCTCGTGCTGTGTTTTGTTGTGAGCTTCCTTGCTTGCCTGTTGTCAGATGTCATTGATTACAATTAGCTTGGTTTTGCAGTTGTTGAGTCATCAGTTCGGCATGACCTTACAACCTTCCACTCAAAGGACGTTTGTCTATAAAGTTGCTGAAAATGCAATCTGATAAGGGCAGACAGGCATCTTAGACTAGAGTGAGTGAGGAAAGCAACAGGATGTCTTCTTAATGATTGGGAAATAACTACATGAAGGACTGAGGAGGACAGTGAACTAAAAGAGGAATGGTTTGTTTCAAATCAGGTACAGCAAAAGAAATTAAGAGAACGTAAGGAAGGTTGAAATTGAAAAGGCAAGTAATGGTTTATGTTCATTGGAAACCATCAACAACAAAAGTACAATGAAGAAAGTATTTGAGAAAATACAGAAGATTTCTTCAAATGAAAGGGAGACACTGTCTTCATGATGCCAATAGCACGGAGTGCAACTTTGGCGTTTAACCACATCATCCCTTGGCCTGAAGTCACTGTACTATTGACCCATTTTATAACAGAAAAATACTTTAATGATGAGTGTCATGGAGAATTTCAGCTCAGAATATAACCATATTCTGAGCAATTGCCACAACAGCTTCGATGACATGACTTTATAAAACATCCCAAGGCATGTCATAGGAGCTTTATAGAGTAAAAATTGATACTGAGTACTGAAAGAGATCCGAAGGTAGATGATTGAAACCTCACCAAAGAGGTAGATTTTAAGGACTGTTTTGAAGGAGGAAACAATGATACAGAAGTTCAGCAAGGTAATTCTAAAGTTTAGGCCCGAGGAAGTTGAATGTCAGGCTGTCGATGATGGAACAGCACAAATTGTGTTGAAAGGCTGGAATTAAAGGAGCTCATGTTCCTAGAGGGGCTATGAGTTGGACATTATCAGGGGATGTGCATGGGTGTTGCCAGGTCAGGGAGGGATTTGAAAGCCAGGACAGCAATGTGAAAACCAAGGCACTGCTTAACTGTGAGCCATTGTAGATCAGAGTGAGCAGAGAAAGATGGGTGAATGGAACTTGGTGCGTGTTAAGTCAGAGTCAACGGACTTTTAAATGATGCCATGTTAAAGAAAAGGAGAACTTGGGAGGCCAACTTGATATTCATCAGAATGGTCATGTTCAGAGTTAATCAATGCGGTAGGATTTCAGAACTAACGGACTTACCTGGGGCCAAATGTTGTGGATGTGAAAATAAGTAGACTTTGTGACATCAGGCCTATGTGGCCAGAATTTAAACTCTGGGTCAAAATAACAAAGGGTACAATGAAAACTGGTAGCTAGCAAGCAGACGTCCTTTCAAGGACCAAAGATAATGGCTTCATTCTGCACGAGATTTAATAGATGGAAACTGTCCGGTTATGTAGAGACAGTGGAAGAAATGAATGAGGGGGTGGTGAGATAGACCTGGGCATTGCCACCATGTATGTGGAAAGTGCAGTGCATTCACATGATATTGCTCTGGAGCAGTGTTCAGATGAGAAAAGGAGTGGGATTTTACTGATTTGGCCAGACCTAGGTGATTCACACCCACGGCCATGCTGTCAAAGATTTGTGGAAGCCAGAAAAACTGAACTTGACTGTTTGCAGTAAATGTACAGCATTTCAGATGTCACTTGATCCTGCAGATTGACTCCCTAGAATCTGCTTGTCAAATGATTTATATGGCTAAAAGGTTCAAGTATGAGTTTGCGCTGTGGAACTCATCTCGCACCGAAACTGGCCAGTTGTTATATCAAGATTTGGAGAAAGTATTAGTTTTTTGAAGAATGTTCTGATACAGAGAGAGACTGATAGTTTCCTGAGAAATCGTAGGGCATTGGCCAGGAAGTTAAACAAACAGTGGGGGAAAAAACAAACTTGACCTGAATCCTATGTTAAGTACATAATGGATTTGTTCGACAGTGAGGATATCAGAAGATATTCTCATTTTTAAGATTAGACACGCGGGATAATTTGGGTAGGATGCGCTTCTTGAAGGGACCAGAAAGGTACAGAATTATCCATTGGATGTGAAAAATTTGAAATGAAGACAAAACTTTTTGAGGCTGGGGTGGGGAAGAAATGAAGGTCCGATTTTGCTCATTCAACCTCTCCCACGACAAAATGCACTTGTAGTGTCTATCAGATTGGTGACGGCACTTAAATGAAGAAAAATCAACATGGACATTTCTTCTGCTGTACATAAACCATGAACATTGAATCTCTTGGCAAGGATAATGTGACAGGGCATTTGAAAAGCCAAGTTATTGAAATTTGAATTAAGAGATCAGGCTGTAGAACCTGAGATCAATCTCAGAATAAAATGTAACAACAGCGATAGATGAGGAACCTCTTCACTCACAGAGAGGTGAACTTTGTAATTCTGTACTCCAGAAAATGTGGCGCCTCAGCCAAGAAGTATGCTCAGAACGGGGATTGACATGCTGGGGTAGTCAGTGAAGCACTATTAATGTCACAGGATTAGTAATCCGGAGGCCTGGGACAATGCTGTAGAGTATAGGCGTAAATTCCACTGTAACAGCTGATGGAATTTGAATTCAGTTCAATATAATTTTGGGGGTAGGTAGGAATGTGGAGCCGACATTGCAGTCAAGTCAGCCACGACCTTCTTGAATGGTGAAGCAGGCTTGAGGGGGCCAGTTATCCAACACATGCTGAAATTGATATAATCATAAACAAAGCTGGTCTCAGTGATGGTTACACCGTCACTGTTACACTATTCACCGTTATAAAAACTTGACTCATTCACTGATGTTCTTTAAGAAAGGAGCTCTGCCATTCTTATTTGATCTCACCTCCATATGACTCCAGATCCACAATAATGTGGTTTACACTTAACTGCACTCTGAAATAGTCAAACAATTTGGAGGAACTATGGATGGGCAGCAAATACTGTCCTTGCTCTTCCTGCTCCTTGTTGCTATGACCCTATATGCTCTAACATATTAACCAATTTCCTCTTTGAATCCATTTGAGGAGCAGTGTATATTTTGTATCGCTTGGTGATTCTCCAAGTATCTGATGGATTTTGCATAGTTCCTTCTACCTTCTAAATGTGAGCTCCTTCCAGTGTTTAACCTTTAAGGTAGGCAATCGTTCTCGAACCTTTTTGATTGAATGCCTGCATATTAATAGCAATCACTAACCTATCTATTATTAATTGCATATTCATAATACAAAGGGCTACATGTAAAGAAGTGTTCTAATCATCTTTTTAAAAAGCTACTTCCTGACGGTTATCATGGAGATTAGATTAGATTCCCGACAGTGTGGAAACAGGCACTTCAGCCCATCCCCCTATAACCCACACACACCCCTGAACACTATGGGCAATTTAGCATGGCCAATCCACTGAGTCAGCACGTCTTTGGACTGTGGGAGGAAACCGGAGCACCCGGAGGAAACCCACGCAGACACGGGGAGAATGTGCAAACTCCACACAGACAGTTACCTGAGGCTGGAATCGAACCCGGGTACTTGGTGCTGTGAGGCTGCAGTGCTAACCCGCTGAGCCACTGTGCTGCCCCGATGTGTGTATTTGCTTCTAACTGTGATATCTGTCAGTCCCTGGACTGGTGTTTGATACGGGCACTCATAATGTATATCCACTTGATCCAATTGCTCTTCTATTGTTAGCCTGATAAATCAAGAAAAGGTCTGGATCCTTTTGTATATTTTTCACATCACTATATAGTTGCGAGTTTCAAATTGCAATAAGTAAAATTTCATGACAAATAAAAGCATTCCAGAATTGTTTCGACTTGATGATAAATAGTGAATATCTGTTCTTGACTGCAGCTTTCCCGCCTATCAGTGCAGAGAGGCATTGCTTAGCAAGGTTGGAAGAGGAATATTACTGTTCCAATTAGTTACATTTAATTTATCACCATTGAAGCTCGCGTCAGTTAGTCTGCTTTTTTCCAATATATTTAATCTCAAGTTATGACAGATGATTTGGTTTGTAGATCTCCAATTACCTCTCTACTGTAGAACCCAGTTTGGAAACAATTGATATAAGGCACTTATTGTACTGTCACTGATGCTGTCATTATACTACCAGAGTATGGCTGTAATGCTGAATTACTTTAGCCTGCCTTCATGAAGCAGTGCAATCTTTCCTAGATAAGGATGAGGGGAAGGTGCACATAAAAGACTGATTTATAAAATTGAGATTCATGGAATATATAGGTCACTATCAAATTTGGTTAAAAAAGATGGCTGAAGGACAGAAGCAGCAAGTTATGATAAATAGATTAGAAGATCGCTATTAGCAGTTTCCCAAGTATTAGGACACTGATTTTTGGAGATAGATACATGATTTGAATTTGGGAATATGGCATACAAAAGGCCCTTCAGCCAATCAAGTCTATGCAAACCTAACTGCACTAATCCCACTTTGCAGCACTTGGAGAATAACCTTTAATTTCATGTGCTCATCCCAGCACTTTGTTAAAAGTTGTGAGCTCTCTTGTCTCAATGACCCTTCTGGGTAGTGCATTCCAGATTACCACCACCCTCTGGGTAAAAATATTTTCCTCAAATCCCCTCTACATCTCCTGCCCTTCACCTCATAATTGTGTCTCCTTGTTATTGACCCTTCAACTAAGGATACAGCTGCTTGCTAACCTTGCCCCTCCTAATCTTCTGCACCTCAGTCACGTCCCTCCTCAGCCTTCTCTGCTCTAAAGACGACAACCGGAGCTTATCCAGCCAGTCTTCATAGCTGAAGTGCTCCGCCCCAGGCAATATCCTAGTGAATAATCTCTGCACCCCCTCCAATTCAATCACATCCTTCCAACAGCATGGTGATGAGAACTGCATACAGTATTCCAACTTTGGCGAAACCAAAGTTCTATACAATTCCAACGTAACCTTCCAGCTGAAACCATCTGTGCCATGACTGATAAAGGCAAGTTCTCAGTCTGCATTCTTAATCATCGTGTTAACGTGTCCTGCCACCTTCAAGGTTCTGTGGACAAGCACCCCATGATCCGTCTGTGTCCCCTAAGCATCCTAGTGTCTTGCCATTCATTGAGTACCTCCTTGTCTTGTGACTTCTTCCGATGTGCATCACCTGATATGTTTCAGGATTAAATTCTGTCTGCCACTGATCTGCTCATCTGACCAACCCATCTATATCTCATTATGCTATATATATCACGAACAGTGAGGGACCCAATATGGAACATTGCAGTACGCCATTTGACACAAGCTTCCAGTCGCACAAACAGCCTTCTACCTCTGTGCTCTGTCTCTTACCACTGTGCCATTTTAGAACTACCTTGTCGCAACAGCCAGTGGTGCCAGATGTGTTTACCTTTATTATCAGTCTCACATGTGGGACCTTGTCAAAGGCGTTTTTGAAATCCATACAAACGACATCAGCTGCAATATAAGCATAGAGCACAGAAGCAGAAATAGGCCATTCAGCCCTTTGAATCTGCCCTGCAATTCAAAGAGACCATGGCAGAACAGTTAATTCTCAAGTCTACTTTCCTGCCTTTTCCCAATATCCGCTGTCTATCTCAACCTTAAATTTACTTAATGACCAGCCTCAATAGTCTTTTGTGGCAAAGAATTCCACAGATTTTCAACCCTCAGAGGGAAGAAATTCCTCCCAATCTCTGTCTTAAATGTGTGACCCCTTATTCCGTCTGGTCCTAGATTCTCCCACAAGGGAAAACAAACTCTCCGCATCTAACTTGTCAAGAATCTTCTAAGTTTCAATAAGGTGGCATCTCATTCTTCTGTATTACAACGAGAACAGACTCAATCTTCTTAACCTCCTGGAACTTATTTGAACTTCCTCCACATCCTTAGATATGTGTCCCAAAACTGTTCTCGGTGTTACAGCTGAGATCTGACAATTGCCTCGTACAATTTTAACAAAACCTCTATACTTTTATATTCCATTCCATTTGCCTTCCTCATTACCCAATGAACTTGGATACTTGCTTTTTGTGATTCGTAGACGAGAATATTTAAATCCCTCTGTTCTGTAGCTTTCTGCAGTCATTCTCCATTAAATAATAGCCAGCTTTTCTATTCGTCCTGCCAAAATACATTCGCTCAGATTTCCCTACATTATATTCCATCTGCTAAGTTTTTGCCCATTTGCTTAGCCTGTCAATATCTCTCTGCAGACTTTTTGATTATTCCTTACTAATTGCCTTCCCACATGGTTTTGTGTCATCAGCTACAGTATATTCTCTTTCCTCATTCAAGGCATTAACGTATTTCATAAATAATTGTGTCCCCAGCACTAATCTGTGCGGCGCTCCGCTAGCTGCAGGTTGCCAGTCTGCAAATGCCTCCCTGTCCCAATTCTGTCTTCTATGAGTGAGCCAGTCCTCTGTTCATGATAATATACGACAGCAACATCATGGACTATTATCTTATTAAGTAGCCTAATGTGTTATAGCTTATCAAAACCCTTGTGAAAATCTGGGCACCTACATACCTTGCAAAATTGTATCAAAATTGTGAAGTGTGACCTCACTTTGATGAAGCCATGCTGATCAGACCTTGCATTTCCAAGTGGAGATGAATTCTCTCCTCCAGAATTTCCCCAGTTGTTTCCCTCCCACTGATGTGAGATTCATTGGTCTGTAATTCCTGAGATATCTCTCTCTCGCTCCTTGAAAAATGGTACCACATTAGTTGTCCTCTACCAATTCCCCTGTAGCCAGAGAAGAATTGAAAGTTTGGGTCAGAGCCCCTGTAATTTCCTCTCATCTCTCATTGCAGCATACGATACAACCCCTTCAGACCTAGAGAATTATTTACTTTTAGGCCTGGCAAAGCCTCACTCCCTACGTCAGTCTGCTCAAGTACCTCAGTCCCTGTCCCCAAGTTCTCTACGTCCATCTTCCTCCTCTTGAATGTAGACTAAAGTGAAACACTCTACCAGTGTCCTTCTGTACGGTATAAAGTTTTCCCCTGGACCCTAATGGGCCCCATTCTTTCTCTGGTTATCTTCTTCCCCTAAATGTACTTGTGAAATATCTTGGGATCTGTCAAATTTTATCTTCATGTTTTTTCATGCGCCTGTTTCCTCCTAACTGCTTTAAGTTCCCTCTGAGCTTTCTATACTCCACTGGGGCTTCCATCATTTGCTCCCTTTGCACCTACTGAAAGCCTTTTTTTTGTTCTTAACCAATTCTGAATATTCCTACACATCCAGGGTTCTTTGTCTTGTTATGTCCAAATTTCATCCCAAAGAAAACATGTTGGGCCTGTGCTTTCCCCATTTTCTTCTCAATCACACCTTCACTTTCTACTGTAGAATTTGCCAGACGTAGCTGAACGTGTTCTACTTTGGTCAGATCCTGCTTTATTTTAATAGCATCTGCCTTCCTCCAATCCAAAATTATTTTTTTTGCAAACTACCATTTTCTTTTTCATAACAGTGGTTGTTATCAATAAATTCTGCCCACTACCACCTTAAACAACTTGGCAACTTTGTTCCCAAGAATTAGATCTGGGACTGGACTGTCCCTTGATGGACCTTCTATATGTTGACACAATAAACTCTGCTGAACGCGTATTTAGAAATCCAACTCCTCTTTACACTGTGCACTTTACACTCGATAACAAGGTGGACATTATTTTAAAATGAAAGGCAGTAGGTTTAAAGGGGATTAGGGGAAAACCTTTTTCACCCAGAGGGGTCTAAAATGCACTCTCTGGGATTATAGTTGAGACGGGAAATCTCAGAATCTTTAAAAAGCACTTGACGTGTCATTACGTTCAAGGCTATGACCTAGTGTGTTGACAGTGGGTCTAGTGTATATAGTAGTATGTCCTTGATAGTGCAGACTCAGTGGGTTGAAGGGCCTCATATATTGTATGATTCACTGATTATGACTATCTCAAGCAATGTTGAGGAAGTTGAAATCCCCTGGTATAGTTACCATCTTATTATTGCACACCTCAACATGAGTAATAGAGCGTGAAGTTCCAAAATTTACCACGATTGCCAAGCTTGCAGGAGCCCAAACAATGAGGATGATTCTGATCAGCTGCAATAGGCCAACAGAATGGGAAATGACATGGCAGATAGAGTTCAATACAGCAAAATGTGAGGGGATCTGGGATACAGTGTGGTTTAGTCAGCAGTGGCCCTCCTCCTGAGTCAGAAATGTTGGTGTGATTCTCACTCCAAGACAGAAGGACCCAGTATTCAGTGCAGGAAAGCAAACTTGTGTGGTAATGAATCCTCAGCCTGGATCGACGGGTTAGGTTAGTGGCAGATATATCTACGAAATCAAAAGATGATAATTGCAAAGAGTGGTGATCTTTGCTCACTGTTCTGAGTTCGTGTCACTAGACCCGAAATGTTAACTCTATTTTTCCCTTCACAGATGCTGCCAGACCTACTGGGATTTTTCCAGCAACTTTGCTCTTGTTCTTGTTGTTGTTGATCAACTTGCATTGTGTTACCCCATATAAAATGTGAAATGTCAAAAGCAAAACAAAACGATGCATGAGGTGAAGCAGTTTAACTAAAGGGATAGTGGCAAACAATAAATACTCGAAAGACATTGTTCCAAAGAGTGTGTGAGGACTGAAAAACCCAGGAATGTAGGGGTCATAAAGCCATAAAATGAAGGAATGGAAGTAGGCTTTTTAGCCCATTGAATTTGCTTCACCATTCGATCAGATCATGGCTATCTCTGTTTTGAATATTCTTAGTAACCCAGCTTCAACAGGCCTCTGGAGTAAACAATTCCACAAAATCAAGCCCTCAGAGGAAATAAATTCATCTTCATCCCTGTCTTAAATATGTCACACCTTATTCTGAGATGATGCCCTTTGGTCGTAGATTCTCCTCCAAGAGGAACCAAACTTTCTGCATCGACACTAACAGGTCCCCTAAGAATCCTGTATGTTTTAATAAGGTAACTTTTTACTCTTCTAAATTCTAAAGAGTACAAGTCCAACCTATTTGACCTCCTTAGAAAGAAGATCCTTCTGTACCTAGAATCAACTTAGTTAACCTTCTCTGGACTGCCTCCAATGTTGAGATTTCTTTCCTTTGATGAAGGGCCAAAACTATTTGCTGTGTTTGAGATGTGGTCTGTCTCGTACTTTGTATTGTTTTAGCAATACTTCCCTCTTCTTTTATTCCATTCCTTTTAAAGGCCAACAGGACACCTCCTTCTTAGTTGCTGAGCATGGTTGCTAACTTCTTATGATTCATGCACGAGGAGCTTCAAATTCCTCCTGCACTCCAGCTTTCTGCAATCTTTTTTCCATTTTAATAACATATAGCTCTTTTATTCTTCTTGCCAAAGTGCACAACCTGACATTTTCCACATTATATTCTATCTGCCAAGTTTGTGGCCATTCACTTTCCACGGAAACATAAGAAGTAGAATGAGAAATGGGCCATTTGGCCCTTCAGGCTTGCTTTATCATTCATTATGAATATATCCAATCATCCAACACAGTAGCCTGTTCCTCCTTTAACCTTATATCCTGTGATCCACTTAGTTCCAAGTGCTAAACCCAAACTCCTTTTTGAAACTGTGCAATGTTTTAGCATTGATTGATTTCTGTGGTAGTGAATTCTGTGGGCTCATCAGTCTCTGGGTGAAGAAATATCTCCTCGTCTTAGTTTAAGGGTATGAAGAATGACTGTGACTCCTTTGTTCTGTACATCCCTGCCATCAAGAACATCTGCCCTCCATTTGACTTGTCTAGTCCTGTAAGAATTTTAAGCTTCGATGAGAAGCCCCTTCATTCTTCTGAATGCCAGTGGTATAATCTTATCTGACGCAACCTCTCCTAATATGCCAGTCTGCCTTCCAGGAATCAGTCTGCTAAACCTTTGCTGCACTGTCCCTAGAACAAGAGTGTGCTTCCTCAGATAAAGAGGCCGAAACTGCACGTAATATTCTTGGTATGTAATGGTAGCGAGACATCCCCACTCCTGAATGAAAATTCTCTCACTATGAAGGCCCTTCTGCTATTTGCCATCTTTACTGCTTGCTGCACCTGCATGCTTACCTTCAATGACTGAAGTACAGGTTTGCCCAGATCTTATTCTACATTCCCATGTCTTAATTTATATCCATTCAGGTAATGATCTGCCTTTCCGTTTTTGCTCCCAAAGTGAATAATCTCACATATATCCGTGTAATACTGTATCTGTCTCACATTTGCCCAGTCATTCAGCTTGTCCCAATGACACTGAAGCATCTCTGCATCCTCCTTGCAGCTCACCCTCTCATCCAGCTTTGTGTCATCTGCAGATGTGGAGATAGTGCATTTGATTCCTTCGTTTGAATAGGTGGGTAGCCGGAGTCTGAGCACAGATCCTTGCGACACACCACCTGTCTCTGCCTTTGGAAAAAGACCATTTATTCCTATCCTTTGATACTTGCTGACCAGTTTTATTTCCATCTCAGTATATTACGACAATCCCATGGGCTTTAATTTAAAGCACTAATCTCTTATGTGGGATTTTGTTAAAAGCCTTCTGAAAGCCCAAAGAAGCCACATCTAGTGGTTCCCCCCTCATCAACTGAATGAGTTACATCCACAAAGAATCCCAAAAGATTGTCAAGTATGATTTCCCTCTATCCCTTTCATAAATCCATGCTGTCCCTGTTTGATCTTGCCACAGTTCAGCTGTTAAATATTTTAGAGTAAAGAGACCTGAAATTCCTCCACCCAGAGAATCCATTGTTCCTGGTATTATGGCAGGGTGTGGGAATGTCCTTCGTCGCCTGAGGAGCCTGGTACCGCTAGAGAAACCGGGTTTCAAAACTTATGAAGAAATAGTAGGAATAGTGGCAGCTGAGAGATGAGCACCAACACAGACTCACAACTGCCATTGGTGTGAAAGAGCACTTCACTCAACAGCAAATTGCTGGTATAAATTAGTCGTATGCAGAAACTGCGGCAATAAAGGGCCCATTGAATGGGTGTGTTTGAGAAAGAAATATGAACAGTGTACAGCAAAAGTACTGAAAGTGAAGAGTAGGAAAAAAATCTACATGTAACAATGACAGCATGGATAATCTGCTAGTTTCACTGGGAGGACCATGGCTGGAAAAAAAATCAAACTCAGTTGGGTTGAACTAAGTTGCTTGTCAGATTCTGAAACTGATTCATTGGAAAATTCTAAAGAAGCGTGCAATTATTTTCATTGGGATCTGGGAGACATGGAGAAGACATCTGTCGAATTGAAAATCAAGTGTGAGAGTCCAGCAAAATGTTGCAAGGCAGGATCAGTGCCTCGTGCAATCAGACTAAAGCTTGAGGCAGAATTAAACCTACTTGACAGGGCTCAGAAAGGATTTCCAATGATGTTGCCAGGGTGGAGGATTTGAGCTATGGGGAGGCTGAATAGACTACTTTCCCTGCAGTTTTGGAGGCTGAGGGGTGAACTTGGAGGTTTATGAAATCATGAGGGGCATGGATAGGATGAATAGCCAAGGTCTTTTCCTTCGAGTAGGGGAGTCAAAAACTAGAGGGCATAGCTTTAAGGTGAGGGGGAAAGATTTAAAATGAACGTAAGGGGCAACGTTTTCCAAGCCGAGGATGGTGTGTGTAAGGAATGAGCTGCCGGAGGAACTGGCGGAAGCAGGTACAATGAGAATATTTAAAAAGCACTTGGATGGGTACATGAATAGGAAGGGTTTAGAGGATATGGGCCAAATACTGGTAAATGGGATTAGAAAAATAAGGATATTCTGTTCACGTAGATGAGTTGGACCAAAGTGTTCTGTTTCCATGCTGTACGTCTCTATGACACTATGACCATAATTGAGTGACACTGGTCAAGATGGGAATCCTTGAATCCAAAAATGATTGGCCCACACCTATCATTCCACTGATAGATGGAGTTATGCATCTGCACTGATTACAAGTTCGCTACTAATCCAGCATTATGCGCTGAGCAGTATGCTTTGCCTGTAATTGATGACATACTTGTTGGGCCAGCTAGAGGTCTGCTTTTCAGTAAGATTGAACTTAGTCAAATCTATCTCCAGATGAATAGAGTTCCTGAGTCACGGAAATACTTGATTATTGTAACACGTAAAGTAGTATTCAATAACAAGAGATTTCCATTTGAAATCCATCTGTGCTTGGATTATTCTAACATGCCATGGATCAGATTTGAAGTGGATTGAAAGGAGTCTAGTGTTACCAAGACAATATTTTACTCACAGGGAGAACCTAAAAAAGAGCATCCTCACAAGTTAGATTTGAAGAAGTGAGGAAAAATGACTATGATTTTTAAAAATAATTTCCATACAATACTAAGGCCATATCATTGATGCCGTGGGATTATACAAGCCCCCTTCAAAAGTAAAAACTGAAGTTCACTGTGGGATGCTGTAAATCAGAAACTTAGAGATTGCTGAAGGATTTTAGATTACCTTTGCCAAATGAGTTGACAACGAACAGTCCCTATGTAGACATTTTCTACTTCGAGCAAGTAGGGAACACTCTGGCAACGGTAGGACAAATTAAGAGAGACAGTCAAAATGACCCACGACTACGTGAGTGGTGGGTGTGGTACTGCAAAGGGAGCAACCGGAACTGAAACCATTTGTCACGTGGAAGCTAGAACTATCTATACAAGGAGGAGGTCTCCTGTGGGGAATGAGGGTCATCACTCCATCACAGCTAAGGAAACGCATGTTAAAGGTCAGGATCGGGATTCCCGGAAGGTATGTTGCCTCCCTGGTGCCAGGGTCCGGGACGTCTCCGATCAGGTGTATAAGGTTCTAAAAGGGGAGGGCGAACAGCCAGAAATCGTGTTACGTATTGGCACTAATGATAAAGCCAGAAAAAGGATTGAGGATATAAAAAGTGATTTCAGGGAGTTAGGATGGAAGCTGCAAAGCAGGACGAACAGAGTAGTGTTCTCTCGTTTACTACCGGTGCCACGAGATAGCGAGGCGAGGAACAGGGAGCGGGCGCAGCTTAACACGTGGCTGCGCAGCTGGTGTAGGAGGGAGGGCTTCAGTTATGTAGACAATTGGGATGCCTTCTGGGGAAGGTGGGACGTGTACAAGATGGACGGGTTGCATCTGAACTGGAAGGGGACCAATGTCCTGGGTGGAAGGTTTGCTCGAGTAGTTTGAGAGGGTTTAAACTAGTATGGCAGGTGGGTGGGAACCTGAGCTGTATACCGGAGGTGAGAGTTGATGCAGGTGAGGCAATAGCAAGAGGTAGACCAGCTAGTGGGAAGGATTTTCCTGGGAAGGAACCAAGGGATCAGTTAAAGTGTGTTTGCTTTAATGCAAGGAGTATCAGGAATAAAAGTGATGAACTTAGAGCATGAATCAGTACCTGGTGCTATGTTGTTGTGGCCATAACAGAGACATGGGTTTCTCAGGGGCAGGAATGGTTGCTGGATGTTCCAGGGTTTAGAGCATTTAAAAAGAATAGGGAGGGGGGAGAAAGAGGAGGGAGTGTAGCACTACTAATCAGAGATGGTATCACAGCTACAGAAGCTTCCATTGTCGAAGAAGATCTGCCTACTGAGTCAGTGTGGGTGGAAATTGGGAACAGCAAGGGAGTAGTCACCTCGTTAGGGGTTTACTACAGGCCCCCCAATAGCAGCAGGGAGGTTGAAGAAAGCATAGGTCGGCAGATTTTGGAAAAGTGTGGACGTAATAGGGTTGTTGTAATGGCTGACTTTAACTTTCCCAATATTGATTGGAACTTCCTTCGAGCAGAAGATTTGAATGGAGCTGTTTTTGTAAGGTGTGTTCAGGAGGGTTTCCTAACTCAGTACGTTGACAGGCCGACGAGGGGAGAGGCCATTCTAGACTTGGTGCTCGGAAACGAGCCGGGGCAGGTATCAGATCTTGTGGTGGAGAGCATTTTGGTGATAGTGACCATAACTGCCTCACATTCTACATAGCTATGGAGAAGGAGAGGATTAGGCAAAATGGGAGGATATTTAATTGGGGAAGAGGAAACTATGATGCGATTAGACATGAGTTAGGAAGCATGGACTGGGAGCAGTTGTTGCATGGTAAAGGCCCTATAGACATGTGGAGACTGTTTAAGGAACAGTTGTTGCGAGTGAAGAATAAATATTTCCCTCTGAGACAGGCAAGAAGGGGTAAGATAAAGGAACCTTGGATGACGAGAGCGGTGGAGCTTGTCGTCAAAAGGAAGAAGGTAGCTTACATAAGGTGGAGGAAGCTAGGGGCAAGCTGAGCTCTAGAGGATTACAGGCAGGCGAGGAAAGAGCTCAAAAATGGTCTGAGGAGAGCCAGGAGGGGGCACGAGAAAGGCTTGGCAGAACGGATTAGGGAGAACACAAAGGCATTTTACACTTAGGTGAGGAATAAGAGAATGATGAAAGAAAGAGTCGGGCCGATCAGGGATAGCATAGGGAACTTGTGTGTGTGGAGTCTGAGGAGGTAGGGGAAGCCCTAAATGAGTTTTTTGCTTCTGTCTTTACGAAAGAAATGAACTTTGTAGTGAATGAAACCTTTGAAGAGCAGGTGTGCTTGCTGGAATGGAGAGAAATAGAGGAAGCTGATGTGCTGAAAATTTTGTCAAACATGAAGATTGACAAGCCGCCAGGCCTGGACCAGATTTGTCCCCGGCTGCTTTGGGAAACGAGAAATGCAATTGCTTCGCCACTCGCGAAGATCTTTGCATCCTCGCTCTCCACTGGAGTTGTACCTGAGGACTGGAGAGAGGCAAATGTAATTCCTCTCTTCAAGAAAGGAAATAGGGAATTCCCCGGCAATTACAGACCAGTAAGTCTCACGTCTGTCGTCTGCAAGGTGTTAGAAAGGATTCTGAGGGATAGGATTTAAGAGCATCTGGAAGAGCATGTCTTGATTAAATGCAGTCAACACGGCTTTGTGAGGGGCAGGTCATGCCTCACAAACCTTATCGAGTTCTTTGAGGATGTGACTAGAAACGTTGATGAGGGTTGAGCTGTGGATGTGGTGTATATGGACTTCAGCAAGGCATTTGATAAGGTTCCCCATGGTAGGCTCATTCAGAAGGTCAGGAGGAATGGGGTACAGGGGAACGTACCTGTCTGGATACAGGACTTGGATGAGGGGGTTGAAGGATGGGTCAGCAAGTTTGCAGACGACACGAAGGTCGGAGGTGTCGTTGACAGTATAGAGGGCTGTTGTAGGCTGCAGCGGGGCATTGACAGGATGCAGAGATGGGCTGTGAGGTGGCAGATGGAGTTCAACCTGGATAAATGCGAGGTGATGCGTTTTGGAAGGTCGAATTTGAAAGCTGAGTACAGGATTAAGGATAGGATTCTTGGCAGCGTGGAGGAACAGAGGGATCTTGGTGTGCAGATACATAGATCCCTGAAAATGGCCACCCAAGTGGACAGGGTTGTTAAGAAAGCATATGGTGTTTTGGCTTTGATTAGCAGGGGGATTGAGTTTAAGAGTTGTGAGATCTTGTTGCAGCTCTATAAAACTTTGGTTAGACCGCACTTGGAATACTGCATCCAGTTCTGGTCACCCTATTGTTGGAAAGATGTGGATGCTTTGGAGTGGGTTCAGGGGAGGTTTACCAGGATGCTGCTTGGACTGGAGGGCTTATCTGATGAAGAGAGTTTGACTGAGCTCGGACTTTGTTCATTGGAGAAAAGGAGGAGGAGAGGGGACCTAATTGAGGTATACAAGATAATGAGAGGCATAGATAGAGTTGATAGCCAGAGACTATTTCCCAGGGCAGAAATGGCTAACACGAGGGGTCATAGTTTTAAGTTGGTTGGAGGAAAGTAAAGAGGGGATGTCAGAGGAGGGTTCTTTACACAGAGAGTTGTGAGAGCATGGAATGCGTTGCCAGCAGCAGTTGTGGAAGCAAGGTCATTGGGGACATGTAAGAGACTGCTGGACATGCATCTGGTCACAGAAATTTGAGGGTGCATACATGAGGATCAATGGCCGGCACAACATTGTGGGCTGAAGGGCCTGTTCTGTGCTGTACTGTTGTCTGTTCTATGTTCTAACTTTGGATTGTTGGACTCAAAGCATTGGCTTTGTTTTCTCTTCACTGATGCTGCCAGACCTGTTGAGTTTTTTTGTTTCATAATCAAGCTTCTGCTTTTGAACATTTCAGCCTCCTGGTCGTTCTTGGAACTGAATAGCCTTCCCACTTATTTTTATGTCATCTGCAAACCTGGCAATAGTATGTTTGCTTCAAGTATATAAGTCAGTAATATTTTATTGGCAATAAGTATGGATCCAGCACTGATCCCTGTGGTACTCCATTAGTTACACCTCCCTTCAGCCCAACTAACACTTCCGCCATCTACGATCCGACCCCAGCACCCAAGACATTTTTCCATCCCCACCCTTGTCTGCCTTCCGGAGTGACTCCCTTGTCCACTCCACACTCCCCTCCAATCCCACCACACCCAGCACGTTCCCGTGCAAACGCAGGAAGTGCTACACTTGCTCCCACACCTGCTCCCTCACCCCCATCCAAGGCCCCAAGATGACTTTCCATATTCAGCAGATGCTCACCTGCACATCTGCCAATGTAGTATACTGTATCCACTGTACCCGGTGTAGCTTCCTCTACATTGGGGAAACCAAGCGGAGGCTTGGGAAGCACTTTGCAGAACACCTCCACTCGGTTCGCAATTTCGTTAGAGAGAAAAAGTTTGAGAGCTGACTTCATTGAAACATATAAAATAATCAGAGAGTTAGAGCCTTGATCCTAGGATGGTGACGGCGAGCACGAGGGGGCATAGCTTTAAATTGAGGGGTGAAAGATACCGGACAGATGTCAGTGGTGGTTTCTTTACTCAGAGAGTAGTCAGGGAATGGAACGCTTTGCCTGCAACAGTCGTAGATTCACCAACTTTAGGGACATTTAAGTCGTCATTGGATAAGCATATGGACATACATGGAATAGTGTAGGTTAGATGGGCTTCAGATCAGTATGACAGGTCGGCACAGCATCAAGAGCCGAACGGCCTGTACTGTGCTGTAATGTTCTCTGTTCTATAAACACGTGCACCCCCCAGTTGCGAACCATTTTAACTCCCCCTCCCATTCCTTAGACGACATGTCCATCATGGGCATCCTGCAGTGCCATAATGATGCCACCCGAAGGTTGCAGGAACAGCCACTCATATTCCGCTTGGGAACCCTACAGCCCAATGGTATGAATGTGGGCTGCATGAGTTTTAAAATCTCCCCCTCCCCCACTGCACCCCAAAACCAGCCCAGCTCATCCCCTCCCCCCACTGCATCCCAAAACCAGCCCAGCTCTTCCCCCCCACCCACTTAGAGCCCAGAAGAGTCTGAAGTTGCTGTTGGCTGGATGGCGGGTCCCCGACGAGGGGTACGGAGTGGTTGAGGGTTGTTAGGGGTTGTTAAAAGGGTGGATGAGCATTTAAGAGCGTGAAGTGCCTAGGATCAGGCCAAGGGACCTGTGAATGATGTTCCCCTACCAACTCACTTTTTCTAGGCTGGATTGTGCATCTCAACCTGACTGCCTTTCTGATTGACATCTATCTCCTTACGCAATAGAGGGGATCCCTTAAATTGCCATCAATTAGTCTCAGGAGGTCAAAGGATAGGCAGGCTGCTTGACAGTTCCCCAGAACTTCCACACATGTACACACAGTGCCCTCCAGATTTTATGTGTTTCTTCCCACCTTCGTATCTGTGGGATGGGGCTTTATAATGTAGCTCATGCAGTGCTAAAACAAAGAAGTTATCCTGAACCTTGAAGTAGGACTGGAATGATACACCCAAATCTGGTGACTAAACTTAAAGAGTAATAATTTTGGTAGTGTTGAGTAATAATGATGAAATTTACCCAACTTGTTTTAAGAATGTGACATTTTATCAACAAATTTAACTAATGCTATTTTCATTGGAGTACAGGGGATTAATAAGTAGTGAATGGAGACATAAAGGATTATGATTGGTTGGGGTAAGATAAACGTGGAAAGTCTGTGTTCCTATGGCTGATAGATGATGTTACAAGGAGAATGGAATGCATTGATGTTTTGGGGAAAAGATGTAGGGGGATGTTAGGAGGAATTTTTTTAAAGCAGTGAAGGTTCATGGGCCAGGATCTTGCTGCATGTGGAAGGGTTAGAAGCCGAGAAAATAAATGATTTCAGTCACATGAATGCATATCTCTGGGAGCTTCATTCCTCATATTGCCATTAGATTTTATTTATGGAGGTTCTGTTATATTTAGAGTGGTTTGACTGGCATTCGATGTTTTGACAAAGTTTGCCAGATTTTGTTGGCATCATGTGAACTAACGTTGAATTGATACTTGCTTAACTACTAATTATTTTTGGTAGACGCTGTAGAACATACCATATGTATGACAAAATAGCAAAATTACAAGAGAAATCTCGTTCAAAACCGAGGTAACAGAGCATCTTTTTAAAATTAACAAGAACATATAATTAACACACTTAATAGCTGTGGCATAGTGTGATTTAAAAGAATGCTGATGACCAGAAGTGAAATAAGGGTTGTAAGATCCACTATTTGAAACGGAGAAAGAGCCAATTAGATTGTACTTTGGATTTGGATGTAGTGAGAATGAACATCGCTTGAAAAAGATGGATGTTTCAGGTTAAATTGTTTTGAGTCCTGCTTCATAAATATAAAGGAGGGCTTCATGACTTACAAAGCTACTGTTCCTCCACCATTGTTCTGCAGGAATTACTGAACCAAACAACAGAATATGACCAGCATCACTGACGGTTCCCTCGTTGGATTTGACATGTTGCATTTGAGAAGGAAATGGCCTGTTTCCATCATTCCAGAGTACTTTTGTGAATCCTTGTATTTATTTCTGGGCCAAATACAGGAATTAATTTTATTTAATAGCTCCAATAAGTTAAAACTGTAATCGAAGTTAGTTTTCTTCCTCCTTTGTCGTGTATCTGTTGGAGTTGCACACAGCACAACGCGTCTTGGATCAACACAAATTGACACAAAATGAGCAACTTCTAAATGTGACTGAAGTAATCAACTGTTTAATGACCATTTATGATGGTTTGGAACAAAATCACAAGGATTTGGTCAACGTGCCACTCTGTGTCGAAATGTGTCTGAACTAGCTGCTGAACGTCTTTGATCCCTATGTATGATTTACACTTTAATGTAAGTTTAGATTGTCCTAAGGTGCACTAAACTGCATGCGACATATTGGATTTTGATATGTACAGGATCAGTTAAGTAAATGTGAAGATTGTGGACTGATTAAAATCAATCCGAGTATTGTTGACATAAGGTTTCAGTATGTTCTAGTTTCATTTCAGTTCAACAGATAAAGTAGTTGACAGTTTTAGCGACTTTTGTTTTAAATCATAAAATTGAAACTGATATACTTTTGATTCCATTTGGTCAGATCTGCCCAGGATCATGTAGACATCTTGACATTCTGATTGTAATGCTCTTCACGGTGACAAATGTTAGTGCTGGAGAATGACATGTATAAAATACACAATATGAACATCATCCAGTTAATGTCAAGGAATAAACGGCCAGACGTAGAATAAATTTTCATATGACCCTCAATCTCATAGAGTCATACAGCATAGAAACACCATATCTATGCCTACCAACAAACACCAAGCTGCACTAATCTCATTTGTCAACACTTGGTCCAGAGCCTACTTTGACCTAGCATTTTAAATGCTCATCCCAGATGCTTTTTAAATGTTGAGAATACCTGCATCAAAAACCCTCTCAAGCAGTGTGCTCCATATGTCTATCACTTTTTAGATGAAAAAGCTTTCAGACTTCCTCCAAAGCATTTAATCCTCACCTTAAACTTGTGCCATCTGGTCTTAGACACATGTGCCATGGGGAATGGATTCTCACCATGTATTCTGCCCGTGCCTGTCATAATTTTCTATGCCTCAATCAGATCCCCACCCACACCTCCGCCTCCTCTGCTCCAAGGAAAACAAACCCAGCATACCAGTCTATCTCATAACTGAGACTTTTTAACCTAGCCAGTATCTTGAAGAGCATTAACTGTGCCATTGTGGTATTTTCCAGGCTAATTGTCGTTCAGCTTATCTCAGTCAGATTGTTTAGTAAGCTCCATTTAGGAATAATATTATGCACTTCACTTGGAAATGTATTGAGACTGTGACAGTATATTGGGGAATCCTTGCAAGCGGAGAGAATTTTATTTTCCTTCAGTCCAAGCTGGATATAATTCTAGGACTTGGAGATGAAAGTCCGGGGTTAATCTTTCGGTGTCCTTCTCTGCACCCCACGTGACCTCCAATTTTTCATTTGTATAAAGTTGAGCTTTGTCTGCATGAGATGTGTTCCAATATTAAATCATTTTTGCGACTGTCAATTTTGACATTCTTCATTTGGTGCGTACCCGTCATATTGATTGCAGCTCAAGTTCCTTCTGAATGTCAAAACCAAAATGTTTCATTTTGCAGTAAAATTGCAGACATTGAGCTGAAATTTGCGCTAGGGAGCACTGAAAGGCATAGATTATTTCTCAGTACCACCCTCATTAATAATTATTCCCTTTTTCTACCTGCCAGACAGGAACTGGATGCTGAGAATTACCGAAATGAAATTCAGAGTGGGTGTGTGGTGCTTCCACATTGCTCAATGCTCCTCGGGACCCCCAACTTGGACACTAGTCACCAGCATCTCCAGCCACACCCATCAGTAGCACCCCATGTCCACAGTTTTGACATGTGGCATGTTCCAGCCTCAGCACATCATGGCACATCTCAGATCTGCTTTCAGTACTCTTCTGTACTTCATTGCTGCATTTTGGATTGCAGCAGCCCCCCTCATTGCAGTGCTGCTGTCAGGGCACTTTTATATGCAGGAACAGGCACCCATTCGTGTATTGGGCCACGTTACACATCAGGACACCTTGCTTGAGCTCTCCACTCTCATTTTGTCCCTGCATGAATGCTAACAGCTCCTCTGCCTTGTCTTCATTTGCCTTGTCTTTTTATGGGTTGCCCCCTCTGCCACATCTCACAGACTCATAATGCTAGTATATTGATTAACTTTTTGTCATCGAGACCAAGCCAGACAGCTTGTCATGTTTGTCAGCAGTCATCAATCAAAGGAGTGGATGTGTTGCCGTTCAGCACCGTGATATGTTGATCTCACACCTGCAGCATGTGCCAGCTGCAGAAGCACAGAACGCGTTGCATTGTCTCCAACCTCATGGTCATGCTTCATGTTCTGAGGGGAATGGTCTGTAGTCAAGGGAGGCAGTTCCAGGCAGCAGATCGAGGTAACTCCAGGGCATTGTCTGATATCACTCGAGGGGCTTGGAGGCAATCAGTTGGCTGCTCAGAATGATCATGGTCAGGACACTATCCTCATAGGTTGTGAGAAGTCAAACGTTAGACACCTCACTACCTGTGATGCTGCTTGGCCTGCTGTGTTCATCCAGCCTCACATTTTATTATCTCTACCTGTGTTGGCTCTTTCTGCCCTGCTGTGGGCTATTTTTCCTGGAATGAAACAAAGGGAGGGATTGAGTGAGATGAAATGAGCTGGTGCATTTGTTCGTGCTCATGTATGTTTGGGAAGGGAGGTGAGGTCTCCTGGGTGAGAGCAAGAGGCACAGAGAGCACACAGGAATAATAGCCTTGGGGCCTCAAGTAGACGAGAGCAAGCGAAGACAGACATTGAATGCTTTGGTGAGAATGGTATTACATGAGCTGTGCTGAAGGGTGGTGCAGAATTAGAGAGAGTGTGAATGTGAGGTAGCACAGAACAATGAGGCTCTTCTGTTGGAGCAGGGGTCACTGATCTTGCAGCACTGCTGGATGGTTCTTTTGGTGGTTGAGACTGCATTGACACTGGACAGCCTCAGATGAGTCTGGCCGAGTCTTGTGTCATGGCCTCCTGTGCTTGTCCGTGGGAAAGAGGACAGTTCTGCACTGCACCAATCCATCCACCAGGACTTCCAGGTCCCTAACTGTAAAATAAGGTGCTAATTTCCTCTTTCCTGCCCTGTCTGGGACAAATGCTATGAACTGTACAAGGCAGTTCTGGATTCTGAGCATTTTACTGGTTCACAATAGCCTTTAAACATGGCACTAGTGCCAGTAATACCAGGATGGTCCAGTTACGATGAGTAGGAGAACTAACTAGCATCGGCTGAGAGAGGCGCAATAGGAGCATTGTTGCCAGTTATTGAATAGGTTTGCCACAACAGCGTGAGAAAATCTGTTCGGTCTTTTGGAGAGCTACTGTCCTTGCAGTGCAATAAAAATGACACTGAACTGATTCATTCCAGTGTTTTAGACCTGAAGATTTAAGAACAGAATTAGACCATTCAGCCCATTGAGTGGGATCAATCATTCTCAATCCCATTCTCCTGTGTCCATACTAAGCAAGAACATATCTATCTATGCCTGAAATCAACTCTGACTTGGCCTCCACAGGTTTCTGCATCAACGAGTTCCACAGATTCACAACTTTCTGACTGAATAAATTCCTCCTCATCTCCATCCTGAAGGGTAGTCCCTTTGACTCTGAGGCTGTGCCCCCAGGTCCTGGTCTCTCCTACTCGTGGAAACATCATCTCCATGTCCACTCTATCCAGGCCTGAATTACCTTCAGTGTGCCCCCTTCATCCTTCTAAACTCCATCGAGTACAGACCCAGAGTTCTCAGCCATTCCTCACATGACAGTCCCTTCATCGCCAAGATTATGTTTGAGAACCTCCTCTAGACCCTGACAAAGGCCAGCACATCCTTCCTTAGACAGATGGCCAAAAACTGCTCTTAATATTCCAAATGCAATATGACCAGAGCCTTACACAGCCTCAGCAATACATCTCTGCTCTTGTATTTTTGCCGTCTTGAAATGAATGCTGACATTGCATTTGCCTTCCCAACTGCCAACTGAACCTGCATGTTAAAAGAATCCTGAACTGGGGCATCTTTGTGCTTCAGATTTCTGAAGCCTTTCCCCATTTAGAAAATAGCCTATGCCTGTACTGCCACTTCTCTACAGACTCTCTGTGACCTCCCCACTTCCTCAACACTACTTGCCTCTCCACCTATCGAAATGTCATCTGCAAACTTAGCAACAACGCCCTGTGGACAACAATACCATTAGTTCCTTTGTCCAGATTGCTGATGTATAACGTGAATGGCTGTTGTCTGAACTCTGATGACTGTGGAACTCCTGTAGTTGCTGGCTGCCATCCTGCAAAAGACCCTTTTATTGCCACTCTCTGCATTCTGCCAGTTAGCCGATCCTCTATCCATGCCAGTACCTACTCCCTAACACAATAAGCTCATTTTTTTTATTTTGAAGCGTCCTGTGTGGCACCTTGTCAAAGGCTTTCTGAAAATCCAAACAGATAAAGTTCAATGGCTCCCTTTTGTTTTTACCCACTGGTTACATTCTCAAAGAATCTAACAGAGACCTTCCCTTGACAAAGTTGTGTTTTCTCAGCCCAATTTAACATGTAGTTCCAAGTATTACCATGTCCTTCCAAGTACTCTCCGATCTCATCCTTAATAATGGATTCTAAAATCTGACCGAATGACCAGCGTCAGGCTAACAGGTTTTTCTCGTCTTTTAATTTCTTGTCTTTTGCCTCCCTCCATTTTAAACAGGGGTGTTATATTTGCCATTTTGTACTCCTTTGGGACCCACCCTGACTCCAGTAATTCCTGAAAGATCATCAATACCTGCATGGTCTTCTTACTTATCTCCTTCAGAACTCTGGGGGACAGTCCATCTGGTCCATGTAATTTACCATCTTCTCGGAATTATAGAATTCCGACAGAGCGGAAAGAGGCCATTGGGTCTGCACCATCTCCGTCAAGAACATCCCACCAAGACCCAGCCCTGTACTGTGTCCCGGCAAGCTCACATTTGCCATGGCTGATCCACCTTGCCTGCACATCTTTGGACTGTGGATGGAAATCAGAGCACCTGGCGGAGACCCGTGCGGACATGGGGAGAATGTACAAATTCCACACAGACCCTTCAGCTTCCCCTGTACCTTCTCCTTAGTGATGGCCACCGCACTCACTTCTGCTTCAGACTCCCTTAAAGTTCTACTACTGGTGCCTTCCAACCTGAAGACTGATGCAAAATACTTGTTCAGTTCCTCTGCCATTTCTTTGTTCCCCAACACTACTTATTTGGCCCCTCTTGAAATTTTCTTTGGATTTACAGGGGTGTTTTACAATAACAATATCTACTTTATTGTGTTGACAAATGGATTGTTGAGATGATCACAGAAACAATAAGCAAAATTCATCAGTACTCTCAATTAACAATCATATAGCGCAGCTGAACACGTGGCTACGCAGCTGGTGTAGGAGGGAGGGCTTCAGATTTGTAGATAATTGGGATGCCTTCTGGGGAAGGTGGGACCTGTACAAGAAGGACGGGTTGCATCTGAACTGGAAGGGGACCAATGTCCTGGGTGGAAGGTTTGCTCGAGTAGTTCGAGAGGGTTTAAACTAGTATGGCAGGGGGGTGGGAACCTGAGCTGTATACCAGAGGTGAGCGTTGATGCAGGTGAGGCAGTAGCAAGAGGTAGACCAGCTAGTGGGAAGGATTTTCCTGGGAAGGAACCAAGGGATCGGTTAAAGTGTGTTTGCTTTAATGCAAGGAGTATCAGGAATAAAAGTGATGAACTTAGAGCATGGATCAGTACCTGGTGCTATGATGTTGTGGCCATAACAGAGACATAGGTTTCTCATGGGCAGGAATGGTTGCTGGGTCTTCCAGGGTTTAGAACATTTAAAAAGAATAGGGAGGGGGGAGAAAGAGGAGGGGGTGTAGCACTACTAATCAGAGAGGGTATCACAGCTACAGAAACTTCCATTGTCGAGGAAGATCTGCCTACTGAGTCAGTATGGGTGGAAATTAGGAACAGCAAGGGAGTAGTCACCTCGTTAGGGGTTTACTACAGGCCCCCCAATAGCAGCAGGGAGATTGAAGAAAGCATAGGTCGACAGATTTTGGAAAAGTGTGGACGCAGTAGGGTTGTTGTAATGGGTGACTTTGACTTTCCCAATATTGATGGGAACCTCCTTCGAGCAGAAGATTTGAATGGAGCTGTTTTTGTAAGGTGTGCTCAGGAGGGTTTCCTAACGCAGTACGTTGAGAGGCCGACGAGGGGAGAGGCCATTCTGGACTTGGTGCTCGGAAACGAGCCGGGGCAGGCATCAGATCTTGTGGTGGGAGAGCATTTTGGTGATAGTGACCATAACTGCCTCACATTCTACATAGCTATGGAGAAGGAGAGGATGAGGCAAAATGGGAGGATATTTAATTGGGGAAGAGGAAACTATGATGCGATTAGACATGAGTTAGGAAGCATGGACTGGGAGCAGTTGTTCCATGGTAAGGGAACTATAGACATGTGGAGACTGTTTAAGGAACAGTTGTTGGGAGTGATGAGTTAATATGTCCCTCTGAGACAGGCAAGAAGGGGTAAGATAAAGGAACCTTGGATGACGAGAGCGGTGGAGCTTCTTGTGAAAAGGAAGAAGGTAGCTTACATGAGGTGGAGGAAGCTAGGGTCAAGTTCAGCTAGAGAGGATTACATGCAGGCAAGGAAGGAGCTCAAAAATGGTCTGAGGAGAGCCAGGAGGGGGCACGAGAAAGGCTTGGCAGAAGGAATCCGGGAAAACACAAAGGCATTTTACACTTAGGTGAGGAATAAGAGAATGATGAAAGAAAGAGTAGGGCCGATCAGGGATAGCAGAGGGAACTTGTGTGTGGAGCCTGAGGAGGTAGGCGAAGACCTAAATGAGTTTTTTTGCTTCTGTCTTTACGAAAGAAACAAACTTTGTAGTGAATGAAACCTTTGAAGAGCAGGTGTGCATGCTGGAATGGATAGAGATAGAGGAAGCTGATGTGCTGAAAATTTTGTCAAACATTAAGATTGACAAGTCGCCAGGCCCGGACCAGATTTGTCCTCGGCTGCTTTGGGAAGTGAGAAATGCAATTGCTTCGCCACTTGCGAAGATCTTTGCATCCTCGCTCTCCACTGGAGTCGTACCTGAGGACTGGAGAGAGGCAAATGTAATTCCTCTCTTCAAGAAAGGAAATAGGGAAATCCCCGGCAATTATAGACCGGTAAGTCTCACGTCTGTCGTCTGCAAGGTGTTAGAAAGGATTCAGAGGGATAAGATTTATGACCATCTGGAAGAGCATGGCTTGATCAAATACAGTCAACACGGCTTTGTGAGGGGTAGGTCATGCCTTACAAACCTTATCGAGTTTTTTGAGGATGTGACTAGAAAAGTTGATGAGGGTCGAGCTGTGGATGTGGTGTATATGGACTTCAGTAAGGCATTTGATAAGGTTCCCCATGGTAGGCTCATTCAGAAGGTCAGGAAGAATGGGATACAGGGGAACTTAGCTGCTTGGATACAGAATTGGCTGGCCAACAGAAGACAGCGAGTGGTAGTAGAAGGAAAATATTCTGCCTGGAAGTCAGTGGTGAGTGGGGTTCCACAGGGCTCTGTCCTTGGGCCTCTACTGTTTGTAATTTTTATTAATGACTTGGATGAGGGGATTGAAGGATGGGTCAGCAAGTTTGCAGACGACACAAAGGTCGGAGGTGTCGTTGACAGTGTAGAGGGCTGTTGTAGGCTGCAGCGGGACATTGACAGGATGCAGAGATGGGCTGGGAGGTGGCAGATGGAGTTCAACCTGGATAAATGCGAGGTGATGCATTTTGGAAGGTCGAATTTGAAAGCTGAGTGCAGGATTAAGGATAGGATTCTTGGCAGCGTGGAGGAACAGAGGGATCTTGGTGTGCAGATACATAGATCCCTTAAAATGGCCACCCAAGTGGACAGGGTTGTTAAGAAAGCATATGGTGTTTTGGCTTTCATTAACAGGGGGATTGAGTTTAAGAGTCGTGAGATCTTGTTGCAGCTCTATAAAACTTTGGTTAGACCGCACTTGGAATACTGCGTCCAGTTCTGGTCGCCGTATTATAGGAAAGATGTGGATGCTTTGGAGAGGGTTCAGAGGAGGTTTACCAGGATGCTGCCTGGACTGGAGGGCTTATCTTATGAAGAGAGGTTGACTGAGCTCGGTCTCTTTTCATTGGAGAAAAGGAGGAGGAGAGGGGAGCTAATTGAGGTATACAAGATAATGAGAGGCATTGATAGAGTTGATAGCCAGAGACTATTTCCCAGGGCAGAAATGGCTAGCACGAGGGGTCATAGTTTTAAGCTGGTTGGTGGAAAGTATAGAGAGGATGTCAGAGGCAGGTTCTTTACGCAGAGAGTTGTGAGAGCATGGAATGCGTTGCCAGCAGCAGTTGTGGAAGCAAGGTCATTGGGGTCATTTAAGAGACTGCTGGACATGCATACGGTCACAGAAATTTGAGGGTGCATACATGAGGATCAATGGTCGGCACAACATTGTGGGCTGAAGGGCCTGTTCTGTGCTGTCTCTGCGCCGCCCCTCCCCCCGCCTTTTCCTCCATCTCTCTTACTCTCTATCCGAGCCTCTCCACCCGCTCAGCAGGGAGCGTTGTGAGTTTCTTTCGAACAAAGTTTAAAGATCTCTGTTTGAACCCAAGCCATCCGCAATCAGACTGCATTTCTAATCCCCTCTCCCTCCCTCCCTCCCTCCCTCCCTCCCTCCCTCTCTCTCTCCCTCCCTCCCTCCCTCTCTCCCTCCCTCCCTCCCTCTCTCCCTCCCTCCCTCCCTCTCTCCCTCCCTCCCTCTCTCCCTCCCACACATACACACACCCACAGTCTGTCTCTTTCTCCCTTTCAGTCAATCCCCTTCCTCTCTTGGTCCTACTCAAGCCTTTTCCCACCCCCGACTCTGCCTCGGCGATGAGTCCGCTGTCTGGATCCCTTTTCCCAGGCGTGGGCTGAGGACCCAGCGGTTCGGCAGCGGGGATCATCGCACGACGCTCCCGGACCCCTACAACCTCCTGTTCTCCAGCGGCCTCCAGCATGACCACCGGGCTGGGAGCAGGCATCCGGGCTGCCGGAGCGCTCGCTGCTCAGTGGCTCAGCCCTGCGCCGCCTTTGCCGGGAGCGGGGATCCGAGGTGGGAGAAGGCCTCTTCGCCCGGCTCCTGGGCACAGCTACCTGCCTGAACAGCTGCCTGGCACCGAGCCTGCGCTCCCCGAGCACCCGGCCGCGGGTCCGCGACGCCTTCCGGGGCTGAGTAGCCGAAAACTATCTCCTACTGCAAGGTGAGAGCGGGGTTTGGGGTGAAGGGAGGACTGGGGACATGAGCACGGTCCCTGTTTCACATCCTGCGCCGCTCCTATCACAAAGCGAGGGGTTGGGAATGTATGTTTTGGGGGTGAGAATAGCCCTCCCCGGGTGAGAGAAGGCTGGGGACATTGGGAGGGTGTCTATTATACAGCCCTGCGCGGGTTTCCGTCGCCGAACAGCCTACTGCTCTTGTACTACAAGGTAAAGGGAAGGCGGGGGATGGAATGGGGTGGGGTTTCGAGGATAGCCGTCTTGGAAGTGAGAGGACATGGGGAGAGTCACTATCGTACAGCCCAGTGACTGAATGGCTTACAGCTACTGCAAAAGGGTCGTGGTGGGGGTTGGTTTAGGAGAGGGGTGTTGTAGGGAGGTTTGGGGTCACGGGCCGAGCTGCTTTCTTCAGCCGAACAGCCACTGCCACAAGATGAGATGGGAGGAGGTGTTTTCGGAGCGAGGGGATGCCCCCTCGCCCCGCCGCTGTGGGAAGTAGGATCTTTATCGCACAACCCTCCGTAGCCGAATAGCACTCCGACGACAAGGTGGGAAGGCAGGAGGGGCTCCCGGGGATGAGGGAAGGACAGAACCAGGGTCAGTATAAGGTTAGGGGCTGAACAGACCCCTTCCAGGGGCTGAGGGGAGCTCTTGATGCCCTGCGCCAAGCGACCAGCCGAGATCGACCCGCAGCTCTCCGACTACAAGGGGACCCTGTCTCAGAGCATTTCTGGCCGGAGCTCTGAGGGAAAGGGTCATCGCACCCAAAACGCTACCTCGGGACTTTTTCTTGACAGATGCTGAGCATTTTCAGCAACTTGTGTTTGCATTTCTACCCGGAGGTGGGTTTGTGGAGAGACACCATGGTCAGGGAATGGGTGTGGGGTTTGATGGGGCAGTCACAGAGACTGTCGAGAGAGAGAGAGAGAGGCAACCCCCGTGTCAGGGTTTGGAAAATCTCCGGCAGTGCTTCATTTCTCTCTCAGCCGAAGGCGCTGCGTGCTTTGGTTTCCTTTGCTCTTGTACTCTCTCCCCCTGTGAATAAAGCCAGAGTGAGAAAGAGAGAGAGTTTGTGGTGGGAGAGAGAAAAGGGACAGAAAGATGGAAATAAAGGAGCATGACAAGGGAGTGAAATTAGGGCCAGCAGAGGTGAGAGAGGGGGAGAGAATCAGAGTGAGGGAGGAAGAGTGATAAAACACAAACAAAAGAGAATGGGAGGTAACGAGGTGTTCATGAGCATGAAACAGCAGGACATGCAGCATCAGAGGCCAGGGAAGCTGATGTCAGCCTGTCTGCTGTGTTCATCTCCCTTCCTCCGTTCCCCCCCTCCTCCTGCCCCTTTGCCCCCCCTCCTCCTGCCCCTTTGCCCCCCCCTCCTCCTGCCCCTTTGCCCCCTCCTCCTCCTGCCCCTTTGCCCCCTCCTCCTGCTGCCCCTTTGCCCCCCCGCCCCCTCCTCCTCCTGCCCCTTTTCCCCCCTCCTCCTCCTGCCCCTTTTCCCCCTCCTCCTCCTGCCCCTTTGCCCCCCTCCTCCTCCTGCCCCTTTGCCCCCCTCCTCCTCCTGCCCCTTTGCCCCCCCTTCCTCTTGCTCCCTCCAGTCATCCATTCCTTCTTCCAGTCAGTCCTCGCTCCCTCGCTCCCTCCCACCAGCCATCCATTCCTCCCTCCCTCGCTCCCTCTAGTCAGTCAAAACAACTAAGAAAATTACAGCACAGGAACAGGTCCTTCAGCCCTCCAAGCCTGCGCCGATCAAGATCCTCTGTCTCACCTGTCACCTATTTTCTCACGGTCTGTGTCCATTTGCTCTCTGCCCATCCACGTACCTGTCCAAATATATCTTAAAAGACGCTAACGTGTCTGCGTCTCCCACCTCCGCTGGCAACACGTTCCAGGTGCCCACCAACCTCTGTGTAAAGAACTTTCCATGCATATGTCCCTTCAACTTTGCTCCTCTCACTTTGAACTCATGACCCCTCGTAATTGAGTCCTCCACTCTGGGGGTAAAAAGCTTTTTGCTGTTCACCCTGTCTATACCCTCATGATTTTGTTGACCTCAATCAGGTCCCCCCCAATCTCCATCTTTCTCATGAAAATAATCCTAATCTACTCAACCTCTCTTCATGGCTAGCACCCTCCATACAAGGCAGCATCCTGGTGAACTTCCTCTGCACCCTCTCCAAAGCATCCACAACCTTTTGGTAATGTGGCGACTGGAACTGTGCACAGTAGTCCAAATGTGGCCAAACCAAAGTCCGATACAACTGCAACATGACCTTGGCAAGTCTTGTACTCAATACCCCATCCAATGAAGGAAAGCATGCCATATGCCTTCGAGACCACCCTATTGACCTGCGTTGTCACCTTCAGGGAACAATGGACCTGAACACCCAGATCTCTCTGTTCATCAATTTTCCCCAAGACTTTTCCATTTACTGTATAGTTCGTCCTTGAATTTGATCTTCCAAAATGCATCACCTCGCATTTGCCCGGATTGAACTCCATCTGCCATTTATCTGCCCAACTCTCCAGTCTATCTATGTTCTGCTGTAACCTCTGATAGTCCCCTTCACTATCGGCTTCTCCATTCCTCCCTTGTAGTGCGATTAGGCAAGACTAAGGAGGCATAGAATGGGTGTGCAAAATGCAGGGCAATGGGGACAATTGAATTGTGGAGCTGGTTTAAGGAACAGATATTGCGTGTCCTTGATAGGTACGTCCCTGTCAGGCAGGGAGGAAGCGATCAGCTAAGGGAACCGTGTTTTACGAAAAAACCTGTATCTCTTGTTAAGCAGAAGAGGGAGGCTGATGTGACGATGAGACCAGATGGTTCACATGAGGTGATGGAGAGCTACAGATTAGCTAGGAAGGATTTAAAGAGAGAGTTAAGAAGAGCAAGGAGGGTACACGAGCAGACACTGGCAGGTAAATAAAGGAGAACCCGAAAGCTTTCGATAGGTATGTGAGGAATAAGAGGATGACTTGGGTAGGCATAGGGCCAGTCAAAGACAGAAGTGGGAAGTTGTGTGTGGACGCTGTGGAGATTGGAGAGGTGCTAAATGAATGTTTCTCATCTGTTTTCACTGAGGGACAGGAGAATATTGTAGAGGAGGTGACTGAGTTAGAGGCTACTAGAATTGAAAGGGTTAAGGTTAGTAAGGAGGAAGTGTCATCAATTCGACAACGTGTGACGGTAGGTAAAGCCCCTGGGCCTGATAGGATTTTTCCGAGGATTGTCTGGGATGCTAGGGAGGAGGTGGTGGAGCCTTTGGCCTTGATCTTGGAGTCCTCATTGTCTACAGGTTTAGTACCAGAGGAGTGGAGAATTGCAAATGTTGTGCCCTTGTTCAAGAGGGGCAGTAGGAATGACCCAGGCAATTATAGACCTGTGAGCCTTAGGTGTGTTGCAGGAAAAATTTTGGAAAGGATTATAAGAGATAGGATTTATAATCATCCAACAATCAACAACTTGATTGGAGATAGTCAGCATGGATTCGTCAAGGGCAGGTCGTGTCTCACAAACGTCATTGAGTTTTTTGAGAAGGTGACCAAGCATGTGGATGAGGGTCGGGCAGTTGGCGTGGTGTACATGGACTTGAGTAAAGCCTTTGATAAGTTTCCCCATGGTAGGCTCTCGGAGAAAATACAGAGGCACGGGATTGAGGGAGATTTAGCCAGTTGGATTAGAAACTGGCTTTCGGTAAGAAGGCAACAAGTGGTGGTTGATGGAGAATATTCAGCCTGGAGTCCGGTAACGCGTGGTGTGCCTCAAGGATCTGTTTAGTGACCACTGCTGTTTGTCATTTGTATAAATGACTTGGACGCAGGAATTGGTTGATGGGTTCGTGAGTTTGCAGATGACACTAAAGTCGGTGGAGTGGTGGACAGTGTGGAAGAATGTTGCAGGTTGCAGGGAGACTTGGATAAACTGCAGAATTGTCCCGAAATTTGGCAAATGGAGATTAATATGGATAAATGTGAGGTGTTTCACTTTGGGAGGAATAATAGGAAGGCAGAACACCGGGTCAACGGAAAGATTCTTGGCAGTGGAGATGAGCAGAGGGATCGTGGTGTCCATGTACATAGATTCCTGAAAATTGCCACCCAGGTTGATAGTGCTGTTCAGAAGTCTGATGGTGTTTTAGGTTTCATTGGTAGAGGGATTGAGTTGCGGAGACGTGATGTCATGCTGCAACTCTACAAAACGCTAGTGCGGCCTCAGTTTGAATATTGCGTGGTCGCTCCATTACAGGAAGGATGTGGAATCATTGGAACAGGTGCAGAGGAGATTTACCAGAATGTTGCCTGGTCTGGAGCGAAGGTCTTATGAAGAAAGGCTGAGGAACTTGGGTCTGTTCTCATTGGAGAGAAGGAGGCTCAGAGGGGATTTAATAGAGACATACAAGATGGTCAGTGGATTAGATAGGGTGCACAGTGAGAGTTTTTTTCCGAGGATGATGACTTCAGCTTGTACAAGGGGGTGCAGCTACACTTTGAGGGGTGATGGATTTAAGACAGATGTCAGAGGCAGGTTCTTTACTCAGAGAGTGGTAAGGGTGTGGAATGCCCTGTCTGCCAATGAAGTTAACTCAGCCACATGAGGGGCATTTAAGCAGCCCTTGGATCAGCATATGGTTGACAATAGGATAGTGCAGGGGAATGGGCTTCGATTAGTTCACAGGTCGGCGCAACATGGAGGGCCGAAGGGCCTGTTCTGCGTTGTGTTCTTCTATGTTCAGTTACAGTTCACAGATTACTCTACCACTCATTTTAGTGTTGTGTGAAGAGGATAATGAACATCTGCAGAAGGACGCAGAAAGTGTAAGTGAATGGACAATGGCAGATGGAGTGCAACGATGGTAAAAGTGAGACTATCCATTTTGGTAGCAATTAGGGCAAAATGGAGTATTAGTTAAATGGTGAAAAATTGTAGCATGCTGCTATTCCCCGGCTGAATGTTTTAAAGGCCAAGACAGACAGATCTTTGAACAGCAAAGGAATTGAGTTTAAAAATCGGGAGGGGATGCTCCAGTTGTATAGGGTGCTGGTGAGGCTTGATGTCGAATAGTTTGTACAGTTTTAGTCTCCTCACTTGAGAAAGGATGTGCTGGCAGTGGAGGGGGTGCAAAGGAGCTTCACAAGATTGATTCCACAATTGAAAATGTTGCTGTATGGGGAGAGATTGAGGAGACTTGGATTGCACTCTCTGAGACTTCGAAGAATGAGGGGTGTTCTAATAGCACCTTTTAAAATGATGAAAGAAATAGATAGGAAAGAAACACGGAAGTTGTTTCCACTGATGGGTGAAATTACAACTAGGCGGCACAGCCTCAAAATAAGGGTGAACAGATTTCAGACTGAGTTGAGGATGAGCTTCTTCATCCAAAGGGTTGTGAATCTGTGGAATTCTCTGCTCAGTGAAACAGTCAAGGTTCCCTGGTTGAATGTTTTAAAGGCCAAGACAGATAGATCTTTGAACAGGAAAGGAATTGAGTGTTATGGTGAATGGGAGGGTAAGTGGAACTGAGTCCGCCAAAAGATCAGCGATGACCTTATTGAATGGCGGAGCGAGCTGGAAGAGACAGATGACCTACTCCTTTATTTCTTCTGTCCATATGTCCTTAGATTGCCATCCTTGTCATTCCTCCTTCCCTGGAATAGGCCAGTTCTGAACGCTGATCAGTAGGTCTTTAAATATCTCCCGCGTATCAAATGCCGACTTGTTCAATCAAAGCTCCTCCCAATTAATACTGCTCAGCTCCTACCTAATACTGATGTAATTTTCCTTCCCCCAATTTCGTAGCTTCCCCCAAGGTCCTGATTATTCATAGCTATCTTAAAATGTAAGGAGAGGCGATCACCCCGTTGAAGAAGCTCCTGGTTCAGTGTTTTCCCCCATGTGGGAGTCAACTACAGGTTTTCTTGTTCCAAGGTTGGGGAGGAAATAGCCGAGTGGTATTATTGCTGGACTGTTAATTCAGAGACTTAGATAACATTCTGGGGACCTGTGTTCAAATCCCAGCACAGCAGGTGGTGGAATTTGAATTGAATACAAAAGAAAATCATGAATGAAGAATCTAATGATGACCATGAATCCATTGTCAAATGTCAGAAAAACCCACCTGCTTCACTGATGTCCTTTCGGAAAGGAAACTGCCATCCTTACATGGTCTGGCCTACATGTGACTGCAGACCCACAGCTAGATGATTGACTCTGAACTGTCCCCTGGGCAATTCGGGATGGACAATAAACACTGCCGAGCTAGTGATGTCCTCCTCCCATTAGCAAATAAATAAAATTGGATTCTATGTCTTCCGATTGAAGATCGTTTCTTGTTCTCACAGTAATTTCATCGCTTACAGTCAGTTTCCCTCTTGCCTGTCTTTTTGGAATGTCACGGAGCCCTGCACATTTACCTCCAGTGTTGATCGCCTTATAACCATGTCTTTGTAATAGCTCTCAAATCATGCCCGTCAACCTGTCTGTGTGCTATGAATTTGTTGATTTTGTTCTGAATACAATGAGCACGCAAGCAAAGAGTCATTAATTTTGATTTATAACTTTATTTCACCTCTTGACACTATTTACAGCTGTTTTCTGTTTCTACATGCTGTCTTTTCCAGTCCCATGCTGAGTATTGTTATCCCAATAGTTCTTTAATGTCAGTGTGTGTGTATTCCTGGGCGACTATGCTCGTGTGGTCTACGGAGTTGTGGAGGTCACAGTTCTAGGACAGCCATTTCATAGGCCTCTGCTGCAGCTAAGAAGAAAAGACAATCTCTTGCTCTGAGCTCTGCAAACCAGGGCAATGTCAAAAAGGAAACAAGGTCAAAAGAATTTCAACAAGGATCTCAAAATTAACTGCTGAATTCACATAAGCATTCCGGGGATCGCCCAATGTAGTGGCCACAACATCCCACTTTCTATTCCTCACAAACAATCCAAAGGCTGAACTATCCGTATCCCTCTTAACTTTTACGTTTTTTGAGCTAATTTCTTGTTTCTAACTTGTGTGTATTTGTGGTGCCTTATGACTTCTTGCATTTAGCAATTGATAAACTCACTTTCTCACTAGTTCAGTAAAACCTAGTTTTATAGAATCCCCAGTGTGGAAACAGGCCATTCAGTTCAAGAAGTCCACAGCAACCCTACAAAGAGCATCCCACCCAGACCCATCCCCATTCCCTACTCTATCCCTGTCAGCCTGCATTTCCCATGGCTGATATACCTAACCTACACGTGTGTGGGCACTGTGGGTAATTCAGCATTCCCAATCCACCGAACCTGCACATCTCTGGACTGGTCAAAACAATGATTCGATTTGAATTAGTTATAATGCAGCTGTTAACAGTAATCCTCCGTCCCTGTGTTGGAGCGAGATTTAACATTCAAGATCAAAAATGAAACACTTGAACAAGGTAGCTCAAATTGAGGTTGTTGACTTGCTCGCCGAGCTGGCTTGTTTTCATTGAGACGTTTCGTCACCATGATTGGTGACATCACCAGCAGAGCCTCCAACGAAACAATGTTACTTTACTCTGTCTGGAATTTATACTGTCCGGTCAGTTACCATGAGTACTGTCATTTCGGGTTTTGATCTGTATGGGTTTGTATGTGCGGTCCAATTGTATCTGTTTGTTGGTTGCATTATGGGTGGAGGATCACGCCACTCATACGGAACTGGGACAAGGTAACCATAGTAGCCCAAGCCAAGTGTAGACACGCAGAGGAATTCCTAGAGGCATGGTTCACCACCCATTCTGCAGGCTCACATTCTTGGTCTCTTCAGTTTGAATATGATCACTCAACCATATCCTTTATGACAAACAACAGAGTCTTACTTCCTAAAATCTTCAAACAGGACTGTCCAGACAGATTCACTTGTTCTCATGATATCGTCTTCTGCTGGAGGGATTCCGAAATGTCTGCATTCTTCCTCAACTGAGCATTCCTTGCGTTCGTGGTTGACAGAGCTCTCGGCCATGTCCAACCCATCTCGTACACTTTGGCCTCACCCCTGATGAGGTACCCTGGTCCTCAATGACCAACCCATCAATATCCACATCTAGAAGAACATCAGCCACGATTTCCAACAAGATCCCACCACCAGGCATATATTCCCCCCCCCTCCCTTGTCAGCCTTCTGCAGGGACCATTCCATCAGGACACCTCGGTCCACTCCTTATCCATTCGCAACACCTCCCCATAACCCGACAGCACTTTCCATGCCACCACAGAAGGCATAACATCTGTCCATTTACTTCCTCCGGCTTCACTATCCAAGGCTTCCAGGGGAAGCAGCGATTTACCCACACTTCACTCAATCTAGTCTACTGTATTCACTGCTCACAATATTGTCTCGCTCTGCATCGGGGAGACGAAACACAGACTGACCAACCACTTGGCTGAACACCTATATTCTGTACGTAAAAATGGCCCCAGGTTTCCAATTGCCTATCACTTGAGCACCCCATCATGATCCCTGGCCAAAATCTCTGTCTCAGGCTTGCTGCAGTGCTCCAGTGAGTGCAAGGTAGAAGACAAAAATCTCATGTTTGCTTTGCAGAACACCTCCGCTCGGTTCGCAATCAACAACAGCACCTTCCAGTCACCCACCATTTTAACTCCTTTAACTCCCCCTCCCATTCCTTAGACGGCATGTGCATCATGGGCCTCCTGCAGTGCCACAATGATGCCACCCGAAGGGGGCAGGAACAGCAACTCATATTCCGCTTGGGAACCCTGCAGCCCAATGGTATCAATGTGAACTTCACAAGCTTCAAAGTCTCCCCTTCCCCCACTGCATCCCAAAACGAGCCCAACTGCATCCCAAAACCAGCCCAGCTTGTCCCACCTCCCTAACCTGTTCTTCCTCTCACCTATCCCCTCCTCCCACCTCAAGCCGCACCTCCATTTCGTACCGACTAACCTCGTCCCATCTCCTTGACTTGTTCGTCCTCCCCGGACTGACCTATCCCCTCCCTACCTCCTCACCTACACTCACCTCTACTGGCTCCATCCCCACCTCTTTAACTTGTCTGTCTCCTTTCCACCTATCTTCTCCTCTATCCATCTTCGATCCGCCTCCCCCCCTCTCCCTATTTATTTCAGAACCCTCTCCCCCTCCCCCTTTTCTGATGAAAGGTCTCAGCCCAACATCTAAGCTTTTGTGCTCCTGAGATGCTGCTTGGCCTGCTGTGTTCGTCCAGCTGCACACTTTGTTATCTCTATGTGTCTTAACAACCTCATTAAGTGAGTTCTGGAGAGAACTATGCAGGGGAGACTTAGGGTTTGTCATTCTAACTTGCCTGTCCTGAAAGATGAAAGTTGGTTTATTTTGGATGTTTGTTTCATAGCTATGAAAGATATCCTGAAAGGATTTTTCATATCTTTTGTTGAGAATTTTACCCGTTTAGTTACTCTAATCCTTTTCCTTTTTTAAAGTTTGCTTGGTAGTCATAAATTTCAAATATCGGCCGAATTTTATTCGGCTTTGTATTGGTTCTCCGTGATTCCCCGTTAATGGCTCCGCGACCTGCTAGCTAATTACAGAATTTATCATTGATGTGCCTGTCATAAAATCTTTAGTCTTATACTATGTATTCCCAATTTCAGGAGAAAGTCCAGAGACCTTTTAAAGGAAAGGGGTTTAGAAAGAACACTTAAGTTCTATAGATCCAAGTCATGAATAGTTGATAAATTATTTGCACTTCATATTTCCAGAATCTACCCCGGAAGAGAGAGCCCAGAGAATTGCCCAAGCTGTCTGCAAACAGTCAATTGACGTGAAGGAAAATTGGGACCAATTGAAAACCCATGCGAGCAACTGGCAGAAACAGGTGGAAAAGGCGTTAGAGAAACTTCAAGAACCGCAGAAAGCTCTGGATGATCTTGAGTCTCATGTGATAACAGCTGAGGGGGTCCACACTGATTGGCAACCTGTGAATGACCTGTTTATTGACGCATTGCAGGATCACATTGATAAAACCACAGTAAGTGCAATTACTTTACACTTCACTTATGAACAGATGTAACCGCAATGTTGTATCGAGACAATCAGTAATATGAGTAGTGAAGTAATATTGATTGAATGGTTGTTAACTTAATTTGTAAATTAAAACTTAGTTGAGCATGCCTTCTGATGATATCACATTGGTAATATTAGTATAATTGAGGATTTTATTGGTCAGTGACATCAGGTGAGTTATCTGCTTGTTGCCATGTTATCAGGACTAAAGGTGAAGTCTCACCACACCATTTGGCCACTCCTTAGAGAGAGACAACTGGTTATGATTTAATCTGAAGATCACCATGCCTCGGGCAAGTAGAGGGGTTGAGGCGAAGATCCTTTGTGGTAAGCTCACTGGTGTGGCAATTGAGCCCTCTCTGCAGGGCATCACTCTGCATCACAAACCAACCGTTCAGCCCACGGAATTTGAATAGAGTTTAGGATTGGAGAGCAATCCATGCAATTATATTTTTTTTGAATGAATGTTTCTCAATGGGACTCTCTCACTGGCAAACTTTTTAAAAGCCAGCTCAGCCATACAGGCTCGATCAGTTCCTGATCTCAGCTGAATTTTTTGATCTGGGGTGGGTCAGCGTGAGGAGTTCAGTGATTGGAATGAATTCTCATGAAGTTAGCGAGAGGGATAGTACACGTGAATAGATCAATGTTTTGAAAAGCGGATGAGAACGAGGGGGATCCTCTTCGGGCGGTTGTGGCGGGGGCGGGGTGTGAGGGATGCATCTGCTCCCACGATAAGACATTCCACTCCCGCACATCCCAGATGTCCAAGTTCTTTAAGGACCGCAACTTTCCCCCCACAGTGATCGAGAACGCCCTTGACCGCGTCTCCCGATTTCCCGCAACACATCCCTCACACCCCGCCCCCGCCACAACCGCCCTAAGAGGATCCCCCTCGTTCTCACACACCACCCTACCAACCTCCGGATACAACGCATCATCCTCCGACACTTCGGCCATTTACAATCCGACCCCACCACCCAAGACATTTTTCCATCCCCACCCCTGTCTGCTTTCCGGAGAGACCACTCTCTCCGTGACTCCCTTGTTCGCTCCACACTGCCCTCGAACCCCACCACACCCGGCACCTTCCCCTGCAACCGCAGGAAATGCTACACTTGCCCCCACACCACCTCCCTCACCCCTATCCCAGGCCCCAAGATGACATTCCACATTAAGCAGAGGTTCACCTGCACATCTGCCAATGTGGTATACTGCATCCACTGTACCCGGTGCGGCTTCCTCTACATTGGGAAAACCAAGCGGAGGCTTGGGGACCGCTTTGCAGAACACCTCCGCTCAGTTCGCAACAAACAACTGCACCTCCCAGTCGCAAACCATTTCCACTCCCCCTCCCATTCTCTAGATGACATGTCCATCATGGGCCTCCTGCACTGCCACAATGATGCCACCCGAAGGTTGCAGGAACAGCAACTCATATTCCGCCTGGGAACCCTGCAGCCATATGGTATCAATGTGGACTTCACCAGTTTCAAAATCTCCCCTTCCCCTACTGCATCCCTAAACCAGCCCAGTTCGTCCCCTCCCCCCACTGCACCACACAACCAGCCCAGCCCTTCTCTCCCCCCCTCCACCCACTGCATCCCAAAACCAGTCCAACCTGTCTCTGCCTCCCTAACCAGTTCTTCCTCTCACCCATCCCTTCCTCCCACCCCAAGCCGCACCCCCATCTACCTACTAACCTCATCCCACCTCCTTGACCTGTCCGTCTTCCCTGGACTGACCTATCCCCTCCCTACCTCCCCACCTATACTCTCTCCACCTATCTTCTTTACTCTCCATCTTCGGTCCGCCTCCCCCTCTCTCCCTATTTATTCCAGTTCCCTCTCCCCATCCCCCTCTCTGATGAAGGGTCTAGGCCCGAAACGTCAGCTTTTGTGCTCCTGAGATGCTGCTTGGCCTGCTGTGTTCATCCAGCCTCACATTTTATTATCTTGGACTTCTCCAGCATCTGCAGTTCCCATTATCTCTGATACTATTTATAACACACCACACTGACTGTAACTCCAAGCTGTGTGTTTCTTCAACAAAATATCTGCAAATAAACAAACATCCTGGATGAAGACTTATTATCTGACACTCCACTCACACCAGTTGTATGATCTTTTGATCTGTCTGCTTATAAATTGTGTGCCTGTGTGTTTTCCTCTCTGACCACACGTGATGAAGGGACTGCACTTCAAAAGCTTGTATGATTTCAAATAAACCTGTCAGATTATAACCTGATGCCATGTGGCTTCTGACTTTGTCCATCCTAGTCCAACACCAGCACCTCCACATTATAAGTGTTTGAAACCAAGTCAGTGCAACAGGTATATGTCGAACATTTGACTTCAGAAGGATGCCTCGTGCTGAAAAGTTCATTAATAACAAAGGATTTCTCCATTATGCCATCTATCATAACATGCTGCGCCTCACAGTCATAATGAAAGGATGCCCACTTTAACTTAGCAGCGCCAAGAACAGTTATGGACATTTTTAGCATGGGAGAAGGCCATTCAACCTATTTTATCTGTACCAGCTCTCTCCCAGAGCAACAAAATTAATCCTTTTCTCGAATTCATTCCACATATTTCACAGGATTGAAATATATAGGTACATAGTTAAGAGATTTTAACATCGAGTGAGCAGTTCTCGCACTTCACCTTGTCACTAACAATTGAAAACATGACTTAGAAAGAGTGGGTCTTTATTTTGTTCTGTTGTGATGATGAAGAAGATGCAAGTCCAAGTGCTGGAACTGGCCTCTTGAACTTAGAAACATTTAAATGTGTATAAAATGAATTCTGTGCGCATCTATTAAAAGCAGTTTTATGGAAGGAAAAGGTACCAAAGAAGATTTGGTGTATTGTACTTGATGCTATTATACTCCAACCTGTGAAAACAGAACTCTACGACTGTGAGTGTTGAGATCTGAGAGGGTGCTATCTTGTTTGAATTTACATTGCTAAGTCTAGGCCTATTTTCTTAACAGCAAAATTGGTAATGCAGAAAGAAATGGATGTTTCTCGCATTTGTTGGCTGTAAGTGTCTGTTTAAAGTTTGAGTACAGTTTCCTCATATACAGGTGCTTAACCTGCTTTTACAGTTTGAACATTTGTTGTGCCAATGCAAATTGTTTGAATGGTTTCACCTCCAGTTTTCTTCTTTATACATATTTTGTATTTTTTCAGGGTAAGGACTGCCTGCAAAATCTGAGATTGGGTTTTGAAAGACATCAACCTTTGCTTGCGAGAGATAATGGTAACTGCAGATGCTAGAGAATGCGAGATAACAATGTGTGGAGCTGGATGAACACAGCAGGCCAAGCAGCATCTCAGGAGCACAAAAGCTGACATTTCGGGCCTCGACCCTTCATGCGAGAGAACGTAACGTAAGAAAGAAGAACAGGACTAAGTAGTATTATCCTTCAAAGCCTTGTTGAGTTGATTTGTCCTGTTTTGTTCCTTACTTTTACATTTATTAAATCCACTTTTTTAAAAGCATTCTTTCACAGGATGAGGGCACTGCTGGCAAGGCTAACATTCATTTCCCATCCAGGAATGGCTTGGTAGGCCATTTTGGAAGTCAGTAGAGAGTCAGCCATATTCCTGTGAATTTGAAGTCAGATACCAGAATTGTGAAGGGATGCAGATTCCCTTCCCTAAAGAATAGATTAGTGAATTCAGTTTTCTGTTACAATAATTTATGATAGTTTCATCGTCACTGTTACTTTTAACTCGAGATCTTTGTGAATTAAATGTCATTTCCAGCAGATGCTTTTGTATATTATATTTAATATTAGGATTTTAGTTTTAACTTAATTTCTTATTAACATTTAATCATTAATTTCAGGATGTTTCTCAGATTTTATACGCTTCCTCTCCATTAGGTTTTTAAAGAAGAAATTGCCCCAGTCAAACAAGAAGTCAAAATATTAAATGATCTGGCCAGTCAGTTATCTCCGCTTGATGTCTCTTTCTCTCCAAAGATTTCTCACCAGCTTGATGACCTAAATATGAGGTTGAAATTTATACAGGTAACAGTGAAAACATTTTCTAAACTAGCCAATCTGTTGAAGAAAGCATGTCCAGATAATTTGGCTTCAAATATATGAGCAAGATAAAGAACCGTTTCAATTGAAGCAAGCAATTAATATTTTATTATCATAGTTTATGAAGTTATCCAATTTTATAATATTACGTTTTCAAAAATACAATGTTCTTGTCTGTAGTCTGCACTTTAGAATGTAATCGCAAAACAAAATCCAAATAGTGAGACATGTGAGCATCCGAACTACAGTCTGAAATGGTTCAGGACTGGAACAATTTGAATATATTCAGGATGAAGCTGCAGGTGGCAGATATTTTTCCCGATCCATCCAAAAGAATTTGGAATTGGACCATTGTGCTCACTGCTGTACACTTCAGTATTATGTATTGTTTCATATTTTAAGTCCCTGAGAAAGACATACTTTAATGAATTGCAACAAAGATATACTTGATGCATTGAAGGGAAGAATGACATAAAGTTGTATGAACTGCATGTATTTCTTTCAATTGAGCAGATTTTGATTGATGTCAGCCAAGTAGTAGATGAAAGTTTTCTTTATCCCATAAAGCCGCATGAAATGTTTTATTGAGCAAATTATTTCAGTCTTGTTCTGTGTCAGCAGCTCGCTTGGCCATGTAGCGCAATAAAACTCCTTATCGGTTCTAGCAAGCAGACAAAAACATAAATAGCACCAGGATCTGGATGTTCTACCTCTTGACCCTACCTCACCATCCGATAAGACATGGCTGACCTGCCCGGGACTCAACTCCTCTTCCATACCGGCTTCTCAGAGCGCTCAACTTCTCTATTTCAAAAATCTTATCTACCACCTTCTTTAAATACTTCCAGTGATCTACCTTTCACAATTCTCTTGTATTCTAAACAATCGCTACCTGCTGAAAGAAGAAATTCCTTTGCATCTCAGGTTTCAATAAATGTTCCCTTCTTCTGTAACTATGTTGCTGAGTTTGAGATTTCCACAATAATGGAAACATTGTCTTCACATCTAGCCTGTCAAAAAATTTTGTGTTTCAGTAAGATCACCCCTCATTCTTCTAAACTTGAATGAATAAAGACCTTCTGTGCAACCATTCTTGATAAATCATGATCCGATGAATCGGCCCAGTGAGTCTCTTTTGAACTGCTTCCTATGGCTGTGTATCCTTTCTTGTATTTCTCCAAGTGTGACCTCCTCAATAGCCTGATCAGTTGCAAAAAAACTTGCCCATTTTTAAACTGAAACCTCCTTACAATAAAGGCCAAAATTCCATTTGCCTTCTAAATTACTTGCATCACCATCGTCATGGCTCACATCAACTCCAACCTACCAAAGTGCTTTGATCCTTTGCAATTCACCTACCACTGCAACAGGTCTCCAGCTGATACCGTCTCCCTGGCCTGACAGTCATCCCTGGAATGTCTGGATAACAAGGATACCTACATCAGGCTGTTACTTATTGATCAGACCACCACCTTCCACACTATAATTCCAAACAAACTCCTCTCTGAACTCTGAGACCTCGGCCTCAGCATCCCTCTCTGTAACAGGATTCTCGACTTCCTGACCCAGAGACCACAATCAGTAAGGATAGGTGACAACACTTGCTCCACCGTAAACCTCAACACCGGTGCCCAGCAAAGCTGCCCCTACTCTATACTCCTTATGCAATCATGACTGTGTGGCCCCAACTCCATTTACAAGTTTGCTGATGACGCTTCCATTGTAGGTCGGACCTCAAACAACAATAAGTCAGATTACAGGAAAAGCAATTGAGTGCTTGCTGGCATGATGGAAAGATAACAATCTGTCCATCAGCATAAGCAAAATGGAGGAGCTGGTCATTGATTTCAGGAAGCTTCTGTCTGCAGCAATGGTGCTGAGGTGGAGATGGTTGATAGTGTGAAGTTCCTGGGAATGTTGCTCACCAACAATCTGTCCTGGTCAACCCATGTCGACATGATGGTCAAGGAGGCTAAGAAAATTCAGCATGTCCATGAGGACCCTACCTGTTTTTGGAGATGCATCCTATCTGGATGCATCACTGTGTGGTATGGCAGTTGCTGTTCCCAAGACTGCAAGAAGCGAAAGAGAATCACGAGCACAGCCCAATCCGTCACGCAAACTAGCCTTCCATCCATTGACTCCATCTACACTTCCCACTGCCTTGAGAAAGCAACCAACATAATCAAAATACCCCCTCACTCTGATTATACTCTCTTCCGTCCTCTTCTGTCGGGCAGAGGATATCAGATTGAAAAAGCGTACAAATAGATTTAAGAACAGCCTCTTTCCTGTTGTGACTTTTGAACGGACCTCTCAAGTGTTAATTCTGATCTCTCTCTCTCAGCCTCTTCTCTGTGGCTGTAACACTATTCTGCACTTTGTACGGTGTGATTTGCCTACACAGCATGCAAATCAACACTTTTCACAGTATCTCAGTACATGTGACAGCAACAAAGCAATCATTCACCTGCGTGCCAGTATGTGTTTCATGGACGAGAGCATCCAAGTCCCCTACCCTGCATTTTTTTTTTAGTGTCTCCCTCTATTTAAGTAAGAGTCTATCTTTTGATTCTTCCTACCTAAGTGTACTTTCCTACATTAAACTCTCTCTACCAACTTTTTTCCGACTTGCTCGACCTGTCTATCCCCTTGCAGATTCTTTCTGTCCTCATGACAACATTCCCTTACTCTATTTTTGTAGCATCAGCAAATTTGGATGAATTTATGCCTTGTCCCCTCCTCTAAGTTATGAATATAGAGAGTAAATAATTCTCGTCCTTGGACTGATCCCTGTGGCACTCCACTAGTTCTGGCTTTCCGGCCTGATAAAGATGGTGGTTAGAAAATAACTGGCTGAACCACTGAAATGAAAAATGTGAAAAAATATGCGTTTTCATTGTTTGTGAAATAGTTAAATCAGATTGTAGATAATAAAATATAAATATTACAGTAGTTCTTCATAGTTTATCATTGAGGTTTATGAGAATTCTGAATATAGTTCCTGATTTATGATAGCATCAGTTTTCATGCATCTTTGTCTGAGAATTCAGATTTGTTTTGTCAAAAATTGTGCTGTGCTACACATGATATTTGCTAAATCTGTCCTGTCCCAGCAGTTCAACTCGTTCAGTTTTGAGAACTTTTGTAAGGACCCCACAGTTGAGCTACCTTGCGTTGATAGCTCACTACACACTTCTTGCATTGAAACAAATGCACCTCAGACCACCTGTCCGTCAGCATTCATCATCTGCTCTGTGTCTACTCTTCCTCTTGGTCACACTGACTTCATTATCTAGTTCCTTACAGGCTGTAGTTATTATCTTGTTACTGCCCACTAACCTGTGCATTTGGCTCCCATCCCCCTGCCACATTACGAGGTCTTACGAGGAAAGGCTGAGGGACTTGAGGCTGTTTTCATTCGAGAGAAGAAGGCTGAGAGGTGACTTAATTGAAACATATAAAATAATCAGAGGGTTAGATAGGGTGGATAGGGAGAGCCTTTTTTCTGGATGGTGACGGCGAGCGCGACGGGGCATAGCTTTAAATTGAGGGGTGAAAGATACAGGACAGATGTCAGAGGTAGTTTCTCGACTCGGAGAGTAGTAAGGGAATGGAACGCTTTGCCTGCAATGGTAGTAGATTTGCCAACTTTAGGTACATTCAAGTCGTCGTTGGATAAGCATATGGACGTACATGGAATAGTGTTGGTTAGATGGGCTTGAGATCGGTACGACAGGTCGACACAACATCGAGGGCCCAAGGGCCTGTACTGTGCTGTAATGTTCTGTGTTCTGTGTTTTATTTATTGTTGAATAGCAGCAGGAGGTGAGGAGGCAGAGACTGCAACCCTGAGGTCACGGAGGGAAGGAAAAGAGGCTCTTACTTGGAGATTGAGAAGCAGGAGAGGGCACAACCCAGAGGTTTGGGAGTGGAGAGAGGCTGCAAGTTGGAGGTCAAGGTGAGGAGAGGCACCAGTTGATGATGTAGATTAAATGTAATACAGAAAATTGTGAAGTTTGGTTCGAAAAACAGTACATAAAACAGAAGGAACCATTCTAAATGGGTGCAGAAGCAGACCGGTTTTGCTGTTCTGTGCATAAACCATTCAGTTAAACCACAGCTAGTCTGAGCTTCAACTCTGTTTACCTGCTGAAAAGGCATGTCGACTGAAAACATTAGCTTGCTTTCTCTCCATGGCTGCTGCCTGACCTACTGTGGTCTCCGGCATTTTTTGTCGTCAGTCTGTTTACCTCCCTTTCTTCTATATCCTTTCATAGCCTTAGCTATCAAAAATAATTTCAGTCACACTCATTCTTATTGATCCAGCACCCACATTCTTTTATGAGAGAGTATTTGAGATCTTGACTGTTGTTTGTATTAAGATAAAAGTGCTTCCTGATTTCAGTTCTGAATGGCTTGCCATTGAATCTCATATATTAATAGATAATACTTCTGATAAGAAATGTTTTCAGAGTGTTATAGTGGAAGCTTCTATGTTCTGTGCATCCTCTATCTAGCCACCAGACTCAGAGTACCTGTTGGGACCATCCAAAAATGACTGAACATTTTCACTCATTAGGTAAGTAGATTGATAATAGGACTCTGGTTCTGTGCCACTGTCAGATCATTGCGACTCCAAAAGGTACCAAAGTAAATTCTGGATTCTAGGCAAATATACCTATGTGTTTAGATCTATTTAGATGCATTCATGTAGGCTAAAAATACTTGAAATAATGTATAATTAGGAGTGACAGACAACATCTGTGACATTAAATGAAAAACAAGAACAAAGAACTTTGGTTCATATTTCAGCTTCGACAGGCACTAAACAACTAAAAGCACTGTATAACCAATGAAGTAAGTTTTTGAAGTATGTTTGTAATGTCGGAAACACAGCAACAAATATATGCGCAGAAGGCTTTCACAAACAGAACTGTAAAAATGACCACTTACTTTGTGATATTGATTGAATGCTAAGTGTTGGCCAGAATGTAGATCCACTGAACTGAATACAGGTGGTTTGTGGGTAAGAAAGTCTTAACCCTTTGGACAAACCTAATTTTATTTGTAATTTATTAGCAATAACTGAATTGTGCAGTTTAAGTTCAGAAGTTCCCAATTTTAAGTGGAGTTTTAACAAATTCACCTTTGAAGAGCGTTTGGGCTTGATGAACCCAAGTCTCAACTGAGTTAACTCAGCCTTTTGTGTTAGGGATGTATAAATTATCCATCTTAGGGGAGGCGATGGCCTCACGGTATTGTCACTGGACTGTTCATCCAGAGAGACAAATCATGTTCTGGGGACCTGGATTCAAATCCCGCTGTGGCAGATGGTGGAATTTGAATTCAATAAATATCCGGAATTCACAATCTGATGATGACCATGAATCTGTTGTTGCTTGTTGGAAAAGCTCATCAGGTTCCCGAATGCCTTTTAGGGAAGGAAACTGTCATCCTTACCTGGCCTGGTCTGCATGTGACTCCAGACCCACAGCAATGTGGTTGACTTTTAACTGCCCTCTGGGTAATCAGGGCTGGGCAATAAATGCTGCCTCGCCAGTGACGCCCTCGACGAGATTGAATCAAGAAAAAAAATTACGATTGCCTTTTCTAACTTCTCAGCCTTCAGTAATTGATTCTCCCAGTGCTAGAGAAGAAGTGGTGACTGTGGCTTATTCTATTCCCAAGGTTTAACATGATGCAACTGATGGTAAAGTTAATAAGCTTTATGAAAACATAAGTAAATATATATAATTAAATAAAAATAGCAAAGTCATTAATTAGAACTCGGCTACAACATGTAAGAGCTCCTGTGTTCCAGTATGGTCTGGTGCAAGCATGTTTGCTGTAAGCACTTAATGTTTGAGTAGCTTGTGTTTATGAGCTGGAGGCTGATCTAGGGATGCTGGGACACATCAGGAGGGGAGCAAGTTACCTGGATTCTTTGCACCAAGAGGCAGTCACAGCCCTTAAGTTTGTATTTGTCTGATTTGGTCAGTCTTCAGGCGCAGGAGAGGTCGATGGTGGAGGTTCATTACGCTAATACTGGGGAAAGTAGGACTGTCCTGTGGTGAGTTATGGATTCAACTGGGCCTGTGTTCATGAGAGTTAAAAAAGATGAGGGGGGGATCTGATTGAAATATAGAAAGTTGGAACTGAGCCAGATGAACTCAATGCAGGGAAGCTATTTTCCCTGTTTGTGGTGCTGGGACCAGGGGTCACAGTCTCAGAATTTGGGGTAGATCAGTTAGGACTAGGATGAGGACAACATCTCGTCATTCAAGCAGAGTGAATCTGTGAAATTTTCAACCACAGAAGACCATGGGAGCCATCACTGAATGTATTCAAGAACAAGACAAGGTGGCTCGGTGGCTCACCACTGCTGCCTCACAGTGCCAGTGACCTGTTTTGATTCCACGCTTGGGTAACTATCCATGTGGAGTTTGTACATTCTCCCTGTGTCAGTGTGGGCTTCCACCAGGTGCTCCGGTTTCTTCCCACAGTCCAAAAATATGCAGGCCAAGTGGATAAGGCATGGTAAATGCATAGTTATGGAGCAAGGATGGAGGGGCCAGTCTTGGACACGATGCACTTCGAAGGGTCAGTGTCGACTTAATCAGCTGAAAACATTTTGCATTGTAGGGATTCTTTGGTTTTGTGATAGATTTTTAGATGTTAAAAGATTCAATAAGTATACAGGAAAGTGGGAATATGATATCGAGATGTAAGATCGGCCATGATCTTATTGAATGGTGGACTTGGCTTGAAGGGCTGATTGGCTTATTCCTGCTTCTAGTTTCCATGTTCTTCTGTGACTGAATGAGGCTGATAGCGGAACTAGAATGCATGAGCTTTAGGGTGGATGTGCAAATTGACTATCGCACTGTGGTAAAAAACACACTTTCAAAGGGGCTTGATAAACGCAACGTAGTATAATCAGTGGGATTGACACTATTCTGTGCAGCAAAGAGTGAGAGTCTGTAACTGTGGAAGCCATTGCCACAGAAGACTGCGAAGGCTAAGTCATTGAGTGTATTTAAGACAGAGATAAATAGGTTTGTGGACTAGTAAGTGCATCAAGGGTTACGGGGAGAAGGCAGGAGAATGGGGTTCAGAAGTATGTCAGCCGTGCTTGAATGACAGAGCAGACTCAGTGTGCAGACTGGCCTAATTCTGCTCATATATCTTAGGGTCTTATTTGCTCAGACGGGAAAAGACCTTGCGGTGGGAGGTGGAGAATCCAGACATTGTAGGCAGGACAAAAAAGGAGTTTGTGAATAGTTGTAATGAGGAATTTGGCACCATGAAGCAGAGCCTTCAATGTCACAATCTCTGGATGCATAATGTGTTGGGCAGAAAGGCTTATTTCCATGCAGTGTGCCACCAAGATTCAAACTCCAGACAAACATATCCATCTTCTTTGCGCTCAATCTGACTCCTACGAGCAGGGAGCCTTCCCCCCATTCCCGTTAAAACCAGTTTTGCTCAGTTCCCTGGATGCCACATTTGGTCAAATGTGGCCTTGATGTCAAGAACAATCACTGTCGCCCTCACTCCCTCACCTCTTTTTTGTCCATTTTTGAACCAGGGCATCAATGAGGCCAGGAGCTGGGTGGCCCTGGTAGAAACCCAACTGAGTGTTAGTGAGTAGGTGATGCCTTTATTTTCACCTACTGTAGTCCCAATCATGCAACTCTGTCAATTGCTGCCCCTGCCAAGCGCTGGAAGCCTCCCCAGCGTTATCCAGACAGCAGAAAATTTGTTTCAGGAAGACGAGGACATGCCCTGTCAAATTTCATGTGGATGTGCTGTTGCACATGCACAGAGCGTGATTAAAGGGAGTCAGCATGGCTTTGTGATGGGCGGGACATGCCTTACAAATCTGATTGAGTTCTTTGAGGAGGTCATGAGACAGGTTGACGAGGGGCGAGCAGTGGATGTGGTGTACATGGACATCAGCAAAGCATTTGATAAGGTTCCCCACGGCAGGCATTTTCATAAAGTCAGGAGGTATGGAAATCAGGGTGACTTGGCTGTCTGGATTCAGAATTGGTTGGCTGACAGGAGGCAGAGAGTGGTTGTAGATGGTAAATATTCTGCCTGGAGGTCAGTGCTCAGTGGTGACCCGCTGGGCTCTGTTCTTGGGCCTCTGCTGTTTGTAGTTTTTAGAAATGACTTGGATGTGGAGGTTGAGGGGTGGGTTAGTATGTTTGCTGATGACACAAAGGTTGGAGGTGCCGTTGATAGTATTGAGGGCTATTGCAGGCTTCAGCGAGACATTGACAGTATGCAGAGGTGGGCTGAGAAATGGCAGATGGAGTTCAACCTGGATAAATGCGAGGTGATGCATTTTGGAAGGTCGAATTTAGATGCTGAATCTAGGATTAAAGGCAGATGCTCGGCAGTGTATAGGAACAGCGGAATCTTGGTGTTCAAGTGCATAGCTCCCTCAAAGTTGCCACACAAGTGGATAAGGTTGTTAAGAAAGCATATGGTGTTTTGGCTTTCATTAACAGGGGGATCGAGTTTAAGTGCCGCGAGGTTATGCTGCAGCTCTACAAAACCCTGGTGAGACCACACTGGAATATTGTGTCCAGTTCCGGTTGCCCTATTATAGGAAAGATGTGGAGGCTTTGGAGAGAGTGCAAAGGAGGTTTACCAGGTTGAGAAGGTTGACTGAGCTTGGACTTTGCTCTCTGGAGAGAAGGAGGAAGAGAGGTGACCTGCTCAAGGTATACAAGGTAATGAGAGGAATGGATAGAGTCGATAGCCAGAGACTTTTCCCCAGGGCAGGATTGACTGCCGCGAGGCATAGTTTTAAGGTGTTAGGAGGAAGGTATAGAGGAGATGTCAGAGGGAGGTTCTTCACCCAGAGAGTTGTGAGTGCATGGAATACTTTGCCAGTGGTAATGGTGGAAGCAGAGCCATTAGTGACATTTAAGCAACTGCTGGACATGCACATGAACAGCAGTGAATTGAGGTGAATGTAAATTAGGTTAGGTTATTTTTGGATTGGGATTATTCCACGGCACAACATGGTGGGCCGAAGGGCCTGTACTGTGCTATACTTTTCTATGTTCTATGTTGTGTGTAAGAGTCAGAAGCCCAGTTGTTAGTGGCTTGGCTCTTTAGCTCAGTAGCTACCCCTTAATTTTTTGATGGCCAAAAGTGGCTGGCAAAGCAGACTTGCAACTTGAAAGCATTATGACACTGGCCAGGATGTGAAGCATTGACCTACATGGTTTTTTGCAGATGTCTATTACTGCATCCATGTCTGTGAATGATTTGCGTAGCAGCCTTGAAGTTTTCACAGAGTCCTTCAGAACTTAGATGTGGACCTTGGCAACTTTAAAGAAGTCTAAAAAATATCAACACACATACATTTTGGCAATGACTGGTATGAACATCGATAGAGAGTGGATAGCCAGAGACTTTTTCCGAGGGTGAAGGTAGCTCTTATGAGGAGGCATAGTTTAAAAGTAAGTGGAGGTAGATATCGGGTAAACGTGAGAAGTAGGTTCTTTACTCAGAGAGTGGCAGAAGCGTGGAATGCATTGCCAGAGAGGGGAGTGGAGTCAGCTTCATTAGGAGCATTTAAGCAGCTATTAGACAGGCATATGGATGATTGTATAAGGTAAGGGTGGAGGTTAGCTCGACGTTAGGTTGAGGGTAAAAGCTCAGCACAACACTGTGTGCTGAAGGGCCAGTCCTGTGCTGTACTGTTGTATGTTTGTATGCTCTATGAATCCATCAGTAATTGATCTGCAAGTAGCTGACAGTGTCTTTAAATAACTCTGGCAGAGGGGTTATTCATGTTCCTGGTGATCATACGTTCAGCAATGTGTCATTGAGGGACTTGAAGCATTGAGCTCTGATATCACAGTATTGGCAATATCTTGCCTCCTCGACATCCTTTCATCAGGTATTTGCTGCATGCAACATAGAATTGTCAGAATAGCATCCATGGCAACTTGCATTTGATGTGTGCTCATGAGTCATATATACCATTTCAGATCTCAAAACCCTTTGTGGCCCTGAAAAACCAGGCGGCGAGATTGCAGACTTTACACCAAGCATGATTATCTGAATCTTTTCTCTCCTACTATAAAGCTGACAGTGAGACTTCCGTGAGTTCCACTGTATTCACCAGATGCTGTTTGCCAGTTATGACATGAATTTCATGTGGCTTTTGACCACCTACATGAGGAATGGGTAACAAATGCTGGTCCTGTCAGTGATGTTCCCATCCTTGAAAATATGTGGAAATAAATTGAACCTAGTAGTTATCATTTCCTTTTACTGTGCCTTGTATTCTTCAGCAGATATTTATCCCCCTGTATTCATTGCAGAGTAGTTGAGAATGTGTTCCAATTGAAATGGTTTGTACTAACAGTTAGGAAAAATGTATCTAAAGATTTTTTTGAATGCAGGTGATTTAAACACCGTGCGTTTTTCTGCCTATCGGCCAGCAATGAAGATCCGCCGACTCCAGAAAGCGCTCTGTTGTGAGTACATTCACACATTGCAGAATTTGTAATCTCGTGCTGTGTTTTGTTGTGAGCTTCCTTGCTTGCCTGTTGTCAGATGTCATTGGTTACAATTAGCTTGGTTTTGCAGTTGTTGAGACATCAGTTCGGCATGACCTTACAACCTTCCACTCAAAGGACGTTTGTCTATAAAGTTGCTGAAAATGCAATCTGATAAGGGCAGCCAGGCATCTTAGACTAGAGTGAATGAGGAAAGCAACAGGATGTCTTCTTAACGATTGGGAAACAACCACATGAAGGACTGAGGAGGACAGTGAATTAAAAGAGGAATGGTTTGTTTCAAATCAGGTATAGCAAAAGAAATTAAGAGAACGTGAGGAAGGTTGAAATTGAAAAGGCAAGTAATGGTTTATGTTCATTGGAAACCATCAACAACAAAAGTACAATGAAGAAAGTATTTGAGAAAATACAGAAGATTTCTTCAAATGAAAGGGAGACACTGTCTTCATGATGCCAATAGCACGGAGTGCAACTTTGGCGTTTAACCACATCATCCCTTGGCCTGAAGTCACTGTACTATTTACCCATTTTATAACAGAAAAATACTTTAATGATGAGTGTCATGGAGAATTTCAGCCCAGAATATAACCATATTCTGAGCAATTGCCACAACAGCTTCTATGACATGACTTTATAAAACATCCCAAAGCATGTCATAGGAGCTTTATAGAGTAAAATTTGATACTGAGTACTGAAAGAGATCCGAAGGTAGATGATTAAAACCACATCAGAGGTAGATTTTAAGGACTGTTTTGAAGGAGGAAAGAACGATGCAGAGGTTCAGCAAGGTAATTCTATAAAGCTTAGGCTCCAAGAAGTTGAATGTAAAGCTGTCGATGATGGAACAGCACAAATTGTGTTGAGAGGCTGGAATTAAAGGCGTAAATGTGCCTAGAGGGGCTATGAGTTGGACATTGTCAGGGGATGTGCATGGGTGTTGCCAGGTCAGGGAGGGATTTGAAAGCCAGGACAGCAATGTGAAAACCAAGGCACTGCTTAACTGTGAGCCATTGTAGATCAGAGTGCGCAGAGAAAGATGGGTGAATGGAACTTGGTGCGTGTTAAGACAGAGTCAATGGACTTTGAAATGATGCCATGTTAAAGAAAAGGAGAACTTGGGAGGCCAACTTGATATTCATCAGAATGGTCATGTTCAGAGTTAATCAATGCGGTCGGGTTTCAAAACTAACGGACTTAACCTGGGGCCAAATGTTGTGGATGTGAAAATAAGTAGACTTTGTGACATCAGGCCTATGTGGCCGGAATTTAAACTCTGGGTCAAAATAACAAAGGGGACAACAAAAACCAGTAGCTAGCAAGCAGACGTCCTTTCAAGGACCAAAGATAATGGCTTCGTTCTGTACCAGATTTAATAGATGGAAACTGTCCGGTTATGTAGAGACAGTGGAAGAAATGAATGAGGGGGTGGTGAGATAGACCTGGGCATTGCCACCATGTCTGTGGAAAGTGCAGTGCATTCACATGATATTGCTCTGGGGCAGTGTTCAGATGAGAAAAGGAGAGGGATTTTACTGATTTTGGCCAGACCTCGGTGATTCACACCCACGGCCATGCTGTCAAAGATTTGTGGAAGCCAGAAAAACTGAACTTGACTGTTTGCAGCAAATGTACAGCATTTCAGATGTCACTTGATCCTGCAGATTGACTCCCTAGAATCTGCTTGTCAAATGATTTATATGGCTAAAAGGTTCAAGTATGAGTTTGCGCTGTGGAACTCATCTCGCACCGAAACTGGCCAGTTGTTATATCAAGATTTGGAGAAAGTATTAGTTTTTTGAAGAATGTTCTGATACAGAGAGAGACTAATAGTTTCTTGAGAAATCGTGGGACATTGGCCAGGAAGTTAAACAGCAGTGGGGGGGAAAACAAACTTGACCTGAATCCTATGTTAAGTATATAATGGATTGGTTCGAGAGTGAGGATATCAAAAAATATTCCGATTTTTAAGATGAGACACTCGGGACAATTTGGGTAGGATGCACTTCTTGAAGGGACCAGAAAGGTACAGAATTATCCATTGGATGTGAAAAATTTGAAATGAAGACAAAACTTTTTGAGGCTGGGGTGGGGAAGAAATGAAGGTCCGATTTTGCTCATTCAACCTCTCCCATGACAAAATGCACTTGTATAAGATTGGTGACTATAAGATTGTTGACGGCACTTTAATGAAGAAAAATCAACATGGACATTTGTTCTGCTGTATATATAACATTAACATTCAATCTCTTGGCAAGGATAATGTGACAGGGCATTTGAAAAGCCAAGTTATTGTAATTTGAATTAAGAGATCAGGCTGTAGAACCTGAGATCAATCTCAGAATAAAATGTAACAACAGCGATAGATGAGGAACCTCTTCACTCACAGAGAGGTGAACTTTGTAATTCTGTACTCCAGAAAATGTGGCGCCTCAGCCAAGAAGTATGCTCAGAACGGGGATTGACATGCTGGGGTAGTCAGTGAAGCACTATTAATGTCACAGGATTAGTAATCCGGAGGCCTGGGACAATGCTGTAGAGTATAGGCTTAAATTCCACTGTAACAGCTGATGGAATTTGAATTCAGTTCAATATAATTTTGGGGGTAGGTGGGAATGTGGAGCTGACATTGCAGTCAAGTCAGCCACGACCTTCTTGAATGGTGAAGCAGGCTTGAGGGGGCCAGTTATCCAACACATGCTGAAATTGATATAATCATAAACAAAGCTGGTCTCAGTGATGGTTACACTGTCACTGTTAAACTATTCACCGTTATAAAAACTTGACTCATTCACTGATGTTCTTTAAGAAAGCAGCTCTGCCATTCTTATTTGATCTCACCTCCATATAACTCCAGATCCACAATAATGTGGTTGACACTTAACTGCACTCTGAAATATCAAACAATTTGGAGGAACTATGGATGGGCAGCAAATACTGTCCTTGCTATTCCTGCTCCTTGTTGCTATGACCGTACATGCTCTAACATATTAACCAATTTCCTCTTTGAATCCGTTTGAGGAGCAGTGTATATTTTGTATTGCTTGGTGATTCTCCAAGTATCTGATGGGTTTTGCAGAGTTCCTTCTACCTTCTAAATGTGAGCTCCTTCCAGTGTTTAACCTTTTAAGGTAGGCAATCGTTCTCAAACCTTTTTGATTGAATGCCTACCTATTAATAGCAATCACTAACCTATCTATTATTAATTGCATATTCATAATACAAAGGGCTACGTGTAAAGAAGTGTTCCAATCATCTTTTTAAAAAGCTCCTTCCTGACGCTTATCATGGAGATGAGATTAGATTCCCTACAGTGTGGAAACAGGCGCTTCAGCCTAAGAAGTCCACACCGGCCCTTGCAGCATCCCACCCAGACCCATCCCCCTATCACCGACACACCACCCTGAACACCATGGGAAATTTAGCATGCCCAATCCACCGAGTCAGCGCATCTTTGGACTGTGGAAGGAAACCGGAGCACCCGGAGGAAACCCACGCAGACACGGGGAGAATGTGCAAACTCCACACAGACAGTTACTTGAGGCTGGAATCGAACCCGGGTACTTGGTGCTGTGAGGCTGCAGTGCTAACCCGCTGAGCCACTGTGCTGCCCCGATGTGTGTATTTGCTTCTAACTGTGATATCTGTCAGTCGCTGGACTGGTGTTTGATACGGGCACTCATAATGTATATCCACTTGATCCAAATGCTCTTCTATTGTTAGCCTGATAAATCAAGAAAAGGGCTGGATCCTTTTGTATATTTTTCACATCACATATTCATGATTTACATATAGTTGAGAGTTTCAAACTGCAGTAATTAAACATTCATGACAGATAAAAGCATTCCAGAATTGTTTCGACTTGATGATAAATAGTGAATATCTGTTCTTGACTGCAGCTTTCCAGCCTATCAGTGCAGAAAGGCATTGCTTAGCAAGGTTGGATGAGGAATATTACTGTTCCAATGAGTTACATTTAATTTATCACCATTGAAGCTCGCGTTAGTTAGTATGCTTTTTTCCAATATATTTAATCTAAAGTTATGACAGATGATTTGGTTTGTAGATCTCCAATTACCTGTCTACTGTAGAACCCAGTTTTGAAACAATTGATATAAGGCACTTATTGTACTGTCACTGATGCTGTCATTATACTACCAGAGTATGGCTGTAATGCTGAATTACTTTAGCCTGCCTTCATGAAGCAGTGCAATCTTTCCTAGATAAGGATGAGGGGAAGGTGCACATAAAAGACTGATTGATTTATAAAATTGAGATTCATGGAATATATAGGTCACTATCAAATTTGGTTAAAAAAGATGGCTGAAGGACACAAGCAGCAAGTTATGATAAATAGATTAGAAGATCGCTATTAGCAGTTTCCCAAGTATTAGGACACTGATTTTTGGAGATAGATACATGATTTGAATTTGGGAATATGGCATACAGAAGGCCCTTCAGCCAATCAAGTCTATGCAAACTTAACTGCACTAATCCCACTTTGCAACACTTGGAGAATAACCTTTAATTTCATGTGCTCATCCCAGTACTTTTTTACAAGTTGTGAGCTCTCTTGTCTCAATGACCCTTCTGGGTAGTGCATTCCAGATTACCACCACCCTCTGGGTAAAAATATTTTTCCTCAAATCCCCTCTACATCTCCTGCCCTTCACCTCATAATTGTGTCTCCTTGTTATTGACCCTTCAACTAAGGATACAGCTGCTTGCTAACCTTGCCCCTCCTAATCTTCTGCACCTCAGTCACGTCCCTCCTCAGCCTTCTCTGCTCTAAAGACAACAAACTGAGCTTATCCAGCCAGTCTTCATAGCTGAAGTGCTCCGCCCCAGGCAATATCGGAGTGAATAATCTCTGCACCGTCTCCAATTCAATCACATCCTTCCAACAGCGTGGTGATGAGAACTGCATACAGTATTCCAACTTTGGCTGAACCAAAGTTCTATACAATTCCAACGTAACCTTCCAGCTGAAACCATCTGTGCCATGACTGATAAAGGCAAGTTCTGAGTCTGCATTCTTAATCATCGTGTTAACCTGTCCTGCCATCTTCAAGGATAATGGGAACTGCAGATGCTGGAGAATCCAAGATAATAAAATGTCAGGCTGGATGAGCACAGCAGGCCAAGCAGCATCTCAGGAGCACAAAAGCTGACGTTTCGGGCCTTGACCCTTCATCAGAGAGGGGGATGGGGTGAGGATTCTGGAATAAATAGGGAGAGAGGGGGAGGCGGACCGAAGATGGAGAGAAAAGAAGATAGGTGGAGAGGTAGTGAGGGGATAGGTCAGTCCAGGGAAGACGGACAGGCAAAGGAGGTGGGATGAGGTCAGTAGGTAGATGGGGGTGCGGCTTGGGGTGGGAGGAAGGGATGGGTGAGAGGAAGAACAGGTTAGGGAGGCAGAGATAGGTTGGACTGGTTTTGGGATGCAGTGGGTGGAGGGGAAGAGCTGGGCTTGTTGTGTGGTGCTGTGGGGGGAGGGGACGAACTGGGCTGGTTTAGGAATGCGGTGGGGGAAGGGGAGATTTTGAAACTGGTGAAGTCCACATTGATACCATTAGGCTGCAGGGTTCCCAGGTTCCCTCCTGCAGTGCCACAATGCACCTCCCAGTCGCAAACCATTTCCACTCCCCCTCCCATTCTTTAGATGACATGTCCATCATGGGCCTCCTGCAGTGCCACAATGATGCCACCCGTAGGTTGCAGGAACAGCAACTCATATTCCGCCTGGACTCTTTAATTTTACATCCTCAAAGACATTTAGCAGGGATAGCGTGGATTATAGAGTGAGTTGAGTAGATTGTTTCATTATTAATTCTTTACTAAATTTGATTTATATTACATTTTTAGACCACATCAGGTGACGATGTGTGTGATTTCACCAAGGTGCTGAAAAATAACTTCAGATCAAAGAAGTACTTTGCCAAACATCCTCGCTTGGGTTATTTACCACTACAAACAGTCGTAGAAGGTGAGAACCTTGAGATGTAAGTTTATTGATGTGAGATTTACGAATGTATCAATGCCCATTTGGGGGTTGACAAATATTGCAGCATTATTCATTCTGCAGCTTAGCAGGAGAGTGAGGTTGTCCATTTGCGCATACATCAGAAGTACACAATACAAAAACAAGGGGGGCTTAACTGATATCATTGATCCTCTCGCCTTGAAAGCAGTGTAGTTACTCAGAGTGCATCTGCTGTGGACTTGTTGATACTGTCACTAACGTGCAACCTTCCTTGATATCTTTCTCTGTCCTCCAGTTCTGTCTTTAAAAACTACAATCAACTGCCCTCTCCTCAAAAGAAAAGAACCTTTGGCTGAACGTAGAACAAAGAACAGTACAGGCCCTTCAGCCCGCAATGTTGTGCCGACCTATTATCCCACTCAGATCAAACTACCCTGCATACCCTTCATTTTACTATCCTTCATGTGCCTATCCAAGAGTCGCTTAAGAGTCTCTAAATGTATCTGACTCCACTCCCACTGCCAGCAGTGCATTCCACACACCCACCACTCTCTGTGTAAAGAACTTAGGTCTGACATCTCCCTTATTCCTTCCTCCAGTCACCTTAAAATTTCTCCCCCTCATAATAGTCATTTCTGCTCTGGGAAAAAATCTCTGACTATCCACTCCAGCTATGCCTCTCATCACCTTGCATACCTCTACCAAGTCACCTCTCATTCTTCTTTGCTCCAATGGAAAAAGTCCTCGCCCCCTCAATGTTTCATCATAAGACGTGCCGTCCATTCCATGCAGCATCCTGCTAAATCTCCGCTACACCCCCTCTAAAGCTTCCACATCCTCCCTATAATGAAGCGACCAAAACTGAAGGCAATATTCCAAGCGCTGCTCCATCCCCACGAACTAATGCTCTATTCCAAATCCCTTTCCTCTTGATGCTTTAAATTCCTTGCAGTCTTTCGTATAATTTCATATTTGAATTCACCTGAACAAATTTCACCTGCAGCCCTGACCCACTAACAGCGACTTGCCCTGCAGCCATGACCCGCTCACAGCGACTTGCCCCCTCTGTCCTGACCCGCTTGCAGCGACTTGCCCCCTCTGTCCTGACCCGCTTACAGCGACTTGCCCCTGCAGTCCTGACCCGCTCCCAGCGACATGCCCCTGCAGTCCTGACCCGCTCCCAGCAACATGCCCCTGCAGTCCTGACCCGCTCCCAGCGACATGTCCTTGCAGTCCTGACCCGCTCCCAGCGACATGCCCCTGCAGTCCTGACCCGCTCACAGCGACCTGCCCCTCCAGCCCTGACCCGCTCACAGCAGCATGACTCTGCAGTCCTGACCTGCTCCCAAGTCAGCGACTTCGATGTTGTGGCCATTTCAGAGACATGGATGGAGCAGGGTCAGGAATGGATGTTGCAGGTTCCAGGGTTTAGATCTTTCATTAAGGTAAGGGAAGGTGGTAAAAGAGGGGGAGGTGTGGCTTTGTTGGTGAACAACAGATCAGAGTAAACCGGTTGATGTCGTGTATATGGATTTCAGCAAGGCGTTTGATAAGGTTCCCCACAGTAGGCTATTTTACAAAATGCAGAGGAATGGGATTTTGGGAGATATAGCAGTTTGGATCGGAAATTGGCTTGCTGAAAGAAGACAGAGGGCTGCAGTTGGTGGGAAATGTTCATCCTGGAGACCAGTTACTCGTGGTGTACCGCAAGGGGCGGTGTTGGGTCCACCGCTGTTTGTCATTTTTTTAAATGACCTGGATGAGGGCACAGAAGGATGGGTTAGTAAATTTGCAGACGACACTAAGGTCGGTGGAGTTGTGGATAGTGACGAAGGATGCTGTAGGTTGCAGAGAGACATAGATAAGCTGCAGAGCTGGGCTGAGAGGTGGCAAATGGTGTTTGATGCAGACAAGTGTGAGGTGATGCACTTTGGTAGGAGTAACCGAAAGGCAAAGTTCTGGGCTAATGGTAAGATTCTTTGTATTGTAGATGAGCAGAGAGATCTTGGTGTCCATGTACACAGATCCTTGAAAGTTGCCACCCAGGTTGACAGGGCTGTTAAGAAGGAATACAGTGTTTTACCTTTTATTGACAGAGGGATCGAGTTCCGGAACCAAGAGCTTATGGTGAAGCTGTACAAAACTCTGGTGCGGCCGCACTTGGAGTATTGTGTACAGTTCTGGTCGCTGCATTATAAGAAGGATGTGGAAGCTTTGGAAAGGGTGCAGATGAGATTTACTAGGATGTTGCCTGGTATGGAGGAAAGGCTGAGGGACCTGAGGATGTTTTCGTTAGAGAGAAGAAGGTTGAGAGGTGACAATTGAAACATATAAAATAATCAGAGGGTTAGATAGGGTGGATATGAGAGTGTTTTTCCTAGGATGGTGACGGCGAGCACGAGGGGGCACAGCTTTAAATTGAGGGGTGAAAGATATAGGACAGATGTCAGAGGTAGTTTCTTTACTCAGAGAGTAGAACATAGAACATAGAACAGTACAGCACAGAACAGGCCCTTCAGCCCACAATGTTGTGCCGACCATTGATCCTCATGTATGCACCCTCAAATTTCTGTGACCATATACATGTCCAGCAGTCTCTTAAATGACCCCAATGACCTTGCTTCCACAACTGCTGCTGGCAACGCATTCCATGCTCTCACAACTCTCTGCGTAAAGAACCTGCCTCTGACATCCCCTCTATACTTTCCACCAACCAGCTTAAAACTATGACCCCTCGTGCTAGCCATTTCTGCTCTGGGAAATAGTCTCTGGCTATCAACTCTATCTATGCCTCTCATTATCTTGTATACCTCAATTAGGTCCCCTGTCCTCCTCCTTTTCTCCAATGAAAAGAGACCGAGCTCAGTCAACCTCTCTTCATAAGATAAGCCCTCCAGTCCAGGCAGCATCCTGGTAAACCTCCTCTGAACCCTCTCCAAAGCATCCACATCTTTCCTATAATAGGGCGCCTAATAGTATATACTATAATAGTAGTAAGGGAATGGAATGCTTTGCATGCAACAGTAATAGATTTGCCAACTTCAGGTACATTTAAGTCATCATTGGATAAGCATATGGACGTACATGGAATAGTGTAGGTTAGATGGGTTTCAGATCGGTATGACAGGTCGTCACAACATCGAGGGCCAAAGGACCTGTGCTGTGCTGTAATGATCTATGTTCTATGACAGTATAACGGTGGCTGAAAGGACTTTTGAGGAGGACTCGTCTATTGAGGTGGTATGGACTGAGGTTGCCGAGGAAGGGTTATCGACTGAGTCAGTATGGATGGAAGTTAGGAACAGCAAGGGAGCAGCCACCTCACTGGGGGTGTTCTACAGACCCCCAAATCACAGTAGGGAGATCGAAGACCTCACTGGCCGGCCTATTGTTGAAAAGTGCAAACGTAGCAGGGTTGTTGTTATGAGTGACTTCAACTTTCCCAATGTAGATTGGAACCTCCTTCGTGCAGATGGTTTGGATGGAGCCGTTTTTGTCAGGTGTGTTCAGGAGGGTTTCCTTACTCAGTATGTGGACAGGCCGACGATGGGGGAGGCCATTTTGGATTTGGTGCTCGGCAATGAGCCAGGACAGGTGTCAGATCTCGTGGTGGGAGAACACTTTGGCGACAGTGACCACAACAGCCTGACATTTACCATAGCCATGGGAAGGGAAAGGAGCAGTTACCAGGGGAAGATATTTAACGGGGGAAAAGGAAACTATGACGCTATCAGACAGGAGTTGGGAAGTAGAGATTGGGACCAATTGTTACACAGAAAGGGCACAGCAGACATGTGGAGGCGGTTTAAGGAGCAGTGGTTGCGAGTGATGTATAAATTTGTTCCTCTGAGACAGGTAAGAAGGGGTAAGATTAAAGAACCTTGGATGACGGGTACAGAGGTGCTTCTTGTCAAAAAGCAAAAGGCAGCGTTCGTAAGGTGGAGGAAGCAAGGGTCCAGCACAGCTTTAGAGGATTACAGGCTTGCTCGGAAGGAGCTCCAAAGTGGCTGAGGAGGGCCAGAAGCGGGCAGGAAAAAGGCTTGGCAGGAAGGATTAGGGAGAACCCGAAGGCATTTTACTCATAGGTGAGGAATAAGAGAATGATCAGGGAGAAGGTAGGGCCGATCAGGGATAGCGTAGGGAACTTGTGCGTGGAGTCTGAGCAGATAGTGGAAGCCCTAAATGAGTTTTTTGCCTTGGTTTTCACTAAGGAAAGGGACGTTGTTGTGAATGAGAACTTTGAGGAGCAGGAAAACAGGCTTGAACAGATCAAGATTGAGGAAGTTGATGTGCTGGAATTTTGGCCAACATTAAGATTGATAAGTCCCCAGGACCAGATCAGATTTATCCTAGGTTGCTCCGGGAAGCGAGAAAGGAGGTTGCTAAGCCGCTGGCGAAGATCTTTGCTTGCTCATTCTCCATGGGAGTCGTATCGGAAGATTGGAAGGAGGCAAATGTTGTTCCTTTTTGCAAGAAAGGAAATAGGGAAATCCCTGAAAATTACAGACCAGTCAGTCGTCAGTCTTAGGTCTGTTTTCAACAAGATTTTGGAGAGATTTCTGAGGGATAGGATTGATGACTATTTGGAAAAGCCTAGCATGATTAAAGGGAGTCAGCATGGCTTTGTGAGGGGCAGGTCATGCCTTACAAATCTTATTGCATTCTTTGAGGAAGTCACGAGACAGGTTGACGAGGGTCGAGCAGTGGATGCGGTGTACATGGACTTCAGCGAGGTATTTGATCAGGTTCCCCATGGCAGGCTCATTAATAAAGCCAGGAGGTATGGGATACAGGGTGATTTGGCTGTCTGGATTCAGAATTGGTTGGCTGACAGGAGGCAGAGAGTGGTTGTAGATGGTAAGTATTCTGCCTGGAGGTCAGTGCTGAGTGGTGTCCCGCAAGGCTCTGTTCTTGGGCCTCTGCTGATTGTAGTTTGTATGAATGACTTGGACGAGGAGGTTGAGGGGTGGGTTAGTATGTTTGCTGATGACACAAAGGTTGGAGGTGCCGTTGATAGTATTGAGGGCGATTGCAGGCTTCAGCGAGACATTGACAGTATGCAGAGGTGGGCTGACAAATGGCAGATGGAGTTCAACCTGGATAAATGCGAAGTGATGCATTTTGGAAGGTTGAACTTAAATGCTGAATATAGGATACTCCTTTTTTTTGAGTGCGAGCAGCAGCGGAGGCAAGACGGACCCGGAAGACTGCAGCTTAGGTAAAGCAGTTTATTTTTAAAATTACTTACCGGTAGCGGGCAGCGGTGTTTTTTTTTTTCCCTCTTTCAGAGAAGGAGCGGGAGCATCAGAGGAAGTGACGAGGACCAGAGGGGCAGCCGGGAAGGAAAGCAGTGACCATATATATCAGCAAGGCGGCTTAACCCGAGACTCTACAACTGTAGTGTCTCCCACCCGCCCTCCTCCTCTAACCTAGTTAATAAGGTAAGGTTCATTCTAAACTTTCTCTATTGAACATAAGTTTGTTATTAATTTGTTATTATTACTTGAAGTGAGCTTTCTGCTTTAGTATTGAGTGGGTGTTCAGATAAGTGGGGTATGGATGCTAGGGCAGTTGCTTGCTCCTCCTGCAAAATGTGGCAGTTGGGAGATGTGGCACACGTCTCCGCTGGCTACATCTGCGGGAAGTGCACCCAGCTACAGCTCCTTGAAAACCGTGTTAGGGAAATGGAGCTGGAGCTGGATGAACTACGGATCATTCGGGAGGCAGAGGGGGTAATTGAGAGGAGTTATCGGGAGTTGGTCACTCCTAAGGCTCAGGACGAGGATAGATGGGTTACAGTTAGGGGGAGGAAAGGGGACAGACAGACAGTGCAGAGATCCCCTGTGGGCATTCCCCTCAGCAATAAGTATACCGTTTTGGATACTGCTGGGGGGGTTGACCTACCAGAGGAAAGCCATAGTAGTCAGTTCTCTGGCACTGAGCCTGACACTGTGGCAAAGAAGGGAAGGGGGCAGAATAGAAAAGTACTCGTGGTCGGGGACTCGATAGTTAGGGGAATCGACAGGAGATTTTGTGGGCAAGATCGGGATTCCCGGAAGGTATGTTGCCTCCCTGGTGCCAGGGTCCGGGACGTCTCCGATCGGGTGTATAAAGTTCTGAAAGGGGAGGGAGAACAGCCAGAAATCGTGTTACATATTGGCACAAATGATATAGCCAGAAATAGGTTTGAGGATATAAAAAGTGATTTCAGGGAGTTAGGATGGAAGCTGCAGAGCAGGACGAACAGAGTAGTGTTCTCTGGTTTACTACCGGTGCCACGAGATAGCGAGGTGAGGAACAGGGAACGGGCGCAGCTGAACACGTGGCTACGCAGCTGGTGTAGGAGGGAGGGTTTCAGATATGTTGATAATTGGGATGCCTTCTGGGGAAGGTGGGACCTGTACAAGAAGGACGGGTTGCATCTGAACTGGAAGGGGACCAATGTCCTGGGTGGAAGGTTTGCTCGAGTAGTTCGAGAGGGTTTAAACTAGTATGGCAGGGGGGTGGGAACCTGAGCTGTATACCAGAGGTGAGCGTTGATGCAGGTGAGGCAGTAACAAGAGGTAGACCAGCTAGTGGGAAGGATTTTCCTGGGAAGGAACCAAGGGATCGGTTAAAGTGTGTTTGCTTTAATGCAAGGAGTATCAGGAATAAAAGTGATGAACTTAGAGCATGGATCAGTACCTGGTGCTATGATGTTGTGGCCATAACAGAGACATGGGTTTCTCATGGGCTGGAATGGTTGCTGGATATTCCAGGGTTTAGAACACTTAAAAAGAATAGGGAGGGGGGAAAAAGAGGAGGGGGTGTAGCACTACTAATCAGAGAGGGTATCACAGCTACAGAAGCTTCCATTGTCGAGGAAGATCTGCCTACTGAGTCAGTATGGGTGGAAATTAGGAACAGCAAGGGAGTAGTCACCTCGTTAGGGGTTTACTACAGGCCCCCCAATAGCAGCAGGGAGATTGTAGAAAGCATAGGTCGACAGATTTTGGAAAAGTGTGGACGCAGTAGGGTTGTTGTAATGGGTGACTTTAACTTTCCTAATATTGAGTGGAACCTCCTTCGAGCAGAAGATTTGAATGGAGCTGTTTTTGTAAGGTGTGTTCAGGAGGGTTTCCTAACGCAGTACGTTGACAGGCCGACGAGGGGAGAGGCCATTCTAGACTTGGTGCTCGGAAACGAGCCGGGGCAGGTATCAGATCTTGTGGTGGGAGAGCATTTTGGTGATAGTGACCATAACACTCTCTCATTCTACATAGCTATGGAGAAGGAGAGGATTAGGCAGAATGGGAGGATATTTAATTGGGGAAGAGGAAACTATGATGCGATTAGACACGAGTTAGGAAGCATGGACTGGGAGCAGTTGTTCCATGGTAAGGGAACTATAGACATGTGGAGATGGTTTAAGGAACAGTTGTTGGGAGTGATGAGTAAATATGTCCCTCTGAGACAGGCAAGACGGGGTAAGATAAAGGAACCTTGGATGACGAGAGCGGTGGAGCTTCTAGTGAAAAGGAAGAAGGTAGCTTACATAAGGTGGAGGAAGCTAGGGTCAAGTTCAGCTAGAGAGGATTACATGCAGGCAAGGAAGGAGCTCAAAAATGGTCTGAGGAGAGCCAGGAGGGGGCACGAGAAAGGCTTGGCAGAAGGAATCCGGGAAAACACAAAGGCATTTTACACTTACGTGAGGAATAAGAGAATGGTCAAAGAAAGAGTAGGGCCGATCAGGGATAGCATAGGGAACTTGTGTGTGGAGCCTGAGGAGGTAGGGGAAGCCCTAAATGAGTTTTTTGCTTCTGTCTTTACGAAAGAAACGACCTGTGTAGTGAATGAAACCTTTGAAGAGCAGGTGTGCATGCTGGAATGGATAGAGATAGAGGAAGCTGATGTACTGAAAATTTTGTCAAACATTAAGATTGACAAGTCGCCAGGCCCGGATCAGATTTGTCCTCGGCTGCTTTGGGAAGCGAGAAATGCAATTGCTTCGCCACTTGCGAAGATCTTTGCATCCTCGCTCTCCACTGGAGTCGTACCTGAGGACTGGAGAGAGGCAAATGTAATTCCTCTCTTCAAGAAAGGAAATAGGGAAATCCCCGGCAATTATAGACCGGTAAGTCTCACGTCTGTCGTCTGCAAGGTGTTAGAAAGGATTCTGAGGGATAAGATTTATGACCATCTGGAAGAGCATGGCTTGATCAAATACAGTCAACACGGCTTTGTGAGGGGTAGGTCATGCCTTACAAACCTTATAGAGTTTTTTGAGGATGTGACTAGTAAGTTTGATGAGGGTCAAGCTGTGGATGTGGTGTATATGGACTTCAGTAAGGCATTTGATAAGGTTCCCCATGGAAGGCTCATTCAGAAGGTCAGGAGGAATGGGATACAGGGGAACTTAGCTGCTTGGATACAGAATTGGCTGGCCAACAGAAGACAGCGAGTGGTAGTAGAAGGAAAATATTCTGCCTGGAAGTCAGTGGTGAGTGGGGTTCCACAGGGCTCTGTCCTTGGGCCTCTACTGTTTGTAATTTTTATTAATGACTTGGACGAGGGAATTGAAGGATGGGTCAGCAAGTTTGCAGACGACACAAAGGTCGGAGGTGTCGTTGACAGTGTAGAGGGCTGTTGTAGGCTGCAGCGGGACATTGACAGGATGCAGAGATGGGCTGAGAGGTGGCAGATGGAGTTCAACCTGGATAAATGCGAGGTGATGCATTTTGGAAGGTCGAATTTGAAAGCTGAGTACAGGATTAAGGATAGGATTCTTGGCAGCGTGGAGGAACAGAGGGATCTTGGTGTGCAGATACATAGATCCCTTAAAATGGCCACCCAAGTGGACAGGGTTGTTAAGAAAGCATATGGTGTTTTGGCTTTCATTAACAGGGGGATTGAGTTTAAGAGTCGTGAGATCTTGTTGCAGCTCTATAAAACTTTGGTTAGACCGCACTTGGAATACTGCGTCCAGTTCTGGGCGCCCTATTATAGGAAAGATGTGGATGCTTTGGAGAGGGTTCAGAGGAGGTTTACCAGGATGCTGCCTGGACTGGAGGGCTTATCTTATGAAGAGAGGTTGACTGAGCTCGGTCTCTTTTCATTGGAGAAAAGGAGGAGGAGAGGGGACCTAATTGAGGTATACAAGATAATGAGAGGCATAGATAGAGTTGATAGCCAGAGACTATTTCCCAGGGCAGAAATGGCTAGCACGAGGGGTCATAGTTTTAAGCTGGTTGGTGGAAAGTATAGAGGGGATGTCAGAGGCAGGTTCTTTACGCAGAGAGTTGTGAGAGCATGGAATGCGTTGCCAGCAGCAGTTGTGGAAGCAAGGTCATTGGGGTCATTTAAGAGACTGCTGGACATGCATATGGTCACAGAAATTTGAGGGTGCATCCATGAGGATCAATGGTCGGCACAACATTGTGGGCTGAAGGGCCTGTTCTGTGCTGTACTGTTCTATGTTCTATGTTCTAGGATTAAAGGCAGGATTCTCGGCGCTGTGGAGAAACAGTGGGATCTTGGTGTTCAAGTGCATAGCTCCCTCAAAGTTGCCACACAAGTGGATCAGGTTGTTAAGAAGGCATATGGTGTTTTGGCTTTCATTAACAGGGGGATCGAGTTTAAGAGCCGCGAGGTTATGCTGCAGCTGTACAAAACCCTGGTGAGACCACACTTGGATTATTGTGTCCAGTTCTGGTCGTCCTGTTATAGGAAAGATGTGGAGGCTTTGGAGAGGATGCAAAGGAGGCTTTCCAGGAGCTGCCTGGACTGGAGGGCTTGTCTTACGAGGAGAGGTTGACTGAGCTTGGACTTTGCTCTCTGGAGAGAAGGAGGAAGAGAGGTGACCTGATCACAAGATAATGAGAGGCATGGATAGAGTCGATAGGCAGAGACTTTTCCCCAGGCCAGGTTTGCCTGCCTCGAGGGGTCATAGTTTGAAGGTGGTCGGAGGAAGGTATAGAGGAGACGTCAGAGGGAGGTTCTTCACCCAGAGAGTTGTGAGCGCATGGAATAGTTTACCAGTGGTAGTCGTGGAAGCGGAGTCGGTAGTGACATTTAAGCAACTCCTGGACATGCACGTGGACAGCAGTGAATTGAGGGGAATGTAGGTTAGGTTATTTTATTTTTGGATTAGGAATATTCCACGGCACAACATCGTGGGCTGAAGGGCCTGCACTATGCTGTGCTTTTCTATGTTCTATGTAGTTATAATCAGAGGCAGTATAGTTAGGGGAATGAACACTGTTCGTTGTGACTAGGATCGAGAGTCTCGAAAGTAGTGTTGCCTGCCTGGTGCCCAGGTTCAGGGTATTCCATCTCAGCAACAAAGGAACTTGAAGTGGGAGGAGTAGAAATCCAGCTATCGTGGTACACACATGTACCATTGATATGGAAGAAAGAGGAAAGAGGTTCTGCTGAGGGATTATGAGCACTGAGGTGAGAAAGCAGAACCCGAAAGGTTATAATCTCTGGATTCTTATCTGAGCAATTTGGCACGGTGTGAACAAAATTAAAGATGTAAATGCATTGTTCAAATGGTGGCATGGCAGAAATGTGTTTGAATTCATGGGACATTGGCATCGCTTTGGGCAAGGAGGAAGTTGTTCCGGTGGTACAGACTCGACCAGAATCATTTTGGGACAAGTGTCCTGGCAAAAGACATAGCTAGGTCTCGGGGTAGGGCATTAAAGTAAAAAGTGTGGAGTGGGTGAGTTCAGTTGCATGGAAAATTATGGAAAAAGTTAGAAGCTGGTAAGTGCTCAGCAAAGTTTCCAGAGCAAGTAATAGGACAAAAAGTATGGAAATGGTCAGGAGTCTCCTTTCAGGTGCAGCAAACAAGAAGAGTGTCCACCCTGGAAATGCCAGACTGAAGGTCTTGTATTTAATTGCAGGGAGTGTATGAAACAAAGTGAATGAGTTTGTGGTGCCGATTGAAATTGACAGATACATTGTTCTGGGTGTCACAGAGAGGTGGTTGTTAGGGGATACGTTTTGGCAACTAAATATCCAATGATACATGCCCTCTAGAAAGAACAGGCGAATGGACAGAAATGTCAGGGTTGGCTTGTCAGTAAGAAATGAGGTAGCGCTGAAGGAACCACAGCTCTTGAGCTTGTTTATTAATGACTTGGAGGAAAGAGGTGAATGTGCTGTGGCTAAATTAGTAGATGACTCAAAAATATTAGAAAGACAAGGCATGACACAGAAACAGAGATTTACCAGGATGTTACTTGGATTGGAATGTATGAGGTATAAGGAGGCTTTGGTGGAAATGTTGTATAATAATAAATGCAATGAGACCAACCATGATTTCACCGAATGGTGGAGGAAATTCAATGTGCCAAATGACATTTTTAGTGAGTCTTGTTGTTTGACAATGCATTGGTAAAGGTGTTTTTTTTTCTCTCTTGGATGAGATGTAAAAATGAAATGTGCACCCTTCCTTTTGATCTGGAAATAAATAATTGTTCTGAACGATTTCCATTGACTGGTAGCAATCTGACAAGCATGACGATGTAAAGAGATTCTTCGCTTCTTTTTAATTGTAAAGTTATACTTTGGAATTAATTAAGCATATATTAAATTCATCACTGCATCTCCAAAAGTGCTCTTGTATGATAACAACATTTGAAAGAACACTCTTCAATGGTGGTGATTTTCAGTTGCCATAACACACATGAAATTACATTGTTGGCCAATCTGTCCATGATTATTTCATTATCTTAGGTTTCAAACAGACAAGGAAATATTGGTGATGCAATGAAGAACTTGATGATAAAATATAATTGCTGTTATAGTTTCCTCTTGCAAGAAATATTCGCAACAAATTGACTGGTCAAGGAAATGGGACACTGACTGAGTACTTTGAATGTTGAAGTGATTCCTAAAATGAAAATTATGACCTTGATGATTTCTCTTGCATGCAGATTTGAAGAGAATATTTTGAAATATCCTCTAGGTTAGTGGTTCAGGCATAAAAGTGTCACATGTATATTTATGTATATACATGTACATGTGTAATCTGAAAAGAAAATGAATATAAATCACTTGTTACAAGGTGAGAATGAGCTATTCAGATAGTCAGAACTGCCAATGTTTGTGTCTGAGATAACACATTGTAGAGCTGGAGGAACACAACAGGGCAGGCAGCATCAGAAGCTCAAGAAAGTTGAGGGTTTGGGTTAGGACCCTTCCTCCAAAATGGAGGGTGGAAGGGAGCTCAGAAACAAATAGTGTGGAGAGGGAGGAGGTGCTGGGGAAGGTAGGTGGGATGGCGATAAGTGAGTACGATCCAGATTGGAACAGATTTCCCCCAGCAGGTATTGAATACAAATTCCAAATCACTGTCAAAATCTTGGTGACTGTGAACATTCATGTTTTTTGTCTGTGCGTTTCAGTAATTGCATGACAGTTTGAATGGTTCGGTGAGCGTGAGGAACCTATGGACTCTCACACACCAAGATGGAATTTAGTTCGAAGAGTGACTCCTCTTCAAAGTACTCAGTTGCTTTTAAAATATTGACCATTTCTGCTGTCCAGTTGAACAAATTTAGCTTAATACTGCTTCAATAGGAATGAGTGTTTAATAGGAACATATTTGTGAAACTTACAGTTCCTCAAGTTTTAGCATAAACTGGTGGAGACTTTCCGTGCTTGCAAAAAGGCTCACCTCTCCAATAATACCGAAGGAAAATTGGAGTTTAAAAGTACACCCCCCCCACCCTCCTCCTCCTCCTCCCACCTCCCTCCTCCTCCTTTTCCCTCCACCCTCCTCCTCCTCCCCCACCCTCCTCCTCCTTCCCCCCCCCACCCCCCTCCTTCCCCCCTCCTTCCCCCCTCCTTCCCCCCTCCTTCCCCCCTCCTTCCCCCCCCCCCTGCTCCCCCCCCTGCTCCCCGCCCCTGCTCCCCCCCCTGCTCCCCGCCCCTGCTCCCCCCCTGCTCCCCGCCCCTGCTCCCCGCCCCTGCTCCCCCCCCTGCTCCCCCCCCTGCTCCCCCCCCTGCTCCCCCCCATCTCCCCCCCATCTCCCCCCCCATCTCCCCCCCCATCTCCCCCCCCATCTCCCCCCCCATCTCCCCCCCCATCTCCCCCCCCATCTCCCCCCCCATCTCCCCCCCCTTCTCCCCCCTCCTTCTCCCCCCTCCTTCTCCCCCCTCCTTCTCCCCCCTCCTTCTCCCCCCTCCTTCTCCCCCCCTTCCCTCCCCTTCCCTCCCCTTCCCTCCCCTTCCCTCCCCTTCCCTCCCCTTCCCCCCCCTTCCCCCCCCTTCCCCCCCCCCTTCCCCCCCCCTTCCCCCCCCTTCCCCCCCTTCCCCCCCCTTCCCCCCCTTCCCCCCCTTCCCCCCCTTCCCCCCCTTCCCACCCCTTCCCCCCCCTTCCCCCCCCTTCCCCCCCCTTTCCCCCCCTTTCCCCCCCCTTCCCCCCCCTTCCACCCCCTCCTTGCCCCCCCCTTCCCCCCCCCTTCCCCCCCTCCTTTCCCCCCCTCCTTTCCCCCCCTCCCCCCTCCTCCTCCTCCCCCCCCCTCCTCCCTTCCCCCTCCTCCCTTCCCCCTCCTCCCTTCCCCCCTCCTCCTTCCCCCCTCCTCCTTCCCCCCTCCTCCTTCCCCCCCTCCTCCTTCCCCCCCTCCTCCTTCCCCCCCTCCTCCTTCCCCCCCTCCTCCTTCCCCCCCTCCTCCTTCCCCCCTCCTCCTTCCCCCCTCCTCCTTCCCCCGTCCTCCTTTCCCCCCCGAGCCCAGTCCTCCTTGCCCCCCACCGCCGCCTCCTCCTTTCCCCCCCACCCTCCTCCTCCTCTTCCCCCACCCTCCTCCTCCTCCTCCTCTTCCCCCCCACCCCCTCCTTTACCCCCCCACCCCCCCTCCTTTACCCCCCCACCCCTCCTCCTTTACCCCCCCACCCCCCCTCCTTTCCCCCCCCCACCCCCCCTCCTTTCCCCCCACCCCCTCCTCCTTTTCCCCCCACACCCTCCTCATTTCCCCCCACCCCCCTTTTCCCCCCACCCCCTCCTCCTTTCCCCCCCACCCCTCCTCCTTTCCCCCCCACCCCCCCTCCTTTCCCCCCCATCCCCCCTCCTTTCCCCCCACCCCCTCCTCCTTTTCCCCCCACCCCCTCCTCCTTTTCCCCCCACCCCCTCCTCCTTTTCCCCCACCCCCTCCTCCTTTTCCCCCCACACCCTCCTCATTTCCCCCCAACCCCCTTTTCCCCCCCACCCCCACCTCCTTTTCCCCCCCACCCCCTCCTCCTTTTCCCCCCCACCCCCTCCTCCTTTTCTCCCCACCCCCCTCCTCCTTTTCCCCCCACCCCCCTCCTCCTTTTCCCCCCACCCTCCTCCTCTCCCACCCTCCTCATCCTCTCCCCCCACCCCCCCCTCCTCCTCCTCTTTCCCCCCATCTCCTCCTTTCCCCCCACACCCTCCTCCTTTCCCCCCTCCTCCTCTTTTCCCCCCCTCCTCCTCGTCCTTCCCCCCCCCACCCCCTCCTCCTTTTCCCCCCCCACCCCCTCGTCCTTTCCCCCCCCACCCCCTCCTCCTTTCCCCCCCCCACCCCCTCCTCCTTTCCCCCCCCCACCTCCGTCCTCCCCCCCCACCCCCGTCCTCCTTCCCCCCCACCCCCGTCCTCCTTCCCCCCCCCCACCCCCGTCCTCCTTCCCCCCCCACCCCCGTCCTCCTTCCCCCCCCACCCCCGTCCTCCTTCCCCCCCACCCCCGTCCTCCTTCCCCCCCCCCAGCTTCCTCCTCCTCCCCGCCCCCCAGCTTCCTCCTCCTTTCTCCCCCCCAGCGTCCTCCTCCTTTTTCCCCCCCACCCCCGTCCTCCTTTTCACCCCCCACGCCCTCCACCTCCTTTGCCCCCACGCCCTCCACCTCCTTTGCCCCCACGCCCTCCACCTCCTTTGCCCCCACGCCCTCCTTTACCCCCACCCTCCTCCTCCACCTCCTTTCCCCTGACACTCCTCCTCTCCTCCCTCACCCCCCTCCCTCACCCCCCTCCCTCACCCCCCTCCCTCACCCCCCTCCCTCACCCCCCTCCCTCACCCCCCTCCCTCACCCCCCCTCCCTCACCCCCCCTCCCTCACCCCCCCTCCCTCTCCCCCCCCTCCCTCTCCCCCCCTCCCTCTCCCCCCCCCTCCCTCTCCCCCCCCCTCCCTCTCCCCCCCCTCCCTCTCCCCCCCTCCCTCTCCCCCCCTCCCTCTCCCCCCCCTCCCTCTCCCCCCCCCTCCCTCTCCCCCCCCTCCCTCTCCCCCCCCTCCCTCTCCCCCCCCCTCCCTCTCCCCCCCTCCCTCTCCCCCCCTCCCTCTCCCCCCCTCCCTCTCCCCCCCTTCTCCCCCCCCCCTTCCCCCCCCCTCTTCCCCCCCCCCTTCCCCCCCCTCTTCCCCCCCCCCTCTTCCCCCCCCCTTCCCCCCCCCCTTCCCCCCCTCCCTCTTCCCCCCCTCCCTCTTCCCCCCCTCCCTCTTCCCCCCCTCCCTCTTCCCCCCCTCCCTCTTCCCCCCCTCCCTCTTTCCCCCCCTCCCTTTTTCCCCCCCTCCCTTTTTCCCCCCCTCCCTTTTTCCCCCCCTCCCTCTTTCCCCCCTCCCTCTTTCCCCCCTCCCTCTTTCCCCCCTCCCTCTTTCCCCCCTCCCTCTTTTCCCCCCCTCCCTCTTTTCCCCCCCTCCCTCTTTTCCCCCCCTCCCTCTTTTCCCCCCCTCCCTCTTTTCCCCCCCTCCCTCTTCCACCCCCTCCCTCTTCCACCCCCTCCCTCTCTTCCACCCCCTCCCTCTTCCACCCCCTCCCTCTTCCACCCCCCGTCCCTCTTCCCCTGCCACAGGCAGACAGAGACACAGAAGGAGGCAGGCAGGCAGACGGAGACAGTCAGTCAGGCGGACAGAGAGACAGACAGACAGGCAGAGACAGTCAGGCGCAGGCAGGCAGTCAGACGGAATACAGGCAGACACAGACAGGCAAGCAGGGAGACAGGCAGACACAGTCAGGCACAGTCTGTCAGACAGATACAGGCAGACAGAGACAGACAGGCAGGCAGACAGACTGACAGAGGCAGGCAGACAGACCGACAGAGGCAGGCAGACACAGTCAGGCAGACAGAGACAGGCAGGCACGCAGACGGAGACAGGCAGGCAGGCGGGCAGAGACAGGCAGGCAGGCGGGCAGAGACAGGCAGGCAGGCAGGCAGAGACAGTCAGGCACAGGCAGGCAGTCAGGCAGAGACAGAGAGACAGGCAGACAGGCAGAGGCAAGCAGACAGAGGCTGGCAGAGACAGTCAGACACAAGCAGGCAGACGGGCAGAGACAGTCAGGCACAGGCAGGCAGGCAGAGACAGACAGTCAGACAGGGACAGGCCGGCAGACAGAGTCAGTCAGACACAAGTAGGCAGACAGACAGACAGACAGTCAGGCAGGCAGAGACAGACAGACCGGCAGAGGTAGGCAGAGACAGTCAGACCGGCAGAGGTAGGCAGAGACAGTCAGACAGAGACAGGCAGGCAGACAGAAACAGACAGAGGCAGGCAGACAGAGGCAAGCAGGTGGAGACAGACAGAGGCCGGCAGAGACAGTCAGACACAAGCAGGCAGACAAACAGACAGAGACAGTCAGGCAGGCAGAGACAGACAAACCGGCAGACGCAGGCAGAGACAGTCAGACAGAGACAGGCAGGCAGGCAGAAGCAGACGGAGGCAGGCAGACAGACAGACAGAGACAGGCAGATAGACAGAGACAGGCAGTCAGACAGATACAGGCAGACAGAGACAGGCAGGCGGAGAGACAGTCAGGCAGACAGACACAGACAGGCAGTCAGACACAGACTGTCAGATAGATACAGGCAGACAGAGACAGGCAGAGACAGTCAGGCAGGCAGGTAGAGACAGGCATACAGACAGACAGGCAGAGACAGTCAGGCAGGCAGACAGAGACAGGCAGACACAGTCAGGTAGACACAGGCAGAGGCAGTCAGGCAGCGACAGACAGGCAGGCAGGCAGACAGGCGGAGTCAGGCAGACAGGCGGAGACGGACAGTCAGGCAGAGACAGTCAGATGGAGCAGTCTGGCAGGCAGAGGCAAACAGGCACAGGCAGACAGGCGGAGACAGACAGGCAGACAGGCAGAGACAGTCAGGCACAGACAAACAGAGACAGGCAGACACACAGACACAAGCAGACAGAGACAGGCTGGCAGGCAGAGACAGGCTGTCAGACAGATACAGGCAGGCGGAGACAGACAGAGTCAGGCAGGCAGACAGAAACAGGCAGACAGAGGCAGGCAGACACAGACAGACAATCAAACCAACACGGGCAGACAGATGCAGGCGGAGACAGGCAGTCAGACACAGGCAGACTGTCAGACACAGGCAGACTGTCAGACGGAGACAGGCACGCGGAGGCAGGAAGGCGGAGACAGACAGAGAGAGACAGTCAGAGACAGGCATGCAGAGACAGGCAGGCAGACAGAGGCAGTCAGATACAGACAGACAGTCAAACCGATACAGGCAGAGACAGACAGGCAGACGGATGCAGGCAGATGCAGGTGGAGGCAGGCAGGCAGACAGAGAGAGTCAGACACAGGCAGAGGCGCAGACGGAGACAGGCAGAGACAAACAGACAGAGGCAGACAGGCAGAGGCAGGCAGAGACGGTCAGACAGACAAAGACAGGCAGGCAGTGAGACAGTCTGACAGGCAGACAGACAGAAGCAGGCAGGCCGCGGCAGACAGAGGCAGGCAGACAGGGACAGGCAGAGACAGTCAGGCAGGCACGCAGAGGCAGACAGAGACCGGCAGGCAGGCAGAGACAGTCAGGCAGAGACACAGAGAGTCAGGCAGAGACGCAGGCAGTCAGATAAACAGAGGCAGAGAGTCAGGCAGGCAGGCAGGCAGACAGAGACAGTCAGGCCGAGGCAGACAGAGGCAGGCGGGCAGACAGAGACAGTCAGAAGGCAGTCAGTCAGACAGAGGCAGGCAGAGACAGTCAGACAGACAGACAGTTAGACAGGCAGAGGCAGACAGAGATAGAGAGGCAGGCAGAGAGTCAGACAGACGCGCAGGCAGGCAGACACACAGTCAGTCATGCAGGCAGAGACAGGCAGCCAGACAGAGACAGGCAGCCAGACAGTCAGACAGACAGAGGCAGGCAGGCAGAGACAGTCAGAAGACAGACAGAGGCAGGCAGACACGGACAGTCAGATAGACAGTCAGATAGACAGTCAGATAGACAGACAGACAGACAGAAACAGTCAGGCAGGCAGAGACAGTCACACAGAGACAGGCAGGCAGACAGAGGCAGGCAGAGACAGTCAGACCGAGATAGGTAGGCAGAGACAGCCAGATAGAAAGACAGCCAGATAGAAAGACAGCCAGATAGAAAGACAGCCAGATAGAAAGACAGTCAGACAGAAAGAGGCAGGCAGGCAGACAGACAGGCCAAGGCAGAGAGAGACAGGCAGACAGAGACAGTCAGAAGGGAGGCAGGCAGAGACAGACAGACAGACAGTCAGACAGAGGCAGGCAGAGACAGTCAGACAGAGACAAACAGACAGAGACAGGCAGGCAAACAGTCAGACAGAGACAGGCCGACAGTAGGACAGAAACAGGCCGACAGTCAGACAGAGACAGGCAGGCCGACAGTCAGACAGAGACAGGCCGACAGTCAGACAGAGACAGGCCGACAGTCAGACAGAGACAGGCCGACAGTCAGACAGAGACAGTCAGACACAGACAGGCAGGCAGACAGACAGAGGCAGGAAGGCAGAGGCAGGCAGACAGAGACAGACAGACAGAGGGAGGCAGAGACAGATAGACAGGCAGGCAGACAGACAGGCGGAGGCAGGCAGTCGGAGACAGACAGACGCAGACAGGCAGGCAGGCAGAGACAGACAGGCAGACAGAGACCTTTTTAAAATTAACAAGAACATGTGATTAACACACTTAATAGCTGCGACCGAGTGTGATTTAAAAGAATGCTGATTACCAGAAGTTAAATAGGGGTTGTAAGATCCACTATTTGAAACGAGTAAAGAGCCAATTCGATTGTACTTTGGATTTGGGTGTAATGAGAATGCACGTCGGTTGAAAGAGATTGATGTTTTAGTTTAAACTGTTCTGAGTCCTGCTTCATAAATATAAAGGAGGGCTTCATAACTTATAAAGCTGCTGTTCCTCCACCATTGTTCTGCAGAAATTACTGAATCAAACGACAGAATATGACCAGCATCATAAGATAGGAGTAGAAGTAAGGCCATTCGGCCAATCAAGTCCACTCCGCCATTTAAATCATGGCTGATGGGCATTTCAACGACACTTCCCTCAACTCTCCCTGTAGCCCTTGACTCCTTTTGAGATCAAGAATTTGTTGATCTCTGCCTGGAAGGCATCCAACGTCCCGGCCTCCACTGCACTCTGCGGCAATGAATTCACAAGCCCACCACTCTCTGGCTGAAGACGTGTCGTCTCGTTTCAGTTTTAAATTTACCCCCTCTAATTTTAAGGCTGTGCCCACGGGTCCTACTCTCCCCGCCTAACGGAAACAACTTCCTAGCGTCCACCCCTTCTAAACCATACATTATCACTGACGGTTCCCTAGTTAGATTTGACATATTGCATTTGAGAAGGAAATGGCCTGTTTCCATCATTCCAGAGTACTTTTCTTAATCATTGTATTTATTTGTCGGCCCAATAAAGGAATTAATTTTATTTGATAGCTCAATAAGTTAAAACTGTAATCGAAGTTAGTTTTCTTCCTCCTTTGTAGTGGATCTGTTGGAGTTGCACACAGCACAACACGTCTTTGATCGACACAAATTGACACAAAACGAGCAACTTCTAAATGTAACTGAAGTAATCAACTGTTTAACGTCCATTTATGATGGTTTGGAACAAAATCACAAAGACTAGGTCAATGTGTCACTCTGTGTCAACATGTGTCTGAACTGGCTGCTGAACGTCTTTGATACGTATGTATGATTTACACTTGAATGTAGTATGTTTAGATTGTCCTAAGGTGCATTAAACTGCATCCTACATTTTGGATTTTGATCAGTTAAGTAAATGTGAAGATTGTCAACTGATTAAAATCAATCCTAGGATTGTTGATATAAGGTTTCAGTATGTTCTAATTTCATTTCAGTGCAAGTGATAAAGTAGTTGAAAGTTTTAGCGACTTTTGTTTTAAATCATAAAATTGAAACTGATATAGAACGTAGAACGTAGAACAGTACAGCACAGAACAGGCCCTTCAGCCCACGATGTTGTGCCGACCATATACTTTTGATTCCATTTGGTCAGATCTGTACAGGATCATGGAGACATCTTGACACTCTGATTGTAATGCTCTTCACGGTGACAAATGTTAGTGCTGGAGAAAGACGTGTATAAAGTACACAATATGAACATCATCCAGTTAATGTCAAGGAATAAACAGCCAGATGCAGAATAAGTTTTTATGTGACCCTCAATCTCGTAGAGTCATACAGCATAGAAACACCATGTCTATGCCTCCCAACAAACACCAAACTACACTAATCTCATTTATCTACACTTGGTCCATAGCCTACTTTGACCTAGCATTTTAAATGCTCATCCCAGATGCTTTTTAAATGTTGAGAATACCTGCCTCAACTACCCTCTCAGGCAGTGTGCTCCATATGTCCACTTTGTTGATGAAAAAGCTTTTCCTCAGACTTCCTCCAAAGCATTTAATCCTCACCTTAAACTTGTGCCATCTGGTCTTAGACACATGTGCCATGGGGAAAGGATTCTCACAATGTATTCTGCCAGGGCCTGTCATAATTTTTTCTGCCTCAATCATATCCCGACCCCCACCTCAGCTTCCTCTGCTACAAGAAACACAAATCCAGCATACCAGTCTATCTCGTAACTGAGACTTTTTAACCTAGCCAGTATCTTGAAGAGCATTAACTGTGCCATTGTGGTATTTTCCAGACTAATTGTCGTTCAGCTTATCTCAGTCAGATTGTTTAGTAAGCTCCATTTAGGAATAATGTTATGCACTTCACTTGGAAATGTATTAAGACTGTGACAGTATATTGGGGAATCCTTGCAAGCGGAGAGATTTTTATTTTCTTTCAGTCCAAGCTGGATATAATTCTAGGATTTGGAGATGAACGTCCAGGGTTAAACCTCCGGTGTCCTTCTATCCACCCCAAATCTCCTCCAATTTTCCATTTATATAAAATTGAGCTTTGTTTGCATGAGGTGTGTTCCAATATTAAATCGTTATTGCGACTGTAAATTTTGACATTCTTCATTAGGTACGTACCCTTCATATTGATAGCGGCTCAAGGTGCTTCAGGGTGTCAAAACCAAAATGTTGCATTTTCCAGTGAAATTGTAGACATTAAGCTGAAATTCTCGCGAGGGAGCACTGAACGGCATGCATTATTTCTGAGTACCGCCCTCATTAATACTTATTCCCTTTTTCTACCTGCCAGACAGAAACTAGACGCTCAGAATTAGCGAAATGAAATTCTGAGTGGGTGTGTGATGCTTGCACATTGCTCAATGCTCTTCTGGACCTCCAACTTGGGCAGTAGTCACCAGCATCTGCAGCCACACCCATCAGTAGCACCCCATGTCCACAGTTTTGACATGTGGCATGTTCCAGCCTCAGCACATCATGGCACATCTCAGATCTGCTTTCAGTACTCTTCTGTACTTCATTGCTGCATTTTGGATTGCAGCAGCCCCCCTCATTGCAGTGCTACTGCCAGGGCACTTTTATATGCAGGGACAGGCACCCATTCGTGTATTGGGCCACGTTACACATCAGGACAACTTGCTTGAGCTCTCCACTCTCATTTTGTCCCTGCATGAATGCTAACAGCTCCTCTGCCTTGTCTTCATTTGCTTTGTCTTTTTATGGGTTGCCCCCTCCGCCACATCTCTCAGACTCATAACACTAGTATGTTGATTAACCTTTTGGCATCGAGACAAAGCCAGACAGCTTGTCATGTTTGTCAGCAGTCATCAATCAAAGGAGTGGGTGTGTTGCCGTTTAGCACCGTGATATGTTGATCTCACACCTGCAGCATGTGCCAGCTGCAGAAGCACAGAACGCGTTGCATTGTCTCCAACCACATGGTCGTTCTTCAGGTTCTGAGGGGAATGGTCTGTAGTCAAGGGAGGCAGTTCCAGGCAGCAGATCGAGGTAACTCCAGGGCATTGTCTGATATCACTCGAGGGGCTTGGATGCAATCAGTTGGCTGCTCAGGATGGTCATGGTCAGGACACTGTCCTCAGAGGTTGTGAGAAGTCAAACGTAAGACACCTCACTACCTGTGTTGGCTCTTTCTGCCCTACGGTGGGCTGTTTTTCCTGGAATGAAACAAAGGGAGTGATTGAGTGAGATGAAATGAGCTGGTGCATTTGTTAGTGCTCATGTATGTTTGGGAAGGGAGGTGAGGTCTCCTGGGTGAGAGCAAGAGGCACAGAGAACATAGAGGATTAATAGCCTTGGGCCCTCAAGTAGGCGAGAGCAAGTGAAGACAGACATTGAATGCTTTGGTGAGAATGGTATTACATGAGCTGTGCTGAAGGGTGGTGCAGAATTAGAGAGAGTGTGAATGTGAGGTAGCACAGACCAATGATACCAGTCACGGTTGGACGTAGAGCAGTTTTTCCGCCATCTTCGTCTCTGTGCCTACTTCTTCAACCGGGAACCTAACCCTCCTTCCACTGACCCCTTCACCCGCTTCCAACACAAGTCCTCCTCCTGGACACCACCCCTAGGCCTCCTACCCTCCCTCGACCTCTTCATCTCCAACTGCCGTCGAGACGTTAACCACCTCAACCTCTCCACCCCTCTCACCCACTCCAACCTCTCCCCCGCAGAACGGGCAGCCCTCCGCTCCCTCCGCTCCAACCCCAACCTCACCATCAAACCCGCAGACAAGGGTGGCGCAGTGGTAGTATGGCGCACTGACCTCTACATCGCTGAGGCCAGACGCCAACTCTCCGACACCACCTCCTACTGCCCCCTCGATCATGACCCCACACCCACGTGACCAAACCATCATCTCCAACACCATTGACGACCTCATCACCTCAGGGGACCTCCCACCCACATCCTCCAACCTCATTGGTCCCCAACCCCGCACGGCCGTTTCTATCTCCTTGGCAAAATCCACAAACCTGCCTGCCCTGGTCGACCCATCGTCTCAGCCTGCTCCTGCCCCACTGAACTCATCTCCACCTATCTGGACTCCATTTTCTCCCCTTTGGTCCAGGAACTCCCCACCTACGTCCGTGACACCACCCACGCCCTCCACCTCCTCCAGGACTTCCAATTCCCTGGCCCACAACACCTCATATTCACCATGGACGTCCAGTCCCTGTACACCTGCATTCCGCATGCAGATGGCCTCAAAGCCCTCTGCTTCTTCCTGTCCCGCAGGCCCGACCAGTCCCCCTCCACCGACGCTCTCATCCGCCGAGCTGAACTCGTCCTCACCCTCAACAACTTCTCTTTTGACTCCTCCCACTTCCTACAGACTAAGGGGGTGGCCATGGGCAACCGCATGGGCCCCAGCTATGCCTGCCTCTTCGTAGGTTACGTGGAACAGTCCCTCTTCCGTACCTACACAGGCCCCAAACCACACCTCTTCCTCCGGTACATTGATGACTGTATCGGCGCCGCCTCTTGCTCCCCAGAGGAGCTCGAACAGTTCATCCACTTCACCAACACCTTCCACCGCAACCTTCAGTTCACCTGGGCCATCTCCAGCACATCCCTCACCTTCCTGGACCTCTCAGTCTCCATCTCAGGCAACCAGCTTGTAACTGATGTCCATTTCAAGCCCACCGACTCCCACAGCGACCTAGAATACACCTCCTCCCACCCACCCTCCTGCAAAAATTCCATTCCCTATTCTCAATTCCTCCGCCTCCGCCGCATCTGCTCCCACGATAAGACATTCCACTCCCGCACATCCCAGATGTCAAGTTCTTCTAGGACAACAACTTTGCCACCACAGTGATCGAGAACGCCCTTGACCGCGTCTCCCGTATTTCCCGCAACACATCCCTCACACCCCGCCCCCGCCACAACCGCCCGAAGAGGATCCCCCTCGTTCTCACACTCCACCCTAGCAACCTCCGGATACAACGCATCATCCTCCGACACTTTCACCATTTACAATCCGACCCCACCACCCAAGACATTTTTCCATCCCCACCCCTGTCTGCTTTCCGGAGAGACCACTCTCTCCGTGACTCCCTTGTTCGCTCCACACTGCCCTGCAACCCCACCACACCCGGCACCTTCCCCTGCAACCGCAGGAAATGCTACACTTGCCCCCACACCTCCTCCCTCTCCCCTATCCCAGGCCCCAAGATGACATTCCACATCAAGCAGAGATTCACCTGCACATCTGCCAATGTGGTATACTGCATCCACTGTACCCGGTGTGGCTACCTCTACATTGGGGAAACCAAGCGGAGGCTTGGAGACCGCTTTACAGAACACCTCCGCTCAGTTCGGAACAAACAACTGCACCTCCCAGTCGCAAACCATTTCCACTCCCCCTCCCATTCTCTAGATGACATGTCCATCATGGGCCTCCTGCACTGCCACAATGATGCCACCCGAAGGTTGCAGGAACAGCAACTCATATTCCGCCTGGGAACCCTGCAGCCATATGGTATCAATGTGGACTTCACCAGTTTCAAAATCTCCCCTTCCCCTATTGCATCCCTAAACCAGCCCAGTTCGTCCCCTCCCCCCACTGCACCACACAACCAGCCCAGCTCTTCCCCCCCCCCCCCAACCCACTGCATCCCAAAACCAGTCCAACCTGTCTCTGCCTCCCTAACCTGTTCTTCCTCTCACCCATCCCTTCCTCCCTCCGCAAGCCGCACCCCCATCTACCTACTAACCTCATCCCGCCTCCTTGACCTGTCCGTCTTCCCTGGACTGACCTATCCCCTCCCTACCTCCCCACCTATACTCTCTCCACCTATCTTCTTTACTCTCCATCTTCGGTCCGCCTCCCCCTCTCTCCCTATTTATTCCAGTTCCCTCTCCCCATCCCCCTCTCCGATGAAGGGTCTAGGCCCAAAACGTCAGCTTTTGTGCTCCTGAGATGCTGCTTGGCCTGCTGTGTTCATCCAGCCTCACATTTTATTATCTTGGAATTCTCTAGCATCTGCAGTTCCCATTATCTCCAATGAGGCTCCTCTTCTGTTGGAGCAGAGGTCACTGATCTTGCAGCACTGCTGTATGGCTCTTTTGGTGGTTGAGACTGCCTTGACACTGGACAGACTCAGATGAGTCTGGCCAAGTCTTGTGTCGTGGCCTCCTGTGCTTGTCTTTGGGAAAGAGGACAGTCCTCCACTGCACCAATCCATCCACCAGGATTTCCAGGTCTCCAACTGTAAAGTAAGGTGCTAATTTCCCCTTTCCTGCCCTGTCTGGGACAAATGCTATGAACTGTATAAGGCAGTTCTGGATTCTGGGCATTTTACTGGTTCACAATAGCCTTTAAACATGGCACTAGTGCCAGTAATACCGGGATGTTTCAGTGGTGGCAAACACTTGCAGTTACGATGTGTGGAAAACTAACGAGCGTCGGCTGAGAGAGGCGCTACAGGAGCATTGTTGCTAGTTATTGAAAAGGTTTGCAACAACAGAGTGAGAAAATTTGTCAGGTGTTTTGGAGAGATACTGTCCTTGCAGTGCAATAAAAATAACACTGAAGTGATTCACTCCAGTGTTTTGGACCTTCAGATTTCAGAACAGAATTAGACCATTCAGCCCATTGAGTGGGATCTATCATTCTCAACCTCCTGTGTCCTTACTAAGCAAGAACATGTCTATCTATGCCTGAAATCAACTCTGACTTGGCTTCCACAGCTTTCTGCATCAATGAGTTCCACAGATTCACAACTTTCTGACTGAAGAAATTCTTCCTCAACTCCATCCTGAAGGGTGGTCCCTTTGACTCTGAGGCTGTACCCTCAGGTCCTGGTCTCTCCTACTTGTGGAAACGTCATCTCCATGTCCACTCTATCCAGGCCTGAATTACCTTCAGTGTGACCCCCTTCATCCTTCTAAACTCCAAGTTCAGGCCCAGAGTTCTCAGCCACTCCTCACTTCATCCCCAGGATTATGTTTGAGAACCTCATCTGGACACTGACAAAGGCCAGCACATCCTTCCTTAGACAGATGGCCAAAAACTGCTCTTAATATTCCAAATGCAATATGACCAGAGCCTTACACAGCCTCAGCAACACATCTCTGCTCTTGTATTTTTGCCGTCTTGAAATGAATGCTGACATTGCATTTGCCTTCCCAACTGCCAACTGAAACTGCATGTTAAAAGAATCCTGAATTGGGTCATCTTTGTGCTTCAGATTTCTGAAGCCTTTCCCAATTTAGAAAATAGTCTATGCCTGTACTTCCACTTCTCCACAGACTCTCTGTGACCTCCCCACTTCCTCAACACTACTTGCCTCTCCACCTATCATAGAACATAGAACACAGAAAATAGAACAGTACAGCACAGAACAGGCTCTTCAGCCCACGATGTTGTGCCGACCATTGATCCTCATGTATGCACCCGCAAATTTCTGTGACCATATGCATGTCCAGCAGTCTCTTAAATGACCCCAATGACCTTGCTTCCACAACTGCTGCTGGCAACGCATTCCATGTCCTCACAACTCTGTGTAAAGAACCCGCCTCTGACATCCCCTCTCAACTTTCCTCCAACCAGCTTAAAACTATGACCCCTCGTGTTAACCTTTTCTGCCCTGGAAAATAGTCTCTGGCTATCAACGCTATCTATGCCTCTCATTATCTTGTATACCTCAATTAGGTCCCCTCTCCTCCTCCTTTTCTCCAATGAGACGAGTCCGAGCTCAGTCAACCTCTCTTCATAAGATAAGCCCTCCAGTCCAGGCAGCATCCTGGTAAACCTCCTCCTGAACCCTCTCCAAAGCATCCGTATCTTTCCTATAATAGGGCGACCATAACTGGACGCAGTATTCCAAGTGCGGTCTAACCAAAGTTTTATAGAGCTGCAACAAGATCTCATGACTCTTAAACTCAATCCCCCTGTTAATGAAAGCCAAAACACCATATGCTTTCTTAACAACCCTGTCCACTTGGGTGGCCATTTTAAGGGATCTCCGTATCTGCACATCAAGATCCCTCTGTTCCTCCACACTGCCAAGAATCCTATCCTTAATCCTGTACTCAGCTTTCAAATTCGATCTTCCAAAATGCATCACCTCGCATTTATCCAGGTTGAACTCCATCTGCCACCTCTCAGCCCATCTCTGCATCCTGTCAATGTCCCGCTGCAGCCTGCAACAGCCCTCTACACTGTCAACGACACCTCCGACCTTTGTGTCGTCTGCAAACTTGCTGACCCATCCTTCAATCCCCTCATCCAAGTCATTACTAAAAATTACAAACAGTAGAGGCCCAAGGACAGAGCCCTGTGGAACCCCACTCACCACTGACTTCCAGGCAGAATATTTTCCTTCTACTTGTCTCTCTGTTATGCCCCGAGCGAAAAAGCAATGAAAGTGCCGCTAATTTTTTGCACGGCGAGCTGCTGAATATTAACCAGTCTCTCACCATTGCCATCACCTTGCTCTTGTGAAGACAGACATGGATGAAGTTCTCAAAGCTGATAGAAAATTGAAAGCCCTCACATCCTGTGACGATGGTAAGTTTCCTTTCTTTAAAAAAAAATGCTTGCAGTTTAGTTGGCATAATAAAGACCACAGTGGCTCTGGGTAACACTGCTGCCTCACGGCACCAGCAACTTGGGTTTACTTCCACCCTTTGGTGTGTGTGGAGTTTGCACGTTCTCCATGTGTCTGCATGGGTTTTCTCCGGGTGCTCCAGTTTCCTCCCACAGTCAAAAGATGTGCAACGTAGGTGGATTGGTCATGCTAAATTTCCCAAGGTGCTCAGTGATGTGTATGTTAGATGAGTTATAGGTGGATGGGTCTGGGTGGGATGCTGTGAGGGGCAGTGTGGACATGTTGGGCTGACGGACGTGTTTCCACGCTGTAAGGATTCTCTGATTCATGATTCTATGATCTTACTGAGCGCAAAGGTACAGTATAGGCTGGTCATATTTGTCTCACCTCTTTACACATGGGCAGTAAAGCTTTAATTTCAGTTTCTATGCTTTTGCAACGTGTCTGCTGTCTATAACAAGGCTGGCTAGATCTCCTTCTCTAATGCGCATCTCCTGTCCCCTAACACCAGGAGGTGACACTTGCTTTTCACTTAGTACAATCAGTAAAACAATAGCCTCCATATTACATCCAGCGGCTTCTCTTAACGCTCACATACTGTTCTTTTTTAGCTCCAGGTATTGACTGCTCGTCATTTCTTATTCCTCATCTCATCTCTCTCTCACACACTGTCTCTCTCGCTCTCTGTCTGTATCTCTCCTCTCCCTATTCTCCCCCAACACTTGACTCGGGCACAAACAGAAGTTCACGGTCACACTATGTTGCACATGCATAACCTATCCCTCATGCACAAACATACTATCCACACACAGACACAGACACACACACAGAGGCACACACGCACACAGTCACATTCTCACTCATTCATAGTCCATACTGTCACACAATCATGCATGGCCTTGCACACATTCCGTGGCACACTTGCATGCCCTGTCGTAGGATCTTTTGCCAATGTTCATACTCTCAACACACAGACACACGCACACTCCCACAAAACTCTCCCTCACACACTTAGGCTGACAAATTCACTTCCTCTCAAGCTCACTCGCTCTCACAGACACACTCACTCCCTCATGCATGCTGTAACACTCCCTTTTGTGCTGACTCTCGTTTACACACTCTCGAGCACAGTCACTGGCGCACACATTCTGTCGTACGCACGCTCACACTTTCATGCACTGTCTTTGCACTCTTGAACACAATCATATGCTCACCTCTCTCTTGCACGCAGTCAATTTGATTTGAGTCATCATTATCACATGTGCCTAGGTACAGAGATCTGTCTATAGATCACGCAGTATAGACAGATCATACCATACAAGGTGCATTAGTGAAATGGAACATAATGACAGCTACAGAGAGCGAGATCAAAATTAGATTTAAAATTTTAAGTGTTCTATTCAGATGTGCAGGAACAGCGGTGAAGAAGCTGTTCTGGGATCTGTTCACACGTGAATACTAACTTTTTGACATCTTCCCTTCAGAAAAGGGTAGAAGAGAGTGTAATTGGGGGGTGAGAAAGGCCTTTGATTATGTCAGTTGCTTTCCTGAGGCAGCGGTAAGTATAGGTGGATTCAATGAATGGAAGGCTGATTTGCATGGTGGACTATGTTATTTTCATGACTCTGGAGTTTGTTGTTTTCTTCGGAAGAGCAGCTGCCATACCATGCTGTGATATGCATCCAGATAGGATGCTTTCTCTGGTACATCAATGAAAGTTGCCCTTTATATTTGAATTGCCTTAGCCTCCTTGGAAGTAGACACATTGGTGTGCTTTTTTGCCCATTGCGACAATCTGGGTGGACCAGATTTTTCACAGTCATTGATGTGACTCCATTATGGCGTGTTAACCAGGTCAACCATGTCATTCAGGGTATCCTGAAGGAGGAGGACCGTAAGACACAGCTCAATGTACACATTGGTAAGATGAGTGATGAGGTCTTGCATCAAGCGTTCCGAGAGCTAGGCAGTGGGTTAAATAGCAGGACCTGTAAAGTTGCAATCTCTGGATTATTCGTGGTGCCACATGCTGAGAAGGCAAGAAAAAGGGGAAGAAAACAGATGAATGCTTGGCTCAAGTGTTTGTGTTTGGGGGTGGATTTAGACACTTGGATCTGAAGGACAATTTGTGGGGATGGTATATCCTCTACAAGTGGGCTAGTCTGCAGCTGAACCAGAAAGGAACCAAAATCCTTGCACGAGGGTTTGCTAATGTGGTGAGGAATTTAAGCGAGAGGCCTGCAAGCAGTGGGCAATGGAAGAGCAGGTAATTCACTGAGGGGTGAGAAACTAATAAAATAAAGATTATATTAGGGGATTTGAACTTTACAACATTAATTGAGATAACATAAAAGTTTGACTTGGGAAATAATTCTTTAAATACATTTGAGAGATGATTTAACATCAACATGTCGACGAGCTTGTCAGGGACAGTGCAATGCTGGACCTATTTCTGGGACACAAAGCCAGTGTTCAGGGTGACAGTGGCTAAGTGCATAAGTCCCTGTGACCATGACAACAGACTTTTCAACATGGGAGAGGAGATCTGTTTAAAACAAATGTTTTTGGCTTAGGGTAAGGCATATTTTATTGAAACAAGGCAGGATCTGGGTAAAATATTTTGGGAAGTGACTTGCGGGCGAATCTACAGCTGTATAGTTGGATACGTCCAGAAAAGGAACTGGGAGAGTAAAGGCCAGTTATATTCCGTTTTGGGTGAAATTTATGATCAACAAGCCTGGAGAACCCTGGATCTTGAGGAATGTTCAGGACATGTTTATGACAAGTGCAAAGGGAGCAAATGAATGGATGACTAGTGACGTATAAAAATGAAGCGTGAAGAAACGGTGGTGGCCAAGATTGGAAAGAATATCAAGATATTCTACAGGCATATCAAGCAGGAGAATAACCAGGGAAAGAGTAGGGCCAATTAGAAACCGTGGTGTACGAGGGGTGATGGGGCAATCTGTGTTTGGAAGTGAAGGGCATTGATACAGTAGACAAGTGCCTCCCATCTGTCCTCCCTTCAAGGAGGAGCATTGAATTGTATAAAGCAGGAAGATGCAGTGTGAAATTGAAATTATTGGCTGGTTTAAAAGTGAACAAATCCCCAGTTGTTTCCAAGACTGCTGTGGGAGAAGAGAAAGAAAATCTCTTCAGAGATAGTAGGAACTGCAGAGGTAGCACAGAACAATGAGGCTCTTCCTCTGTTGGAGCAGAGGTCATTGATCTTGCAGCACTGCTGGATGGTTCTTTCGGTGGTTGAGACTGCATTGACACTGGACAGCCTCAGATCAGTCTGGCCGAGTCTTGTGTCGTGGTCTCCTGTGCTTGTCCTTGGGAAAGAGGACAGTCCTCCACTGCACCAATCCATCCACCAGGACCTCCAGGTCCCTAACTGTAAAATAAGTTGCTAATTTCCCCTTTCCTGCCCTGTCTCGGACAAATGCTATGAACTGTATAAGGCAGTTCTGGATTCTGAGCATTTTACTGGTTCACAATATCCATTAAACGTGGCACCAGTGACAGTAATACCGGGATGGTCCAGTTACGATGAGTGGGAGAACTAACTAGCGTCGGCTGAGAGAGGCACAACAGGAGCATTGTTGCTAGTTATTGAATAGGTTTGCCACAACAGAGTGAGAAAATTTGTTAGGTGTTTTGGAGAGATACTGTCCTTGCAGTGCAATAAAAATGACACTGAACTGATTCATTCCAGTGTTTTAGACCTGAAGATTGAAGAACAGAATTAGACCATTCAGCCCATTGAGTGGGATCTATCATTCTCAATCCCATTCTCCTGTGTCCATACTAAGCAAGAATATATCTATCTATGCCTGAAATCAACTCTGACTTGGCCACCACAGGTTTCTGCATCAACGAGTTCCACAGATTCACAACTTTCTGACTGAATAAATTCCTCCTCATCTCCATCCTGAAGGGTGGTCCCTTTGACTCTGAGGCTGTGCCCTCAGGTCCTGGCCTCTCCTACTCGTGGAAACATCATCTCCATGTCCACTCTATCCAGGCCTAAATTACCTTCAGTGTGATCCCCTTCGTCCTTCTAAACTCCATCGAGTACAGACCCAGAGTTCTCAGCCACTCCTCACATGACAGTGCCTTCATCCCCAGGATTATGTTTGAGAACCTCCTCTAGACCCTGACAAAGGCCAGCACATCTTCCTTCGATAGATGGCCAAAAACTGCTCTTAATATTAAAAATGCAATGGGACCAGAGCCTTACACAGCCTCAGCAATACATCTCTGCTCTTGTATTTTTGCCGTCTTGAAATGAATGCTGACATTGCATTTGCCTTCCCAACTGCCAACTGAACCTGCATGTTAAAAGAATCCTGAACTGGGTCATCTTTGTGCTTCAGATTTCTGAAGCCTTTCCCCATTTAGAAAATAGCCTATGCCTGTACTGCCACTTCTCTACAGACTCTCTGTGACCTCCCCACTTCCTCAACACTACTTGCTTCTCCACCTATCGAAATGTCATCTGCAAACTTAGCAACAACGCCCTGTGGACAACAATACCATGAGTTCCTTTGTCCAGATTGCTGATGTATAACGTGAATGGCTGTTGTCTGAACTCTGATGAGTGCGGAACTCCTGTAGTTGCTGGCTGCCATCCTGAAAAAGACCCTTTTATTGCCACTCTCTGCATTCTGCCAGTTAGCCGATCCTCTATCCATGCCAGTACCGACTCCCTAACACCATAAGCTCATTTTTTTTTTTATTTTGAAGCCTCCTGTGTGGCACCTTGTCAAAGGCTTTCTGGAAATCCAAACAGATAAAGTTCAATGGCTCTCTTTTGTTTTTCACTCACTGGTTACCTTCTCAAAGAATCTAACAGAGACCTTCCCTTGACAAAGTTGTGTTTTCTCAGCCCAATTTAGCATGTATTTCCAAGTATTACCATGTCCTTCCAAGTACTTTCCGGTCTCATCCTTAATAATGGATTCTAAAATCTGACCTAATGACCAGTGCTAGGCTAACAAGTCTATAATTTCTCACCTTTTGCCTCCCTCCATTTTAAACAGGGGTGTTATATTTGCCATTTTGTACTCCTTTGGGACCCACCCTGACTCCAGTAGTTCCTGAAAGATCATCAATACCTGCGTGGTCTTCTCACTGAACTCCTTCAGAACTCTGGGGGGCAGTCCATCTGGTCCATGTAATTTACCATCTTCTCGGAATTATAGAATTCCTACAGTGCGGAAAGAGGCCATTGGGTCTGTACCATCTCTGCAAAGAACATCCCACCAAGACCCAGCCCTGTACTGTTTCCCCGCAAGCTCGCATTTGCCATGGCTGATCCACCTTGCCTGCACATATTTGGACTGTGGAAGGAAATCAGAACACCTGTCCGAGACCCGTGCAGACATGGGGAGAATGTACAAATTTCACACAGACCCTTGAGCTTCCCCTGTACCTTCTGCTTTGTGATGGCCACCACACTCACTTCTGCTTCAGACTCCCTTAAAGTTCTACTACTGGTGCCTTCCAACCTGAAGACTGATGCAAAATATTTGTTCAGTTCCTCTGGCATTTCTTTGTTTCCCAACGCTACTTATTTGGCCCCTCTTGAAATTTTCTTTGGATTTTCAGGGGTGTTTTACAATAACAATATCTACTTTATTGTGTTGACAAATGGATTGTTTAGATCATCACAGAAACAATAAGCAAAATTCATCAGTATTCTCATTTAACAATCATATATATATTAATATCACAATCAATGCATTTCCATCAGGTAAGCACGTAGCTGGAACTTTCTAACCCGGCAGTTTTCACTTTTCATTTCTCAGATTTCACTCTGGGACAGAATAGTTGATGTTGACACACTGTTCATTAAAAATAGCATCCATTGTATTTTTCCCCATGTTGTAGCTCGTGGATTTGTGTAACCTTAACACATAGAGTCCATGTTCATTTTTTCTTACTTTAGTGATTTCAGGTGTTACGTTCAGAAGGGTACCATGCTGTAATTCTAGCCTGCTGTTTGCAGAGTAATCCCAATGTGGAAGATTTTGAAAAGGATGTAAATTTCCCTAATTTACCTGTCTTTTAGATCCAAACTGATGGAGACCACAGTCCAGATTTCCGTTCTTAACAAGAATGCCTATTTATGACAACTGCATAGATTCCAGCTACAGACAGATATTTATAAACATTGGACACATAGCTGTACAAATTAAAGCTGTAAAGCCCCCTGTCAACTCATCTTGCTGCAAACGAACATCGATGGTAGAGGGATAAAATATTATAGGTGTAAAAAAAGCTTAAGTAAGCTGTTCAGTGGTCCCTGTTCACAGGATTTGCGAAGATGATCTTGAGAATATCAAGCAAATGAATAAATATCCCAGAGTGCCTTATTATCTATTAAAACATGTGTTGATGATATGGCATTGCTATGATCATAAAATAGAACATTGTCGAATTTCCTATGAACATTACCATAGTTTTCATTTCTATTCTCCATGTCGGGAACATACTTAATTGGTACTTTACTGACTAAGTGACCTTTGGTCATCTACAGTGTTCAGTTGCAAACAGCCAATATTTTATTATTCTAATTTCGTAACTTTGGTTTGGAATTTTGTCAGAGGAAATGTATTTCACTTATGTTACTCTGCGAAATTGTAGCCAATCCTCCATTGGCAAAGAAACACACAACTACAGAAGTTAATAAAAGAAAGAACTGCATTTATGTAGCACATTTTATGGACTCAGGCATAAAATGTAGTTTATACGCAGCTAAACTGCTTTTGAAATGTCGTCACTGATGTAGCATAAGAAAACATGTCGTATTTAAAATAGTCAGAAGTAAAGAAATATGACATAATAAAGAAATAAAAAATAGTAAAATATGAAATTATGAATGTAAAGAAATATAAAATCTTCAGCCCCTTGTGAGTGGACACATAGAATCAGGAGATGCAGAGTCAGTATGGAGCCCACCAGGGAGGAGGCAATTCTGGATCTGGTGTTGTGCAAAGAACCGGATTTGATCAGAGACCTTGAAGTAAAGAAGCCATTAGGAGGTAGTGAAGATAATATAATAATTTTTAATCAGCAATTTGAGACGGAGAAGGGAGAATCGGAAGTGTCAGTATTGTATGAACTATGGAGCTATGAGGGTGGAGCTGGCCAAAGTTCAATGGTTCAATACCGTAGCAGGGATGGCAGTGGAACAACAATGGCAGGTATTTCTGGATACAATGCAAAAGGTGCAGGATCAGTCCATTCCAAAGAGGAAGAAAGATCCTAAGGGGAGGCAGGGGCGGCCGTGGCTGACGAGGGAAGTTAAGGACTCTATAAAGATAAAAGAGAAGAAGTATAACAGAGCAAAGATGAGTGGGAAGCCGGAGGGCTGGGAAGCTTTTAAAGAGCAACAGAAGATCACTAAATAGGCAATACGCAGAGAAAAAAATGAGGTACGAACGAAAACTGACCAAAAATATTAAGGAGGATAGTAAGGATACCAAAGGGTCGTTTCGGGCCTGGGTGTAGGGTCTTGGCCCGAAATGTCAGCTTTTGTGCTCCTGAGATGCTGCCTGGCCTGCTGTGTTCATCCAGCTCCACGCTTTGTTATCTTGGATTCTCCAGCATCTGCAGTTCCCATTATCAAGGAGGATAGTAAAAGGTATGTGAAAAAAAAAGGTTAAGACTAGAATTGGGCCCTTGAAGACAAACGAGTGAATTTATTATGGGGAACAAGGAAATGGCAGAAGAGCTGAATAGGTACTTTGGATCTGTCTTCACTCGGGAAGACACAAGCAATCTCCCAGTTGTAATAATGGCTGATGGACGTAGGGTAACGAATGAACTGAAGGGTATTTATATTCGGCAGGTAATGGTGTTGGATAGACTGTTAGGTCTGAAGGCTGATAAGTCCTCGGGACCTGATGGTCTGCATCCCAGAGTACTTAAGGAGGTGGCTCTAGAAATCGTGAACACATTGGTAATCATTTTCCAATGTTCTCTAGATTCAGGATCAGTTCCTGCGGATTGGAGGGTGGCTAATGTTGTCCTACTTTTCAAGAAAGGAGGGAGAGAGAAAACAGGAAATTACAGACCGGTTAGCCTGACGTCAATCGTGGGAATGATGCTGGAGTGAATTATAAAAGATGAAATTACAACTCATTTGGATAGCCGTAACAGGATAGGTCAGAGTCAGCATGGGTTTACGAAGGGGAAATTGTGCTTGACTTACCTTCTGGAATTTTTTGAGGATGTAACTATGAAGTTGGACAAGGGAGAACCAGTGGATGGAGTGGACCAGGACTTTCAGAAAGCCTTTGATAAAGCCCCACATATGAGATCAGTGAGCAAAATTAGGGCACATGGTATTGGGGGCAGAATACTGGCTTGGACTGAAAATTGGCTGGCTGACAGGAAGCAAAGAGTAGTGATAAACGGGTCCCTTTTGGAATGGCAGGCGGTGACCAATAGGGTACCACAAGGTTCAGTGCTGGGACTGCAGCTGTTTACAATATACATTAATGATATAGATGAAGGCTCTAAAAGTAATAATAGCAAATTTGCCAATGACACAAAGCTGGGCGGCAGTGTGAAATGTGAGGAGGATGTTATGAGAATATAGGGTGACTTGGACAGGCTAGGTGAGTGGACGGATGCATGGCAGATGCAGTTTAATGTGGATAAATGTGTGGTTATCCACTTTGGTGGAAAGAGCAGGAAGGCAGATTACTATCTAAATGGAGTCAGGTTTGGTAAAGGGGAAGTACAACGAGATCTAAGTGTTCTTGTACAGAAATCAATGAAAGCAAGCATGTCGGTACAGCAGGCAGTGAAGAAAGCTAATGGCATGCTGGCCTTCATAACAAGAGGAATTGAGTATAGGAGCAAAGAGGTCCTTCTGCCGCTGTACAGGGACCTGGCTCAGAAGGATGAGAGTGGGTCTGATTGAGATGTATAAGATTATTAAAGTTTTGGACACTCTGGAGGCAGGAAGCATGTTTCTGCTGATGGGTGAGTCCAGAACCAGAGGACACAGTTTAAAAATAAGGGGTAGGGCATTTCGAACAGAGTTGAGGAAAATCTTCTTCACCCAGACAGTGGTGGATGTATGGAATGCACAGCCCCAGAAGGCAATGGAGGCCCAAGTCTCTGGATACTTTCAAGAAAGAGATGAATAGAGTTCTTAAAGATAGTGGAATCAAGGGTTATGGGGATAAGGCAGGGACAGGATACTGATTGTGGAGATCAGCCATGATTATAATGAATGGTGGTGCTGGCTCCAAGGGCTGAATGGCCTTATCCTGCACCTGTTGTCTGTTGTAAAAGTTAATTGTATAAGAATGAATAAGACGGTCCCATATTTCTGGTGTTGGCAGCTTGTTCAGATAGGGAAAACATGGTTGATCTTGATTCCGCTCCTTTTTGTTCCACAGAAGCCTCTTCGAGCAACAATTCTTGAATGTTGATGGGACGTTGAAACACAGGTAGATAATCGTGATCACTTGTTGAAAATGGATAGCAGCTAGTAGTTCACTTTCCTCTCAACCAGTGACCAGTAGGCAATGGTCCAACAGTACCTAACCCAGAGGCCACAAGCTCCCCTAAGACATGATGTCAGTTGAGCCTCATGAATAACTACCTGCAGATGGACTATCTGTAGATTAGACATGGTATTAAATCTCACATATACTACTCTCAACCGTTTCAATCGAAGTGTTTATCACTCGTTGCATCGAAACAGATCACACAAACTGAAATGACATATGCACAAATACCAACATACAAGTTCTATATCGTGGCATTTTGTTCAAAGTTGTATTTATAAAATGATAGGGTGAAGTCTAATCTTCACATCATATTAAGATGCTATAGAAATCTATGGAAGTGAGAAATTTGTTTTTTGATTCAATACATGTCTGACAAATGACAATTCAAAGAGATCTTTGTTTCAGCTGGAGTGGGTAGTGGAGTCGGCCTCATTGGGGGCATTTAAGTGACTATTAGACAGGCATATGGATGGTAATATAAGATAGGGGTGGAGGTTAGATGGACCTGAGGTTTCGGATAAAGGTTCGGCACACCATCGTGGGCTGAAGGGCCTGTACTGTTCGATGTTCTATGTATCTTATGCTGTATTCAAATGAGTAAAGTCAGTCAGTGACATTCTGCAACTTCCTTTTCCAGGGGTATGAGTGGAAGAATCAGAGTGCTTTCTTTGAAAATTTGTCTTGATGTGTCGATCCAAGGGTCATCTGGAGGAAAAATACAAGTGTCAGTACTAAATCTGTCATTGCTGATACACATGTAAACTGTAGGTTTAACTGGAGGTAAACTTTGTTTAACAAACTAGCACACTCAATAAACTGACAAAAATTATACACTAGATGTTTACTGTATTCTCCTAATCTCTGTGATGTCTGGTGAGGGTGCACGTGAGAAGGCTCTCTGCCAGTAAGTTTGAGTTCAGGCAAAGTTGCATCATTACTGAAGTTATTTATGCTGCAGATGAAGTATAACAATGATGTGTATATCCCATGCATCATGTTCCTATTATTGAGTGTGTGTTTTTTGTGTGTGTGGACCGATTGATCAAATGGAATTGTTGATTATTCAGCACATTCCTGGGACCACAGGTGCTGTTTTACAAAAGGTTTGCTGTATTAGTATATTTCTGTATTTAGTCACTGCCACGATGAATGTTAAGTCATAACTTGGTCTGTGCAGAATCTGCACAGTGCATTCCTGCTGGATAAATGATGCACTACATATGTCTGATGCCATTGCTTCTCAACGACACCAAGTTCGCAGCTGTTTTTGTGACCAATAATGTTTTCATCATTAGAATACTGGGAAAAGTATTTGGAAGTGTTGTATGACTCTACTGCTCACTTGCAGCAGTGATAACACTTAATGTGAGGTCATGTTTTTGCCCACTTGTTGTGCTGTTTGTCAACAATGCATCTCACAAACTAATGGGCATATTTTTTTGAAAGCTGGTACGTACAGGTATGGTCCAAGGAAGAACTGATTCGTTTTTGCCAGATCCAAATTTATTTCTCTATTTTTTAAAGCATCAGTTAAAATTGGTCGGATAGGCAAATGATCATCTTTCTGGAATATTGTTGATTGATTTCGAATGTTGTGGATTGTGTCAGCCCTGACAGTAGAATTTGTCATAACTATCAAAACATGAGCAGATTTTTGAGAGCAGATTATCAAATTGGCCTGAAGCTTTCTCAGTGAGGTAGAAGCTTCTAATAAAAGGATTTATTTTATCGGCCTTGCATTTACAAAGAATCAGTCAAGTGGAGAAATGCCTCCTAGAAAAGTTGTGTAATTCTAGACTCAAGGATATTTTTTGCACAGGAGGAGGCCGTGCGGTCTGTCGTTACTGCACTGCTCAACAAAGATCTGTCTACATTGAACTCAGAGTACATTGATTTCCTTTTTGATTGTTTGGCCCATAGCCCTGGAGCCTATGGCAACACAAGTGAACATCTAAATACTGCTTAAATATTCAGACACTTTCTGAATCAGTCACACTTGTTCAGTCAGTGAGCTCAGGACTCCCACCACACTGGGAAAATAGGTTCTCCTCAACTCCCCTCCTCGCCTTTTACCTGTGAACTTCAATCTGTGTCCCCTGTTTACTGACATGTCTACGAATGGAAAAAGCAGCTTCCAGTTATCCTTTCTATGCCCTTCAAAATCTTAAAAACCTTTACCAGGTCCCCTTGTCTGCTCCAATCTTGGCATCGGTCAAACGGGCAGGTCAGTGGCAGATTGATATAGCCTGAAGAAGGAATAATATAAGAGAGACTTAATGTGGCAAAACCTGTCGTGCCGGATGGAGGTCAGCAACGGCAGCCAGCAGTGAAGTCCACTGGCAAGGATGGGCGGGCCTCAGCCCAGCACAGGGGAACACAAACCGTCACGGGGGAAGCCTCGTTCAGAGTGTCTGCAAATTCGTGGCTTCAGAAAGGACTGTAATGTTTGACTTTTTAAATTTTTGTTTTTATTTTTCTACTGTTATACTAAGAAGACTGTCGTGCTGAACTTTTAAACTTATTCATTTATTTTTATAACATAGAGCATGGAACGTTACAGCACAGTACAGGCCCTTCGGCCCACGATGTTGTACCGAACTTTTACCCTCATCCTAACGTCTATCTAACCTCCACCCCTACCTTATAATGTCATCCATGTGCTTGTCTAATAGCCGATGAAATGCCCCTAATGAGGCTGACTCCACGACCCTCTCCGGCATTGCATTCCACTCCCCTAAGACTCTGATTAAAGAAAGATGGATAAATTTTCTACTTCTGCAACTAAAATTTCATACCTCGGGACTTTGTCCCTGAGGTGGCACCGTCTGAGGTGGCATTGTACTCATGTACGCTGTATTGAATACATGTGATAATAAAACCTAAATCTCAATCTAATGCATAGCAGGACACTGGGAAGCTTAGAGGAGAAAAGGGATCCTGGGGTGATTGTTCATGAATTCCTGAAGGGGTCAGGTCAGGCTAGTAAGGGTTGTTACAAAGACATACGGGACATCTCCCTTTATCATTCGTGGCATAGATTGTAAGAACGGGGAGGCCACTTTGGAGCTGTTTCCAAGTTTGGTTAGGCCACAGCTGGAGTCGTGAGTGGCGTTTTGGTCACCACCCATTAGGTAGGATGTGATTGCACTGGAGGGAATGAAAAGTATGTTGCATGTGTTGGAGCATTTTAGCTGTGAAGAAAGGCTGGAAAAAGTCAGATTATTTTCTGTGAAGCAGAGAAGGTTTGCGGGTTGAGTGGAGGTCCTGATAGAGGCATGTAAGAATATGAGAGGTATAGATAGGTTGAGTAGAAAGCATTGTTCCCCTTAGTTAAAGCATCAATAACAACAGGGCATAATTTTAAAGACAAAGACGGGAAATTTAGAGGAGGTTTGAGGAAAATCATTTTCATCCAGAGTGTGGTGAAGGTCTGGAATGCATTGCCTGGGAGGGAAGTTGAAACAGGAAACCTCACAACTTTTGAAAAGTACTTGGATGAGCACTTGAAATGTTGTAATATTTAAGAGAATGGTCCAGTGTGTAAAAATGGGACTAGTATATGTCGCAGTGTATTTTCAGAGGTACATCCTTAGTGGGCCGTGGGACCTCTTCTGTGCTGTATGATTCCATGAGAACCCCCAGCCCAGGCAGCATCTTGGTTTTTCAGTAATCTCCAGGATCACACCCTTCATAGTGTGATCCCCTGCCTTGTTAGCCCTCCCAAGTTGGTTAGATCACACTTTTCCTGGTTGAGTTCCAATTGCTGTGCCCAGCTGACCAGTCTGTTGATCTCCTCCTGAAGTTTATCCTTCCTGTCTGTCAACCAATTTTGGATCCAGTGTGCCACTTTGCCTTTGATCCCATGGCTGTTATTTACATGACCATTCCATCGATATCCTCCTCACTAAATTAGTCATTCGCTAGCGACATGGTCATACACACTGTGTTTAAGCCCAAACGATGAATCTAGTTGACAAATTTCAAGGGTCCTTGTGGCAAGCCCTGCACAAGCCCAATCAAAGCACACATCCTGTCACATAGATATCCCTTTACCATCAATCACCCTGTGCTCTCTGCCTCAGCCAGTTTTGGCTCCAGTGTGCCTCTTTGCCTTTGATTCGTTGACTGTTGTTTTCTTGATCAGTCTGCCAAGGGGTCTTTACTAAGTCCACATCGAATGCATAAGCTCATCAACTTTCCAACATCTCCTCAAAAAAGGATCAAATTTCTGAAATATGACCTCATCTTAACAAATCCATCCTGACTATCCCTGATTAATTCATGCAAGTACATTCTACCCCTAAGAATGCCTCTTTGTAGCTTCTCCAGTGCTGAGATTATTCTGACTGGCCTTTAATTTGCTGGTCTGTTCCTCTCTCTGTTTGTTAATAGTAGAACAATGTTCATAGACCTTCATTACTTCATTTCTGATTGGCAAGGGTTTGAAAATTGCTGCCAGGGGCCCAGATATCTCCTCCCTCACTTCCCTTGCGAGCTGGTATACATTTCAGTTAGGCCTGCGGATGTATCCACTTGTAAAGTTGCTAAACCAGCTGCGTCTCCCTGTGTCTTTACCTCTGATGTTCCTAGGTCCTCTGCCCTGATATCTATACTTACAGTGTCCTTTTCCATTGTAAAGATTGACACAAAATATTCATTGAGGGCAGTGCCCATGTTTTCCAGGTCCACACAAACTGTACATCTCTGTGAAACGAATGAGGAGATATTCGAGAGGTTTGAGATTTACAATCAAGAAAGAAATTGACCAAATGACTTCCTTGGACAACATACATTGTCCATTGTTGTAAACAAACAGAAGTTTTTGTTTCCACAGTTGTTTGCAAATAGCCAATCAAGATCATAAAATAATGTTTTAAGATAATTTACAAAGCAAGGCAATTGAGGAAGATGTATTGGATGTATTGAACTCTCAACTACCTCTCAAGTTTAGGAATATCAATATTTTTCTTCTGAATAACTTTTGCAGATCTCTTCAAACAAGTAGGTGAACCCACAGATTTATGTGACCAACGAAGCCTGAGCCTTTTGCTTCACAATGCAGTCCAGATCCCTCGGCAGCTCGGTGAGGTACCTTCATTTGGAGGCAGAAACATTGAACCAAGTGTCTGCAGTTGCTTCCAACATGTAAGTGTGCTCTGCGCCAATTCAATAGGTCAAGCGTGTCTACTTGCCAGTGTGAATTTTGTGCTCATTTTCGGTTTGAATTAGTTCCAGAGGCCAACATGTACCACGACTAATCCAAGGCTATCATGTTTATAAATAGTCAATGTTTGTATTAAATTAATGATTAAAAACAATGTCAGAAACCCCAGTGATAGTGTATTAGATATCACTGAGGATAGCGGATGTAAACTTGACATAATTAGTCATGCAGCTGATCTTTTATTTCCCTCTCGGGCCTTAACAAAAACAGAGATTGATATTAAACACTTTGTAGAGTGGATGAGATTGGAGCCTCGATCCATGGTCTGGCTGCCTGTTCTACACCATGTGGCAGCTGCTGAAACTGCAAAACATCAGGCGAAGTGTAACATCTGCAAAGAGTACCCATTCGTAGGTTTCAGGTGAGATGTGCAAACCAGCAGAAAGTTAGTGGGAGTTAGTTTTTAAAGAAAGCTTTAACTTTAGATGTTCTATTAGAAACTCGATCAGTCAACAACACAACTGAAATCATCAAAAATCCCAACCAACTCATGGACCAGAGAAGTAATTAGGACAAATTAAGTATCAACTTCTTTAACTTAATTTTTTGTGAGAGGTGAGTGCTGCATGCTTTTGGTATTTTGTTCACCGTTGCATTGATCACAGACACTGTGGCTCAGAATGGATTGTGACTTGACTTCCGGTTGGTTCTGTAATTTGCAATTATTGAGAATTTACAGAAAGGCCTTTTTATTAGTCCTGTAATCAGTGTGTGTGCATCCTATGAAAGTGATTGCTGTGTTGTTGCTAAATGATCGATAAAACTTCTTGTCCATAATTAGTAAATTAAATTGCATATTTGGACTGGATTTCTAAGGGGTAAATTGACCCTTTTCAGTTAACTATTCTCCTACATTTCTAAGATTGGCCATCTTGGAGAAGGTGCGTGTTACTGCCATTGATCTGATCAAACAACTCCCTGTCTAAGAAGAACTGGAGTGAGACCCCAACTGTGGATGAAACTATGACTGCCATAACTAAGTAAAGAGCAACAGCCACCCGGAGTCAATTGAATTCCATCTGAAGCTTGAGGAATGGTGGCCTAACTCTGAAGGCCAAGATCTGTTAGCTTTTCATGGACTATGAGGAACAGGGCAGGATTTCACAAAATCTTTAAGATGCCATATCTTATACAAAACTGAAGGAGAAATGTCAGATTGCTCAAAGAACCATGGGATCACCAGCCTTTCCATTGCTGGGAAGATTCTGGCAAGGTTACTTCTGAATAGGTTTATACCACCATGGCGAATGAAAACCTTCCATGCGAAGGGAACTTTGTGAAAATGTTGGAGACAGAGCAGGACCAATTTACAATAATGATTCCAGGGTTGAGATATCTCATTATGAAAATTGATTAGAGGAATTGGGACAGCTTTCCTCGAAGATGCTGAGACTTAGAAGAGATTATTTTGAATCTTGCAAAATCATTTGAATTCTGGTCAGAGTAGACAAGGGGAAGACTTTCCTACTTGTGACAGAATTGAGAATAAGATGCAGAGGTTTGAAGTGATTGACTACAGAAGTAACTGCAGTGTAAGAAATAGCTTTATCACAGTCTATAGAATGCATTACCTAGAGGAGGCAGTTTCAGTAAAAGATGCAAGAAAGCGTTAGTTGATTAATTAAAGAGAAATAATGTGCAGGTTAAGGAAAAGGCACTAATTTGTGACATGTATTTGGAGAGCTAGTTCAAACATGATGGACCAAATGGCTTCCTTTTACTGTGATTTGAACTTAAAATTCATTAAAAGTAAAGTGTATTTGGCTCTGGGACACGGTGGAAAAGGATAAGGTAAACAGGACATGAGTGACCGGAGACTTGATAGTTGGAGGGGCAGATAGGAGATTTTGTAGCCGCAATCAGGAATCCAAACACAGAACTTGCATGAATGAACAAAGAAGAGGAATCGATTCAGTTGCCTCCAGTGAAGACTGTGACCACACCTTCACCCGCTGTGGGAGAATCTGCCTGATATGAATGAACCAACCACCAATAGGTCCGCAACCAATAAACACAAATTTCCTCGAGTGTTCATCCAGTGAGAAGCACCAAGAGGAAGGCAGCCTTTTTCCTACATTTTGTCAGCTTGACCATTTGGGAAGAGAGCCCCCCTTCTCTGACATTCTGTTCTATAAAGATCAAATGTATTGGTTCCTGATGTTGCATGAGGCTAGTGAACTTCCACAATTCTACCACACTGTTACTTCCAAATCTATTTCTTTCCTTAACATCTGCTCAATGTTTCATCTTCTCAATCTACCGTCTGTCTGTATTTCTTCCGACTGTTGTTCAGAAAAGTAATTCCTTTCATCCCTTTCACTTCCAAATTATGTTTGTTCCTCACGGAAACTGGTATTCTGCTTCAGTTTATCTGTTGCCTTGAAAATTCTGGACTAATCTGTAATTGACAGTGAGTTTCCTGTTAGCAGTGCTATTTATAAGAGGATTAACTGAACTTAACCACTTCAGTGCATAATTTAATATTGCCTTGCATAGCTCCAAAAATTTTAAGAGCCTGCTGTTTGTACTTTTATGTTGGTTTTCATGGCTATTTAGTTTCTGCTCATACATTTATGACTGCTTGCTGAGTCTCAGAGTTTGGCTTCATGACAGGAATCTGAAGGCAATATTCTCTGTTTTGCACCATCTCATCATATTGATGACCTGCATTCTGTATGCAGTTCCATCCATTCATCTGTTGATAATTTCACACGACATTGATCAAGTCCTTCCATTTCATTATGACATTTTCCATTCTTGCAAGGGATTTGGCTATCACCGGTGAAGTTATCATTTGTTGTCCTTCGCTAATTGCCGTTGAACTGAGTGGATGGCTGGGCGGGTGGTTCAGAGCTACCTACATTGCTGTGGCTCTGTAGCCACATGTAGATCAGATGGGGTAAAGATGATCGAATACTCCCCGAAAGGACATGAGTGGATCAGATGGATTTTTACCAACAATTGTTGATAGTTTCATGATAGCGTTACTGGAAATGACTCTTAGTTCTGGGTATTTTTTTAATGAAATGTAAATTTGACCAGCTACAGTGTTTGAACATGAACCTACATTCCCCAGAGCATCAGCCTGGGTCTCTGGATTTTTAGTTCAATGTATTTGCCACTTGCCCACTGTCTCTCAGCCATTATTACAGTTAATTTCTTGACTTTTTTTTCTCTTTGCTTGGAGAACTTCCCTTCTGCAGTCTGAGCTGAAAATGTGTATCCTCCTCGTTTATTGTGGCCTTTACAGCTTCACGTGTTACAATCGCTGCTCGTCAGATTGACCTTTTCCAGGAAGATTCTGGCAAGGTTACTTCTAAATAGGTTTATGCCACCGTGGCAGATGAAAACCTTCCATACAATGGGAACGTTGTGAATACGTTGGATGCAGAGCAGAAGCAATTTACAATAATTCCAGGGATGTGATATCCCATTATGAAAATCGACTGGGGGAGTTGGGACAGTTTTCCTCGACTTTGCTAGCATTTGTTTCTCCCCACATAATTTGCCGTTTCTTCAAAATTAAAAAACATACATAATTTAACTACTTAACTTGCATTCCTTCGATGGTTAAAAATATCCAAACAAAAATGAACATTTCTCTTACTACTTGTTCTTCCTTTATAGGTACCGCAGCCTCAAACACTTGAATTATGACATGTGCCGAAGCTGTTTCTTTTCGGGGCGCACGTCAAAGGGGCACAAGTTACATTACCCAGTGGTGGAGAACTGCACTCCAGTGAGTAATATATTATTCCACTTGATAGAATTGTTCCAATCTGTCGAAACTTAGGGATTTTACCATTTAAATACAATCTTCCCTCAAAGTTGAAGTAGTTTGCTAAAATGATAAAAGGCCAACAGCTTAAATCAGGCTTCAATACCAGGAATACAATATTGTGCAGAACCTCTTTGATGTCAAGTTGAGGCTCAAGGAGGGATATGTCATCATGCCCACCCTTTTCTCCAACTTTGTCACCACCATTCTTAATCTCATCAAGAACAAGCTTCCCAGTGACTTGGATAGGATGGATGGAAAACCTTTTCACCTCAACCAGTTAAAATCACGGAAGAAAATGACACTGACCTCGCTTATGGAGCTTCAGTATGTGGTTCACAATGTCATTTCCACTCTCAGAAGTCTTCAAATCTCCCTTCAGGCTTTTGCAAAAGTATACTGAAGAATTAGCCTCAACCTTAAATTTGCCACCCAGGTTGATGGGGTTGTTAAGAAGGCATACGGTGTGTTAGGCTTCATTGGTAGAGGGATTGAGTTTCGGAGCCATGAGGGCATGTTGCAGCTGTACAAAACTCTGGTGCAGCTGCACTTGGAGTATTACGTACAGTTCTGGTCGCAGCATCATAGGAAGGATGTGGAAGCATTGGAAAGGGTGCAGAGGAGATTTACCAGGATGTTACCTGGTATGGAGGGAAGGTGTTATGAGGAAAGGCTGAGGGACTTGAGGCTGTTTTCGTTCGAGAGAAGAAGATTAACAGGTGACTTAATAGAACCATACAAGATGATCAGAGGATTAGATAGGGTGGACAGTGAGAGTCTTTTGGCTCGGATGGCCATGTTTGACACGGTCAGGGGGCATAGCTTTAAATTGAGGGGTGATAGATATAGGACAGAAGTCAGAGGTAGGTTCTTTACTTGGAGAGTAGTAAGGGCATGGAATGCCCTGCCTGCAACAGTAGTAGACTTGCCAACTTTAAGGGCATTTAAATGGTCGTTGGATAAACATATGGATGATAATGGAATAGTGTAGGTTTGATGGGCTTCGGGTTGGTTTCACAACATCAAGGCCGAAAGGGCCTGTACTGGGCTGTTATGTTCTATGTTCGAACCTCAAGATGACTCAAATCCTTTACCAATCTCAAGTTGTGGCCCATTTTTTCATCAAAATTAATGGAGAAATCCTCCCAAATGTAGAACATTTCCCTTACATGGGTCGCTCTCTCTCTTTTAAGGCTGACATCGATACAGAGGTTCTAACATTACGTCCAATCTGCGAGTGGCACCTTTGGCCTCCTAAGGATGAGAATGCTCAATTGTGACATCTGTGCTGATCGCAAGATCCTTGAGTTCAAGGCATGCATCGTTCAGCCTCTCCGATATGACTGTGAAACCTGGATAACATCCAGCTGCCACTTCAAGACCCTTTCAGCACAGTTTTGTCATGGATTCTCCACATGAGCTAGGAGGAAAAACCTCCTAGCATCAGCATTGACGCCATGATGATTTGAAACAAACCCCATTGGGCTGGCCATGTACTTGGGATGCCTAAGTTATGACTACCAAAGTAAATTTTTGCCAACTGATTTCAAAGACCTTGAAATGTTCCTGCAAGAAATACTACATCGAGGTCAAAGTATGGGATATCCCCATTCAGAAGAAACCAACTTGGGGGAATCTCCTGTCTAAAGACACATAATTCTTTATGAACACAGGCAAGAAGTTGAAGTGTGGGAAAGGAACTGGAGAAAGGAATGCTAGTGTTCTCAAGGCCAAGACCACTTCCATCACCCTGAAAGACCTGCTAAACGTGTGGCTCTAGTTCAGGCTAATCAACCCGCACAGAGCTCATGACCCGTGATACGGAATTTCCTAGCTGGGCAATCATACTCATCAGCCAGTGATGGCTCTTAATATTGTGCAGAATATAATTTGATCTCAAACAAGTACTGTATGTAGCTTTGAGCATTGCTATGGAAAGACCAGGTTTTATAGAATAATCAGAATGGTGCTGCATGAGAAACTGGAATTAAGAGGAGGTAGGTGATACTTAATTTTTATTTGTTTCTGGGCCACTGGCATCGCTAACTGGGGCAGCATTTATTTCCCATCCTTAGTTAGCCTTGTAATTGTTGAATCATTGTAGTCCATGTGCTGTAGGTAGACTCAGTCAGTCAGGGGTGAATTTCCAGGACTTTGACCCAGTGATAGTGAAAGAACAGCAATATATTTCCAAGTTGAGATGGTGAGTGGCTTAGACACAGGGTCTTGTTGGTGGTGCTGTTCTCATATATCTGTTACACTTGCCCTTGCAGCTGAAATTTGTCATAGATTTGGAAAGTCCGATCTCAGGATCTTTTGCAGATTTCTCAGTGCATCTCATAGATGGTACACACTGCTGCTAATGAGCACTGGAGGGAGTAGGCTGCTTTTTCCTGGATGGTGTTGAACTTATTGAGTGCTTTTGTATCTGCACCCATCTAGGCAAGTGGGGATTATTCCATCATTCTTCTGACTTGTTCCATGTAGCTGGTAGACAGGCTTGGGGAATCAGGAGGTGAGTTACTTGATGCAGTAATCCGAGCTTTGGGCCTGCTCCTGTAGCCACTGCATTTAAATAGGAAGTCCAGTTGAATTTCTGTTCACTGGTAAAACCCGGGATTTTGATAGCGGACAATTCAGTGATGGTTACACCATTGAATGTCAAGGGACAATTTATAGATTTTCTCCTACTGGAGATGGTCATTACCTGGTATTTGTGTAGTATAATTGCGACTTGCCACTTAGCAGCCCAAGCCGAGATATTGTTCTGGCCTTGTTGCATTTGGACATGGACAGGTTCAGTATCTGAGCAGTGGTGAATGATGCTGAATATTCTGCTATCACTGGTGAACATCCCCACTTCTGATCTTATGATGGAGACAAGGTCATTGATAAAGCAGCTGAAGATGGTTAGGCTTAGGACTGTACCTTCAGGACCTCCTGCAGCTGACCTCCAACAACCAAAATGCCTCCCATTAGGAGAGGCGATGACCTAATGGTATTATGACTAGACTATTAATCCAAGCACTCAGGTAATGTTCTGAGGACCTGGTTCAAATTCCACGATGGCACATAATGGAATTTGAATTCAATGAAAATCTGGAATTAAGAGTCTAATGATGATCGTAAATCCATTGCCAATTGTTGGAAAAACCCATCTGATTCACTTATGTTCTTTAGGGAAGGAAACTGGGCTAGGCCTGGTGTGGCCTACATGGAACTCCAGATATCAGTTATGCAATTTGGGATGGGCAATAAAAGCTGGTCTAACCAGCAATGCCCTCTTTCCCATGAAAGAATGAAAAAGCATCGTCCTCTGTGCAGATATTATTCGAACCAGTGGTGAGTTTCTGCTGGATTCCCATCAGCTGCAGTTTTGGTAGCGCTCCTTGATGCCACACTCGGTCAAATGTAGCCATCCTTAGCTCACCTCCGGAATTCAACTCTTTTGACCATGTTTGAACAACAGCTGTAATGAAGTCAGGAACTGATGAGGTAGCAGAATTGAGGATTTTGTATAGGGATCTGAGGGATGTGGCAAATCGAGATTTCCAGAAAGAATTTGACCAGTTGCTGCATAAAAAAGTGAACCAGAAGGTTAGATCCAAGGGGATTAAGGGTAAAATATTGGTTTGAATAAAGGCCTGGCTAACTGACAGAAAGCTGAGGGTCAGGATAAATGAGTCTTTGTCTGGATGGTGAATTGTTACAAGTGGGGTGCTGCGGGCTTCAGTTCTCTGACCTCGACTATTTGTAACATATACAAATGATATGTAAGCAGAGACAAAGTGTAATGTAACAGAATGCATGGATGATTCTGAAAGAGGTGGGAAAACAGCCTGTGATGTGAAATAGAACATACACAGCTGAATATTGATAGGCGAGGAGAATGGGCCAGAATCTGGCAGGTGGTTAATGTGGATAAGCATGAGGCTTGCCTATTTTGTCCAGGAAAAAAAGGGCAAATTATTATTTAAATGGAGGGAAGATTCAAAGTGTGTCAGTGCAAAGTTGTCTGGCTGTCTTTGTGCATGAATAGCTGAAAGTTGGTATGCGGGTTAGGCATAGCACAAGGAAGGCAGATGGAACTCTGGCATTTATCACAAAAGGACTGGATCATTAAAGTAACAAAGTGTTTTTCCGAACACATTGGGTGTTGGTGAGACCAGAGTCTTGTGTCCAGTTTTGATCCCCTCACTGAGGATGAATGCGTTTGCACTGGAGGCAGTTCGGAGGAGGTTGAACTGATTGATTCCAGGGATGAAAGGGCTGTCATATGAGAAGTGGCTGAGTAGCTTGGGCTTGTACTTGCTGGTGTTGGAAAGAATGAGCGGGGTGGTTCTGATTGAGGTATATAAAATAGTAAAGGGGATTGAAAAGATTGGCATTGAGCAAATGTTCTGCATTGTGGGACATTCTTAAACAAGAAGCTGTAGCTATCGAGTGAGGCATGGCATGTACAAAATAGAGACGAGGAGTGGGTTGTGAATCTATGGAATTCATTGCCCCTGAATGCAATGGAGGCAGCACCAATCGACCGATTCAAGAAAGAAATAAATATGTTTCTGATGAAAAATATGGAGAAAGGGCCATGGGGAGCAGGCAGGAGAGTGGAGTTGAGATCAGGAAAAGATCAGCAACCACGACTAACAAGATAAGTCAAGGACAGGATGAAAGCAAAAGAAAAAGCATAAAATGTGTTGCGGTTAGTGGAAAGCCAGTGAATTGGGAAGCCTTTCGAAAACTAGCAGCGGACAGGTAAAAAGGTAATAAGGGGGAAGATGATGAAATATGAGGGCAATATTAATGAGGGTAATATTAAAAAAAATTGCAGGAGTTTCTTTCAGCTATAAAAGGTAAGAGAGAGGCAAGAGTACAAATAAAGAGAACAAAGAGATTTACAGCGCAGGAACAGGCCCTTCGGCCCTCCGAGCCTGTGCCGATCGAGATCCTCTGTCTAACCTGCCATCTATTTCCTAAGGGTCTGTGTCCATTTGCTCCCCGCCCATCCATGTACCTGTCCATAAGACCATAAGACATAGGAGTGGAAGTAAGGCCATTCGACCCATCAAGCCCACTCCGCCATTTAAATCATGGCTGATGGGCATTTCAACACCACCTCCCCGCACTCTCCCCGTAGCCGTTGATTCCTTACGAGATCAAGAATTTGTCGATCTCTGCCTTGAAGGCATCCAACGTCCCGGCCTCCATGCACTCTGTGGCAATGAATTCCACAAGCCCACCACTCTCTGGCTGAAGAAATGTCGTCTCATTTCAGTTTTAAATTTACCCCTCTAATTTTAAGGCTGTGCCCACGTGTCCTAGTCTCGCCGCCTAACGGAAGCAACTTCCTAGCGTCCACCCCTTCTAAACCATACATTATCTCGTAAGTTTCTAAATCTCCCCTCAACCTTCTAAACTCTAACGAGGACAATCCCAGGATCCTTCGCCGTTCATCATACGTTAAGCCTACCATTCCAGGGATCATCCGTGTGAATCTTCGCTGGGCACGAACCAGGGCTAGTCTGTCCTTCCTGAGGTGTGGGGCTCAAAATTGGATACAGTATTCTAAATGGGGTCTAACTAGAGCCTTATAAAGCCTCAGAAGCACATCGCTGCTTTTATATTCTAACTCTCTTGAGATAAATGACAACATTACATTTGCTTTCTTAATTATGGACTCGACCTTCAAGTTAACTTGTACAGAATCCTGGACCACACTCCCAGATCCCTTTGCACTTCTGATTTGCGAATTTTCTCACCGTTTAGAAAATAGTCCATGCCTGTATTCTTTTTTCCAAAGTGCAAAACCTCACATTTACTCACATTCAATTTCATCAGCCATTTCCTGGACCACTCTTCCAAACTGTCTAAATCTTTCTGCAGCTTCCCCACCTCCTCAGCACGGCCTGTCTGTCCACCTATGTTCGTATCATCGGAAAACTTTGCCAGAATGCCCCCAGTCCCTTCATCCAGATCATTAATGAAAATGGTGAACAGCTGTGGCCCCAACACTGAACCCTGCGGGACACCGCTCGTCACTGGTTGCCATTCCGAAAAAGAGCCTTTTAACCCAACTCTCTGCCTTCTGTCAGACAGCCAATCCTCAATCCAAGCCAGTAGCTCACGTGGAACACCGTGGGCCATCACCTCGTTCAGCAGCCTCCCGTGAGGCACTGTATCAAAGGCCTTTTGGAAGTCTAGATCGATCACATCTACTGGGTTTCCCTGGTCTAACATACTTGTTACCTCTTCAAACAATTCTAATAGGCACGACCTCCTCTGACTAAATCCATGCTGACTTGTTTTAATCTGACCCTGCACTTCCGGGAATTTAGAAATGTCATCCTTGACAATGGATTCTAGAATTTTACCAACTACCAGGGTTAGGCTAATCGGCCTATAATTTTCCATCTTTTGCCTTGATCCTTTCTTAAACAAGGGGGTTACAACAGCAATTTTCCAATCATTTGGGACTTTCCCTGACTCCAGTGAATTTTGAAAGATCACGACCAAAGCCTCCGCTATTTCCTCAGCCACCTCCCACAGAACTCTAGGATGTAGCCCATCGGGGCCAGGAGATTTATCAAATTTTAGACCCTTTAGCTTTTCTAGCACTTTCTCTTTTGTAATGCCTACCGTATTCAACTCTGCCCTCTGGCTCTCCCTAATTGTTGGCATACTACTCATGTATTCCACTGTGAAGACTGACGCAAAGTACTTATTAAGTTGTTCAGCTATTTCCTTATCTCCCGTCACAGGCCTTCCTGAATCAATTTGGAGCGGCCCAATATCTACCTTTGCCTCTCGTTTGTTTCTTATGTATTGTAAGAAGCTTTGACTATCATTTCTAATATTACGAGCTAGCCTACCTTCATATATGATCTTCTCCTTCCTTGTTGCTCTCTTTGTTATCCTCTGTCTGTTTTTGTAGCCTCCCCAATCTTCTGATTTCCCAGTGCTCTTGGCCACTTTATAGGCTGTCTCTTTTTCTTTGATATATTTCCTGACTTCCTTTGTCAGCCATGGCTGTCTAATCCCACCCCAGATAATCTTTGTTTTCTTTGGGATGAACCTCTGTCCTGTGTCCTCAACTACACCTATAAACTCCTGCCATTGTTGGTCTACTGTCTTCCCCGCTCGGCTCTGCTTCCAGTCGATTTTCATCAATTCCTCTCTCATGCCCCTGTAATTACCTTTATTTAACTGTAATACCATTCCATCCGATTTTGCCTTCTCTCTTTCAAACTGCAGACCGAACTCTACTGTATTATGATCGCTGCCTCCTACGTGTTCCCTTACTTTAAGGTCTTTTATAAAGTCTGGTTCATTACATAGCACAAAGCCCAGAATAGCCTGTTCCCTTGTGGGCTCCATCACAAGCTGTTCCAAAAAGCCATACTGCAAACATTCCAAGAATTCTCTTTCTTTGGATCCACCAGCAACATTATTCACCCAATCCACCTGCATGTTGAAGTCCCCCATGATCACCGTGACCTTGCCTTTCTGACATGCCCTATTTATTTCTCGGTGCATCTTGCGCCCCTGGTCCTGACCACTGTTAGGAGGTCTGTACATAACTCCCATTACAGTTTTTTTTGCCTTTGTGTTTCGTCAATTCCACCCACACAGACTCCACATCTTCTGACCCTGTGTCGTTTAGTGCCGTAGATCTAATTCCATTCTTAATTAACAAGGCAACCCCACCCCCTCTGCCCACCTCCCTGTCTTTTTGATGTGTTGTGAATCCTTGGATATTTAACTGCCAGCCCTGAGCTCCCTGCAACCATGTCTCTGTGATGCCTACCACATCATAATCATTCAAGAGGATTTGTGCTGTTAATTCATCTACTTTGTTGCGAATGCTAAGAGCATTTAGATGAAGTGTCTTAATGCTAGCTTTCTTATCATTATGAGAGAGGTTGGAAATCCCAAGATGTCTTAAGTTATCCTTCCTTTTTGCTGTATTCCTAGTCTGCCTCGAGCTTAAATCCACCTGTACTCATGCTATCCTGTTGCTTATCTTTCCATTTAACTCCATACTCCCTGTCTCTTTCACTTTCCCTTCCCCTCCGACTCACGAGTTTAAAGCCCTACTGACCACCCTATTTATCTTTTTCGCTAGAACACTGGTTCCAGATCGGTTCAGGTGGAGACCGTCCCAACGGTACAGATCCCCCCGGTTCCAAAACTGATGCCAATGCCCCATGAAATGAAATCCCTCTTTCCCACACCAATCCCTTACCAATGTGTTGACTTGCCTAACTTTCTTTTCCCTACTCCAATTGGCACGTGGCTTGGGCAGTAATCCGGAGATTATGACCCTTGAGGACCTGTACTTCAATTTCTTTCCTCGTGTTTCATAATCCCTGAACTGGTCCTCTACCCTAGCTTTGCCCATGTCGTTAGTCCCAACGTGGACCACAACAACTGGATCCTCCCCCTCCCGCTCTAATATCCTTTCAACCCGGTTGGAGATGTCCCGCACCCTGGCACCGGGCAGGCAACACACCATGCGGGTCTCCCGATGCGGCTTGCACAGGATACTATCTGTCCCTCTAATTATAGAATCCCCTATAACACCTACCTGTCTTTTTGCTCCCCCCCCGCCCTTGAATGACCTTGTGCCCCACGGTGCCATGGTCAGCTGGCTCATCCTGTCCACAGTCCATTCCCTCAACCGTACAGGGAGCAAGAATCTCATACCTGTTGCAGGTGTCTGTCCGGATAGATCTGAAAAGATACTGACGTGTCTGCGTCTACCACCTCCGCTGGCACCGCGTTCCAGGCACCCACCACCCTCTGTGTAGAGAACTTTCCACACATATCTCCCATAAACGTTCGTCCTCTCACTCTGAACTCATGACCCCTAGTAATTGAGTCCCCCACTCTCGGGGGGGAAAAAGCTTCTTGCTATCCACCCTGTCTATACCCTCATGATTTTGTAGACCTCAATCAGGTCCCCCCTAATCACCATCTTTCTCATGAAAATAATCCTAATCTACTCAACCTCTCTTCATAGCTAGCATCCTCCATACCAGGCAACATCCTGGTGAACCTCCACTGCACCCTGTCCAAAGCGTCCACGTCCTTTTGGTAATGTACACAGTACTCTAAATGTGGCTGAACCAAAGTCTCATACAACTGTACATGACCTGCCAACTCTTGTCCTCAATACCCCGTCCGATGAAGGAAAGCATGCCGTATGCCTTCTTGACCACCCTATTGACCTGGCTTGCCACCTTCAGGGAACAATGGACCTGAACACCCAGATCTCTCTGTTCATCAATTTTCCCTAGGACTTTACCATTTACTGCATAGTTCACCCTTGAATTAGATCTTCCAAAATGCATCACCTCGCATTTGCCCGGATTGAACTCCATCTGACATTTATCTGCCACACTCTCGAGTCTATTTATATTCTGCTGTAATCTCTGACAGTCCCCCTCACTTTCTGCTGCTCCACCAATCTTAGTGTCATCTGCAAACTTGCTGATCAGATGACCAACACCTTCCTCCAAATCATTTACGCATATCACAAACAACAGTGGTCCCAGCACAGAACCTTGTGGAACACCACTGGTCACAGGTGTCCAATTTGAGAAAATCCTTTCTACCACTACTCTCTGTCTCCTGTTGCCTAGCCCTTTTTTTTGTGTCCGTCGAGCGAGCGCACCCTTGATCCCATGCGACTTGACTTTCTCCATCAGCCTGCCATGGGGAACCTTATCAAACGCCTTACTGAAGTCCATGTAAATGACGTCTACAGCCTTTCCCTTTCAATCAACTTTGTCATGTCGTCAAAGAATTCTATAAAGTTGGTAAGACGTGACCTTCCCTGCACAAAACCATGTTGCCTATCACTGATAAGCTGATGTGCTTCCAAATGGGAATAGATCCTATCCCTCAGTACCTTCTCCAGTAGCTTCCCAACCACTGACGTCAGTCTCACCGGTCGATAATTACCTGGATTATCCTTGCTACCCTTCTTGAACAAGGCGACAACATTAGCAAGTCTCCAGTCCTCCGGGACCTCACCCGTGTCTAAGGATGCTGCAAAGATATCTGTTAAGGCCCCGGCTACTTCCTGTCTCGCTTCTCTCAATAACCTGGGATAGATCCCCACCTTAATGCCTTTTAGGAGACCCAACACTTCCTCCTTCCTTGTGTCAACTTGACCTAGAGTAAGCAAATGTCTATCCCTCACATCACCATCTGTCATGTCCCTCCCCTTCATCAATACCGATGCAAAGTATTCGTTAAGAATGTCACCCATTTTCTCTGACTCAGTGCATAACTTTCCTTCTTTGTCCTTAAGTGGGCCAATCCTTTCTCTAGTTACCCTCTTGCTCTTTATATATGAATAAAAGGCTTTGGGATTTTGCTTAACCATGCTTGCCAGCAATATCTCATGTCTTCTCTTCGCCCTCTTAATCCCTTGTTTCAGATGCGCTCGAAATTCCCCGTGTTCTTCCAAAGCTTCATCTCTCTTAAATCGCCTCTAATCTATGCTTCCTTTTTCCTCTTGGCTAGTCTCACAATTTCACCTGTCATCCATGGTTCCCGAATCTTGCCTTTTCTGTTCCTCATTTTCACAGGAACATGTCTCTCCTGCATACTAATCAACCGCTCTTTAAAAGCCTCCCACATATCAAATGTGGATTTACCTTCAAACATTTTCTCCCGATCTAAATTCCACAGATGCTACTGAACCTTGGTATAGTTGGCCTTCCCCCAGTTTAGAACTCTTCCTTTAGGACCACTCCCATCCTTGTCCATGAGTGTTGTAAAACTTAGGGAATTGTGGTCGCTATTTCCAAAGTCGTCCCCTGCTGTAATTTCAACCACCAGGCAGGTTCGTTCCCCAACACCAGGTCCAGTATGGCCCCTTGCCGAGTTGGACTACGCACACACTGCTCTAGAAAACCCTCCTGGACACACCTTACAAATTCTGCTCCATCTTGCCCCCGAGTTCTGAGTGAATCCCAGTCAATGTTGGGATAATTAAAATCTCCCATCACCACCACCCTGTTTCTCCAACACCTTTCCATTATCTGTTTACATATTTGTACCTCTATCTCACGCTCGCTGTAGGGAGGCCTGTAGTACAGCCCCAACATTGTTACTGCATCCTTCCTATTTCTGAGTTCTACCCATATTGCCTCAATGCTTGAGCCCTCCATGGGGCCCTCGTTCAGTACAGCTGTGATATGGTCTTCGACCAGTATTGCAACTAACATTAAATAGTAGACAGTAGATCACTGGAAAAGGAGGCTGAAGAATCAGTATGAGGAATGAAGAAATGGAAGAGGAACTGAACAGGTACTTTGTATTAGTCTTCATGGTGGAAAACACCAATCGCATACTAGAACTTTGAGAGTTAGGGGCAGTGGTGAATATAATAGCCGTAACTAAGGAAAAGGTGCTGGGGAAGCAGAAAAGTCTGAAGGTGGACCAATCACCCCTGGACCAGATGGACTGTACTGTAGACTTCTGAAGGAGATAGCTGAAGAAATTGTTGAGGCATTAGTGGTGATCTTTCAGGAATCAGTGGTGATAGGGAGGATCTTGGGGGTTTGGAAAATGGCGAAAGCAACACCCCTGCTTAAGAAAAGAGAGAGACAGAAGAAGGGAAATTATAGGTCAGTTAGCCTGACCTCAATCATTGGTAAGATTTTAGAGTCCGTTCTTAAGGTTGAGATTGCAGAGACCTTGGAAGTAAATGACAAAATCGGGCTGATTCAGCATAGCTTCATCGAGGGGAAGTTATACCTGACAAATCTGTTAGAATTCTTTGAGTAGAAAGTGGGCAAGTTAGACAAAAGGGAGCCAGTGAATGGGATTTGTTTGGATTTCCAGAATGCTGTTGAGAAGGTATCAAATAAGATGAGAGCCCATAGTGTTTGGGCAAGTTACTGCCATTGGCATTGAGCATTGGCTGACTGGCAGAAGGCAGAGAGTGTAGATAAAGGGGTCTTTTACAGGATGGCAGCTGGTGACGAGTAGAGTCCCACAGGGATCAATGTTGGTACCACAACAGTTCATGTAATACATTGATGATATGGATGAAGCAACTGAGACATTTTTGCTGAGTTTACAGTTGGCACAGTGACAGATGGAGGGAGAGATAGCAGTGAGGAAGTTGCAGAAGGACTTGCATAGACTCTGAGAGTGGGCAAAGAAGTGGCAGACAGAATACTGTGTGGGACACTGTGAGGTTATGTGCTTTGGTAGGAAAAATGGAGGCATAGATTATTTTCTAAATGAGAAAGGGCATTTGAAGTCTGAAGCACAACTGTCCCTCGTTGCCTTTGAGAAGGTAGTAGTGAGTTTCCTTCTTGAACTGCTACAAGTACATTTGCTCGAGATAGATACAATGCCACTAGGGAGGGAATTTTGGATTTTGACCCAGCGTGTTATCAGCTGAGCCTGAACATTGTCCAGGTCAATCTGCACAAAACAACCCTTTTTTTACCCCTGGAATTAACATTATGAACGTTCTGAAAACCGCTGTTGTAAGCATATCTTAATAGGCTTAATAGACCAAAACTGTAAGCTTGTTCAAAGTCCTCTTCAGGTTAACATGCAGGTTCAGTTGACAGTTAGGAATGTAAATGCAATGTTAGCATTCATTTCAAGAGGGCTAGAATACAAGTGCAGGAATGTACTGCTGAGGCTGTATATGGCTCTGGTCAGACCCTATTTGGAACATTGTGACCAATGTTTGGCTCCATATCGAAACAAGGAGTCTGCCACTTCTTTGCCCACTCACCTAGCCTGTCCAAGTCCTTCTGCAGCTTCCCCACTTCCTCACTACTATTTGTCCCTCCATCTGCTGACATTGGAGGGAGTCCAGAGGAAGTTGGCAAGAATCATTCTGAGTATGACGAGCTTGTCTTACGAGGAGTGGTTCAGGACTCTGGGTCTGTACTCGATGGAGTTTAGAAGGATGAGGGGAGAATGTGGAGAGGCCTGGAGAGACATGGATGTGGGGAAGATGTTTCCATGAGTAGGAGAGACTTAAATCTTCGGGCACACCCTCAGAGTCGAATGGATAACCCTTTAGAACTGAGATGAGGAATTTCTTCAGCCGGTGGATGGTGAATCTGTGGAATTCATTGTTGCGGAAGGCTGTGAAGGCCAAGTCATTGAGTCTGTTGAAGATATGAGTTGGATAGGCTCTTGGTTAGTAAGGGGATCAAGAGTTAGGGGGAGAAAGCGGGAGATTGGATGGTGGAGCAGAGAGTCAGTTGTAACTGCTAAAATATTGAGGCTGGGATTTCAGCAAAGGTAATGTTGAGGGGGGACGGTTAGATGCTCACTTGTCGGAGATGGTCATTATCTGTCACTTATATGGACGTTTTTTTTGAAAACTCTGTTGTGGATGTGGGCATCACTGGCTCGGCCAGCATTTATTATCTGTCCCTAATTGCCCTTAGGAAGGTAGTGGTGAGCTGCCTTCTTGAACTGCTACAAGTACATTTGCTTTCGGTAGATACAATACAATTAGGGAGGGGATTTCTGAGAACGCTGTTGTAAGCATATCCTAGCTTAATAGACCAAAACTGTACGCTGTGCACCTTGAGTGGCGTCACCAGTCTTGTGTGGAAAGATTTTCACTCCTCCCCTCCTTGAAATAAAGATTTGCACCTCACGTGCCTTCTAAAATACATGCTGTGCATAGAAGCTAAATTTTTGTGCTTCATGTACATGCCTCTTGCTGCGTTCTGCTGGGATCTTTTAAGAATCTAGAAAAGATTACAGCCAATACATCCATTTGGGCAGCACGGTGACTCAGTGGTTAGTTCTGCAGCCTCACAGCGCCAGGGGCCCGGGTTCGACTCCAGCCTCGGGTAACTGTCTGTGCGGAGTTTGCACATACTCCCTGTGTCTGCATGGGTTTCCTCCATGTGCTCCAATTTCCTCCCACAGTCCAAAGATGTGCAGGCGAGGTGGATCGGACATGCTAAATCGCCGGTAGTGTTCAGGGGTGTGTGTGGGTTATAGGGGTGGGATGGGATGCTGCAAGGGGCGATGTGGACTTGTTGGTCTGACGGACCTGTTTCCACACTGTAGGGAACCGAATCTAATCTAATGTCTGCAGTCAACTCTTATAATCCTCCATGTTATCATCTAATATAGTCTGAAGGGATGCCTGACAACTAATGAAGTGAGGGAACAGGTTTTATGTCTGTATTAATTGAGGATGAATTGATTGTGAGTTGGCTGTATAAATATGGGAGCTAGTAATTAGGGGTTGACGTTTATGGAGTATTTTTAAAAGAAATAAAGCTCTGATGGTACGATGTTGGGTTGGACTCTTTGCGTACCTGGAATCCAATTCTTCAGGTCCAGGGAACCTATTAACTTAGTCTTCTCAGTTTTCCTCAATGTTTTCTTGAGGATTTCCTTCTCCCTTTCGCTCCCTACTTTTCGCCCATTGATTTTTTTTTTGTATGTTTTCTACTGTGAAATCAGACAGAAAATATTGGTTCAAAGCTTGTGCCATTACCTTCATTTCCCATCATCAATTCCCCAGTCTCACCCTCTCATGAGCCATTATTCACTGTATTTACTCTTTTCCTTTTTATAGATTTGTGGAAGCTTTTACTGTATTTATATTAATGTCTCCCTCATTATTATTTTGGTCATCTTTTGTTCACATCTGAAATAGTTTCAGTTCCACAATTTTCCAATCTTTCTTTCAATTTATACTATCTTTAACTTTCTTAGATAGCAACAGATGGCACCATGGTGCATTCTAGCTGTACATCCTTTCATTCTAAATTGACAATATTTTTGTTCAGAGTTATGAAATATCCCCTGAAACATCTGCCATTGCTTCTCTATGGTCTTACCTTTTAAACTATTTTCCCAGTTCAACTCTGCCTTTATACTCCTGAGTTATCTTCAATGAAAGTTAAAGATATTAAACAGTTTCAGACCAAATTCTCATCCTCGTCCTTGATGTAAAATTCTACCACATCCTGATCATTCTTATCCAGAGAATCCTGTACTATGTTATGGTTGATGAGTTGTATCTCGAAACATACTACCAGGTCTAAAATATCTTAATCCCTGCTTGGTTCCAGTGGTACAGTTTTAAGACTCCAAATGCACTCTATGAATATATCCTGAGGGGTAGATAACTGCTCTTAACATCAAGGTGCCGTTCAACCAAATATGACATCAAGGAGCCGTCGCAAAGCTGCAGTCAGTAAGAATCAGGTGAAAAACCCTCTGCCGGCTGGAACCTTACCATAAAGGAAGTGGTTGTGGTTGTTGGAAGTCAGTTGCCCCAACTCCAAAGCATCACTGCGGGGGTTACGTAAATTTGTGCCCTGAGCTCAACCATCTTCAACTGTTTCATCAAATGCCAAATGCCATCCCTCCGTCAGAATGCCATACGTGGGGATGTTCTCAGTTGATTGTGTCATGTTCAGCACCACTCATAGCTCCTCAGATGCTGAAGTAGCCCATGTCCACGGAACATAAGTGATGAGAAGCAAGTGTTAGTTGTGCTGTGCAACTTACGGGCAATGAACGTCACCATTAAGGAGAATCTAACCATTGCCCCATGACTTACACTCCTTTACTGCCAATATGCTGAGGCTTATCAGGTTTCCAGAAACTGAATTGGACCAAACTTGTAATTATTGTGACGACAAGAGCAGGTCAGAGGTTAAGAATTCTGCAGTGAATAATGAGCCCCCTACCTACACAAAGCCTGTCCACCATCTATAAAGCCCAAGTCAGGAATGTAATCTCCACTGGTCAGGACTGGTGCAGCTCCATCAACACTCAGGAAGCTTGAATCATATGGACAAAGCAGCCTGTTGGATTGGTACCCCACCCACCACCTTCAACATCTGTTCTATCATCAGTAATGTATAATTAGTGCCCCATGCAAGTTTCCCTCCAAGCCACACACCATCCTGACTCGGAACTATATCGCTGTTCATTAATAGTCATTGAGTGAAGATTCTGGAGCTTCTTTCAGAACAGCACTACTCTAAGGACTGCAGTTATTCAAGAAGGCAGCTCACCACCACCTTCTCCAGGGTAATTGGGCTTAGCCAGCAACATCCACATCCCGTGAATAAAAAAGAATCTTCCAGGCTATCTGTGCCAATTGGATTCACAGTTTATGGTAACATCTTTCTTACAAGATCCCATTACTTCTTGGTCTATCGACTGTATGCTATCCTGGACTGTATCTTCTGTCAGGGGATCTATGAATCTGAAACTGTCACAGCTGTGACTTCTTTCCTTTGCTGTTCCTTATCTCTACCCAAACTGATTGTCCATTTTGCCTGGGAGCCAGTTGGCTGGTTTGTAATTCAGAGTGATACCAACAGCCTGGGATCCGACACTGTCTGAAGTTAGAATCAAGGAATCTTCTTCTCAACCTCTCTCCTCATCTGAGGTGTGGTAACCTTCAATTTAAACCACCTCCAGTTATCTCTCTCGACTGTGAGAGCAGACCTGTGGTCCCATCTGGGACTATAGTGACTTTGAATCTCCAAACCAAGATAATTTCTCACCAATGTATTGATGTCATCTTTGACACAAGACAAAAAAACAAACAAATTAAACCCAATGAGATGAATTTTGGATCACTGGATTACATAGCATAATTGGACAACGAAATGCACTATTGTTAAAATAATTAGGAATTCAACCAGAAAGGCCACTAATGTGAATCCTGGATCTGTGTATCATTTGAAATTATTTAATTGGATAGTTTCAGTATTTGGCCACAAGATGGAGAAATCTGCTGAGGTGATGTACCCAGAAGATAGAAAGATGATAGAAATGTTTGGAGAGATATGGGCCAAGCACAGGCAGGTGGAACTAGTTCAGTTTGGGATTGTGATCAGCATAGGCTGGTTGGACCAAAGGATCTGTTTTCATGCTGTATGACTCTATGAAACTCAAGCTTAATTGTCCGAAACTCACATTCAGACATATCTAACCTTGATCATAATCTTACACAAAGATAGCCGACTTTATCCCTCAGAGTTGCAGACTCTTCAATTTTACATCCTCAAAGACATTTAGCAGGAATAGCATGGATTATAGAGTGAGTTGAGCAGATTAGTTCATTATTAATTCTTAACTAAATTTGATTTATTTTACATTTTTAGACAACATCAGGTGAAGATGTGCGTGATTTCACCAAGGTGCTGAAAAATAACTTCAGATCAAAGAAATACTTTGCCAAACATCCTCGCTTGGGTTATTTACCACTACAAACAGTCCTAGAAGGTGAGAACCTTGAGATGTAAGTTTATTGATGTGAGATTTACTAATGTATCAATGCCCATTTTGGGGGTTGACAAATATTGCAGCATTATTCGTTCTGCAGCTTAGCAGGAGAGTGAGGTTGTCCATTTGCGCCGATATCAGAAGTACACAATACAAGAACAAGAGGGGCTTAACTGATATCATCAGCCCTCTCGCCTTCAAAACAGTGTAGTTACTCAGAGTGCATCTGCTGTGGACTTGTTGATACTGTCACTAACGTGCAACCTTCCTTGATATCTTTCTCTGTCCTCCAGTTCTGTCTTTAAAAACTACAATCAATTACCCTCTCCTCAAAAGGAAAGAACCTTTGGCTGAACAGAGAACAAAGAACAGTACAGGCCCTTCGGCCCACGATGTTATGCCGACCTATTATCCCACTCAGATCAAACTACCCTGCATACCCTTCATTTTACTATCTTTCATGTGCCGATCCAAGAGTCGTTTAAAAGTCTTGAAATGCATCTGACTCCATTACCACTGCCAGCAGCGCATTCCACACACCCGCCACTCTCTGTGTAAAGAACCTACCTCTGACATCTCCCCTATTCCTTCCTCCAGTCACCTTAAAATTTCTCCCCCTCGTAATAGTCATTTCTGCCCTGGGAAAAAAAATCTGACTATCCACTCCAGCTATGCCTCTCATCATCTTGCATACCTCTATCAAGTCACCTCTCATTCTTCTTTGCTCCAATGGAAAAAGTCCTCGCCCCCTCAATGTTTCATCATAAGACGTGCCGTCCATTCCATGCAGCATCCTGCTAAATCTCCTCTACACCCTCTCTAAAGCTTCCACATCCTCCCTGTAATGAAGCAACCAGAATTGAACTCAATATTCCAAGCGCTGCTCCATCCCCACAAACTAATGCTTGATTCCAAATCCCTTTTCTCTTGATGCTTTAAATTCAATGCTGTCTTTCGTGTAATTTCATATTTGAATTCACTGGTCCTGAGCCGCTCGCGGCGATGTGCCCCCGCGGTCCTGCTACAGTGCTTTGAGATGGAAACAAACATGACTGATGAAGGTCCACCAGTTGATGTAGTACGTTTAGATTTCAAAAAAGCGTTTGATAAATTACAACTCATAAGGTGACTCAAAAGAAAGCAGCCCATGGGTTCAAGGGTAGTATATTAGGATGGACAGAGGACTGCATCGCAAACAGAAGTAGAGAAGGGGCAGCAGGATGGTAACTTATAACTGGTGTCCGGCCACAGGGTCCCTGCTGCGGAGGCCGTACACCTAATGTTCCCTGGGTTGATTTCAGAAATGGAGGAGGGGATTGCCATGCTTAGGAATGTTGGGCGGATGGGATTTATAAGATTGAAAGAAATCTTATTTTTTCAGCATTTAAGATTCTTAAGAGGCTTGATAGTGTATATCCGTAGAGAATGCTCCCATTTGTGAAATATTTTATGACCAGAGGCCACATTTTCATATTAGTTGCCTGTTAATTCAGGGGAAGAATTACTTCTTTCAGGTGGTAGCAATCTATTCAACACTTTAGCAGAGAAGGTTTTCGAGGTAATGCCATCAATTATATGCTAGGCTGAGATGGCCCGTTTAATTTTCAAATCAAGAAACAACAATAATGAGGAAAGGGTAGTCTTCACAGTGGAAGATACTTCAAGGATCCCCTTATCCCTGTATTCTTTAGTAATGAATTAAATACATCACTACCACACCATCACTACCATTACCGAAGTAGTAGTAGACAATCTAATGGAGTAAAAGCAGATCAGACTCTTTGCCCTGATGGTTTACTTTCTATGATTCCAAACAAAGGAGCTTCAGAGTTGGTGTATGCATTGATTGTAATTTCTGAAAAAGGTTTCGATTCTCGAGAAGCATCTGAGGGCTGGAAAACTGCCGATGTGACATCCCTATTTAAAAAGGAGAGAGGCAAATTGTTGGAAATATGTGGCAATCAACTGTGAAGAAAATAATAGCAGGACATTTGGAAAATCAGAATCTAATCAAACAGAATCACCATAGCCTGACGAAAGAGAAATTATGTCTGGCTAATTTGTTTGGGTTTTTCGAGGAAGTCCCAACCAGAATTAGTAGAGGAAAACCAGTAAATGTGTTGTATTTGGACTTTGAGCAAGCATTTAAGAATGTACTCAAAAGTAATAAGCTAAGAGCTGAGGTTTTGAAGGTAGTATATTGCTATGGATCAGTATGCTTTGCATGGCCAGGAAGGAGAGATCACATCTACAGTGAAATGCACCAAGTGAATAGATATTTTGGGGAATTTGGTGGCAATGTGGTAAGTCAGTGCAGAGGGTAAGAGGTGCTATTTGCTTGCTTTTTTTGCCTGATAGTTGGTAAGCTTTTCTTTTGAGACAGGGCAAATTGAAGCCAGAAGCGGGGACCCAGAAGGTGAACCCGGTTCATTGGTTGGTGATAGCTACTGGTTTAAGAATCTATTATCGGTAACTTTCAGATTGAAAGTAAATCGGAGAAATATGTACAGGCTACAAACTAATGTTTTTAAATCAAATTAAGATTTAAGTAATTGAAATGGAGATGCCGGGCCAATGATGATTTAAACCTCCATGACGGGGGAGTGGTCAGACACCATACTCCAGCTCAGGGTTGATGAACTGGAATCTCAGTTTCGACCAATCAACAAATCATGCGGGGGAGAGTGACCAGGGAATGCTCTGTTTCCGGAGGCGGTCACACACCTTAGATTAACTACCTGAAGCTCGGTCAGTGGCCAAGGACGTGAGACTGTGACTAAGGACAGGGCAGGTGGAAGGATCCAGGATGTCGTGCAGAAGGAACCTTGGCCTTTGATCTTATCGAACAGGTTTGAGATTCTTTCTTCCTGTGTGGATGAGAGGTCAGGGTATATGGAAGATGAGTAAACTGACTATAGCACGGTGGTACAGGGGGACATTCAAGAGGGGATAAAAAGTGAAATGTAGTTATAATCAGAGGTAGTATAGTTAGCGGAATGAACATTGTTGGTTGTGACTAGGATCGAGAGTCTCGAAAGTAGTGTTGCCTGCCTGGCGCCCAGGTTTAGGATATTCCGTCTTGGCTACCAAGGAATTTGAAGTGGGAGGTGTAGAAATCCAGCTATCGTGGTGGACACAGGTACCATTGATATGGAAGAAAGAGGAAAGAGGTTCTGCTGAGGGATTATGAGCATTGAGGTGCTGAGTGAGAAGGCAGAACCAAAAGGTAATAATCTCGGGATTCTTATCTGAGCAATTTGGCACGGTGTGAACAAAACTGAAGATGTAAATGCATTGTTCAAATGATGGCATGGCAGAAATGTGTTTGAATTCATGGGACATTGGCATTGGTATGGGGAAGGAGGGAGTTGTTCCGGTGGCATAGGCTTGATGAGAATCATATTGGGACAAGTATCCTGGCAAAAGACATAGCTAGGTCTGGGGGTAGGGCATCAAAGTGAAAAGTGTGGAGTGCGTGAGTCCAGTTGCATGGAAAATTATGGAAAAAGTTAGAAGCTAGTAAGTGCTCAGCAAAGTTTCCAGAGCAAGTAATAGGACAAAAAGTATGGAAATAGTCAGGAGTCTCATTTCAGGTGCAGCAGATAAGAAGGGTGGCCGTAAATGCCAGACTGAAGGTCTTTTATTTAATTGTAGGGAGTGTATAAAACAAAGTGAATGAGTTTGTGGTGCAGATTGAAATTGACAGATGTATTGTTCTGGGTATCACAGACATGTGGTTGTAAGGGGATAAGTGTTGGGAACTAAATAGCCAATGATTCATGTCCTATAGAAAGAACAGACAAATGGACAGAGATGCCAGGGTTGGCTTGTGAGTAAGAAATGGGGCAGCGCTGAAGGAACCACAGGTCTTGAGCTTGTTTATTAATGACTTGGAGGAAGAGGTGAATGTGCTGTGGCTAAATTTGTAGATGACTCAAAAATATTTGGAGAGACAAGGCATGGCACAGAAACAGAGATTTACCAGGATGTTACTTGGATTGGAATGTATTAGCTTTCAGGAGGGCTTGGTGGAAATGTTGTATAATAATAAATGTAATGAGATCAACCATGATCTCACCGAATGGTGGAGCAAATTCAATGGGCCAAATGACTTTTTGAGTGAGTCTTGTTGTTTGACAATGAATTCGTAAAGGTGTTTTTTTTTGTCTCTTGGATGAGATGTAAAAATGAAATGTGTACGCTTCCTTTTCATCTGGCAATAAATAATCGTTTTGAACGATTTCCATTGACTAGTGGCAATCTGACAAGCATCACGATGTAAAGAGATTCTTAGCTTCTTTTTAATTGTATAGTTATTCTTTGGAATTAATTAAGCATATATTATTTGCATCTCAGGAATTATATTCATCACTGCATCTCAAAAAGCACTCTGTTGTATGATAACAGCATTTTAAAGAACACTCTTCAATGGTTGTGATTTTCAGTTGCCATAACACACATTAAATTACATTGTTGGCCAATCTGTCCATGATTATTTCATTGTCTTACATTTCAAACAGACAAGGAAATATTGGTGATGCAATGAAGAGTTTGATGATAAAATATAATTACTGTTACGGTTTCCTCTTGGACGAAATATTCTCATCAAATTGACTGGTCAAGGAAATGGGACACTGACTGTGAGTACTTTGAGTGTTTAAGTGATTCCTAAAATGAAAATTATGACCTTGATTTCTCTTGCATGCAGATATGAAGAGACTATTTTAAAAATCCTCTCGGTTCGTGGTTCAGGCATAAAGGTGTCACTTGTATATTTATGTATATACATGTACATGTGTAATCTGAAAAGAAAATGACGATAAATCACTTGTTACAAGGTGAGAATGAGTTATCCAGATAGTAAGAACTGCCAAAGTTGGTGTCTGAGATAACACATTGTGGAGCTGGGGGAATGCAGGCAGCATCAGAGGCTCAAGAAAGTTGATGTTTTGGGTCAGGACCTTTCCTCCAAAATGGAGGGTGGACGGGAGCTCAGAAACAAATAGTGTGGAGAGGGAGGAGGTGCTGGGGAAGGTAGGTGGGATGGTGATAAATGAGTACTATCCAGATTGGAGCAGATTTACCCCAGAAGGTATTGAATACAAGTTCCAAATCACTCTCAAAATCCTAGTGACTGTTAACATTCATGTTTTTTTTGTCTGTGTGTTTCAGTAGTTGCATGTCAGTTTGAATGGTTCATTGAGAGTGAGGAACCTATGGACTCACACACACCAACATGGAATTTAATTCAAAGAGTGACTCCTCTTCAAAGTACTTAGTCGCTTTTAAAATCTTGACCATTTCTGCTGTCTAGTTGAGCAAGTGTAGCTGAATACTGCTTCGATAGGAATTAGTGTTTAATAGGAACATATTTGTGAAACTTACAGTTCCTCAAGCTTTAGCATAAACTGGTGGAGACTTTCGGCGCTTGCAAAAAGGCTCACCTCTCTGTTAATACTAATGGAAAATTGGAGTTTAAAAGTAAGTTCATCCGGTGTCAGGGAATGAAATGTTAATGTTGACTTGAATATAATTTTTAAAAAAGTAATATATTTGTGTAGCACTAAACTCAAATTAAAATTTGGATATGCCAGTTGACTCCTGTTTGACACTGTATGGAATGGCGGTGACATCAGATTCAGTGATGATTGAGAATCTAAAGAATATGAGGATAAGATTTAAAATCCAAATATCATTGAACTCTTCAAGGAATGTATTACTGGAAAAGGGGGAAAGCATGTATGTCTATTAGAATTGAATACACTCTGAAGGCGGTGGCACAGATGAAACAGACCTGTGTGCTAAAACTTATCACAAATTTCACATTGAATGGAGCAGTTTAAACAGGCTGGAGGAAGCAGACATGCCAGCGCAAACTTTTGAATTTGTGCATTCTGTTCATAAACATCAGCAAAATTGTGGGAACCTGTTTATTCTTTCTCTTTTATTGCACAGAACCATAGGATTACACTAATTTTGATGAGGAATTTAAAGATTGCGAGCCCCGTCCGTTTGACTCGCAGTTTGGTACCATAGGTTGGTACGATCTTCGTTCGAGAAGCAAGAGGGATGTTCCAGACACAGAAAATCGTCAAACCATTTACTACAAAGTCTGTTTCTGCTTAGTATTAATTAATGCAGTTAACATTTTCAGATCGACATGATTGCAGAGTGGAGTCAATAAAACAAATTCCATCTGATATTCAACATAAATTTTAAGTTTAGAATAACAAGCTCACAAGAAAGATGACCTGGTTTTAGATATCACTTGGGACCACAGACTAACAGACAAAGGAACAAAGCAAAACGACTCTGCGATTTGATGTAGAAACTCCTGACTCCGAAGCCTGCAGCCGCCCTCCAATTCTCAAGTCAGAAGTGTGTCAATGATGGTGCAGATCCAACAACACTGGAAACGATCTTGAGTCTAGACCAAAGCAGCCCCTTGATTGGCACCGTATCCATTCTCTCCACAACCAACTCCAAGACACAATAATGTGTCCATATACAAGATGCACTGCCACATTTTTTTCCAACTATTCTTACACCCGCCTTTCCAGACTTAGAAAACTCATCTTCAAGGTCAAGGACATCAGACATGGTAGCACTAATCCCAGTAAAAATCACCTCCAAGCTACTCTCAAACTTATTTGGAAATGAATGATTGTTCCTGAGTCAATATTAGTAATCTCTTTTGGAACAGCATTGTGGGCCTGTCTACAGCAACATGAAGCTGTTCAAGAAGTCAATTTGTGCTGGACAATCAACAACAGCTATGTCTCATTAAAGAATAAATAAATCGGAAAGAAATCCATCTGAGAGTCACAAGCAAATGGGTAACTTTTTTTTGTTCACTCTGCAGCTCGTGGGCTATTACCAATTTTGACAATGACAAATGAAGCTTTTGTTTGGTTTGCTATTGATAGCAGCTGTCCACAAAATAAAAACAATTGGCATCAGAGATAATGGGAAGTGCAGATGCTGGAGAATCCAAGATTACAAAGTGTGGAGCTGGATGAACACAGCAGGCCAAGCAGCATCTCAGGAGCACAAAAGCTGGCGTTTCGGGCCTAGACCCTTCATCAGAAAAGAGGGAGGAGGAGAGGGCTCTGAAAGAAATAGGGAGAGGGGAAGGCAGATTGAAGATGGATAGAGGGGAAGATAGGTGCAGAGGAGACAGACAAGCAATAAGGAAGGAGAGGATCAAATATGAAGGTAGGCTAGCTAGTCATATCAGAAATCATAGTAACAGCTTCTTTCAATACATAAGAAACAAACATGAGGCAAAAGTAGACACTGGGCCACTCCAAATTGATGCTGGAAGGCAAGTGGTGGGAGATAAGGAAGTAGCTGAAGAACTTAATAAGTACTTTGCGTCAGTCTTCACAGTGGAAGACATGAGTAATATGCCAACAATTAGGGAGAGCCAGGGGGCAGAGCTGAGGATGGTAGGAATTACAAAAGAGCAAGTGCTAGAAGAGCTAAAAGTTCTAAAAATTGATAAATCTCCTGGCCCCGATGGGCTATATCCTAGAGTTCTGAGGAAGGTGGCTGAGGAAATAGCAGAGGCTTTGGCTATGATCTTTCAAAAGTCACTGTAGTCAGGGAAAGTCCCAGATGATTGGAAAATTGCTGTTGTAACTCCCTTGTTTAAGAAAGGATCAAGGCAAAAGATGGAAAATTACAGGCCGATTAGCCTGACCTCGGTAGTTGATTAAAATTCTTGAATCATTGTCAAGGATGAGATTTCGAAATTCCTGGAAGTGCAGGGTCAAATTAGAACAAGTCAGCATGGATTTAGTCAGGGGAGGTCGTGCCTGAAAAACCTGTTAGAATTCTTTGAAGAGGTAACAGGTATGTTAGACCAGGGAAACCCAGCGGATGTTATCTATCAAGACTTCCAACAGGCCTTTGATAAGGTGTCTCACAGGAGGCTGCTGAGCAACGTGAGGGCCCATGGTGTTCGAGGTGAGATACTGGCCTGGATTGAGGATTGGCTGTCTGACAGAAGGCAGAGAGTTGGGATTAAGGGCTCTTTTTCAGAATGGCAACCAGTGACGATTGGTGTCCCGCAGGGTTCAGTGGTGGGGCCGCTGCTGTTCACCTTATATGTTAATGATCTGGATGAAGGGACTGGGGGCATTCTGGCGAAGTTTTCCGATGATACGAAGATAGGTAGACAGGCAGGTAGTACTGAGGAGGTGGAGAGGTGGCAGTAAGATTTAGACAGTTTAGGAGAGTGGTCCAGGAAATGGCTGATGAAATTGAATGTGAGTAAATGTGAGGTTTTTCACTTTGGTAAAAAGAATAGAGACATGGAATATTTTCTAAATGGTGAGAAAATTCGTAAAGCAGAAGTACAAAGGGATCTGGAATTCTTGGTCCAGGATTCTCTAAAAGTTAACTTGCAGGTAGAGTCCATGATTAAGAAAGCGAATGTAATGTTGTTGTTTATCTCAAGAGGGTTGGAATATAGAAGCAGTGATGTGCTTCTGAGGCTTTATAAAGGTCTAGTTAGGCCCCATTGAGAATACCGTGTCCAATGTTGGGCCCCACACCTCAGAAAGGACATACTAGCCCTGGAGCGTGTCCAGCGGAGATTCACACGGATGATCCCTGGAATGGTAGGCTTGACATACGACGAACGGCTAAGGATCCTGGGATTGTACTCATTAGAGCTGAGAAGGTTGAGGGGAGATCTAATAGAAACTTACGAGATAATACGTGGCTTAGAAGGGGTGGACGCTAGGTAGTTGTTTCTTTTAGGCCAGGAGACTAGGACCCGTGGGCACAGCCTTAAAATTAGAGGGGGTAAATTTAAAACGGAAATGAGACGACTTTTCTTAAGACAGAGAGTGGCGGGCTTGTGAGCCACTGAGTGCAGTGGGGGCCGGGACGTTGGATGCCTTCAAGGCAGAGATCAACAAATTCTTGATCTCACAGGAATCAAGGGCGACGGGGAGCGTGCAGGGAAGTGGAGTTGAAATGCCCATGAGCCATGATTTAAATGGCGGAGTGGACTTGATGGGTCGAATGGCCCTACTTAGACTCATATCTTATGGTCTTAAGTTAAAGGGTCGGACATGAAGCCAATAGAGGTGAGTGTAGGTGGGGAGAGGTCAGTCTGGGGAGGACAGACAGGTCAAGGGGGCGGGAAGCGGTTAGTAGGTCAGGAATGGGGGTTTGGCTTGAGCTGGGAGGAGGGGATCGGGGAGAGGAAGAGCAGATTAGGAACGTGGGGACGAGCTGGGCTGGTTTTGGGATGCAGTGGTGGGAGGGGAGATTTTGAAGCTTGTCAAGTCCACATTGATACCATTGGGCTGCAGAGTTCCCAAGTCTCAGTTAAGGAAGGACAATAAACACTGGTCAGTCAGTCATACATCGAACAAAAAAAGTTTATTTTTTAAAAAAAATAGGATGCATCTGTCAATCAAGTGGCAAAGTATTATCGAGTTTTGAGAAGATTTTTAGCTCAGGATTGAGGTTTTGGATGTAAGATTGCTCACTGAGCTGGAAGGTTAGTTTTCAGATGATTCGTCACCATTCCAGGCAAAATCATCAGTGAGCCTCCAGTGAAGCGCTGGTGTTCGGTCCCGCTTTCTATTCAAGTGTTTAGGTTTCCTTGGGTTGGTCATGTTATTTCCTGTTCTTTTTCTCTGAGGATGGTAGATGGATTTGGAGCCAATGTGTTCTCCCCAGTGTAGTTTGTGTATGGAATGAACTGCCAGAGGAGTGCCAGAGGCTATTATAATCACAGTATTTAAAAGTCACCTGCATGGACACATGAATAGGAAGGGTCTGTAGGGATATGGGCAACATGCTGGCAAATGGAACTAGTCATTTACGATATCTGGTCGGCATGGAGGAGTTGGACTGAAGGGTCTGTTTCCCTGCTGCACAACTCTACGACTCTGTCTTTGTCTCTTTGTGTCTCTCTCTCTCGCCCTCGCTCCCCCCTCCCATTTTCTCCAAACCCACCCCTCGCCACACACACAATCTCTGTCTCTCCATCTCTCTGTGTGTGCCTCACTCTGTGTCTATGTCTCTCTCTCTCTCTCTGTTGTCTTGTCTCTGCCACCTCGCTGTGCACTTCTGTCTCTCTTTCTTTCTCTTTCACTCTGTCTCTTGTGTGTGTGTGTGCGTGTGTGTGTGTGTGCGCGCGCTCCTCTCTCTCTCGTCTTGTCTCTGCCTCCCTCTGTGTGTGTCTCTGCCGTTGTCTCTCCCCTGTCTCTCCGTCTCTCCCTGTGAACTTCTCCCTCTCCCCCGCCCCCGGCGCTCTGTCTTTCTCTGTGTCTCTCTTCCTCTCGCCGTGTGTTTATCTATCCGTGCATCTCCACCCGCTCAGCAGGGAGCATTGAGTTTTTTTTTTAAAAGTTTAAAAATCTGTTTCAACCCAACCCATCCGCAATCAGACTGCATTTCTAATTCTCTCTCTCACACACACAGTCTGTCTCTTTCTCCCTCTCAGTCAATCCCCTTCCTCTCCTGTTCCTACTCATGCCTTTTCCCCCCACTCTGCCTCGGTGACGAGTCCACTGTCTGGAACCCTTTTCGCGGGAGGGGACTGAGGACCCAGCTGTTCTGCATCGGGATCAGCGTACCACGATCCCGGACCCCTACAGCCTCCAGCATGACCACTGGGCGAGGAGCAGGCATCCAGGCTGCTGGAGCGCTCGCTGCTCAGTGGCTCGGCCCTGCGCCGCCTTGGCCGGGAGCGGGGATCCGAGGTGGGAGAAGGCCTCTTCGCCCGGCTCCTGGGCACAGCTACCTGCCTGAACAATAAAATGTGAGACTGGATGAACACAGCAGGCCAAGATCTTGGATTCTCCAGCATCTGCAGTTCCCACTATCTCTGGTACCTGCCTGAACAGCTGCCTGGCACCGAACCCACCCCCTCTCCTCCCGACGGAACCCCGCCCACGGCCGACGACATCATCGCTCCGCCCACAACCTCCACAGCCTGCAACCCCAGAGAAGACAGCCACACTGAGCCCTGCCGAATCTTCACCATCCCCCCAGACCTCCCACTGACTGAGGACGAACGGTCAGTCCTGAGCAAGGGGCTCACCTTTGTCCCCCTACAACCACACATCAACGAATACCAGTCACGGTCGGACATAGAGCAGTTTTTCCGCCGTCTTCGCCTGCATGCCTACTTCTTCAACCGGGAACCCAACCCTCCTTCCACTGACCCCTTCACCCGCTTCCAACACAAGTCCTCCTCCTGGACACCACCCCCAGGCCTCCTACCCTCCCTCGACCTCTTCATCTCCAACTGCCGTCGAGACATCAACCGCCTCAACCTCTCCACCCCTCTCACCCACTCCAACCTCTCCCCCGCAGAACGGGCAGCCCTCCGCTCCCTCCGCTCCAACCCCAACCTCACCATCAAACCCGCAGACAAGGGTGGCGCAGTGGTAGTATGGCGTACTGACCTCTACATCGCCGAGGCCAGACGCCAACTCTCCGACATCACCTCCTACCGCCTCCTCGATCATGACCCCACACCCGAGCACCAAACCATCATCTCCAACACCATTCATGACCTCATCACCTCAGGGGACCTCCCACCCACAGCCTCCAACCTCATTGTTCCCCAACCCCGCACGGCCCGTTTCTATCTCCTTCCCAAAATCCACAAACCCGCCTGCCCCGGTCGACCCATCGTCTCAGCCTGCTCCTGCCCCACCGAACTCATCTCCACCTATCTGGACTCCATTTTCTCCCCTTTGGTCCAGGAACTCCCCACCTATGTCCGTGACACCACCCACGCCCTCCACCTCCTCCAGGACTTCCAATTCCCTGGCCTCCAACACCTCATATTCACCATGGACGTCCAGTCCCTGTACACCTGCATTCCGCATGGAGATGGCCTCAAGGCCCTCCGCTTCTTCCTGTCCCGCAGGCCCGACCAGGCCCCCTCCACCGACACTCTCATCCGCCGAGCGGAACTCGTCCTCACACTTAACAACTTCTCTTTTGACTCCTCCCACTTCCTACAGACCAAGGGGGTGGCCATGGGCACCCGCATGGGCCCCAGCTATGCCTGCCTCTTTGTAGGTTACGTGGAACAGTCCATCTTCCGCACCTACACAGGCCCCAAACCCCACCTCTTCCTCCGGTACATTGATGACTGTATCGGCGCCGCCTCTTGCTCCCCAGAGGAGCTCGAACAGTTCATCCACTTCACCAACACCTTCCACCCCAACCTTCAGTTCACCTGGGCCATCTCCAGCACATCCCTCACCTTCCTGGACCTCTCAGTCTCCATCTCAGGCAACCAGCTTGTAACTGATGTCCATTTCAAGCCCACCGACTCCCACAGCTACCTAGAATACACCTCCTCCCACCCACCCTCCTGCAAAAATTCCATCCCCTATTCCCAATTCCTCCGCCTCCGCCGCATCTGCTCCCACGATAAGACATTCCACTCCCGCACATCCCAGATGTCCAAGTTCTTTAAGGACCGCAACTTTCCCCCCACGGTGATTGAGAACGCCCTTGACCGCGTCTCCCGCATCTCCCGCGACACATCCCTCACACCCCGCCCCCGCCACAACCGCCCCAAGAGGATCCCCCTCGTTCTCACACACCACCCTACCAACCTCCGGATACAACGCATTATCGTCCGACACTTCCGCCATTTACAATCCGACCCCACCACCCAAGACATTTTTCCATCCCCTCCCCTGTCTGCTTTCCGGAGAGACCACTCTCTCCGTGACTCCCTTGTTCGCTCCACACTGCCCTGCAACCCCACCACACCCGGCACCTTCCCCTGCAACCGCAGGAAATGCGACACTTGTCCCCACACCTCCTCCCTCACCCCCATCCCAGGCCCCAAGATGACATTCCACATTAAGCAGAGGTTCACCTGCACATCTGCCAATGTGGTATACTGCATCCACTGTACCCGGTGTGGCTTCCTCTACATTGGGAAAACCAAGCGGAGGCTTGGGGACCGCTTTGCAGAACACCTCCGCTCAGTTCGCAACAAACAACTGCACCTCCCAGTCGCAAACCATTTCCACTCCCCCTCCCATTCTCTTGACGACATGTCCATCATGGGCCTCCTGCACTGCCACAATGATGCCACCCGAAGGTTGCAGGAACAGCAACTCATATTCCGCCTGGGAACCCTGCAGCCATATGGTATCAATGTGGACTTCACCAGTTTCAAAATCTCCCCTTCCCCGACTGCATCCCTAAACCAGCCCAGTTCGTCCCCTCCCCCCACTTCACCACACAACCAGCCCAGCTCTTGCGCCCCCCCCACCCACTGCATCCCAAAACCAGTCCAACCTGTCTCTGCCTCCCTAACCGGTTCTTCCTCTCACCCATCCCTTCCTCCCACCCCAAGCCGCACCCCCAGCTACCTACTAACCTCATCCCACCTCCTTGACCTGTCCGTCTTCCCTGGACTGACCTATCCCCTCCCTATCTCCCCACCTACACCCTCTCCACCTATCTTCTTTACTCTCCATCTTCGGTCCGCCTCCCCCTCTCTCCCTATTTATTCCAGTTCCCTCCCCCCATCCCCCTCTCTGATGAAGGGTCTAGGCCCGAAACGTCAGCTTTTGTGCTCCTGAGATGCTGCTTGGCCTGCTGTGTTCATCCAGCCTCACATTTTGTTATCTCTCTCCCTCTCCTCCCCTCCTCTCTCCCCGCCCCCTCCTCCCTTCCCCACCCGCCCCTCCTCCTTCCCCCAACCCCCTCGTCCTACCCCCCGCCCCCTCCTCCTGCTCCCTCCCTCCATTCATCCATTCCTTCCTCCTGTCAGTCCTCGCTCCCTCCCTCCAGCCATCCATTCCTCCCTCGCTCGCTCCCTCCAGCCATCCATTCCTCCTTCGCTCCAGCCGTCGCACCCTCCCTCCCTCACTCCAGTCAGTCAAAACAACAAAGAAAATTACAGCACAGGAACAGGCCCTTCAGCCCTCCAAGCCTGCGCCGACCAAGATCCTCTGTCTGACCAGTCACCTATTTTCTCACGGTCTGTGTCCATTTGCTCCCTGCCCGTCCGTGTACCTGTCCAAATATATCTCAAAAGATGCTAATGTGTCTGCGTTGCCCACCTCTGCTGGCAATGCGTTCCAGGTGCCCACCAACCTCTGTGTAAAGAACTTGCCATGCATATCTCCCCTAAATTTTCCTCCTCTCGTCCACGTCCTTTTGGTAATGGACACAGTACTCTAAATGTGGCCGAACCACAGTCCGATACAACTGCAACATGACCTGCCAACTCTTGTACTCAATACCCTGTCCAATGAAGGAAAGCATGCCATATGCCGCCTTGACCACCCTATTGACCTGCATTGTCACTTTCAGGGAACAATGGACCTGAATACCCAGATCTCTCTGTTCATCAATTTCCCCCAAAACTTTTCCATTTACTGTTTCGTTTGCCCTTGAATTTGATCTTCCAAAATGCATCACCTCGCATTTGCCTGGATTGAACTCCATCTGCCATTTATCTGCCCAACTCTCCAGTCTATCTCTGTTCTGTTGTAATCTCTGATAGTCCCCTTCACTATCTGCTTCTCCATTCCTCCCTTGTAGTGCGATTAGGCAAGACTTAGGAGGCATAGAATGGGTTAGCAAAATGCAGGGGATGGGGACAATTGAATTGTGGAGCTGGTTTAAGGAACAGATATTGCGTGTCCTTGAGAGGTACGTCCCTGTCAGGCAAGGAGGAAGCAATAAGCTAAGGGAACCGTGGTTTACTAAAAAAATTGTATCTCTTGTTCAGCAGAAGAGGGAGGCTGATGTGACGATGAGACCAGATGGTTCAGATGAGGTGATGGAGAGCTACAGATTAACTAGGGAGGATTTAAAGAGAGAGTTAAGAAGAGCAAGGAGGGTACATGAGCAGACATTGGCAGGTAAATAAAGAAGAGCCCTAAGCTTTCTATAGGTATGTGAGGAATAAGAGGATGACTGGGCTAGGCAAAGGGCCAGTCAAAGACAGAAGTGGGAAGTTGTGTGTGGACGCTGTGGAGATTGGAGAGGTGCTAAATGAATATTTCTCATCTGTTTTCACTGAGCGACAGGAGAATATTGCAGAGGAGGTGACTGAGTTACGGGCTACTAGAATTGAAAAGGTTACGGTTAGTAAGGATGAAGTGTTATCAATTCGACAACGTGTGAAGGTAGATAAAACCCCTGGGCCTGATGGGATTTTTCCAAGGATTGTCTGGGAAGCTAGGGAGGAGGTGGTGGAGCCTTTGGCCTTGATCTTGGAGTCCTCATTGTCTACAGGTTTCGTACCAGAGGACTGGAGAAGTGCAAATGTTGTGCCCTTGTTCAAGAGGGGCAGTAAGAATGACCCAGGCAATTAAAGACCTGTGAGCCTTACGTCTGTTGTAGGAAAAATTTTGGAAAGGATTATAAGAGATAGGATTTATAATCATCTAGAAAGCAACAATGAGATTGGAGATAGTCAACATGGATTTGTCAAGGGCAGGTCGTGTCTCACAAACTTCATTGAGTGTTTTGAGAAGGTGACCAATCATGTGGATGAGGGTCGGGCAGTTGGCTTGGTGTACATGGACTTGAGTAAAGCCTTTGATAAGTTTCCCCATGGTAGGCTATTGGAGAAAATACAGAGGCACGGGATTGAGGGAGATTTCGCCATTTGGATTAGAAACTAGCTTTCAGTAAGAAGGCAATGAGTGGTGGTTGATGGAAAATATTCAGCCTGGAGTCTGATTACTAGTGGTGTGTCTCAAGGATCTGTTTTGAGACCACTGCTGTTGTCATTTTTATAAATGACTTGGATGCAGGCATTGGTGGATGGGTTAGTAAGTTTGCAGATGACACTAAAGACAATGGAGTGGTGGACATTGTGGAAGAATGTTGCAGGTTGCAGGGAGACTTGGATAAACTGCAAAATTGGGCCGAAAGGTGGCAAATGGAGATTGATACGGATAAATGTGAGGTGATTCACTTTGGGAGGAATAATAGGAAGGCAGGACACCGGGTCAACAGAAAGATTCTTGGTAGTGGAGATGAACAGAGGGATCTTGGTGTCCATGTACATAGGTTCCTGAAAACTGCCCCCCAGGTTGGTAGTGCTGTTCAGAAGTCTGATGGTGTTTTAGGTTGCATTGGTAGAGGGATTGAGTTGCGGAGACGTGATGTCATTCTGCAACTCTACAAAACGCTAGTGCGGCCTCGCTTTGAATATTGCGTGGTCGCTCCATTACAGGAAGGATGTGGAATCGTTGCAACAGGTGCAGAGGAGATTTACCAGGATGTTGCCTGGTCTGGAGCGAAGGTCTTATGAAGAAAGGCTGAGGAACTTGGGTGTGTTCTCATTGGAGAGAAGGAGGCTGAGAGGGGATTTCGTAGAGACATACAAGATGATCAGTGGATTAGATAGGGTGGACAGTGAGAGTCTTTTTCCGAGGATGATGACTTCAGCTGGGTCAAGGGGGCACAGCTACACATTGAGGGGTGATGGATTTAAGACAGATGTCAGAGGCAAGTTCTTTCCTCAGAGAGTGGTACGGGGGTGGAATGCTCTGCCTGCCAATGTAGTTAACTCAGCCACATGAAGGGCATTTAAACAGCCCTTGGATAAGCATATGGATGCTGATGGGACAGTGTAGGGGAATGGACTTAGATTAGTTCACAGGTCAGCGCAACATGGAGGGCCAAAGGGCCTGTTCTGCGCTGTGTTGTTCCATGTACTATTACAGTTCACAGATCACATTTAACACTAAAATGAGTGGTAGAGTAAAGAGGATAATGAAAATCTGCAGATGGACACAAAGTTTAGGTGAATGGACAAGGGTCTTGCAGATGGAGTGCAATGATGGTAAATGTGAGGCTATCCATTTTGGTAGCAATTAGGGCAAAATGGAGTATTACTTAAATGGTGAAAAATTGTAGCATGCTGCTATGCAGAGGGAGCTGGGCAACCTTGTGTATGAATCACAGAACGTTTGCAGATGCAGCTGGTAATTGAGACAACAAATGGAATAGTGTCCCTTATAGCTCGGAGGGGATGCTCCAGTTGTATAGGGTGCTGGTAAAGCTTGATGTAGAGTAGTTTGTACAGTTTTAGTCTCCTCACTTTAGAAAGGATGTGCTGGCACTGGAGGGGGTGCAAAGGAGCTTCACAAGAATGACTCCAGAATTGAAAATGTTGCTGTATGGGGAGAGATTGAGGAGACTAGGATTGCACTCACTGAAACTTCGAAGAATGAGGGGTGTTCTAATAGCAACTTTTAAAATGATGAAAGAAATAGATAGGAAAGTAACACGGAAGTTGTTTCCACTGATGGGTGAAATTACAACTGGGGGGCACAGCCTCAAAATAAGGGTGAACAGATTTAAGACTGAATTGAGGATGAGCTGCTTCATCCAAAGGGTTGTGAATCTGTGGAATTCTCTGCTCAGTGAAACAGTTGACGTTCCCTGATTGAATGTTTTAAAGGCCAAGACAGATAGATCTTTGAACAGGAAAGGAATTGAGGGTTATGGTGAATGGCTGGGTAAGTGGAACTGTGTCCGCACAAAGATCAGCCATGACCTTATTGAATGGCGGAGTGAGCTGAAAGAGACAGATGACCTACTCCTGCTTTATTTCTTATGTCCGTATGTCCTTAGATTGCCATCCTTGTCATTCCTCCTTCCCTGGAATAGGCCAGTTCTGAACGCTGATCAGTAGGTCTTTAAATAACTCCCGCGTATCAAATGTCGACTTGTTCAATAAAAGCTCCTCCCAATGAATACTGCTCAGCTCCTACCTAATACCCCTTCCCCCAATTTAGTAGCTTCCCACAAGTTCCTGATTGTTCATAGCTATCTTAAAATGTAAGGAGAGGCGATCACCCCGTTTGAAGAAGCTCCTGGTTCAGTGTTTTTCCCCATGTGGGAGTCAGCTGCAGGTTTTCTTGTTCCAAGATTGGGGAGGAAATGGCCCAGTGGTGGTATTGCTGGACTGTTAATTCAGAGAGTTAGATAACATTCTGGGGACCTGTGTTCAAATCACAGCACAGCAGATGGTGGAATTTGAATTGAACATCAAAGAAAATCATGAATGAAGTATCTAATGATGACCATGAATCCATTGCCAAATGTCAGAAAAACCCAACTGCTTCACTGATGTCCTTTAGAAAAGCAAACTGCCATCCTTACGTGGTCTGGCCTACTTGTGACTGCAGACCCACAGCCATATGATTGACTCTGAACTGTCCCCTGGGCAACGAGGGATGGACAAGAAACACTGCGTAGCTAGTGATGTCCTCCTCCCATTAACAAATAAATAAAATTGGATTCTACATCTTCTGATTGAAGATTGTTTCTTGTTCTCTCAGTAATTTCATCGCTTACAGTCAGTTTCCCTCCTGCCTGTCTTTTTGGAATGTCACGTAGCCCTGCACATTTACCTCCAGTGTTGATCTCCTTACAGCCATGTCTTTGTAATAGCTCTCAAATCATGCCCGTCAACCTGTATGTGTGCTCTTAATTTGTTGATTTTGTTCTGAATACAATGAGCACGCAAGCAAAGAGTCATTAATTTAGCTTTATAACTTTATTTGACCTCTTGACACTATTTACAGCTGTTTTCTGTTTCTACATGCAGTCTTTTCCAGTCCCATGCTGAGTATTGTTATCCCAATAGTTCTTTAATGTCAGTGTGTGTGTATTCCTGGGCGAATATGCTCGTGTGGTCTATGGAGTTGTGGAGGTCGCAGTTCTAGGACAGCCATTTCATAGGCCTCTGCTGCAGCTAAGAAGAAAAGACAATCTCTTGCTCTGAGCTCTGCAAACCAGGGCGATGTCAAAAAGAAACAAGGTCCAAAGAGTTTCAAAAAGAATCTCAAAATTAACTGCTGAATTCATATCAGCATTACAGGGATCGCCCAACTTAGTGGCCACAACATCCCACTTTCTATTCTTCACAAACAATCCAAATTCTGAACTATCCGTATCCCTCTTAACTTTTATGTTTTTTGAGCTAATTTCTTGTGTCTAACTTGTGCATATTTGTGGTGCCTTATGACTTCTTGCGTTTCGCAATTGATAAACTCACTCTCTCTTGAATTGAGTAAAACCTAGTTTTATAGGATCCCCAGTGTGGAAACAGGCCATTCAGTTCCACAAGTCCACAGCAACCCTACAAAGAGCATCCCACCCAGACCCATCCCCATTCCCCACTCTATCCCTGTCAGCCTGCATTTCCAATGGCGAATATACCTAACCTACACATCCGTGGGCAATGTGGGTAATTCAGCATTCCCAATCCACCTAACATACATGTTTCTGGACTGGTCAAAACAATGATTCGATATGAATTAGTTAGAATGCAGCTGTTGACTGTCATCTTCCATCCCTGCGTTGGAGCGAGATTTAACATTCAAGATCAAAAATGAAACACTTGAACAAGGTAGTTCAAATTGCGGTTGTTGACTTGCTCGCCGAGTTGGCTTGTTTTCATTGAGACGTTTCGTCACCATGATCAATGACATCATCACTAGAGCCTCCAACAAAACAATGTTACTCTACTCTGTCCGGAATTTATACTGTCCGGTCTGTTACCATGAGTACTGTCATTTCGGGTTTTGATCTGTATGGGTTTGTATGTGGGGGCCCAATTGTATCTGCTTGTTGGTTGCATTATGGGTGGAGAATCACGCCTCTCATACAAAACTGGGACAAGGTAACCATAGTAGCCCAAGCCAAGCATAGACATGCAGAGGAATCCTAGAGGCATGGTTCTCAACCCATTCTCCAGCCTCACATTCTTGGTCTCTTCTATTTGAATATGATCACTCAACCATATCCTTTATGACAAACAACAGAGTCTTACATCACAAAATCTTCAGACAGGACTGTCCAGACAGATCCACTTGTTCTCATGATATCATCTTTTGCTGGAGGGATTCCGAAATGTCTACATTCTTCCTCAACTGAGCATCCTTGCGTTCGTGGTTGACAGAGATCTCAGCCATGTCCAACCCATGTCCTACACTTTGGCCTCACCCCTGATGAGGTACCCTGGTCCTCAATGACCAACCCATCAATATCCACATCGAGAAGAACATCAGCCACGATTTCTAACAAGATCCCACCACCAGGCATATATTCCCCTCCCCTCTCTTGTCAGCCTTCCGCAGGGTCCATTCCGTCGGGACACTTCGATCCACTCCTTATCCATTCTCAACAGCTCCCCATAACCCAACAGCACTTTCCATGCCACCACAGAAGGCATAACATCTGCCCATTTACTTCCTCCGGCTTCACTATCCAAGGCTTCCAGGGGAAGCAGCGATTTACCTACACTTCACTCAATCTAGTCTACTGTATTCACTGCTCACAATATGGTCTCCTTCTGCATCGGGGAGACGAAACACAGACTGACCAACCGTTTGGCAGAACACCTATATTCTGGCCGTAAGAATGGCCCCAGGTTTCCAATTGCCTGTCACTTGAGCGCCCCATCATGATCCCTGTCCAAAATCTCTGTCTCAGGCTTGCTGCAGTGCTCCAGTGAGTGCAAGCTAGAAGAAAAAAGCCTCATGTGTGCTTTGCAGAACACCTCCGCTCGGTTCGCAGTAAACAGCAGCACCTCACAGTCGCGAACGGTTTTAGCTCCCCCTCCCATTCCTTAGACGACATGCCCATCATGGGCCTCCTGCAGTGCCACAATGATGCCACCCGAAGGGTGCAGAGGAACAGCAACTCATATTCCACTTGGGAACGCTGCAGCCCAATGGTATCGATGTGAACTTCACAAGCTTCAAAATCTCCCCTCCCGCCACTGCATCCCAAAACAAGCCCAGCTTGTCCCGCCTCCCTAACCTGTTCTTCCTCTCACCTATCCTCTCCTCCCACCTCACGCTGCACCTCCATTTCGTACCAACTGACCTCATCCCATCTCCTTGACCCGTCTGTCCTCCCTGGACTGACCTATCCTCTCCCGACCTTCCCGCCTATACTCTCCTCTCCACCTATCTTCTTTTCTCTCCATCTTCGGTCCGCCTCCCCCTCTCTCTCCCTATTTATTTCGGAACCCTGTCCCCATCTCCCTCTCTGATGAAGGGTCTCGGCCCGAAACGTCAGCTTTTGTGCTCCTGGGATGCTGCTTGGCCTGCTGTGTTCATCCAGCTTCACACTTTGTTATCTTGGATTCTCCAGCATCTGCAGTTCCCTTTGTCTCTGAATAAAGGAGAAGGTAGGTGAAGAGGAGACAGACAGGTTAAAGAGGCGGCGGATAGAGCCAGTAAAGATGAGTGTATGTGGGCAGTTAGGGAGGGGATCGGTCAGTCCAGGGAGGACGACCAGGCCAAGGGGGTGGAGCTGAGGCTGGTAGGTAGGAGATGGGGGTAGGGCTTGAGGTGGGAGAGTGGATAGGTGGGAGGAATGACAGGTTAGGGAGGTGGGGATGAGCTGCGCTGGTTTTGGGATGTAGGTGGGGAGGGGAAATTTTGAAGCTTGTGAAGTCCACACTGGTACAATTAGGCTGCAGGGTTCCCAAGCAAAATAAGTGGTACTGTTCCTGCAACCTTTGAGTGGCATTGTTGTGGCACTGCAGGAGGCCCAGGATGGGCAGATGGAATTATGGTGTTGAAGGTGGAGATGTGGTCAATAAGTAGGAGCTTGACGTAGATGCCCTTGTTATCTGGACGTTCCAGAGATGTGTGTAAAGCCAAGGAGAGGGCATCTGCCATGGATCTGCTGCATCAGTAGGTGAATTGCAGTGGATCAAGGTAATGTGGGAGGCTGGAGTTGATGTGACCCATGATCAACCTCTCAAAGCACTTCGTAGTGATAAATATGGATGTCAGAGCCACTGGGCAGTAGTCATTGAGGCTTTTGAAAAAAATTGCTGACATTCAGTGCGGGGATCTTAAAGCATTAGCACGAACATCAGAAAATTGGAGAAGCCTCGAGCATATGAGCACAGGTAGCTGAGGGTAGGGAGGGCGTGAATTACAGAAATCCAAGAGGGCAAGATACAGAGAGAGAGAGAGAGAGACAGAGAGAGACAGAGATCATAGTGAACAAATGATTGGCCTGGTAGGCAGTGGAAAATACATGATTTTACATGGAACATGCAGATATCTTCGACAAACAGGACATTGAGTTTTGGAAATTAGCGTTATAGTTGATTTGGAGTGAACCAAGAAACTGTTCAGTTTGGTTGTGGCTTTTGATGAAGGGATGGTCCATCTGAGATTGAAATTGGAGGAAGATTTCAGGATTTTTTCATGTTCTTGTCTTTCTGTTATGCCCCGAGGTAAAAAGCATTGGAAATGCTGTTAATTTTTTGCACGGCGAGCTGCAGAATATTAACCAGTCTCACACCATTGCCATCACCTTGCCCTTGCAGATGCGGATAAAGTTCTCCAACCTGACAGAAATTGAAAGCACTCGCATCCTGTGACGATGGTAAGTTTACTTTCTTAAAAAAAAATGCTTGCAGCTTAATGAGCATAATAAAGAGCACAGGGGCTCTGGTTAACACTGCTGTCTCATGGCACTAACAACTTGGGTTTAATTCCGCCCTTAGGTCACTGTCTGTGTGGAGTTTGCACATTGTCCATGTGTCTGCATGGGTTTTCTCCGGGTGCTCGAGTTTCCTCCCACGGTGAAAAGATGTGCAAGTTAGGTGGATTGGCCATGCTAAATTTCCCAAGGTGTTCAGTGATGTATAGGTTAGGTGAGTTATAGGTGGATGGGTCTGGGTGGGATGCTTTGAGGGGCAGTGTGGACGTGTTGGGCTGACGGACCTGTTTCCACATTGTAAGGATTCCCTGAATCATGATTCTATCATTTTACTGAGCGCAAAGGTACAATATTAGCCGGTCATATTTGTCTCACCTCTTTACACATTGACAAGAAAGCTTTAATTTTAGTTTCTCTGCATTTGCAACGTGTCTGCTGTCTCTAACAAGGCTGACTATATCTCCTTCTCTAATGGGCATCTCCTGTCCCCTAACACCAAGAGGTGACACTTGCTTTTCGTTTCGTACAATCAGTAAAACAATAGCCTCCATATTACAGCCAGCGGCTTCTCTTAATGCTCACACACGGTTCTTTTTTTCCTCCAGGTATTGACCACTCATCATTTCTTATTCCTCATCTCATCTCTCTCTCATGCACTCTCTCTCTCTCTCTCTCTCTCTCTCTCTCTCTCTCTCTCTCTCTCTCTCTCTCTCTCTCTCTCTCTCTCTCTGTCATTATCTCTCCTCTCCCTGTTATCCCCTATCACTTGACTCACAGGCACAAACAGAAGTTCACAGTCACACTGTGTTGCACATGCATATCCTATCCCTCATGCTCAAACATACTATCCATACACACACAGAACCAGGAACACAGTCTCTCACTCACACATTCTGTCACATTCTCACTCATTCATACTCCGTACTGTCACACAGTCAAGCACGGTCTTGCACACATGCTGTGGCATACTTGCATGCACTGTCGCAGGATCTTTTGCCACTGCTCATACTCTCAAGTACACACAGACACACACCTTCCCCCCCCCCCCGACAAATCTCTCCCTCACACACTTATGCTTGCAAATTTGCTTGCTCTCAAAGTCACTCGCTCTCACAGACACTCTCACAGCCTCATGCATGCTTGTAACACTCCCTCCTTGTGCTAATTCTTTTCACACACTCTCAAGCACAGACACTGGCACACATATTCTGTCGTGCGCACACTCACACTTTCATGCACCATCTTTGCACTCTTGAACACAATCATATGCTCACCTCTCTCTCGCACACAGTCAATTTGATTTGAGTCATCATTGTCACTTGTGCCTTGGTACACTGAGAAGTTTTCTTATGCATGCAGTACAGACAGATCATACCATACAAAGTGCATTCGTGAAATGGAACATTGTACATCTTCTCTGTAGCTGTCACTGAGAGCGAGATCCAAAGGGCCTGTTCTGTGCTGTACTGTTCTATGCTGTACTGTTCTATGTTCTATGTTCTAGATTTAAAATTTTAAGTGTTCTATTCAGATCCCCAATAACAGCGGTGAAGATGCAGTTCTTGAATCTTTTCACACATGTAAACAAACTTTTTTACATCTTCCCTTCAGTCAAAGGTAGAAGAGAGTGTAATTGTTGGGTGAGAAGGGCCTTTGATTTTGTCAGTGGGTTTCCCGAGGCAGTGGGAAGTACAGGTGGAATCAATGAATGGAAGGCTGGTTTGCATAATGGACTATGCTGTGTTCACGACTCTGTAGTTTCTTATGACCTGAGGAAGAGCTGTTGCCAAACCATGCTGTGATAGGTTGCTTTCTATGGTACATCAATAATTATTGTCCTTGTGGACACACTGAATTGCCTTAGCCTCTTGGGGAAATGGAGACATTGGTGTGCTTTTTTGCCCATTGTGACGATCTGGGTGGACCAGGAGAGATCGTTGGTGATCAACACTCTCAACTATCTCCACCTCAGCAACATCTCTCTCACTGTCTGATGCAGGCGCGCTCACACTCACATTTGGTCGCCCATTCTGTCTATCTGTCTGTCTCTCTCTCCCTCATCGCCCATCTCTCTCGCTCTGTCTGTCGCGCGCTCGCTCTCTCCAATTCTGCCTGGAAGAAGAAAGGCAAGAGCCATAATAAATAGGGATTGTTCAGCTAGAGGAACCATGCTGTGATATGCATCCAGATAGGATGCTTTCTCTGGTACATCAATGAAAGTTGTCTTTGTGGACACACCAAACTGCCTTAGCCCCCTGGCAAGTAGAGACAAATGGTGTGATTTTTTGCCCATTTTGTGGGTGGACCAGATTTTGCACAGTCGTACCAGTGACTCCATTGTGGCATATTAACCAGGTCAACCATGTCATTAAGGGGATCCTGAAGGAGGAGGACCCTAAGACACAGCTCGATGTACACATTGGTAAGATGAGTGATTTGGTTTGGGGTCACGCTTGCACCAAGCGTTCTGAGAGCTAGGCAGTGGATTAAATAGGAGGACCTGTAAAGTTGTAATCTCTGGATTATTCCTGGTGCCACATGCTGTGAAGGCAAGAAAAAGGGGAAGAAAACAGATGAATGCTTGGCTCAAGTGTTTGTGTTTGGGGAGGGATTTAGACTCCTGGATCTGAAGGAGAATTTGTGAGGATGGTATGTCCTCTACAAGTGGGCTGGTCTGCAGCTGAAGCAGAAAGGAACCAAAATCCTTGCACAAGGGTTTGCTAATGTTGTGAGGAATTTAAGCTATCGGCCTTGCAAGCAGTGGGCAGTTGAAGAGCAGGGAATTCACTGAGGGGTGAGAAGCTAATAAAATAATAATTATATTCTGGGATTTCAACTGCACAACATTAATTGAGATTAGACAAAAGTTTGACTTGGGAAATAATTCTTTAAATACATTTGATAGATTATTTTACATGAACATGGAGATGAGCTTGTAAGGCACAGTGCAATGCTGGACCTATTTCTGGGACACAAAGCCAGTGTTCCTTTGGCCCTCGATGTTGCGCCGACCTGTGAACTCATCTTAACCCATCCCCCAACACTATCCCATCATCATCCATATGCTTATCCAAGGACTGTTTAAATGCCCCCAATGTGGCTGAGTGAACTACATCAGCAGGCAGGGCGATCCTTACCGCTCTCCGACTAAAGAACCTGCCTTTGACATCTATCTCAAATCTATTATCGCTCAATGCGTAGCTCTGCCCCCTCAGACAAGCTGATGCCACCATCCTCAGAAAAAGACTCTCACTGTCCACACTATCTTGTCCACTGATCATCTTGTATGTCTCTATTAAATCCCCTCTGAACCTCCTTCTCTCCAATGAGAACAGACCCAAGACCCTCAGCCTTTCTTCCTCAGACCTTCGCTGCAGAGCAGGCAACATCCTGGTAAATCTCCTCTGAACCTTTTCCAATGCTTCTACATCCTTCCCGTAATGGGGTGACCAGAAATGCACGCAGTATTCCAAGTAAGGCTGCACTAGCTACATCTTTTAATTTACTAGCACAGAGTACATCGCGTGCAGGATACCTATTGACCTTTAGCCCCATTAGTTTCCCTAGCACCTCTTCTCTGGTGATATTTCCTGTCTTCTTTTTGCCCCTTGTTAATTAAGTAATTTTGAGATGCTATTTGTGTCTTTTGCTGTGCAGACTGGTATAAAGTATTTATTTGTCTCATTTGCTATTTCCTGATTCCCCATTATTATTTTTGCCGCCTCCATTCTTTAAGGGATCTGCTTTCACTTTGACCTCTTCCTTCATTTGTTTAAATAAGCTCTTATTGTCTGTTTCTTTTCTATTTCTCGGCTTTGAAATCTTTCCTTATTTCTGGTTTTTACTAACCTTGGGCACTGACTGTTGAATTGGCAGAACATTGGAGAGAATGCTTAGGATATGAAATTTTTGGTCTGATAAATAGTACTCGACATGGTGCTGTTGCCTCCGCTCCTGCTCAGGTCTCTCCCAGTTGAAATGCCAAATGTGAGCCTGCCCATGCTCTTCACAGCTGCCCTGCAGCATTAAATGGCTGGAGGCAGGACAGCGGGCACCCTCTTGGATGGAAGTTCTATCTTGTAGAACTCCGGCCACTTAGAGCCCAGAAGAGTCTAAAGTTGCTGATGGCTGGATGGCGGGTCCCCGACTAGAGGTGCGGAGTGGTCGAGGGTTGTTAGGGGTTTTTAAAAGGTTGGATGAGAGTTTAAGGGCATGAAGTGCCTAGGATCAGGCCAAGGGGCCTGTGAACGATGTTCCCCTACCAACTCACTTTTTCTAGACTGGATTGTGCATGTAAAGCTGACTGTCTTTCTGATTGACATCTATCTCCTGACACAATAGAGGGGATCCCTTAAATTGCCATCAATTAGTCTCAGGAGGTCAAAGGATAGGCAGGCTGCTTGACAGTTCCCCAGAACTTTCACACATGTACGCACAGTGCCCTCCAGATTTTGTGTGTTCTTCCCACCTTCGTATCTGTGGGATGGGGCTGTATAATCGAGCTCATAAGAAGTTATCCTGAGCCTTGAAATAGGACTGGAATGATGCAGCCAAATCTGGTGACTAAACTTCAAGACTAATAATTTTGGTAGTCTTGAATAATAATAATGAAATTTACCCAACTTGTTTTAAGAATGTGACATTTTATCATCAAATTTAGCTAATGCTGTTTTCATTGGAGTACAGGGGATTAATAAGTAGTGAATCGAGACATGAGGGATTACGATAGGTTGGGATAAGATAAACGTGGAAAAGCTGTGTTCCCATGGCTAATGGATGATGTTACAAGGAGAAGGGAATGCATTCATGTTTTGGGGAAAAGATGTAGGGGGATGTAAAGAGGAATTTTTTTTTAAAGCAGTGAATGTTTCTGCCTGGCATTCGATGTTTTGACAATGTTTGCCAGATTTTGTTGGCATCTTGTGAACTAACATTGAATTGATACTTGCTTAACTACTAATTGTTTTTGGTAGACACTGTAGAACATACCATATGTATGGCAAAATAGCAAAATTACAAGAGAAATCTAGTTCAAAACCTACGTAACAGAGCACCTTTTTAAAATTAACAAGAACGTGTCATTAACACACTTAATAGCTGCGACATAGTGTGATTTAAAAGAATGCTGATAACCCGAAGTGAAGTAGGGGTTGTAAGATCCACTGTTTGAAACGAGTGAAGAGCCAATTAGATTGTACTTTGGATTTGGATGTAATGAGAATGCACGCCGGTTGAAAGAGATGGATGTTTTAGGTTAAATTGTTGTGAGTGCTGCTTCATAAATATCAAGGAGGGCTTCATAACATATAAAGCTACTGTTCCTCCACCATTGTTCCACAGAAATTACTGAAGCAAACAACAGAATATGACCAGCATCACTGACGGTTCCCTAGTTAGATTTGACATTTTACATTTGAGAAGGAAATGGCCTGTTTCCATCATTCCAGAGTACTTTTGTGAATCATTGTATTTATTTCTAGGCCAAATAAAGGAATTAATTTTATTTAATAGATCCAATAAGTTAAAACTGTAATCGAAGTTAGTTTTCTTCCTCCTTTGTAGTGGATCTGTTGGAGTTGCACACAGCACAATGTGTCTTCGATCAACACAAATTGACACAAAACGAGCAACTTCTAAATGTGACTGAAGTAATCAACTGTTCAACGACCATTTATGATGGTTTGGAACAAAATCACAAAAACTAGGTCAATGTGCCACTCTGTGTCGACATGTATCTGAACTGGCTGCTGAACGTCTTTGATACGTATGTATGATTTACACTTGAATGTAGTATGTTTAGATTGTCCTAAGGTGCATTAAACTGCTTCCTGCATATTGGATTTTGATATATGCATGATCAGTTAAGTAAATGTGAAGATTGTCGACTGATTAAAATCAACCCTGGCATTGTTGACAGAAAGTTTCAGTGTGTTCTAATTTCATTTCAGTGAAAGAAATAATGTAGTTAAAAGTTTTAGCGACTTTTGTTTTAAATCATAAAATTGAAACTGATATACTTTTGATTCCTTTTGGTCAGATCTGTACAGGATCATGTAGACATCTCGACACTCTGATTGCAATGCTCTTCACGGTTACAAATGTTAGTGCTGGAGAATGACGTGTATAATGCGCACAATATGAACATCATCCAGTTAATGTCAAGGAATAAACGGCCAGATGTTGAATAAAATTTTGTGACCGTCAATCTCGTAGAGTCATACAGCATAGAAACACCATATCTATGCCTACCAACAAACACCAAACTGCACTAATCTCATTTATCTACACTTGGTCCAGAGCCTACTTTGACCTAGCATTTTAAATGCTCATCCCAGATGCTTTTTAAATGTTGAGAATACCTGCCTCTACTTGCCCTCTCAGGCAGCGTGCTCCATACGTCTACCAGTTTTGACATGAAAAAGCTTTTCCTCAGACTTCCTCACCTTAAACTTGTGCCATCTGGTCTTAGACACATGTGCCGTGGGGAAAGAATTCTCACAATGTATTCTGCCTGTGCCTGTCATAATTTTCTATGCCTCAATCAGATCAGAGGAATTGAGTATAAGAGCAAAGTGGTCCTTCTGCAGCTGTACAGGGTCCTGGTGAGACCACACCTGGAATACTGTGTGCAGTTTTGGTCTCCCAATTTGAGGAATGACATTCTTGCTATTGAGGGAGTGCAGCGTAGGTTCACAAGGTCAATTCCCGGAATGGCGGGACTATCATATGTTGAAAGATTGGAGCGACTAGGCTTGTGTCCTCTCGAGTTTAGAAGGATGAGAGGGGATCTGATTTAGACGGATAGGATTATTAATGGATTGGACACTGTGGAGGCAGGAAGCATTTTTCTGCTGATGGGTGAGTCCAAGAGGGAGAGAGAAAACAGGAAATTGTAGACCGGTTAGCCTGATGTCAGTGGTGGGAACGATGCTGGAGTGAATTATAAAAGATGAAATTACAACTCATTTGGATAGCCGTAACAGGATAGGTCAGAGTCAGCATGGATTTACAAAGGGGAAATTGTGCTTGACGAATCTTCTGGAATTTTTTGAGTATGTAACTATGAAGATAGACAAGGGAGAACCAGTGGATGTAGTGAACCTGGACTTTAAGAAAGCCTTTGATAAAGTCCCACATAGGAGACTAGTGAGCAAAGTCAGGGCACATGTTATTGGGGGCAAAATACTGACTTGGATTAGAAATTGGCTGGCTGACAGGAAACAAAGAGTCGTGATGAACGGGTCCCTTTCGGAATGGAAGGCAGTGGCCAGTGGGGTACCACAAGGTTCGGTGCTGGGACCACAGCTGTTTACAATATCCATTAATGATAGAGATGAAGGCATTAAAAGTAATCTTAGCAAATTTTCCAATGACACAAAGCTGGGTGGCAGTGTGAAATGTGAGGAGGATGTTATGAGAATACAGGATGACTTGGAATGGCTCGGTGAGTGGACGGATGGCTGACAGATGCAGTTTAATGTTAATAAATGTGTGGTTATCCACTTTTTTGGTAGCAAGAACAGGAAGGCAGATTACGATCTCAATGGAGTCAAGTTGGTAAAGGGGAAGTACAATGTGATCTTGGTGTTCTTGTACATTCGTCAATGAAAGCAAGCATGCAGGTACAGCAGACAGTGAAGAAAGCCATTGGCATGCTGGCCTTCATAACAAGAGGAATTGAGTATAGGAGCAAAGACGTCCTTCTGCAGCTGTACAGGGACCTAGCTTAGAAGGATGAGAGGGGGTCTTATTGAGATGCAGAAGATTATTAAAGGATTGGACACTCTGGAGGCAGGAAGCATGTTTCTGCTGATGGGTGAGTCCAGAACCAGAGGTTCTGTTCAAAAATAAGGGGTAGGCCATTTAGAACAGAGTTGAGGAAAACCTTCTTCACTCAGAGAGTGGTGGATATATGGAATGCTCTGCCCCAGAAGGCTGTGGAGGCCAAGTCCCTGGATAGTTTCAAGAAAGAGATGGATCGATCTCTTCAAGATAGTGGAATCAAGGGTTATGGGGATAAGGCAGGGACAGGATACGGATTGTGGATGATCAGTCATGATTATAATGAATGGTGGTGCTGGCTTGAAGGGCCGAATGGCCTACTCCTGCACCTGTTGTCTGTTGTAAAAGTTAATTGTAGAAGAATGATTAAGATGGTCCCATATATGGTGTTGGCAGCTGGTTCACATTGGGAAAACAACATGGTTGATCTTGATTCTACTCCTACTTGTTACACAGAAGCCTCTTCGAGCAACAATTCTTGAATGCCACAATGATGCCACCCGAAGGTTGCAGGAACAGCAACTCATATTCAGCTTGGGAACCCTGCAGCCCAATGGTATCAATGTGGACTTCACCAGCTTCAAAATCTCCCCTTCCCCCACCGCATCCTAAAACCAGCCCAGTTCGTCCCCTCCCCCCACTGCACCACACAACCAGCCCAGATCTCCCCCTCCACCCACTGCATCCCAAAACTAGTCCAACCTGTCTCTGCCTCCCTAACCTGTTCTTCCTCTCACCCATCACTTCCTCCCACCCCAAGCCGCACCTCCATCTCCTACCTACTAACCTCATGCCACCTCCTTGACCTGTCCGTCTTCCCTAGACTGACCTATCCCCTCCCTACCTCCCCACCTATACTCTCCTCTCCACAAACTATCTTCTTTACTCTCCATCTTCGGTCCGCCTCCCCCCCCTCCCTATTTATTCCAGAACCCTCACCCCATCCCCCTCTCTGATGAAGGGTCGAGGCCCGAAATGTCAGCTTTTGTGCTCCTGAGATGCTGCTGGGCCTGCTGTGTTCATCCAGCCTCACATTTTATTATTCTTGAATGTTGATGGGACGTTGAAATGCAGGTAGATTATGGTGATCACTTGTTGAAAATGGATAGCAGCCAGTAGTTCTCTTTCGTCTCAACTAGTGACCAGTAGGCAACGGTCAAACAGTACCTAACCCAGAGGACACAAGCTCCTCTGAGACATGATGTTAGTTGAGTCTCATGAATAACTACCTGCAGATGGACTATCTGCAGATAAAGCATGGTATTAAATCTCACATATACTGCTCTCAACCGTTTTAATCAAAGTATTTATCACTCGTTGCATAGAAACAGATCACAAAACTGAAATGGCATATGCACAAATGCCAGCATAGAAGTTCTATGCAGTAGCATTTTGTTTAAAGTTGTATTTGTAAAATAAAAGGGTGAAGTATTAACTTTCACAAATCATATTAACATGCTGTAGAAATCTGTGGAAGTGAGAAATTTGTTTTTTGATTCAATACATGTCTGACAAATGACAATTCAAAGAGATCTTTGTTTCAGCTGGAGTGGGTTGTGGAGTCGACCTCATTAGGGGCATTTAAGTGACTATTTGACAGGCATATGGGTGTTAATACAAGATAGGGGTGGAGGTTAGATAGACCTGAGGTTTAGGGTAAAAGTTCAGCACAACATCATGGGCTGAAGGGCCTGTACTGTTCGATGTTCTATGTATCTTATGCTGTATTCAAATAAGTAAAGTCAGTCAGTGACATTCTGGAACTTCCTTTTCCAGGGGTAGGAGTGGAAGAATCAGAGTGTTTCTTTGAAAATTGGCTTGATGTGTCTGTCCAAGGGTCATCTGGAGGAAAAAATACAAGTGTAAGTACTAAATCTATCATTGCTGATACACATGTAAACTGTAGATTTAACTGTACGTAAACTTTGTTTAACAAACTAGCCCACTCAATAAACTGACAAAAATTACACACCAGATGTTGACTGTATTCTCATCATCTCTGTGATGTCTGGTGAGGGTGCAAGTGAGAAGGCTCCCTGCCAGTAAGTTTGAGTTAAGGCGAAGTTGCATCATTACTGAAGTTATTTATGCTGTAAATGAAGGAGAACAGTAATGTGTATATCCCATGCATTATGTTCCTGTTATTGAGTGTGTGTTTTTTGTGTGTGTGGAAATATTGATCAACTGGAATTTTTGATTATTCAGCCCATTCCTGGTACCACGGGTACTGTTTAACAAAAGGTTTGCTGTCTTAGTATATTTCTCTATTTAGTCACTGCCACTATTAATGTTAAGTTATAGCGTGGTCTTTGCAGAATCTGCACAAAGAATCAGTCAAGTGGAGAAATGCCTCAAAGAAAAGCTGTGCAATTATTGAGTCATGGATGTTTGTTGCACAGGAGGAGGCCGTGTGGTCTGTCGTTACTGCACTACTCAACAAAGATCTGTCTACGTTGAACTCACAGTACATTGATTTCCTTTTTGATTGTTTGACCCATAGCCCTGGAGCCTACGGCAACAGAAGTGAATATCTAAATACTGCTTAAATATTCGGACACTTTCTGAATCAGCCACACTTTCCGTCAGTGAGTTCATGTCAACTAATGGAAAAAGCAGCTTCCAGTTATCCTTTCTGTGCCCTTCAAAATCTTAAACACCTTTTACCAGGTCCCCTTGTCTGCTCCAATCTTGTCATCGGTCAGATGGGCAGGTCAGTGGCAGATTGATATAGCCTGAAGAAGGAATAAGATAAGAGAGTACTTAATGTGGCAAAGCCTGTCGTGCCCGATGGAGGTCAGCAACGGCAGTCAGCAGTGAAGTCCACTGGCAAGGATGGGCGGGTTTTAGCCCTGCGCAGGGAATACAAACCATCACGGGGGAAGCCTCGTTCAGAGTGTCTGCAAACTCGTGGCTTAGGAAAGGACTGTAATAGAACATAGAACATAGAACAGAACAGTACAGCACAGAACAGGCCCTTCAGCCCACAATGTTGTGCCGACCATTGATCCTCATGTATGCACCCTCAAATTTCTGTGACCATATGCATGTCCAGCAGTCTCTTAAATGACCCCAATGACCTTGCTTCCACAACTGCTGCTGGCAAGGCATTCCATGCTCTCACAACTCTCTGTGTAAAGAACCCGCCTCTGACATCCCCTCTGTACTTTCCACCAACCAGCTTAAAACTCTGACCCCTCATGCTAGCCATTTCTGCCCTGGGAAATAGTCTCTGGCTATCAACTCTATCTATGCCTCTCATTATCTTGTATACCTCAATTAGGTCCCCTCTCCTCCTCCTTTTCTCCAATGAAAAGAGACCGAGCTCAGTCAACCTCTCTTCATAAGATAAGCCCTCCAGTCCAGGCAGCATCCTGGTAAATCTCTTGTGAACCCTCTCCAAAGCATCCACATCTTTCCTATAATAGGGTGACCATAACTGGACGCAGTATTCCAAGTGCGGTCTAACCAAAGTTTTATAGAGCTGCAACAAGATCTCATGACTCTTAAACTCAATCCCCCTGTTAATGAAAGCCAAAACACCATATGCTTTCTTAACAACCCTGTCCACTTGGGTGGCCATTTTAAGGGATCTCTGTATCTGCACATCAAGATCCCTCTGTTCCTCCACACTGCCAAGAATCCTATCCTTAATCCTCTACTCATCTTTCAAATTCGATCTTCCAAAATGCATCACCTCGCATTTATCCAGGTTGAACTCCATCTGCCACCTCTCAGCCCATCTCTGCATCCTGTCAATGTCCCGCTGCAGCCTACAACAGCCCTCTACACTGTCAACGACACCTCCGACCTTTGTGTCGTCTGCAAACTTGCTGACCCATCCTTCAATCCCCTCATCCAAGTCATTAATAAAAATTACAAACAGTAGAGGCCCAAGGACAGAGCCCTGTGGAACCCCACTCACCACTGACTTCCAGGCAGAATATTTTCCTTCTACTACCACTCGCTGTCTTCTGTTGGCCAGCCAATTCTGTATCCAAGCAGCTAAGTTCCCCTGTATCCCATTCCTCCTGACCTTCTGAATGAGCCTACCATGGGGAACCTTATCAAATGCCTTGCTGAAGTCCATACACATCACATCGACAGCTCGACCCTCATCAACTTTTCTAGTCACATCCTCAAAAAACTTGATAAGGTTTGTGAGGCATGACCTACCCCTCACAAAGCCGTGTTGACTGTATTTGATCAAGCCATGCTCTTCCAGATGGTCGTAAATCCTATCCTTCAGAATCCTTTCTAATACCTTGCAGACGACAGACGTGAGACTTACTGGTCTGTAATTGCCGGGGATTTCCCTATTTCCTTTCTTGAAGAGAGGAATTACATTTGCCTCTGTCCAGTCCTCAGGTACAACTCCAGTGGAGAGTAATGTTTGACTTTTTAAACTTTTGTTTTTATTCTTCTACTGTTATACTAAGAAGACTGTAGTGCTGAACATTTTAACTTATTCATTTATTTTTATCACATGGAGCATGGAACGGTACAGCACAGTACAGGCCCTTCAGCCCACGATGTTGTACCGAACTTTTACCCTAATCCTGTGGTCAATCTAACCTCCGCCCCTACCTTATACTATCATCCATGTGCTTGTCTAATAGCCGATGAAATGCCCCTATTGAGGCTGACTCCACTACCCTCTCCGGCATTGCATTCCACTCCCCTACGACTCTGAGTAAAGAAGGATGGATAAATTTTGTACTTCTGCAACTAAAATTGCGTACCAAAGTACTTTGTACCTGAGATGGCACCGTCTAAGGCAACTTTGTACTCTTTTCTTTGTACTCTTGTACCCTGTATTGAATGCATGTGATAATAAAATCTCAATCTAATGCATAGCAGGACACTGGGAAGCTTAGAGGAGAAAAGGGATCCTGGAGTGCTTGTTCATGAATTCCTGAAGGGGTCAGGTCAGGCTAGTAAGGGTTGTTACAAAGACATATGGGACACCTCCCTTTATCAGTTGTGGCATAAATTGTAAGAGTGGGAAGGTCACTTTGGAGTTGTTTAAAAGTTTGGTTAGGCCACAGCTGGAGTCGTGTGTGGCATTTTGGTCACCACCCATTAGGAAGGATGTAATTGCACTGGAGGGAATGAAAAGGATGTTGCATGTGTTGGAGCATTTTAGCTGTGAAGAAAGACTGGAAAAAATCACATTATTTTCTGTGAAGCAGAGAAGGTTTGGTGGGTGAATGGAGGTCCTGACAGAGGCATATAAGATTATGAGAGGTAAAGATGGGTTGAATAGAAAGCATTGTTCCCCTTAGTTAAAGCATCAATAACAATAGGGCATAATTTTCAAGAGAAAGACGGGAATATTTTAGAGGTTTGAGGAAAATCGTTTTCATCCAGAGTGTGGTGAAGGTCTGGAGCGCATTGCCTGGGCGGGAAGTTGAAACAGGAAACCTCACAACCTTTGAAAAGTACTTGGATGAGCAGTTGACATGTCGTAATATTTAAGAGAATGGTCTAGTGTGTAAAAATGGGACTAGTATATGTTGCAGTGTATTTTTAGAGGTACAGCCTTAGTGGGCCATAGGAGCTCTTCTGTACGATATGATTCCATGACAACCCCCAGCCCAGGCAGCTGTTTTTTTCAGTCATCTCCAGGATTACACCCTTCGTAGTGTGATCCCTTGCGTTGTTCGCCCTCCCAAGTTCATTAGCTCACACTTTTCCTGGTTGAGTTCAATTGCTGTGCTCAGCTGACCAGTCTGTTGATCTCCTCCTGAAGTTTATTCTTCCTGTCTGTCAACCAATTTTGGATTCAGTGTGCCACTTTGCCTTTGATCCCATGGCTGTTATTTACATGGCCATTCCATCGATATCCTCCTCACTAAATTAGCCATTCGCTAGCGATACAGTCATACATACTGTGTTTAAGCCCAAATGATGAATTAACTTGACAAATTTCAAGGGTCCTTGTGGAAAGCCCTGCACAACCCCACTCAAAGCAAACATCCTGCCAAATAGATATCCCTCTACCATCAATCACCCTGTGCTCTCTGCCTCAGCCAGTTTTGGCTCCAGTGTGCCTCTTTGCCTTTGATCCCATGGCTGTTGTTTTCTTGCTCAATCTGCCAAGGGGGACTTTACTAAGCCCACATCAAATGCATAATGTGACCTCATCTTAACAAATCCATAGTGTTTATCCCTGATTATTTCTTGCAAGTACATTCTACCCCTAAGAATGCCTCTTTCTAGCTTCACCAGTGCTGAGATTATTCTGACTGGCCTTTAATTTCCTGGTCTGTTCCTCTCTCCGTTTGTTAATAGTGGGACAATGTTAATAGTGTTTCATTACTTCACGTGTGATTGACAAGGCTTTGAAAATTGCTGCCAGGGGCCCAGATATCTCCTCCCTCACTTCCCCCGCTAGCTGGTATACATTTCAGTTCGCCCTGTAGATGTATCCACTTTTAAAGTTGCTCAACCAGCTGCATCTCCCTGTCTCTTAACCTCTGATGCTCCGAGGTCCTTTGCCCTGATATCTTACTTGCAGTGTCCTTTTCCATTGTAAAGATTGACACAAAATATTCATTGAGGACGGTGCCAATGTTTTCCAGGTCCACACAAAGATTACCTCTGTGAAATGAACGAGGAGATATTAGAGAGGTTTGAGATTTACAATCAAGAAAGAAATTGACAAAATGACCTCCTTGGAGAATCATACAACATCCATTGTCCATTGTTGTAAACAAACAGAAGTTTTTGTTTCCACAGTTGTTTGCAAATAGCCAATCAAGATCATAAAATAATGTTTTAAGATAATTTACAAAGCAAGGCAATTGAGGAAGATGTATTGGATGTATTGAACTCTCAACTACCTCCCTTAAGTTTAGGAATGTCAGTATTTTTCTTCTGGATAACTTTTGCAGATATCTTCAAACAAGTAGCTGAACCCACAGATTTATGTGACCAACGAAGCCTGAGCCTTTTGCTTCACGATGCAGTCCAGATCCCTCGGCAGCTGGGTGAGGTAGCTTCATTTGGAGGCAGCACCATTGAACCAAGTGTCCGCAGTTGCTTCCAACATCTAAGTGTGCTCTGCACCAATTCATAATGTCAAGCGGGTCTACTTGCCAGTATGAATTTTGAGCTCATTTTCGTTTTGTTCACCTGCACATCTGCCAGTGTGGTATATCGTATCCATTGCACCCGGTGTGGCCTCCGCTACATTGGGGAAACCAAGCAGAGGCTTGGGAACCACTTTGCAGAACACCTCCGCTTGGTTCGCAACAAACAACTGCACCTCCCAGTCGCGAACCATTTCAACTCCCCCTCTCATTCCTCAGACGACATGTCCATCATGGGCCTCCTGCAGTGCCACAATGATGCCACCCGAAGGTTGCTGGAACAGCAACTCATATTCCGCTTGGAAACCCTGCAGCCCAATGGTATCAATGTGGACTTCACAAGCTTCAAAATCTCCCCTTCCCCCACTGCATCCCAAAACCAGCCCAGTTCTTCCCCTCCCCCAACTGCATCTCAAAACCAGCCCAGCCTGTTTCTGCTTCCCTAACTTGTTCTTCCTCCCACCCATCCCGTCCTCCCATCTCAAGCTGCACCTCCTTTTCCTACCTACTAACCTCATCCCACCTCCTTGACCAGTCTGTCTTCCCTGGACTGACCTATCCCCTCCCTACCTCCCCACCTGTACACTCCTGTCTACCTATCTTCTTTTTTATCCATCTTCGGTCCGCCTCCCCCTCTCTCCTTATTTATTCCAGTTCCCTCTCCCCATGCCCCTCTCTGATGAAGGGTCTAGGCCCGAAATGTCAGCTTTTGTGCTCCTGAGATGCTGCTTGGCCTGCTGTGTTCATCCAGCTCCACACTTTGTTATCTTGCACTATTGATATGGACTGGTTTGTCACTAGAATTTATGACCCAGGCAAAGTGTGTCACGACTTCAGTTGATCTGAGCTCTTATCAGCAGATGGAGCCTCTAGTTAATGCCTCTTCTGAATGCTGGCATCTCCGACAATCCAAATTCCTCAGTACTTCATTGAAGTATTACCCTAAAAATTATGCTTAAATATAAATTACAGCTTGAAGCCATAGCCTTCTAATTTATTGTTGAGAGCTCTACTAGTTTATGACAGAACTAGAACAGACCTGGAATGGATACGGGATGGTTTTCTTGAGCAATATGTTGAGGAACCAACTGGAAAGCAGTGCATCTAAGACTGGGTGCTGTGTAATGAGAAGGGAATCATTGCCAATCTAGCTGTGCAAGATTTCTTCGAGATGAGTGGCCGCAACATGATAGAATTTTTTCAATCAAGATGGAGAGTGTGAGAGTTGATTTGGAGACCAGGGTGCTGCATCTTAATAATGAAAGCTGAAGATATGAGGCATGAAATTAGCCTTGATAGATCACAAAGAGTTGCTTAAAGGGATGACAGTGGATAGGCAATGGCAAACATTTAAGGAGCACGTGGGCAGACTGCAACAACTGTTTATTCCTGTCTGGCATGAAAGCAAAATGGGTAAGAGGACCAATCCATGACTTAACAAAGGCAATTAGCGATAGTATCTGATCCATGGAAACAACATTTGAGGATTGGCAGCATAGTAGAATTTAGCAAAGAAGGACCAAGGGATTGATTAAGAAGGGGTAAATGCAGTAAAGTAAGCATACAGGGAACATAAAGACTGACACAGCGTTTCTATAGATACGTGAAGAGAAAGAGACTGGTAAAGACAAATGTTAGGAAGGGGGTTGACCAGTCAAGGGAAGACAGACAGGTCAAGGAGGCAGGGCTGACGCTGGTAGGTAGGAGGTTGGGTGCGGTTAGGGTGTAACCCTAACCCGAACTCTCACCCTAATCTCCACCCCACCTCCTACCTACCAGCATCATCCCCTCCTCCTTGACCTGTCTGTCTTCCCTTGACTGACGAACCTCCATCATAACTCCCCAACAACACTCACCTTTACTGGCTCCAGCGCCGCCTCTTTGATCTGTCTCCACCTATCTTCTCCTCTATCCATCTTCTATCCACCTCCCCTTCTCTCTTTATTTATTTCAGAATCCCCTTCCCCTCCCCCATTTCTGAAAAAGGGCCCAAACCCGAAACGTCATCTTTCGTGCTCCTCTGATACCGCTCGGCCAGCTGTGTTCATCTGGCTTCACACCTTGTTATCTCAGATTCTCGAGCATTGGCAGTTCCTCCCATCTCTGAAATGGTCTGTTGGCCTTCGTTCCGAGAGGTTTCGAGTACAGAAGCCGGAATGTGGTGTTGCAGTTACGCAGCACCTTGGTGAAGCCGCACCTAAAATAGTGTGTGCAGTTTTGTGCTTCTTTTCTGCGGAAGGATGCTGTTGCTGTCATAGTTTATCAGTGCAGCGCATGTTTATCAGCCTGTTTCCGGGAATGGCAGGTCTGATGTATGATCAGAGATTGACTCGGTTAAGATTGTTTTCGCTGGAATTCAAATGAATGAGGTGACTTATAAAATTCGAACAGGACTGGACAGGATAGATGCAGTTCCCAGTGGTGGGTGTGTCCAGAACCAGGGGTCACAGTATGAGGATTCAGGATAGACGATTTCGGAGGTATTTCTTCACCCAAAGAATGGTGAGTCCGTGGAAATCATTACCAAAGCAAGCAGTTCATGTCAAAACATTGAACGTATTCAAGCTATGGCTAGATATAACACTTGGGGTGAATGGGATCAAGAGTTATGGAGAGAAAGCAGGATTAGGCTGTTGAGTTGGATGATCAGTCATGATCATGAAGAATGGTGGAGCAGGCTGAAAGAGCCATTTGGCCTCCTCCCTGCTCCTAGCTTCCATGTTTACAATAGTCACTCTCTGAAATGCAAATCTTGAGCAATTGTGCAACTTTGAACTGGGTGCTGGTAGTTTGGTCAGTAACGAAGTTAGGTAAGGCTCAGCAGGACAGTGCTCATTGTTGTTTCTAACATTTTCACCGTGTAGGACTTAGTCCTTGCTCTGCTTCAAGCGAAGAAGTGAGCTAATTGGAGATATCTACAACTTGTTAAGGTTCCAAAGGTTTAAAGTGATGTGGGGATGTGTGGTATTGTTCATAAAGTACATCATGAAGATAAATAAGATAAAAGATAAAAGAATGACGAGAGTAAGATGAGGGCCAATCAAGGACAGTAGTGGGAAGTTGTGTGTGGAGTCAGAGGAGATAGGGGAAGCACTAATTGAATATTTTTTGACAGTATTCACTCTGGAAAACGACAATGTTGTCGAGGAGAATACTGAGATACAGGCTACTCGACTAGCGTTTTGTACAGTCACGGGATTTATAGGGATTGACTTCCGGAGCCATGATGTCATGCTCCAACTGTACAAAATGCTAGTGCGGCCTCATTTGGAATATTGCGTGCAGTTCTGGTCGCCCCATGACAGGAAAGATGTTGAAGCATTGGAAAAGGTGCAGAGGAGATTTACCAGGATGCCGCCTGGTCTGGAGCACAGGCCCTATGAAGAAAGGCTGAGAGACTTGGGTCTGTTCTCATTGGAGAAAAGGAGGCTAAGGGGGGATTTAATAGAGACATATAAGATGATCAGAAAATTAGATATTGTGGACAGTGAGAGTCTTTTTCAGAGGATGATGATTTCAGCTTGTACAAGGGGGCATAGCTACAAATTGAGGGGTGATAGATTTAAGACAGATGTCAGAGGCAGGTTCTTTACTCAGAGAGTGCTATGGGCGTGGAATGCCCCGCATGCCAAAGTAGTTAACTCAGCCACATTAGGGGCATTTCAACAGTCCTTGGATAAGCATATGGATAATGATGGGATCGTGTCAGGGGAGGGGCTTAGATTAGTTCACAGGTCGGCGCAGCGTCGAGGGCCGAAGGGCCTGTTCTGTGCTGTATTGTTCTATGTTCTATGTTCTATAATGGATATCACAAGTAGATGACTGATGTGTATAGTGTGCATTGTCAAATGGTTCAAATTTTAGAACTGAAAAGTGCCTGGTCTACCTCAAATTGCCATGGAAAACCAAAGCTTCTCAAAAGTTTGAGCTTAAGCAAGTAATTCATGCTGCTGCTGTATAGTGGTTATGTGAATGGTATTTTCCCCTAGCAGGATGCTGTTGTCAGTCCAAAAATAATTCTCATTGCATTGACCAACATTGTCTATGAAATTTGCAGCCAGTATTATGCCAGACATATAGGTCATATGTGATCATGATTGGCCGACTGAAAACTGCTTGTTTGTAATGAGCAGAGCACACCGCACCGGCACGTGTGAGATACTTTCTCTTTTCCACAACCAAGGACCCCAACATGGTTCGCAGAACTTTCACTTTGATCCATTTCACAAAATTCGGCCCTCATCCATTCCACCTATCCCAGAATCATAAATTCTCCTTATTCTCAGCTTATCCCTCCATCAACCTCTGCGTTCAGCAGATTATCTTCCAGCATCTTCACCAGTATCCCCTTTCAGCATTCCAAAGTGACCATTCCCTCTGTAGTCCACTCCTCAGTCACCAAGCAAGGTCCCAAATACACTTGTAAAGTGAAACAGCGATTTACCCGTACTTCATCTGTTCAAACATACAGGTATATTCAATTTTTCCAGTGTTTTCTCTGCAAAGGGGAAATGATACATTGATTAGGTGATTATCCTGCGGTACACCCTCATTCAGCCCACAAGCATGACCTGAGTTCCTGTTCCTTGCAGTTTTCATTTTCTATTTTGCTCCCACTTGGACCTTGGCTGTTCATCCTTCCCCTGAAGAATTTCATGCAATTTCATGAATATTCACTACATTCTCCAAATTCCCAAAGCTACCTCAACCACACTTCCACACATATTGTTTCTTGTAAGGTCTCCCTTCCATCTTCCCTGATTCTTGGCCTCTATCACATCTGTCCTGACAAACAAACAAGCCTTCACTTGCAGAAGTCCAAAGTGAAACACCTGCTGTTAGCAGGGGCTGTTCAGTCATGACCAGTTTAAGATAAACAGTTGAACTTTTAACGGGGCTCATTTGCACCTGCTAGAAGTGACATACATTGACACTCAATGACCTGTTCTCTGTAAACAGAAATGTTTTAAAACTTCCACCTTCTTTGAATTAGCCAGAAGATTGTACAGCCTGTATTCCCTGTTCCTTTCTCCTTATTGGCACAGAGGCTCAATGGTTAGCACTGCTGCCTGTCAGGGACCCAGGTTCAATTCCATTCTCGGGGAACTGTCTGTCTGGAGGTTGCACATTCTCTCTGTGCCTGTGTGGGTTTCCACGAGGTTCTGCGTGAGTTTACAACAGGTCTCTGATTCCGTCCCACAGCCTAAAGATGTGTGTATTCGGTGGATTAGCCATGAGAAATGTAGGGTTACAGGGCTAAAGCAAGGGGGTGAGTCTGGGTGACGTGCTCTTTGGAGGGTCGGTGTGGACGTCTTGGGCCAAATGGCCTGTTTCCACACCGTCAGGGATTCTATTGACAGCTCGACCATTCAGAGTGGACTTGTCAACCACACGACATGTTTTTCTTCTCGTATAAATTATTCCAATTGTTTGAAATATCATGTTCTTGCGTTTGTTCCATTGGGTGTAAGACAAAAATGCTTTGGTAATAAAAGTCTCTCTGAAATGAAAGACACAAATGTAAGGTATTTCCGGCTGGTAGACAGGAGGTCGGAAAACTCCCAAAAATTCTCAAGGGAATGCTTGTGATGAGGTGGAGGGTAGAAGAAATTATGTTACGAAACATTATTTTTTGCAAAAGCTTGGTAACACAATGGTAATTTTTAAAAAAAAAATCAAAGGTTGTGTCCAGAAGAGGTGTGAATAGCTACATAGGCATCTGAATGCAAAAAGGGATACAGGAGCAAGATCGAAGCGTAGATTCTGATCTAAATTGGTTGAACTTAATATTGGACCAGAAGGCTAGAAAGTGACAAGACAGATGATGAAGTCTTGTTCCTCAAACTTGTATTAAGGTTGTTGACTAATTGATTGATTTATTGTCACGTGTACCAAAGTAGAGTGAAAATCTTTATTTATGAGTGGTACAGGCAGATCATAGTAAGCGAAGGATATACAGATGAAAATGACAGAGGCATGCAGGTTACATTGAACAGAGCATGCGCTCAGTGAGATCAATGTTAGCAAGATCAGCGTTATTTCAGGCTAGAGAGTCTATTTATCAGTCTGATAACAACTGGGAAGAAGCTGTTCCTAAAACTGTTGGTGTGTGTGTGTTCAGGCTTCTGTACCTGGTGCCTGATGGAAGAGGATGTAGGAGATCATTACGTAGGTGCGATGGGTCTTTGGTGGGCTACCTTTCCGCAGCAGTGAGCCATGTAAATGGAGTCCTTGGATGAGAGGTTGGCTTCCGTGATGATCTGGGCTGTGCACACCCGCTTCTGTAGTTTCTAACAGTCCTGGGCAGAATAGTTGCCATACCAGGCCATTATACACTTGGACAATGTGCTTTTAATGGTGCATCTGTAGAAATTGGCCAGGCCAAATTTCCTGAGCCGCCTGAGGAAGGAGAGGCATTGTTGTGCCGCCTTGACCGACGTATTTTCGTGGAAAGTCCAGGACGCGTTGTTGATTATCGTCATACCGGGGAAAATGACACGCTCCACCCTCTCAACCTCAGTTCCATTGATATACATCAGGGCGTGTTCTCCTCCTGTCTTTTGAAATCAGTGATCAGTTCTTTAGTTTTGCCGACATCGAGAGAGAGGTTGTTCTCTGCACCACGTCACCAAACCCTTTGCCTCCCTTCTGTATTTTATTCATTGTTCGATATCCATCCCACTGCAGTGGTGTCGTCAGTTAACTTGCAGGTGGCGTTAATTTGGAATTTGGCAACACAGTCATGGGTGCACAAGGAGTGCAGTCGGGGGCTGAGAAAACATTCTTCGAGGGCACTAGTGTTATTGTGGAGGAGGGGCAGTTACCTATCTTCACTGTGGTTTTGGGTCAGAAAGTTGAGGATCCAGTAGCAGAGGGCAGAGCAGAGACCTCGGTCATAGAGTTTTGAGATCAGTCTGGAGGGGATAATAGTGTTGAAGGTGGAGCTGCAGTCAATGAGCAGAATTCCTACATAGCTCATTGTGCACATTGCTGCCAACAACATCGGTAGAAAGAGGGTTCACTGAATCCCTACAGTGTAGAAACATTCACCCCAACAGGTCCACACCTACCCCTGCAAGGCTAACAAACCTGGTAGCTATGGACAATTTAGTGTGGTCAATCCACCTAATTTGCACATCTTTGGACTGTGGTAGGAAACTGGAGCACCGAGCGAAAACCCTCACAGACATGGGGAGAATGTGTAAACGAAGAGTCACCCAAGGGTGGAATTGAGCCCAGGTCCCTGGTACTGTGAGGCAGTAGTGCCAACCACTGCACCACCTTGTTGCCCTTGAGACTTTCTCCAAGGCTACCCTTGTGTCTTAAGGGACTCTTTTCCCCCCATTCTCACTAACACATTTATTATGTCGTACAATCCCGTAGCAGCAATATCTTTTAGAGTGTGGGAAGAAATGGGAGTAACTGGAGGAAACTCAAACAGTCATGGGGAGAATGTGCAAACTCCACACGGACAGTTGTCCACAACTGGAATCGATCCTGGGGCCCTGTCACTGTAAGGCAGTGGTGCTAACCACTCAGCCACTGTGCTGTGGCATTTAGGTCCTGCAAAATGAGTACAAGAACTAGAATGATGAATATTCAACCTTTCGCACAAAAAGTTGGTCAGAGCTAGGACCCATACTAATCACTGTAACACTGTTTCTGAGACAACAAGGTGGAGAGCTGGATGGACACAGCAGGACAAGCAGCATCAGAGGAGTAGGAAAGCTGATGTTTCTGAAGAAGGGTCTAGGCCCGAAACGTCAGCTTTCCTACTCCTCTGATGCTGCTTGGCCTGCTGTGTTCATCCAGTTGTACACCTCGTTAACTCCGATTCTCCAGCATGTGCAGTTCCTGCTATCTCTCCAGAACACTGTTTTTGTTTTGTTCACAGTAGTGACAGAACACAGTTTGAGAGAAAATAATGCAGCCATATACACAACATTGATGAAAGATACTTTCTCATTTCCAAATGTTAAGGAAAGCGTTGTATGAAAATTATATTCTGTCACAGAATTTGGACACACTCTGGTTTCATCCTGTGTTAGCTAAAACGTATGCCATGTTTTTCAACCTTTGATTTCTCAGCATTTCTTCTTCTTTTGTAATGTAGTGCTGGAGGGAAACCATAATCCCAGATTGTAAGTGCTTTGAGCTTCAACATTGTCTGAGAACCCCCTCACTGTCTCTGAATACCCAAACTGATCAATAATAATCATCCTAATTGTCTGTCTTGACCTTACTGCAGCATTGCTTATTGTGTCACTGGCGGGTGACAGATCACATTGACATTTCACATCATGAAAGTAGCTGCATGAATATTTGTATTCTTGGTTCTACATTAGTGAGTTTTTGTTGCAACGTTTTGGTCTGGAAGTAAGAGGCATCTCAAAGAATGTGCTATCTGTGCTTTTGTGGAATCTGCTTTTGTGCTTTGACTTTGGGTTAAGCAATGTAACATGTCCTTGCTGATTTTCCATATTTAATTCAATTAGAATTTCATTGACTCTAGGTTTTACTCTTGAAATATGATCAATGAGCAGAAGGCTATTCAGTCCATTGAGTCTGCCACTCAATGAGATCATAAAATACTGATATTCATCGATACCACTTTCCTGCCGTTTCCCTATAGCGTTTGATTCTCATACTGTTAAAAATACTCCAGTCTGAGCGTCTTAACTTTTGTACATCCCTCTGCAGGCAGTCTGGCAGTCTCATCACTTGTCTTCCATACCTATTTTTGTGTTTTCTGTAAGCTCGGTAATAGTACATTCACTTTCATCACTATGTCATTAATATTTATTCGCAACAAGAATGGCCGTGGCATTGATCCGTATGGCAGTTCACTGTTTACAGCTTGCCGACCTGGAAATGACTCCCCCTGTACCAAATGTCTGTTCTCTATTATTTGGTCAATCCCCTATCCATGTTAATATATTTCCCCAAAACTATGTGGTCTTATTAAAAGTCTTATCTGCTTGAAGTGTGATTATTTTTACAAATACCTTTTTGAATGTTACACCCTTTTATTTGTACTACTTGTAATCTCCTCATGGAATTCTTATAAATCTGTCATGCACAATTTCCTGTTTATCAAGCCATAGTGACTGTGATTGTATTATGTATTTTAAGTGCTCTGCAATTACATCTTTTCTGATAGGCTGTTGCATTTTCCAATAACAGACATTAAGCTAACTGGCCAGTAGTTATCTTTTTTGTCTCCTTTCCTTTCTAAAATAAAGGTACTAGTCATAGAATCCCTGCAGCATGAGAGCAGGCCACTTGGCCCATTGTGTCCAAACTGACTCTCGGAAGAGCATGGCACCCAGATTCAACCAGCTGCCCAGCCCCTGCAACCTTGCATTTCCCATGGCTAACCCACCTAATCTGTGCATGTTTGGATTGTGGGAAGAGACCAGAGCAGCTGGAAGAAACCCACACAGACACGGGGATAAGGTTCAGATTCCTCACAGAAAGTCACCTGTGGATGGGATTGAATCCAGGTCCCTGCCACTGTGAAACAGCATGCTACCCACTGAGCCACCATACTGCCCTGTGGGGCACTGGGACTTTTTGAAAAGCCAAGGATACTGGAGAGATTGTGATCAGTGCATCAACTATCACTATAGCTATTACTTTTAATATCCTAGGATGCAGCACTTCGGGCCCAGGGGACCTAATGGTCTTTAACCCAGTTAGTTTCCCTCATATCTTTTCTTTAGGGATAGTTGTTGCTTTATATCCTGTCCTATCATTTGCCCTTTGATTATGCAGGAATTTTGGAACACTGTCAGTGTCTTTTACTGTGACTGTATTCATTTGTGGGACATGTGTGTCACTGCCTGGCCAGTATTTCTTGCCCATCCTGAGTTGCCTCTTGAGAAGGTGATGGTGAGCTGCCTTCTTGAACCACTGCATTCTTCCTGCTGTGGGTTGACCCGCAGCGCTATTAGGGAGGGAATTCCGGGATTTTGAGGGGAAGGAATGGCAATGTATTTCCAAGTCAAGATGGTGAGGGACTTGGAGGCGGTGGTGTTCCCATATGTCTGCTGCCCTTGTCCTTCTGGATGGAAGTGGTCTTGGGTTTAGAAGGTGCTGTCTGAGGAGCGTTGGTGAATTTCTGCAGTGCATCTTGTAGTTAGTACCCACCGCTGCTACTGAGCATTGCAGATGGAGGGAGTGGATACTTGTAGATGTTGTACTGGCTGCTTTGTCCTGGATGGTGTCAAGCTTCTTGAGTGTTGTTGGAGCTGCACTCATCCAGGCAAGTGGGGGAGTGTTCCATCGCACTCCTGACTTGTGCCTTTTAGATGGCGGACAGGCTTTGAGGAGTCAGGGGGTGAGTTATTTGATGTGATATTCCCAGCATCTGGCCTCCTCATGTGGCCACTATCTTAATGTGATGACCAGTTGAGTTTCTGGTCAATGGTAACGCCCAGCTGAGAGTGAGGGATTCATTGATGGTAACACTATTGAATGTCAAGAGATGGTCAGAGCCTGGCATTTGTGTGGCGCAAATGTCACTTGGTACTTGTCAACCCAAGCCTGGATATTGTCCGGATCTTGTTGCACGTGAACTTGGACTGCTTCAGTGTCTGAGAAGTCAAATGGTGCTGAACATTGTGCAAACATCAGCGAACATCCCCACTTCTGACCTTATGATGGCGGGAAGGTCATTGATGAAGTAGCCGAAGATGGTTGGGCCGAGGACACTACCCTGAGGAACTCCTGCAGAGATCTTCTGGAGCTGAAATGATTGACTGCCAGCAACCACAACCACCTTCCCATGTGTCAGGTATAACTCCAACCACCGGTGAGTTTGCCTGTGAAACCCATTGATTCCCATTTTGCTCGGGCACCTTGATGCCACACTCGGTCAGATGCAGCCTTGATGTGAAGGGTTGTCGCTCTCACTTCAGCTCTGGAATTCAGCTCTTTTGTCCACGTTTGAACCAAGGCTGTGATGGGGTCAGGAGCTGAGTGGCCACGGCAGAACCCAAACCGGGCGTAACTGAGGAGGTTATTTCTGAGCAGGTGCTGCCTGATAGCACTGTTGATGACACCTTCCATCACTTTACTGATGATTGAGAGTCGACTAATGGAGCAGTAATTGGCTGGCCTGGTTTTGTCCTGCTTTTTCTGTACAGGACATACTTGGGCAATTTTCTACATTGTCGGGTAGATACCAGTGTTGAAACAAACTAGAACAGCTTGGCTCGGGCAGCAGCAAGTTCTGGAGCACAAATCTTCAGTACTGTTGCTGGAATGTTGCCAGGGCCCATAGCCTTTGCGGTATCCAGTGTCCCTAACCGTTTCTTGATATCACATGGAGTGAATTGAATTGACAGAAGACTGGTATCTGCAATAGTGGGGATCACTGGAGGAGGCCGAGTTTGATCACCCATTCAGCGCTTGTGGCTAAAGATTTCTGCAAATGCTTCAGCCTTATGTTTTGCACTGATGTGCTTGGTTCTTCCATCGTTGAGGATGGGGACATTTGTGGTGCCTCCTCCTCCTCCTCCTCCTCCAGTGAGTTGTTTAATTGTCCATTGCCATTCATGACTGGATGTGGCAGGGCTGCAGAACTTAGATCAGATCCATGGTGAGATTGATTAGCTCTGCCTATCACTTGCTGCTTTCGCTATTTGGCATGCAAGTAGTCCTGTTTGGTGGCTTCACCAAGTTGATTCCTCATCTTCAGGTAAGCCTGGTGCTGCTCCTGGCATGCCCTCCTGCACTCTCCATTAAACCAGGATTGATGGTAACGGTTGAGTGAGGGACATACTGAGCCACGAAGGTTGTAGATTGTGCTAGAGTTCAATTCTGCTGCTGTTGATGGCCCACAGCACCTCATGGATGCCCAGCCTTGTGTTGCTAGATCTATGTGAAGTCTGTCCCATTTACTGCAGTGATAGTGCCACACACATGATGGAGGTTGTTCTCAATGTGACGGCGGGACGTTGTTCCACAAGGACTGTGCGATGGTCACTCTTACTGATACTGACATGGACAGATGCAACTGCAGCTGGCAGATTAGTAAGGATGAGGTCAAGTATGTTTTTCCCTCTTGTTGGCTCCCTCACCACGTGCCGCAAACCCAGTCTGGCAGCTGTGTCCTTTAGGATCTGACCAGCTCGATCAGTAGCACTGGTGCTGAGCTACTCTTAGCAGTGGATATTGAAATCCCCAACCCAGAATACATTTTGTGCCCTTGCCATCCTCAGTGCTTCCTCTAAGTGTTGTTCAACATTGCAGAGTACTGATTCAGCAGCTGAGGGAGGACGGTACGTGGTAATCGGCAAGAGCTTTCCTTGGCCATGTTTAACTTGAAGCCATGAGGCTTCATGGGGTCCAGAGTCAATGCTGAGGCCTCCTAGAGCAACACTGTCCTGACTGCACACCACTGTGCCACCACCTCTGCTGGGTCTGTCCTGCCGGTGAGAGAGGACATATCCAGGGATGGTGATGGTGGAGTCTGGGACATTGTCTGAAAGATATTATGACTGTGTCAGACTGTTGATTAACTAATCTGTGAGACAGTTCTCCCAATTTTGGCACTAACCCCCAGATGTTAGTGAGGAGGACTTTGCATGGTCGACAGGGCAGTTTCTGCCATTGTCTTTTCTGGTGCCTAGGTCAATGCTGTGTGATTTATCCAGTTTTATTTCTTTGAGTCAGTTGAGAGTCAAGCTCATTGCTGTGGTCTGGAGCCATATGTGGGCCAGACCAGGTGAGGTTGGCAGATTTCCTCCCTTGAAGGACATTAGTGACAATGGATTCATGGTGATCGGTAGATTCTTAAGTCCAGACTTCTTTTTAAAATTAAACTTCCACCATCGAACCCAGGTCCCCAGAACATTTTCTGGGTTTCTGGATTAATAGGTTAATGATAATACCAGTAGGCCTTGAGGACTCATGCAAAGAATTTATTTAACTCTTCAGCCATTTCCTGGTTCCCCAATATTATTTCTCCAACCTCATTCTCTTAGGGGCTTGTATTAACTTTGGTCTGTCCTCCTTTCTATATATTTAACAAAGTTCCAGTTGCCTGTCCTGATATTATTTGCAAGTCCATCCTCAAAGTTTACCTAATCCCCTTCTTTTTTTGATTGTTTTCTGCCTTTTAAGAATTTCTCGATCCTCTGGCTTGTGATTAATCTTTGCAACATTATATCTATTCTTTCTTTCCATTTGATAAAAGGATCCCTTTGCCTTGTCATGTAGGATAATACGATACAATGTTTTATTTGTCTTTTCTTGCAATACAGAGTTTTTATAGAACATTACAGCATAGTACAGGCCCTTCGGACCTTGATGTTGTGCCGACCTGTCATACCGATCTTAAGCCCATCTAACCTACACTATTCCATGTGCGTCCATATGCTTGTCCAATGACGACTTAAATGCTCCTAAAGTTGGCGAATCTACCACCGTTGCAGGCAAAGCGTTCCATTCCCTTACTACTCTCTGAGTAAAGAAACTACCTCTGACATCTGTCCTATATCTTTCACCCCTCAATTTAAAGCTGTGCCCCCTCGTGCTCGCTGTCACCATCCTAGGAAAAAGGCTCTCCCTATCCACCCTATCTAACCCTCTGATTATTTGATATGTTTCAATTAAGTCACCTCTCAACCTTCTTCTCTCTAATGAAAACAGCCTCAAGTCCCTCAGCCTTTCCTCGTAAGACCTTCCCTCCATACCACGCAACCTCCTCGTAAATCTCCTCTGCACCCTTTCCAAAGCTTCCACATCCTTCTTATAATGCAGTGACCAGAAATGTACACAATACTCCAAGTGCGGCCACACCAGAGTTTTGTACAGCTTCACCATAACCTCTTGGTTCCGGAACTCGATCCCTCTATTAATAAAAGCTAAAACACTGTACGCCTTCTTAACAGCCCTGTCAACCTGGGTGGCAACTTTCAAGGATCTGTGTATATGGACACCGAGATCTCTCTGCCCATCTACACTGCTAAGAATCTTAGCATTAGCCCTGTACTTTGCCTTCCGGTTACTCCTACCAAAGTGCATCACCTCACACTTGTCTGCATTAAACTCCATTTGCCACCTCTCAGCCCAGCTCTGCAGCTTATCTATGTCTCTCTGCAACCTACAGCATCCTTCATCACTATCCACAACTCCACCGACCTTAGTGTCATCTGCAAATTTACTAACCCATCCTTCTACGCCCTCATCCAGGTCATTTCTAAAAATGACAAACAGCAGTGGACCCAACACCGACCCTTGCGGTACACCACTAGTAACTGGTCTCCAGGATGAACATTTCCCATCAACTACCACCTTCTGTCTTCTTTCAGCAAGCCAATTTCCAATCCAAACTGCTATATCTCCCACAATTCCCTTCCTCCACATTTTGTACAATAGCCTATCGTGGGGAACCTTATCGAACCTTGCCGAAATCCATATACACCACATCAAACGGTTTACTCTCATCTACCTGTTTGGTCACCTTCTCAAAGAACTCAATAAGGTTTCTGAGGCACGACCTTCCCTTCATAAAATCACATGATACACCAACTTTGGATGCTTGTATGCTTGCTTGTTTGCTGATCAAAATTAAATAAGTGAAACAATTGTACTGAGGTCACCAATCAGCCAGCACATGACCCTTCCTGTGCATTGGCTGCATGGTTACAAGGAGGAAGAATGAAGTGTCTGGTTCAGCTCAGTGAGACAGAAGCTGTATATTTTGGAAGTTTTGGATTTGACCTTTGAACAGGACAGTTCCATTTATGTATCTAAGTTATATTTATTCACTGTTTCACAGTGGAAGGACACAGTGGAAGGATGGCAAAATGGTCAACTCAAGGATGAATCTTGGGGATGTTTACTAATAATTGCACAGTGTTTAGCATCAACAGGAAGATGTCGATAATACTCGGGCTTGGACTGATGAGTGCCAAATAATGTTTGCACCACAGAGGTGCCAGGCAATGATCATCTCTAACAAGAGAGAATCTCACCATCTTCCTTTGTTGAGTTTCAACACTGAAATTCTGTTATCAACTTCATGGGTGTTACTACTGACTTGAACCTGCATGAGATAAGCCATATAAATACTGTGGCTACAAGAGCACGTCTGGGAATCATGTGGTTAGTATCTCCTCTCCTTTCTCCCCAAAGCTTGTCCATCTCTGACAAGGCAAAGTTGGGAGTGTGATGGAATATGATTGCCTGGATGCCGCAGCTCCAGTAACACTCAAGAAGCTTGATGCCATCCATGCTTGATTGGCACCATTTCCATCACCTCAACATTGATGTTTGTCTACTGCTGATAGACAATGGGGGCATTGTGTACCATCTACAAAATGCACTGCAATAACTCATCTGACAGCAGTTCCCACTAGAAAAACAAGGGTAGTTCACCTGTATTGGGTACGTGTGACTACAATAAATCAAATAAATCAGATCAAATGCTGGGCCAGAATCCTGGCCATCCCGATCTATCAGCCTTGTGCAGGGTATCTATCCCAGATGAACACTTGCGGTCCATGAAGTTAGTTCAGTGCCTTTGCAACAGTGATAATGTGTGACCAATGTATACTGGCCTTGCGCAGGACCAACATAGAGCCATACAAATGATATAAACCAGAAGGGAGCCATTCAGCCATCTTTGTCCATGCTGACCCATAGACATCTGATGCCTTTTTTAATCCCAAATTGTTACAAACGTACATGGACCTGCAGCACTTAAAGTGCAGATCCAGGTACTTCTTAAAAGAGTTTAGAATCTCTTAGTCCACCACCAATTCAGGCAGCAAATTCCTGACACCCATCACCCTCTGCATAAAACGGATTTTCCCACATCCCCTCTAACCCTTCTGCCACTTAGCTTGACTCTGTAACTGCTGATTTTTGAATTCTCTGCCAAGGGAAGCAGCTTCCTCCTGTCTACACTAACTCTACCCTATCGCTGCCCTTCACTGTTTTGTATACCTCAATCATGTCATTCCCTCAGACTTTTTGGTTCCAAGGAAAACAGCCTCATATTTACAATTCTCCAGCTTTGGCAATATTTGAGTAAATCTTTTCTGCACTGTCTCCAGAGTTATTATATACTTCCTGGATTGTGATGAACACAACTGCACACACTACTCCAGTTGTGGCATCATCAGTATCCTGTACAGTTTTATCATGATGTCCTTACTTTGGTAATCTACACTTTTCCCAATGAGGCAAAGCATTCCCTGTGCCTTCGTCAGAACATTACTGACCTGTAGTGCTACCTTTAGGAACCTGTTCACTTCCATGCTTAGATCCCCCACTTCATCTACCCCTCTCAGTATGTTCCTATTTATTGTGTATTCCCTTTATGTCCTCATGAAAAGCAATGCATCACACTTGTCAGAGTTGTGCTCCATCTGTCGCTTTCCTGCCTTCTCCGCCAACCCATCTAATATCATTTTGGAACTTGGAGCTATCCTCTGTCCTATCCACCTTACATCCAATTTTTCAGTTGTCTGCCAATTTACCAATTGTGCCCCCCATGTTCAAGTCTGAATCGTTCATCTATAAAATAAATTAAAGGGGCCCCAAAATCAAGCCCTGTGAAACACCAATGGAAATTGCTTTCCGTTCAGAAGCACAGCCATGAACAATTACCCTTGTTTCCTGCCACTAAGCCGATTAGTCAACACATTACTCCGTATCCCATGACCCATGAGCTTTCACTTTTTTGCACTTCTCAGGTGGGACGTTATCATTTGCTTTGCTAAAATCCATGTCGACAAATTCATTGCGCAACCCTCATCGATCCTCCTTGCCACTTTCTTAAAGAATTCAACTAAATTTGTAAGTAATGACCTTACCTTGACAAAGCCGTGCTGACTATCCATGACTAGTCCATGCCTTTCTCAGTTAGTTTATTTGATCTCTCAGATCGATTTTAAAATTTTCCCACCACTAACATAAGACAAGCAGGCTTTTAATTGTTTGGCATTTCCTTCGTACCCTTTATAAACAATGGAACCACATTTATATTCCTTCTCTAACTGATTTAAAACAAAATTTGCCCTGAGGATGATTAGTTTAGTCTTGCATGTGCTGGTGCTACCCTCCTAATGGAGGAAGGGGGACTTTTCATCCAAATTCCCTACTTGTTTCCTTTGTTTTAATTTTCTTTTCTTGTAAATATTTCACCCAGTTCCCTTTTAAGTGAAGCACTAGATTTTGCTTGAATAGTCACTTGCAGTAAAAGCATTCCCTATTCCATTATATGGAAACTTTTCCTCTAACTTTCCCATCATTGTTGTGTGAACAAATCCTGGCCTGAATCACAAGAAACAAACTGTGTCTCTTCAGAATTTTTTTTTGTTTGTTAGGGGTCTTACCTCATGAAAAAACAAAAATCAAGCTCTGTTTTTCTGAAACTGGAACAGCAACATTAGAAGCTGCAAGTTCTTCAGTATGTTTGGGAGATCTAGAGTGAATTGTCCCGGTAACCAGATGTTCCACAACATGGTTCTGTACTAGTGACCATTGGCCTTGAGATTGGTCTCATCTGTCCAGTATTGGAGAATCAGCCTTTGCCTGCTAGAATAGACCAATCATAAAGTCACCAATTGTAAGAGATGCAGTGTTTACCTTCCCTGCATTTGACCTTACTATTGAAATTTTTTTTACAATTATGTGGCTTTTGTCAGATGCTAGTAACTATTTGGAGCCACAGGTGAGAGCTGGTGAAGGTGAGGATGAACCCAGCATGAGCTGCTCAAAAAAAACGTGAATCAAACAATTTTTTTTGCCCTCTCTCTTAGTCACTCCAAATCCTCTTGAAGCATCTTTGTATCTTCCTCTCAATTCTCATTTCCAACCAGTGATGTGATTTGTCAGTCACGGTGTTTTTCTGTAAATATGCCCATCTTCATCCTTTGTCCCCATCCACAGATTAGCACATTTAATATGAAGAACATAATATGAAAAACATATAGACCACATCAGATGAATTTCCCTCTTCAACACTTCTGATATCTGATAAATAGAGGCCTTCTAATGGGCATTAACATGTTGTGTCAGCATTGCTTGACTGATGCTTAAGGTTGCGGTGGTAATTAGTCTTTCTGCATTAAATATACTTTCAATATTAGAAACTTAAGTGATTGACTACTTCATTGGAACCTAATACAATTATCAGTGTTCTTTTTTTTGACAGTGCTGATTGATTGGATTTATTAAATGGAAATGTACAGTGTTGCTTTCAAATGGTGATAATTTCTTAATGGAATTTCACGTGCAGGCACTCAGACATGAACTAATGGATAAGGAGGAGACAATCAGAACTGCTTTGGATTCAGCCCATAGAAGGGCCAGAGGAGTCGCGCTGACACCTTCATGTTTAAACAGGTCAGCCACTTAATCTATTGCAGGAACAACCACTTTTCTGCAGAACACTTGGCTTTATAGAGCAGTAAGAGATTAGAAATAAAGTAATGCTAAACTGGAGAGTGAGAAATAATGCAGGGACTCGTATGTTATTTAAAGAAACATGTTACAGCGCATGACAGAAGATTCTGTGACAGTTATTTAGAATTGTATGTTGTGGGAACAATTGAAAATGTTTCCACTCACCTAGTGATTGTGGTAACTTCAAATTATTAGAAAATTTATAGATCAGCATCTTGAAATATGTTTTTCTTCATTTTCACAAAACGTTACATGACTTTACGTTCTGCAATGTGTTCTTAATTACCATATTCAAAAGCAAAAAGCATGTGTTTACTGTCCTACCATATTTTGGTGATGTATTGATGTGTCTCATTTTCAGAGGACACTTTTCTGCGTGCCACTAGATGTATATCAGCCATACCAAAATGCTGCCTTTGCCTGAGACAGGGAAGATGAAATGACTTTGGGGAAATGGAGAATCATTCATGAATCCAGTTACTTTCTGATCTGACAGCTTTGTGGCATCTGAATGGATAACAATTTGATCTGGTAATCTCAATTGATAGAGTGCAAATGTGTAGTGATGCATTTTGGGAGCTCTGGTAAGTGAAAGATGTTCACAATGACTAGTAGATCCCTAGAGAGCACTGAGAAACAAAGGGACCTTGATGTCCAAAAGCAAGAGTTCATGCCCTCTGCTTCTGGCCTTTCAGGCAATGTTGGATCCAACACTCCACTGAGCCTTAGATCCCATGAGCTCTTGTTTTGTTGACCAGTCTGCTATCACTGACCTTATCAAAAACATATAGACCACATCAGATGAATTTCCCTCTTCAACACTTCTGATATCTCCTCAATAAAAATTAGATAAAATTTGCAAACCATGGCATTACCTCAACAAAGCCATGCTGACTATCCCCGAACATTCCATGTTTCTCCAAGTGCAGCGACATTTTGTCCCTTAAAATTCTTTCTGATAACTTCCCTACCACCAAGGTTAGACTGGCTTGTAACTTCTGGATCTGTCCTTTCTTCTTTTATATAAAAGTATGAGCGGTCCTCTGGCACCTTAGCTGTGGCCAGAAATGACTTGAAAAATCTTTGCCAGGACCTTTGATATCTCCTCCCCTGCTTCATAAAGTCATGCAGTATAGAAACAGGCTCACTTGATCAACATCAATGCCAACTAACAAACATCAAACTACTGATCCCATTTACCTGCACTGAGTCATTACCTACCATACCCTGGCCCTTTAAATGCTCATCTGTTGCTTCTTTAATATTGCAAGCGTATCTGCCTTCTCCACCTTGTCAGGCAGCATATTACATGTTTGTGTCACTTATGGTGAAAACACTTGCCTCAGATCCCCTCTAAATAGCTGACAGTTCACCTGAAATCTATGCCCCCGACTTAAACTCGTCTACTGGTTCTCACAATCAATCTATGCCTCCTCATAATTTTGTATACGTCGATCAGATTTCCCCTCAGCCTCCTCTGCTGCATGGAAAACGCACTTAGCCTACCAGTTTCTCCTCATAAAACTTGCATTCAATCACAAAACAACACCCTGAAACATATACTATCAACCAACCTGGCCAACATCTCTGTCTCCGGCTTGCTACAGTGTTCCAGTGAAGCCCAGCACAAGCAGACAGAACAACACCTCATTTGCTACTTGGGGACCTGACAGCCCTCCAGACTTAATATTGAGTTCTGCAATTTTAGGGCCTAAACTCTCCCATATCGCAGCGCCCCCACCCCACACACCAGGCTTTGTTACCACGCAGCCTGCCACTACACACTCCCTGTTGTTAGTGACTAACAGTCCCCATTGACAACTTCCCAGCCTGATCGTTAGCAACTCCTTTATCTGTCCACCTGTCTTTCTCTCTCTTTGGGCTCTATCCTATTGTTTACTCCCTCCCCACCCTCCTCCCTATTTTCGGCATAGAAACTGATGTTTTCCCAGCCACCATCAGTTCTGAGGAAGGGTCACCGGACTGGAAATGTAAACTCTGTTTTTACCTCCAACATATGTTGCCACACCTGCTGAGCTTTTCCAGCAACTTTGTTTTTGTTCGTTGTTTACAGCATCCGCAGTTCTTGTGGTTTTTATCACTAAACCTGTCAGACTCATCAATGCTCTCTAATGCTCCAACTTGTTGCTCAAATTGCTCCAATAAGAGGCACCTGCTGTACACATGGTCATGCAGACCAGCAGGAGCACTCAGCATTTGACATGTAGCGTAGGATGCACCAATCATGGGTCAGATCTTAATTCCAGGCATACCTTAACTCAACAGAACACGGATCTTTGCTTTTAATTTACTCATTCTCCTACTTAATTGTAGGGGACAAAAACCGGTGTTCACTCTCAGGTCTCTGCTGGTATGCCTGCTTTTCAGGGAGAGCCTTATCTCACCCACTCCTCTCAATAACATTCTCTGACTGTCACTGGGCCAACCCTCCGCTCTCAGTAACACTGTCTGCCCGTCACAGGGCCCTCACCCCCTCCTCTCAGTAATACTGCCCGTCACAGGGCCCTCGCCCCCTCCTCTCAGTAATACTGCCCGTCACAGGGCCCTCGCCCCCCTCCTCTCAGTAACACTGCCCGTCACAGGGACATCACCCACTCCTCTCAGTAATACTGCTTGCCACAGGGCCCTCACCTGCTCCTCTCAGTTATGCACTGACTGACTGTCACAGGGCCCTCACCCCCTCCCCTCAGTAACACACTCCGTCACAGTGCCCTCAGACTGTCACAGAGCGCTCACCGCTCCGCTCAGTCACACTGCCAGTTACAGGGCCCTCACGCGCTCCTCTCAGTAACACTGCCTGTCACAGAACCCTCACGCGATCCTCTCAGTAACACTGCCCGTCACAGGGACCTTACCCGCTCCTCTCAGTAACACTGCCCGTCACAGGGACCTTACCCGCTCCTCTCAGTAACACTGCCTGTCACAGGGCCCTCACCCGCTCCTTTCAGTAACACTGCCCGTCACAGGGACCTTACCCGCTCCTCTCAGTAACACTGCCTGTCACAGGGCCCTCACCCGCTCCTTTCAATAACACTGCCCGTCACAGGGACCTTACCTGCTCCTCTCAGTAACACTGCCCATCACAGGGACCTTACCTCTCCTCTCAGTAACACTGCCCGTCACAGGGACCTTACCCGCTCCTCTCAGTAACACTGCCCGTCACAGGGACCTTACCCGCTCCTCTCAGTAACACTGCCTGTCACAGGGCCCTCACCCGCTCCTTTCAGTAACACTGCCTGTCACAGGGACCTTACCCGCTCCTCTCAGTAACACTGCCCATCACAGGGACCTTACCGCTCCTCTCAGTAACACTGACTGATTGGAAAGGGCGCTCACCCACTCCTCTCAGTAACATCCCCTGACTGTCACTGGGCCCTCACCCGCTCCTCTCAGTAACACTGCCCGTCACAGCGCCCTCACCCACTCCTCTAAGTAACACAACTGTCACAGAGCCCTCACCCACTCCTCTCAGTAACACTGCCTGTCACAGGGCCCTCACCCGTGCATCTCAGTAATACTGCCTGTCACAGAGCCCTCACCCACTCCTCTCCGTAACATTGACTGCCTGTCACAGGGCCCTCACCCTCTCCTCTCAGTAACATTGACTGACAGTACAGGGCCCTCACCCCCCCCTCCTCTCATTAACACTACCTGTCACAGACCCCTCACCCGCTGCTCGCAGTAACACTGACTGACTGTCACAGGGCGCTCACCCCCTTCCTCAGTAACACTGTCCGTCACAGGGCCCTCACCCACTCCTCTCAGTAATACTGTCTGCCACAGGGCCCTCACCTGCTCCTCTCCGTTACACTGACTGACTGTCACAGGGCCCTCACCCCCTCCTCTCTTTAACACAGTCCGCCACCGTGCCCTCACCCCCTCCTTTCAGTAACACTGCCAGTCACAGGATCCTCACCCGCTCCTCTCAGTAACATTGACTGACTGCACAGGGCCCTCACCCCCTCCTCTCAGTAACACTGACTGCCTGTCACAGGGTGCTCACCCGTTGCCCTCAGTAACACTGACAGACTGTCACAGGGCCCTCAGCCGCTCCTCTCAGTAACACTGCCCATCACAGGGCCGTCACCCGCTCCTCTCAGTAACACTGCCCGTCACAGGGACCTTAGCCGTTCCTCTGAGTAAGACTGCCTGTCGCAGGGCCCTCACCCACTCCTCTCAGTAACACGGCCCGTCACAGGGCCCTCAACTGCTCCTCTTGGTAACTCTGACTATCTCCCGGCCCTAAACCCCTCCTCTCAGAATCACTGACTGACTGTCACAGGCCTCTCACTCCCTCCTCTCAGTAACACTGCCTGTCACAGAGCCCTCATCCGCTGTTCTGAGTGACACTGGCTGACTGTCACAGTGCCCTTACCTTGCCCACTTATCTGAATTAGAGACAATATCAATGTGGTTGCTTTATCAAGAAGAAATACGGAGAGAAATTAATGTCACAATCAAAGTGAACTTGATTAGTAAGAGAATGTGATGGAATGTCTATTTATTTAATATAAGTATGTTATGACTGATTTTATGACCTGAAGTCACAGCCGTATTCAATCAGCTTCCCTGTCTATATTTGCAACTCATTGATATAAAGTATTTAGTGACGTTCAAAATTGATCCCAATGTTTCCTAATCAGATTTTTTGAAAAGCCAGTGCCAGACTTTGTGAATAACAATACCTGACACCAGGTTTATAGCTAAAACAAAAGATTTTACAGTTTATGAACAATATAGTATCTTTTTTAAAAAAAGTTAAGCAAAAAGGTATTCTGACGAACGCCTATGACTTAAACATCATCTTCTTTGATTCTAGCCCCAATTCTAGCAAAGACAGAAAGACACACAAACAGATATAATTAAGGAATGTATCAAAGGGAAAAAACTAAATCAAGTGTAACTGGCCAGTTTACTTAACCAGACTGCATGATCTTTAAAATGGAAAGAACTGTGGATGCTGTAAATCAGGAACAAAAACAAAGCTGCTGGAAAAGCTCAGCAGGTCCAGCAGCATCTGTGAAGGAAAAAAAGAAGTAAGATTTCAGATCTGTCAACCCTTCTTCTGATCAGCTCTGAGGAAGGGCCACCAGATCTGACATCGTACCTCTTTTTTGCCTTCACAGATGTTTTCAGACCTGCTGAGCTTTTCCAGAAATTTTGTTTTTGTCCATCATCTAAATTCTCACAGTCAGATGAGATTGTATGTTAAGTTAAAATCTGAACAATCTACAGATGCTGTAAATCAGAAACAAAAACAGAAGTTGCTGTAAAAAACCAGCAGATCTGGCAGCATCTATGGAGAGAAAACAGAGTTAACATTTTGGGTCGTATTACCCTTCCTCAGAATTCCTTATTTCTAAGTGTCACAGGATCTGAAATGTTAATTCTAACTTCTGTCCATAGATGCTGCCAGACTCGCTGAGCATTTCCAGTAATTTCTGAGCTTCTGTCTTGGTTTCTGAAAACATTGAGCTGTGCAAATACCTTTCAGTAGGCTTTGGGGGATATTTAATTATTACTTGTAACAGAGGACCTCTTAACTTAGAATAAGTTGATAATGGGAGGACAACCAGTTGGCAATCAAACGTCTGTCCTGTAGCTTTTGCAGGGACAATCCTTCTGATTTAAAGACAGTTCAATATTGGTTTCTCTTTGCTAGTGACTCATCAACAGAGTTTTCTTGGAAGAAGAATTGACCTGCAATTAACCTCCAGACCTAGCCTCATAAACAAATATCAAATTGTTTCTTCTTTTTTCACATAAGCTGCTGCTCACAGTCCAAAGGTCACTCTCAGCTCACAGTTCACAGCTCCAAACCAAAAATGATAATGAACTTAAGTACTAGGAGGAGTAAGACAATTCAGCTCCTCGAGCCCCGCTGTTTGATATGATTGTGGTTGATCTTATCTCTGCTGCAACTTTAGTTTCCTACCTGCTCTCCATAATTCTTGAACCCATTATGAACTCAAAAATCGTTCTATCTCCTCTTCAAATTTGCTCAATGTCACAGCCCTCCAATGCCTTCTCAGGGAGTGAATTCCAGAGATTCATGACCCTTCCGGTGTAGAAATTTTTCATCATCCCTTTAAACCTTCTTTCCCTATGCTAAAACTATGACCTCTTGTTCTATTGCCCACATGAGGAACCATCCTTTCCACGTCAACTTTATCAATCTGCTTGAACATATTATATCCCTCAATTAGATCCCTTCTCATTGTTCTGAACACCTGAGAATGTAGGCCGAAACTACTCTGTCTGTCTTAAGACGCATTCTCGTCTCTGGAATCATCCTGGTGAACCTCCACTGGACTGCCTCCAATACAATGACATCTCTCCTTAAGTAAGGAGACCAGAACTGTACACAGGGCTCCAGGTGTGGACTCACTAATGCCTTGCATAGTTGCAGCAACCTTCTTTTGTATTTGTATACTCTCTTTCTTGAGCAACAAATGCCAAAATTCCATTTCCCTGCCTTAATACCTGCTGTACCTGCTTACTGAGTTTCTGTGATTCATAAAACTAAAAAAAATGAAGGTTTCAATGCTGTTAAAATGAAATCCATCCAAGTAAAATTAAAATAATGATAAGAGGACATTAATAGAAAATGAAAACATTTTTCTCTCTCTGGAGAGCAATATTGAACAGGCTTCACATAACAATGTTATTTGTGAGCTTGGATTCTATACTGGAGGAATGCTGCGCAAGTTTTAAGTTTGAATTGTACACCTATACCGTGTGTAGTGAGAAGGACAAGACGTGGGTTTTAATCTAATAATTTTCTGTGTTCTTCTGTTATAAATATACATAGGCATCCGCTTGTGAGCATTTTCAGTAATTGAATACCACAGTAAAGAGAATGAAAATTTATCTCACCCTGGAATCTGAATTGTCCAGTATCACCATCAACTGGGATCATAACACTTGTCATTTCAAAGGCCAAACCTGATATTACCACTCGATTCCTCAACTAAAATGGAATTTGATTCATTCAATTGTCATACATGAATGACCTTGATAGAGTGTTGTAAATTATAAAGTGAAACAAAATAGCCCTTCACCATTTTTCTTGTAAAGCAAATCCATCATATTCGATTGTTGTAGTGGTATAAAACACTAGTAAGTCACACATTGCAAAGTCCTCCTGAATGTGAGCCAGACATTTACATAGATCTGTGGTTAACCTCAAGAGGCAACCCAATCTTGTATTTGTTTCCTTTTTAGGCCACTTTTCTGACAACAAAGACTTCACCAGTCTCCTTAAACAGCTGAGATCAGACTAATTACAAAGCTCTATTTTGTCCATAACCTACCCTTGATCAATGCTAAAGAAGATAGACTAGCATTTAAATAAAATTGTATTTATAGAGTCATAGAGTGATACAACACGAAACAGACCTTTCAGTCCAATTAGTCCATGCTGACCATAATCCCAAACTAAAGTAGTCCTGCCTGCCTCCTGCGCTCGGCCATATCCCTCCATTCATGTACTTACCTGGATGTCTTTTAAAAAGTGAAACTGTACCCGCATCCACCAATTCTACTGGAAGTTCATTCCACATATGAACAATCCTCTGTATAAAAATATTGCCCCTCATTTCCTTTTTAAATCTTTTTCCTCTCATCTTAAAACAATGCCCCATAATTTTGAAATCCTCCACAGTAGGGAAAAGACATTTGGCGTTCACCTTATCTAGATCCCTCATTATTTTATAAACATTCATCGGGTGACCCCGAAACCTCCTAAGATCCAGTGAAAAAAGCCCCAGTCTATTCTCACCTTAAATCTCAAAACCTCCATTTCTGGCAACATCCTGGTAATTCTTTTCTGAACCCTCTCCAGCTTAATAATATCCTTCCTTGAACACCGACCAGAATTGGACACAACAGTGTAGAAGAGGCCTCACCAATATCCTGTACAACTTCAACATGGCATTCCAACTCTTCTCCTCAAAGGTCTGAGTCATGAAACACCTTCTTAACTACCGAAAGAACTACAGATGCTGTAAATCACGAACAAAAACAAAGTTGCTGTCAAATCTCAGGAAGTCTGGCAGCTTCTTTGAAGGAAAAAACAAAGTTAACGTTTCAGGTCCGGTGACCTTTCCTCAAAACTGGCATTTCCCCTCTTTGCTGTGCACTGTACCACCGATTTTGGTATCATCTGCAAACTTACTAACCAGGCCTTCTATATTCTCATCTAAATCATTTGTATAAACGACAACCAAAAGCAGACCCAGCAATGATCCCTGTGGAACACCGCTGGCAACAGGCCTCCAGTATGGAAAACTTCCTTGCATCACCACTCTCCATCTCCTGCCTTTTATCCAATTTTGTTTAGTTTCTACTTAATTAATATTCCAGTAATAAACATCCCTGATGATCTGCGGAACGGTCACCGCACCCGAAACGTTAACACTGTTTTTGTTTTCCGTCACAGATGTTGCCAGACCCGGTGAGCTATTCCAGCAACTTTGTTTTCGTTCCTGATGAGCTGCGACTTTGTACTTGACTGATTTCCAACATCAAAAGTTCTAAAGGTTGGAAGAGATTGGTTTACCTTGACTTCCTAGCTTGAAAATGTGCCTTTTATGCAAAGAAACTGTACTCTGGGACAGTGGTTTTGCAGATTTACCTGCAGGTCCAGCTGTGAATCGGAGTTGAAGTAGTTGCAAGCACTGATGAATAGGCAGCTATTTAGCCTCTGGATGGAATCCTGTGGAAGCGACGAGGGTCTAGGTCATTGACTCGAGAACTGATGAGGGAACGGCTTGCCCCAACCAGCTTCCCTTCAGGGGAGCGCCAGCCTCAGGTCGCTCCCCTCAAGGGGTACGTCATCCTGACCTTGCTCCTCTCATGCGTAGGCAGCTACATCTTTCTCCCCTCTGGCACATAATAGACCGGCGGCAAACCTGGTGGGATGCCACTTTCCATGAGCGGTTGGCTAACCAGAACCCAGCAGGTGTAGTAAGCAGCAGTGTCACTTGGGAGGTGATGATCTCTGTTACCATTGGCAACCAACCTACGATTATTGCTCGATCTCGGGCCAGGATTGAGTGAAACACCATTAGCACGCCACTTCCCCTTCTTGATGTTGCACATTGAATGCCTTTGAAAGCCTGTTACATTTCTTAATGGTGACACCCCTGCCCACTGTTGAGTCAATACCAGTTGTTGTGGGATGATGTATGTGTACGTCAGTTGCTCAATTGGGGACTTTAACTCGCAATGAAGTTGGGAAGTTATGCACAAGTCTTCTCACCATGGATTTAATCTGGCTCTAAGCAGAATTGTAGGTGGTGCCATCCTTCCACCTGATTAAATGTCCTCTATTTTCAAACTTGCCACAAGGGAAAGTACAAAATCCCGCTGTTTTTGTTATCAATTCATGGTTTTTAATTTTGCAATCAGTGTCGTAAGCAGCAGATTAGTTCAGTCCTTGTGAAATTGAAGGCAATGCAACACTTTAATTGGTCACTTTTTAACATGGTAGGTTCTCAGACTGAGGAAATGGTGAATGTTGTTGATCTTTAATGCAATATAATGGAGGAGAGAAAAATCTGGACTACAGAGCCCACAGGAAGAAAATTATAATCTGTCAGTGCTGCCTCCATTAGAACAATGCCAAGTAAATACCCGTCCCCATATCGAACAATAGAAGTTTCCTGCATATCAGAACATACCCATTGAGTGGGGAACTGATGAATAATGCAGGAGCACCATCGGATTGAAATACTTTTATTCTAAGAATTTCAGAACATGCTGAGATTTTTATAGCAAGCAATACTTGTGCTGGAATATTCTTTTAATGTCAAAATGCTGCAACAGTTTGGAAGAACCAATATTAAATGGATATTATTGCAGATAATATATGTGAATTAAATAAAATTGTTTGCTTAAAGTATTTTGTAATTCAAATTGAATGTCGCATTTTTGTATCTTTGTTGTCTTCTGTTTCTACTTTTTCTTATTTTTATAGAGCAGGTATTGTCCTGGTCACTTGTAATGCTGCCAATTCAAGATTAACTACATGGATGGTCTCTATCAGTTGCTTCATCCCCGATGTCAGATTGCAATCCTGAATCCAAGATTGTCACTTCATCTTTCAATTCTGTGTATAATCAAAGTCTGAGATCAACAGCTTTCATTTTACTATCTGGAAGTCAATCAGTGCAGATTTTGTTTGTAAACCAGCGTTCTGTATGTAAAACTGCTTCGTTTAATTAGATTAGATAGTTAAGATTCATTTTAATGAAATGAATCATAACTAAGCTTCATCTCTTCCTCATTCTGAACACATGGTATGTCACGCAATGGCAATTCACTTTTGCATTGGTGCCGGTTCAAACCATGTGTATTCCAACTACAGATTGATACAGATGAAATTGTACCATTTCCTTTTTAGTACCATTCTCACCATACAGTGTTTCTGTTCATTACGTTTCTGTGTACAGTTCTGAACCAGTCCCCTTGCCCCTGAGCTTGCCAAATGTCTCAATGTTGTCGTGACATTGTCAAAGAATTCATTTCTTGGTAGATTCAGAGATAAATTAATGTAAACTAGTATGTGTTAATGCCTCTGCTGTAATTGGGCGAAACACTCAGGCCATTGTCTTAATTTTTCTCTCTTGTATTTATATTGAAATGTTGACCATGCCATTTGCTCCACTTACTGGAATTGGACTTGTTACAGAAGTGCTGAACGTCAACTTGCCAAATACAATTGAATGAAAAGTATGAGGCCAATCAGTCTCTTGAAACACTTTCTCTATGCAATCAACATAACAACATTCATTGACAATGAAAAATTACGTACGTGCATAAGAAGATTAGATTTGAAACAGAGATTTGTGAATATGAATGGAGCTATATATGTCCCCATCTCAGGCACCCACCTCAAGTTCACCTGGACTATCTACAACACCTCTGTCACCTTCCTGGACCTCTCTGTCTCCATCTCAGGTAACCACCCAGAAACCGATATCCATTTCAAGCCCACCGACTCCCACAGCTACCTAGAATACACCACCTCCCACCCACCTTCCTGCAAAAATTCCATCCCCTATTCCCAATTCCTTCACCTCCGCCTCATCTGCTCCCAGGATGAGGCATTCCATTCCCGTACACGTCAGATGTCCTCGTTTTTCAACGACCGCAACCCCCCACCCCCCACCCAACCACACACAGTGGTCAAGAACCATGTCTCCCACATTTCCTGCAACTCATCCCTCACACCCCATCCCCGCAATAAGCACCAAAAGAGAACCCCCTCATCCTCTCATACCACCCTACCAACCCCTGGATACAACGCATCATCCTCCAACACTTCCACCATCTGCAATCTGACCTCACCACCAAAGACATTTTTCCATCCCCACCCTTGTCTACTTTCTGGAGAGACCACTCTCTCCATGACTCCCTTGTCGGCTCCACGCTTCCCTCCAACCCCACCACACCCGACATTTTCCCTGCAACTGCAGGAAGTGCTACACGTGCCCCCATACCTCCTCCCTCACCCCCATCCCAGGCCCCAAGAAGACTTTCCACATCAAGCAGATGTTCAACTGCACATCTACCAATGTGGTATACTGCATCCGCTGTACCCGTTGTGGACTCCTCAACATCGGGGAAACCAAGGAGAGACTTAAGTGTTCTGCAAAGCAGTCCCTATGCTCGGTTCACAACAAACAACTGCACCTCCCAGTCGCGAACAATTTCAACTTCCCCTCCTATTCCTTCGACGACATGTCCATCCTGGGCCTCCTGCAGTGCCACAACAATGCCACCCGAAGGTTGCAGCAACAGCAACTCATATTCTGCTTGGGAACCCTGCAGCCCAATAATATCAATGTGGATTTCACAAGCTTCAAAATCTCCCCTCCCCCTACTGCATCCCAAAACAAGCCCAGCTCGTCCCCGCCTCCCTCACCTGTTCTTTCTCTCACCTATCCCCTCCTCCCACCTCAAACCACACCCCCATTTCCTTCCTACTAACCTCGCCCCTTGACCTGTCCGTCCTCCCTGAACTGTCCTATCCCCTCCCTACCACCCCACCCACACTCACCTCTACTAGCTCCACCTCTTCAACTTGTCTGTCTCCTCTCCAACTATCTTCCCCTCTATCCATCTTCGATCCACCTCCCCCACTCTCCCTATTTATTTCAGAATCCTCTCCCCCTCCCCCTTTTCTGATGAGGGGTCTCGGCCCAACATGTAAGCTTTTGTGCTCCTAAGATGCTGCTTGGCCTGCTGCGTTCATCCAGCTGCACACTTTGTTATCTCTATATCACGTAACAACCTCATTGAGTGAGTTCTAGAGCGAATTGTGCAGGGTAGACTTCGGGTTTATCATTCTAACTTGCCAGTCCTGAAAGATGAAACTTGGTTTGTGTTGGATGTTTGTTTTAATAGCTATGAAAGATATCCTGAAAGGATATGTCAAATCTTTTGTTGAGAATTTTACCCATTTAGTCACTCTAATCTTTTTCCTTTTTTAAAGTTTCCTTGGTAGTCATAAATTTCAAATATCTGCACAATTTTATTTGGCTTTGTATTGGTTCTCTGAGATTCTCTGTTAATGGCTCCGTGACCTGCTAGCTCATTACAAAATTTATCATTGATGTGCCTGTAACAAAATCTTTAGTCTTGTACTATATATTCCCAATTTCAGGATAAAGTCCAGAGAGACCTTTTAAAGGAAAGGGGTTTCGAAAGAAAACTTCAGTTCCATCGATCAAAGTCATGAATAGTTGATAAATTATTTGCATTTCATATTTCCAGAACCTAACCCGGAAGAGAGAGCCCAGAGAATTGCCAAAGCTGTCCTCAAACAGTCAATAGAAGTGAAGGAAAATTGGGAGCAATTGAAAACCCATGCAAGCAACTGGCAGAAACAGGTGGAAAAGGCATTGGAGAAACTTCAAGAACTGCAGAAAGCTCTGGATGATCTTGAGGCTCGTGATAACAGCTGAGGGGGTCCACACTGATTGGCAACCTGTGGATGACCTGCTTATTGACTCATTGCAGGATCACATTGATAAAACCAGACTAAGTGCAATTACATTACACTTCACTTATGAACAGATGTAACCGCAATGTTGTATCGAGACGATCAGTAATATGAGTACTTTAGTAATATTGATTGAATGGTTGTTAACTTAATTTGCAAATTAAAACTTAGTTGAGCATGCCTTCTGATGATATCACATCGGTAATATTAGTATAATTGAGGATTCTATTAGTCAGTGACATCAGCTGAGTTATCTGCTTGTTGCTATGTTATCAGGATTAAAGGTAAAGTCTTAGCACGCCATTTGGCCACTCCTTAGAGAGAGACAACTGGTTATGATTTAACCTGAAGATCACCATGCCTCGGGCAAGTAGACGGGTTGAGGCAAAGATCCTTTGTGGTAAGCTCACTGGTGTGGCAATTGAGCCCTCTCTGCAGGGCATCACTTTGCATCACAAACCAACCGTTCAGCCAACTGAATTTGAATGGAGTTTAGGATTGTAGAGTAATCCATGCAATTGTATTTTTTTGAATGAATGTTTCTAACTGGGACTCTCTCACTGGCAAACTTTTTAAAAGCCAGCTCAGCCATACAGGTTAGATAAGTTCCTGATCTCAGCTGAATTTTTTGATCTGGGGTGGGTCAGCGTTAGGAGTTCAGTGATTGGAATGAATTCTCATTAAATTAGCGAGAGGGATACTACACGTGAATAGACCAATGTTTTGAAAAGAGCATGAGATACGAGCAAAAGTTTAATTGATGGAGAAGACCAGCCACAATCATCATCAACGGTGGAGCAGGCTTGAGCAGCCATGCAACATTGTGCTGCCGCTATTTGACTTGCTCCGTGAAGAGGAAGGAAAAGGGTCAAAGTTTCAAAAATGCTGAAGACCACATCATTCTACAACCTCAAAATTTGATTGTGTTCAGCATATTATCAGTACTGGTACCCCTCTTTCCTGGTCTATCATCTCAGCAGCTCTACTCTGCCCAAAAGCTGGTTACCAGTGACATTTTTGAAGGCTCTTCCCAAGTCTGAAAATCATTTTTGTTACGTAGAATCAGAGTTGGCGTGTGGAAGGAGGTCTTCTGGCATATCACAGCTCTTTGAAATAACTCCCCAATTCATCCCCGTCTGCTGTGCAATGTCTTTAACCACTTTATATCTCTTTAATGGAGGCAAAGTTTTGAAGGCATCTGAAAGGAGTATTAACGATCCCAGAATACAACTGAGCCTTATTAAGTTCTTAGTTCTGATGATCAAGAGCTTGATCAAAGAGGATTGTTTTAAAAAGTGCCTTAAAAGAGGAAAGGTACAGCGGCTAAGAGGTGGAGGAAGTCTCTTGTTGGGTTTGACGCCTACACAATTAAATGTTTGACAACCAGTCGTGGGCCATTTAAAATCAAGAGTGGGCAAGAGGACATAATTAGACGAGTGCAGATATCCTGAAGTATGGTTGGACTGGTGGAGATTACCAAAATAGCGATAGGCGTAGCCAAGGAACGATGTGTAAACAAAAATGAGAATTTAATAAAATTACTGTTAATAGTATCAGTGAGTTAGAAAGTACAGAGAATAGGATTTGTTTCAAGATGAGACTCAGGCAGTGGAGTTTTAGATGGCCTCATAACACTCTTGGTCACCTGTAGAGAGTTATTATCTGACACTCCACTCAGGCCAATTCTATGATCTTTTGATCTTTCTGCTTATAAATTGTGTGTCTGTGTGGTCACCTCACTAACTGCACCTGGTGAAGATGGCTGCACTCCAAAAGCTTGTGTGATTTCAAATGAACCAGTTGGACTACAAGCTGGTGTCATGTGACTTCTGACTTCAAACAGTTATAGAATATGTTTTCAATCCTACCTTGACTTGATAATAAGACATCTTCCTAAAATTTATAAAATGAGAAGTATGTCTAACCCTGAGCCTTAGAGTGTTTTAGATGCCATGGGCAAATGTGGGACTCCAGCAGGGAATGCATTGGAAATAGAGATAATGGGAACTGCAGATGCTGGAGATTCCAAGATAATAAAATGTGAGGCTGGATGAACACAGCAGGCCAAGCAGCATCTCAGGAGCACAAAAGCTGACGTTTCGGGCCTAGACCCTTCATCAGAGAGGGGGATGGGGGGAGGGAACTGGAATAAATAGGGAGAGAGGGGGAGGCGGACCGAGGATGGAGAGTAAAGAAGATAGGTGGAGAGGGGATAGGTCAGTCCAGGGAAGACGGACAGGTCAAGGAGGTGGGATGAGGTGAGTAGGTAGCTGGGGGTGCGGCTTGGGGTGGGAGGAAGGGATGGGTGAGAGGAAGAACCGGTTAGGGAGGCAGAGACAGGTTGGACTGGTTTTGGGATGCAGTGGGTGGGGGGGAAGAGCTGGGCTGGTTGTGTGGTGCAGTGGGGGGAGGGGATGAACTGGGCTGGTTTAGGGATGCAGTAGGGGAAGGGGAGATTTTGAAACTGGTGAAGTCCACATTGATACCATATGGCTGCAGGGTTCCCAGGCGGAATATGAGTTGCTGTTCCTGCAACCTTCGGGTGGCATCATTGTGGCACTGCAGGAGGCCCATGATGGACATGTCATCAAGAGAATGGGAGGGGGAGTGGAAATGGTTTGCGACTGGGAGGTGCAGTTGTTTGTTGCGAACTGAGCGGAGGTGTTCTGCAAAGCGGTCCCCAAGCCTCCGCTTGGTTTCCCCAATGTCGAGGAAGCCGCACCGGGTACAGTGGATGCAGTATACCACATTGGCAGATGTGCAGGTGAACCTCTGCTTAATGTGGAATGTCATCTTGGGGCCTGGGATGGGGGTGAGGGAGGAGGTGTGGGGACAAGTGTAGCATTTCCTGCGGTTGCAGGGGAAGGTGCCGGGTGTGGTGGGGTTGGAGGGCAGTGTGGAGCGAACAAGGGAGTCACGGAGAGAGTGGTCTCTCCGGAAAGCAGACAGGGGAGGGGATGGAAAAATGTCTTGGGTGGTGGGGTCGGATTGTAAATGGCGGAAGTGTCGGAGGATAATGCGTTGTATCCGGAGGTTGGTAGGGTGGTGTGTGAGAACGAGGGGGATCCTCTTGGGGCGGTTGTGGCGGGGGCGGGGTGTGAGGGATGTGTCGCGGGAAATGCGGGAGACGCGGTCAAGGGCGTTCTCAATCACCGTGGGGGGAAAGTTGCGGTCCTTAAAGAACTTGGACATCTGGGATGTGCGGGAGTGGAATGTCTTATCGTGGGAGCAGATGCGGCGGACGCGGAGGAATTGGGAATAGGGGATGGAATTTTTGCAGGAGGGTGGGTGGGAGGAGGTGTATTCTAGGTAGCTGTGGGAGTCGGTGGGCTTGAAATGGACATCAGTTACAAGCTGGTTGCCTGACATGGAGACTGAGAGGTCCAGGAAGGTGAGGGATGTGCTGGAGATGGCCCAGGTGAACTGAAGGTTGGGGTGGAAGGTGTTGGTGAAGTGGATGAACTGTTCGAGCTCCTCTGGGGAGCAAGAGGCGGCGCCGATACAGTCATCAATGTACCGGAGGAAGAGGTGGGGTTTTGGGCCTGTGTAGGTGCGGAAGAGGGACTGTTCCACGTAACCTACAAAGAGGCAGGCATAGCTGGGGCCCATGCGGGTGCCCATGGCCACCCCCTTAGTCTGTAGGAAGTGGGAGGAGTCAAAAGAGAAGTTGTTGAGTGTGAGGACGAGTTCAGCTAGGCGGATGAGAGTGTCGGTGGAGGGGGCCTGGTCGGGCCTGCGGGACAGGAAGAAGCGGAGGGCCTTGAGGCCATCTCCATGCGGAACCTTAAAGAACTTGGACATCTGGGATGTGCGGGAGTGGAATGTCTTATCGTGGGAGCATCCCTAAACCAGCCCAGTTCATCCCCTCCCGCCACTGCACCACACAACCAGCCCAGCTCTTCCCCCCGACCCACTGCATCCCAAAACCAGTCCAACCTGTCTCTGCCTCCCTAACCGGTTCTTCCTCTCACCCATCCCTTCCTCCCAGCCCAAGCCGCACCCCCAGCTACCTACTAACCTCATCCCACCTCCTTGACCTGTCCGTCTTCCCTGGACTGACCTATCCCCTCCCTACCTCCCCACCTACACCCTCTCCACCTATCTTCTTTACTCTCCATCCTCTGTCCGCCTCCCACTCTCTCCCTATTTATTCCAGTTCCCTCCCCCCATCCCCCTCTCTGATGAAGGGTCTAGGCCCGAAACGTCAGCTTTTGTGCTCCTGAGATGCTGCTTGTCCTGCTGTGTTCATCCAGCCTCACATTTTCTTATCAATGCATTGGAATTGTCAGGTCCAGAAGTGAAGTAGTTCCAGATGAAGGTTTCACTGCTAATGAGCCAAGACAAGAGACAGGTAGGCAGTATTAAAAAGATGTAAAGAGACAGCTTTTGGGATTGCATGAATGTGTGGTCGGACCACAAACAGTGGTCTTCCCAGTTTTAAATTGTTGTCTCCACATAGTTCCACAACTTCATGTTCTGTTCAAAGGGCATTACTGACAAGAACGCAGAAGTTAGCTTGTCAATATATCTTGATTTTCCCACCATGTTCTCCAATTATGAACACCACATGTGCACTGTACAAAGTGAACCATTCAAACCTTAAAAGGAAATGTTCAAATTGTGGAATATAAAGTTAAATTTATTTTATTGAAAATTTAAATAAATTACATGAGGGTTTGACCAAGACCGAAAGGAATTAGATGGAACACCAGCTGAATAAAACAAGCAGTAGTAAGGTGGTATTAGCTGGATGTTCCTGAAGAAAGAACGCAGCCAACCTTTCTTCCATAAGGGGGATTAATTGTGTGGTGTCAGACACAGTTGACTAAATCATTCCTTCTGTCTTTACTGTCTGACTGTACTATGGTTGTAATATTTCCTTTTTAAAAGGCTCAGGGTTAGACATATTTCTTATTTTACAAATTTTAGGAAGTTGTCTTATTATCAAGTCAAGGTAGGATTGAAAACATATTCTATAACTGTTTGAAGTCAGAAGTCACATGACACCAGCTTGTAGTCCAACAGGCTCATTTCAAGTCACACAAGCTTTTGGAGTGCAGCCCCTTCATCAGGTGCAGTTAGTGAGGTGACCACACAGACACACAGTTTATAAGCAGAAAGATCAAAAGATCATAGAATTGGCCTGAGTGGAGTGTCAGATAATAACTCTCTGCAGGTGACCAAGAGTGTTAGAGGCAAGTAAAGTGTTTATAAAGTCAATGTCAGTGCTGTGCTGTCATGATAATCAGGCAGCGCAACAGGAATGTACAAAAGGTGACATCTCAGGTCAGACTCTGACTTGTAGTTTAGAGGCTTGTGTTCAGAATCTGTCTTAGAGTTTTAAGCTTTATTTCCAAAGCAGGAATTTATAAGATACCACACTGACTGTAACTACAAGTTGTGTGTTTCTTCAACAAAACATCTGCAAATAAACAGACATCCTGGATGAAGACTTATTATCTGACACTCCACTCACACCAGTTGTACGATCTTTTGATCTGTCTGCTTATAAATTGTGTGTCTGTGTGTTTTCCTCTCTGACTGCACCTGATGAAGGGACTGCATTCCAAAAGCTTGTGTGATTTCAAATAAACCTGTCAGATTATAACCTGATGCCATGTGGCTTCTGACTTTGTCCATCCCAGTCCAACACCAGCACCTCCATATTGTAAGTGTTTGGAACCAAGTCAGTGCAACAGGTATATGTCGAACATTTGACTTCGAAAGGATGCCTAGTGCTGAAAAGTTCATTAATAACAAAGGATTTCTCCATTATGCCATCTATCGTAACATGCTGCGTCTCACAGTCATAATGAAAGGATGCCCACTTCAATTTAGCAGCGCCAAGAACAGTTATGGACATTTTTAGCATGGGAGGAGGCCCTTCAGCCTATTTTATCTGTACCAGCTCTCTCCCAGAGCAACAAAATTAATCCTTTTCTCGAACTCATTCCACCTATTTCACAGAATTGAAATATATAGGTACATACTTAGGACATTTTAACATCAAGTGAGCAGTTCTCGCACTTCACCTTGTCACTAAAAATTGAAAACGTGACTTACAAAGAGTGAGTTTTTATTTTGTTCTGTTGTGATGATGAAGAAGATGCAAGTCCAAGTGCTGGAACTGGCCTCTTGAACTTAGAAACTTTTAAATGTGTATAAAATGAATTCTGTGCGCATCTACTAAAAGCAGCTTTATGGAAGGATAAGGTGCCAAAGAAGATTTGGTGTATTGTACTTTACCCTATTATACTCCAACCTGTGAAAACAGAACTCTACGACTGTGAGTGTTGAGTTCTGAGAGGTTGCTATCTTGTTTGAATTTACATTGCTCAGTAGAGGCCTATTTTCCCAACAGCAAAATTGGCAATCCAGAAAGAAATGGATATTGGTTTCTCGCATTTGTTAGCTCTAAGTGTCTGTGTAAAGTTTGAGTACAGTTTCCTTATGTACAGGTGCTTAACCTGCTTTTACAGTTTGAACATTTATTATGCTAATGAAAATTTTTTGAATGGTTTCACCTCCAGTTTTCTTCTTTATGCCTATTTGGTATTTTTTCAGGGTAAGGACGACCTGCAAAATCTGACATTGGGTTTTGAAAGACATCAGCCTTTATTTTAGAGAGATAATGGGAACTGCAGATGCTCGAGAATGTGAGATAACAACGTGTGGAGCTGGATGAACACAGCAGACCAAGCAGCATCTCAGGAGCACAAAATCTGACGTTTCGGGCCTCGACCCTTCATCAGAAAAGGGGGAGGTGGAGAGGGTTCTGAAATAAATAGGGAGAGGGGGGAGGCGAATTGAAGATGGATAGAGGAGAAGATGGTGGAGAGGAGAGTATGGGTGGGGAGGTAGGGAGGGGTTAGGTCAGTCTGGGGAGGCCGGACAGGTCAAGGGGGCGGGATGAGGTTAGTAGGTAAGAAATGGGGGTGCAGCATGAGGTGGGGGGCGCGGATAGGTGAGAGGAAGAATAGGTTAGGGAGGCAGGGACGAGCTGGGCTGGTTTTGGGATGCAGTGGGAGGACCGGAGATGTTGAAGCTTGTGAAATCCACATTGATACCATTGGGCTGCAGGGTTCCCAAGCGGACGATGAGTTGCTGTTCCTGCAACCTTCGGGTGGCATCATTATGGCACTGCAGGAGGCCCAGGATGGACATGTCATCTAAGGATTGGGAGGGGGAGTTGAAATGGTTCGTGACTGGGAGGTGCAGTTGTTTCTTGCAAACTGAGCATAGGAGTTCTGCAATGCAGTCCCCAAGCCTCCGCATCGTTTCCCCAATGCAGAGGAAGCCACAACGGGTACAGCGGATGTTTTGGATGTTTCTTAAGCATTGATTTTCATTCAAAGTTGGTTGGATTTTGCTGAAGCAATAGACATAACTCACTCTGACGTAGACAATGCCAGAGATAACGTTTCGGGTCCTGTGACCCTTCCTCAGATCTCACTCTTCACTGATGCTGCCAGACCTGCTGAGCTTTTCCAGCAACTTCTGCTTTTGTTCCTGATTTACAGTGCCCACAGCTCTTTTGTTTTTTATGACACAGACAAAACTTGATCTCTGCAGGTAGCATGATGCTGCATCCTCCAACTTCCCTGTCTTTTTGTGATGTAATATTGTCTTTTTAGGGCAGAAGTGGCTTTTTTTTTTGTTTGTTTTAACTTCTGCACATACTTTCTTTGCAGGTTAAAAGTCTACACCTTTTTCAGTTCACTGCAGTGCTGCATAATGAAGACATTCAACATTCTTTTTTTAAAAAAGCAGAAAATCAGTGTTGTTTGTTTTCCAAAATGTGATGTGCAAGTGCAACACTTAACAGTGTGTTCATCAAACTATTGTTTCCTTTGATATTTGTGTTGCAGAAATTTCTAGAACCATTTCATATATATTTTTCTTGATATATTTTAGCAGCTTTCCTGGAGCAAGTCTGTTTTCCTCAGGATGAGATGACTTTCAGACGTACTTCCTTTATTGTGAGATTTAATTGGGGTAAAATGAGGAGGATTTTTATTCACTGAGACACACATGACTATATATTGAAAGCATTGGAAAATGCATCCTGTTAGGACTGTCATATTATCTGGTGTTTGTACCAGGCTTTCTGATTAACTGCAAGTGATTAAGGATGCTAATGGATGCTATATGTTATTACAAAAGGAAATGAACATACAAGTAAGGATTTTATGCCACAGTTATACATAGCATTGAAGCCGTACCTCAATTATGGCATATAATATAAGTTGCCTCATTTAAGGAGGCAGTTCAGATTTAGGTTTACAAGAACAATACTTGTAATTAATGGGTTGTCTTATGAAGTAAGATCAGAAGGACTGGGAAGGATTAGAAGGACCTCCTCACTTATACTCTCCTCTCTACCTATCTTCTTTTCTCTCTATCTTCAGTCTGCCTCCCCCTCTCTCCCTATTTATTCCAGTTCCCTCCCCCCATCCCCCTCTCTGATGAAGGGTCTAGGCCCGAGACATCAGCTTTTGTGCTCCTGAGATGCTGCTTGGCCTGCTGTGTTCATCCAGCTCCACACTTTGTTATCTTAGAAGGACTGGACTTGTTTTTGCTGAAATTGAGAAGAGTAAGGAGGTGATTTCCTTGAACTATATATGATTCTGAATGGTCTTCACAAGGAATATGTAGAAAGATTTTTCCTATACTTTGGCGAGCGCAGAACGAGGGACACATGCAAAATTTGAAGTTGCCACTCGAGGACAGATGAGCAGAGCATTTTTTCTCTGATAGTTGTATGACATTGGAAGTAGCTGCCTCCTAAGATGATAGAGTTGGGGTCATTGAATATTTTAAGGTGGACTTCGATTCTTGTAAGGCAGGGAAAAGGCCTCTATTAGTTGTAGTCATACCAAGCACAAAGGAAAACTTTTGTGGTTGTTAGACATAGTCATCTCACCTCCAGGACATCTCTGTAGGAGTTCCTCAGGGCAGTGTCCAGGGCCAAACATCTGTGCTGCTTCAGCTTCCTTCTATAAAGTCAGAAGTGGGAATGTTTGCTGATGACTGCACAATGTTCAGGACCATTTCCAACTCCGTAGACAATAAAGCAGTCCATGTTCAAATGTGGCAAGACCAAATATATTATCCAGGCTTAGGCTGATACAGTGCTAGGTAACATTTGCACCACACAAGTGCCAAGCAATGGCCATCTCCAACAAGGGAGAATTTAGCCATCATCTCTCGACATTTAATGCTGTTACCACCGCTGAATCCCCCACCATCAACACCACGGGTGTTACTGTTGACCAGAAACTGAACAAGATCAGCTACATAAATACTATCGATTCAAAAGCTGGCCACCTTGTTGTGTGCAGATGATTTTCATCACTCCATTTTTACCAAGATTTGACAGTGGAAATTTGGGATTTGCCATATTTCTGAAGAGTCAAACGGCAGCATGCTTTTCTTTTCGTGAATTCTTTGCAATTTATTGCATTAAAAACTCCTATTGCCAGAAAAAGAAATTATGTGGCTAAGCGACTTTCTTCCAATGTCTTGTGAGAAGTGCCATTCAGAGGTGGTTACATTCTTACCTTGTGATCAGTCGGGATCAGTCGGGCTGGATATGAGATGAGGCTGGTGGTGGGAAGATTTTGAAGCAGGTACTTCAGAGAAGGCAGCCCCAACCCATTCAGCCTCTCCCTACAGTCAGACTCTCCAACCCTGGCAATGTTCTTGTAAATCTTTTCTGAACCCTTTCAAATTTCACGATAACTTTGCAAAAGCAAGGAAACCTGAATTGAGTGCAGTATTCCAAAAATGGCCAAACCAATGTCCTTTGTAGCTGCAACGTGACTTCCCAACTTCTATATTGAGTGCTGTGACCAACAAAAGCAAGCATATTAAACGCCTTCTTCACTACCTGCAACTCCACTTTCAAGGAACTCTGAACCTGCACCCCAAGTTTGTTTGGCGACACTGCCGAGGACCTTACCATTAAGTGTATAAGTTCTGCCCTGATGTGCCCAACCAAAACCTAAAACCCTTTCCACATTAAACCTAATTGTCTGCTATTTGCTTGGTGGTATATAAAAAAAGGGAACAGTTTCTGCTTGTTCAGGCAACCCATACCCGACATCCAGAGGTTGATTTCCTAATGGCTTGAATTGGAACTGGTTAACAGATTGAGTTTTGGGATGCCTCAGGATGTCTTTATATATGCTGTGCCTCAGGCAGGTGTCAAATTGTATTTTCAAATACAGTTCTGCATATAGATAGCATAACATAAGAAGAACAGGACTAAGTAGAATTATCCTTCAAAGCCTTGTTGAGTTGATTTGTCTGTTTTGTTACTTACTTCTACATTTATTAAATCCACTTTTTTTAAAACATTCTTTCACAGGATGAGGGCACTGCTGGCAAGGCTAACATTTGTTTCCCATCCAGGAATGGCTTGGTGGGCCATTTTGGAAGTCAGTAGAGAGTCAGCCATATTCCTGTGAATTTGAAGTCAGATACCAGAATTGCTCAGGAAAGCAGATTCCCTTCCCTCAAGAATAGATTAGTGAATTCAGTTTTCTGTTACAACAATTTGTGATAGTTTCATCGACACTGTTACTTTGAGCTCGAAATCTTCATTAATTGAATGTCATTTCCAGCAGATGCTTTTGTATTTTGTATTTAATATTAGGATGTTAGTTTTAACTTAATTTCTTATTAACATTTAATCATTAATTTCAGGACGTTTCTCAGATTTTATATGCTTCCTCTCCATTAGGCTTTTAAAGAAGAAATTGCCCCAGTCAAACAAGAAGTCAAAATATTAAATGATCTGGTCAATCAGTTATCTCCACTTGATGTCTCTTTATCTCCAAGGATTTCTCACCAGCTTGATGACCGAAATATGAGGTGGAAATTCATACAGGTAATGGTGAAAACATTTTCAAAGCCAGCCAATCTGTTGTAGAAAGCATGTACAAATAATTTGGCTTCGAACAGATGAGCAAGATAAAGAACCCTTTCAATTTAAGCAAGCAATTAATATTTTATTATCATGGTTTATAAAGTTATTCAATTTTATAATATTTCTTTTTCAAAAATACAATGTTCTGGTCTGCAGTCTGCACTTTAGAATGTATTCGCAAAACAAAATCCAAATAGTGAGAGATGTGAGCATCCAAACCACAGTCTGAAATGGTTCAGGACTGGACAATTTGAATATATTCATAATGAAGCTGCAGGTAGCAGATATTTTTCCCGATCCATCTAAAAGAATTTGGAATTGGACCATTGTGATAACTGCTGTGCACTTCAGTATTATGTATTGTTTCATATATTTTAAGCCCCTGAGAAAGACAAACTTGGATGAATTACAACAAAGATATACTTGATGCATTGAAGGGAAGAACAACATAAAATTTTATGAACTGCATGTATTTCTTTCAATTGAGCAGATTTTGATTGATGTCAGCAAAGTAGTACATGAAAATTTCCTTTATCCCATAAAGCCTCATGAAATGTTTTATTGAGCAAATTATTTCAGTCTTGTTCTGTGTCAGTAGCTCGCTTGGCCACGTAGCACAATAAAACTCCTTACTGGTTCTAGGAAGCAGACAAAAACATAAGAAATAGCACCAGGATCTGGATGTTCTACCTCTCGACCCTGACTCACCATCCTATAAGAACATGGCTGACCGCCCCAGGACTCAACTCCTCTTCCATACCAGCTTCTCAGAGCCCTCAACTTCTCTATTTCAAAAATCTTATCTACCACCTTCTTTAAATACTTTCAGTGATCTACCTTTCACAATTCTCTTGTATTCTAAACAATCACTACCTGCTGAAAGAAGAAATTCCTTTGCATCTCAGGTTTCAATAAATGTTCCCTTCTTCTGTAACTATGTCGCTGAGTTTGAGATTTCCACACTAATGGAAACATTGTCTTCACATCTAGCCTGTCAAGCCCTCTCAAAATTTTGTGTTTCAGTAAGATCACCCCTCATTCTCCTAAACTTGAATGAATAAAGACCTTCTGTGTAACCATTCTTGATAAATCATGATCCGATGAATCAGCCCGGTGAATCTCTTTTGAACTGCTTCCCATGGCTGTGTATTCTTTCTTGTATTTCTCCAAGTGTGACCTCCTCAATAGCCTGATCAGTTGCAAAAAAGCTTCCCCTTTTTTGAACTAAAACCTCCTTACAATAAAGGCCAAAATTCCATTTGCCTTCTTAATTACTTGCATCACCATAATCATGGCTCACATCAACTCCAACCTACCAAAGTGCTTTGATCCTCTGCAATTCACCTACCACTGCAACAGGTCTACAGCTGATCCCTGGCCTGACAGTCATCCTTGGAATGTCTGGATAACAAGGATACCTACATCAGGCTGTTACTTTTTGATCAGAGCTCCACCTTCCACACTGTAATTCCAAACAAACTCCTCTCTGAACTCTGAGACCTCGGCCTCAGCATCCCTCTCTGTAACAGGATTCTCGACTTCCTGACCCAGAGGCCGCAATCAGTAAGGATAGGTGACAACACTTCCTCCACCGTAAGCCTCAACGCCGGTGCCCAGCAAAGCTGCATACTCAGGCCCCTACTCTATACTCCTTATGCAATCATGACTGTGTGGTCCCAACTCTATTTATAATTTTGCTGATGACGCTTCCATTGTAGGTCGGACCTCAAACAACAATAAGTCAGATTACAGGAAAAGCAATTGAGTGCTTGCTGGCATGATGGAAAGATAACAGTCTCTCCATCAACATAAGCAAAATGAAGGAGCTGGTCATTGATTTCAGGAAGCTTGTGTCTGCAGCAATGGTGCTGAAGTGGAGATGGTTGACAGTGTCAAGTTCCTGGGAATGTTGCTCACCAACAATCTGTCCTGGTCTACCCATGTCGACGCAATGGTCAAGGTGGCTAAGGAAATTCAGCATGTCCATGAGGAACCTACCTATTTTTGTAGATGCATCCTATCTGGATGCATCACTGTGTGGTATGGCAGTTGCTGTTCCCAAGACTGCAAGAAGCTGAAGAGAATCATGAGCACAGCCCAATCCATCACGCAAACTAGCGTTCCATCCATTGACTCCATCCACACTTCCCACTGCCTTGGGAAAGCAACCAACATAATCAAAATACCCCCTCACTCTGGTTATACTCTCTTCCGTCCTCTTCTGTCAGGCAGAGGACATCAGTTTGAAAACGCGTACAAATAGATTTAAGAACAGCCTCTATTCTGTTGTGACTTTTGAACGGACCTCTCAAATGTTAATTCTGATCTCTCTCTCTCAGCATCTTCTCTGTGGCTGTAACACTGTATTCTGCACGTTGTACGGTATGATTTGCCTCTACAGCATGCAAATCAACACTTTTCACAGTATCTGAGTACATGTGACAGCAATAAATCAATCAGTCACCTGCATGCTAGTATGTGTTTCATGGACTACAGCATCCAAGTCCCCTACCCTGCAATTTTTCAGAGTCTTCCCCCTATTTAAGTAATAGTCTATCTTTTGATACTTCCTACCAAAGTGTACTTTCCTACATTAAACTCTATCTGCCAACTTTTTCCGACTTGCTCAACCTGTCTATCCCCTTGCAGATTCTTTGTCCTCATGAGAACATTCCCTCCCACTATTTTTGTAGCATCAGCAAATTTGGATGGATTTATGCCTTGTCCCCTCCTCTAAGTTATGAATGTAGATAGTAAATAATTGTAGTCCTAGGGCTGATCCGTGTGGCACTCCACTAGTTATGGCTTTCCGGCCTGATAAAGATGGTGGTTAGAAAATAATTGGCTGAACCATTGAAATGAAAAATGTGAAAAAAAAATGCATTTTCATTGTTTGTGAAATTGTCAAATTGTCGATAATAAAATATAAATATTACTGTAGTTCTTGATGAATACAGTTTATCATTGAGCTTTATGAAAATTCTGAATATAGTTCATGATTTATTATAGCATCAGTTTTCATGCATCTTTATCTGAGAATTCAGATTTTTTTGTCAAAAATTGTGCTGTGCCACACATGATATTTGCTAAATCTCTCCTGTCCCAGCAGTTCAACTTGTTCAGTTTTGACATTACTTTTGTAAGGACCCCACAGTTGAGCTACCTTGCGTTGATAGTTCACTACACACTTCTTGCAGTAAAACAAATGCTCCTCAGACCAAACTTCGGAACCCCGCCCATGGCCGACGACCTCATTGCTCCGCCCACAACCTCCACAGCCAGCAACTCCAGAGGAGACAGCCACACCGAGCCCTGCCGCATCTTCACCATCCCCCCGGACCTCCCACTGACTGAGGACGAATGGTCAGTCCTTAGTAAGGGGCTCACCTTTGTCCCCCTACAACCACACATCAACGAATACTAGTCACAGTTGGACATAGAGCAGTTTTTCCGCCGTCTTCGCCTCCATGCCTACTTCTTCAACCGGGAACCTAACCCTCCCTCCACTGACCCCTTCACCCGCTTCCAACACAAGTCCTCCTCCTGGACACCACCCCCAGGCCTCCTACCCTCCCTCGACCTCTTCATTTCCAACTGCCGTCGAGACATTAACCGCCTCAACCTCTCAACCCCTCTCACCCACTCCAACCTCTCCCCCGCAGAATGGGCAGCCCTCCGCTCCCTCCGCTCCAACCCCAACCTCACCATCAAACCCGCAGACAAGGGTAGCGCAGTGGTAGGATGGCGCACTGACCTCTACACCGCCGAGGCCAGACGCCAACTCTCCGACACCACCTCCTACCGCCCCCTCGATCATGACCCCACACCCGAGCACCAAACCATCATCTCCAACACCATTCATGACCTCATCACCTCAGGGGACCTCCCACCCACAGCCTCCAACCTCATTGTTCCCCAACCCCGCACGGCCCGTTTCTATCTCCTTCCCAAAATCCACAAACCCGCCTGCCCTGGTCGACCCATCGTCTCAGCCTGCTCCTGCCCCACCGAACTCACCTCCACCTATCTGGACTCCATTTTCTCCCCTTTGGTCCAGGAACTCCCCACCTACGTCCGTGACACCACCCACGCCCTCCACTTCCTCCAGGACTTCCAATTCCCTGGCTCCCAACACCTCATATTCACCATGGACGTCCAGTCCCTATACACCTGCATTCCGCATGCAGATGGCCTCAAGGCCCCCGCTTCTTCCTGTCCCGCAGGCCCGACCAATCCCCCTCCACCGACACTCTCATCCACCTAGCTGAACTCGTCCTCAACCTCAACAATTTCTCTTTTGACTCCTCCCACTTCCTACAGACTAAGGGGGTGGCCATGGGCACCTGCGTGGGCCCCAGCTATGCCTGCCTCTTTGTAGGTTACATGGAACAGTCCCTCTTCCGCACCTACACAGGCCCCAAACCCCACCTCTTCCTCCGGTACATTGATGACTGTATCGGCGCCGCCTCTTGCTCCCCAGAGGAGCTCGAACAGTTCATCCACTTCACCAACACCTTCCACCCCAACCTTCAGTTCACCTGGGCCATCTCCAGCACATCCCTCACCTTCCTGGACCTCTCAGTCTCCATCTCAGGCAACCAGCTTGTAACTGATGTCCATTTCAAGCCCACCGACTCCCACAGCTACCGAGAAAACACCTCCTCCCACCCACCCTCCTGCAAAAATTCCATCCCCTATTCCCAATTCCTCCGCCTCCGCCGCATCTGCTCCCATGATAAGACATTCCACTCCCGCACATCCCAGATGTCCAAGTTCTTCAAGGACCGCAACTTTCCCCCCACAGTGATCGAGAACGCCCTTGACCGCGTCTCCCGTATTTCCCGCTACACATCCCTCACACCCCGCCCCCACCCCAACCGCCCTAAGAGGATCCCCCTCATTCTCACACACCCCCCTACCAACCTCCGGATACAACGCATCATCCTCCGACAATTTCGCCATTTACAATCCGACCCCACCACCCAAGACATTTTTCCATCCCCACCCCTGTCTGTTTTCCGGAGAGATCACTCTCTCCGTGACTCACTTGTTCGCTCCACACTGCCCTCCCTCTCACCTTATGACGGTGAGTTCACTGCAATGCTTATTTCAGTGAGAGAAGCGCTTCAGAAGACAAAAATCTCAACTTTACCAAACAAATAAACTTTTGATGCTGGCTTCACTGAAATGCTTATTTCAGTGAGATAAGCAATTCAGAAGACAAAAATATCAACTTCACCAAACCACTCAACTTTTGATGCTGAGTTCACTGAAGTGCGTATTTCAGTGAGATAAGCAGTTCAGAAGATTAAAATCTCAACTTCACCAAACGATTCAACTGTCGATGCTGGGTTCACTGAAGTGCTTATTTCAGTGAGATAAGCCCATCAGAATACCAAAATCTAAACTTCACCAAACCACTCAACTTTCGATGCTGGGTTTACTGAAGTGCTTATTTCAGTGAGATAAGCACTTCAGAAGACCAAAATGACAACAACACCGAACGACTCCATCTCTGATGCTCATTTCACTGAAATGCCGATTTCAGTGAGATAAGCACTTTTTGAAGACCAAAATCTCAACTTCACCAAACGACTCAACTTTCGATGCTGGGTTCACTGACGTGCTTATTTCAGTGAGATAAGCACTTCAGAAGGACAAAATCTCAACTTCACCAAACGACTCAACTTTTGATGCTGGTTTCACTGAAATGCTTCTTTCAGTCAGATAAGCACTTCAGAAGGCCAAAATCACAACTTCACAAAACCATGCATCTTTGGATGCTGAGTTCACTGAAATGCTTATTTCAGTGAGATAAGCACTTCAGAAGGACAAAATCCCAACCTCAGCAATCGTCTCAACTTTCGATGCTGGTTTCACTGAAGTGCTTATTTCAGTGAGATAAGCACTTCAGAAGACCAATATCAAAACATTACTAAAAGACTCAACTTTTGATGCTTGATTTATCCAACTGCTTATTTCAGTGAGATAAGCTTTTCAGAAGACCAAAATCTAAACTTCACCAATCGACTCAACTTCTGATGCTGGTCTCACTGAAATGCTTCTTTCAGTCAGATATGCACTTCAGAAGGCCAAAATCTCAACTTCACCAAACCACCCAACTTTCGATGCTGGGTTCACTGAAGTGCTTCTTTCATTGAGATGAGCACTTCAGAAGACCAAAATCTAAACTTCACCAAACCACTCAAATTTTGATGTTATTTTGAATGAATTGCTTATCTCTGTGAGATAATCCCTTCAGGATGCTAAAATCCCAACCTCATCGAACGACTCAACTTTTGATGCAGGTTTTATTGAAATGCTTCTTTCAGTCAGATAAGCACTTCAGAAGTCCAAAATCCCAACTTGACCAAAACACAAAACTTATGATGCTGGGTTCACTGAAGAGCTGATTTCAGTCAGTTAAGCACTTCAGAAGGCCAAAATCATAACTTCACAAAACCACACATCTTTCGATGCTGAGTTCACTGAAGTGCTTATTTCAGTGAGATAAGCACTTCAGAATGCCAAAATCCCAACCTCAGCAATCGTCTCAACTATTGATTGTGGTTTCACTGAATTGCTTATTTCAGTGAGATAAGCACTTCAGAAGACCAATATCAAATCTTCACTAAACGACTCAACTTTTGATGCTTGATTTACCCAAATGCTTATTTCAGTGAGATAAGCTTTTCAGAAGACCAAAATCTAAACTACACCAAACCACTCAAATTTCGATGTTGTTTTGAATGATGTGCTTATCTTTGTGAGATAAGCTCTTCAGAGGGCCAAAATCCCATCCTCACCAAACGACTCAACTTTTGATGATGGTTTCACTGAAATGCTTCTTTCAGTCAGATATGCACATCAGAAGGCCAAAATCTCAACTTCACCAAACCACACAACTTTCAATCCTGGATTTACCCAAATGCTTATTTCAGTGAGATAAGCACTTAAGTAGACCAAAATCCCAACTTCACCAAACCACAAAACTTATGATGCTGGGTTCACTGAAGAGCGTATTTCTGTCAGATAAGCACTTCAGAAGGCAAAAATCACAACTTCACAAAACCACACATCTTTCGATGCTGGGTTCACTGAAGTGCTTATTTCAGAGAGATAAGCACTTCACGACGCCAAAATCCCAACCTCACCAAACGACTCAACTTTTGATGCTGGTTTCACTGAATTGCTTATTTCAGTGAGATAAGCACTTCAGAAGGCCAAAATCTAAACTTCACTAAACGACTCAACTTTTGATGCTGGTTTCACTGAAATGCTTCTTTCAGTCAGATATGCACATCAGAAGGCCAAAATCACAACATCACCAAACCACCCAACTTTCGATCCTGGATTTACCCAAATGCTTATTTCAGTGAGATAAGCACTTCAGAAGACCAAAATCTAAACTTCACCAAACCACTCAAGTTTCGATGCTGGGTTCACTGAAGTGCTTATTTCAGAGAGAGAAGCACTTCACTGCGCCAAAAATCCCAACGTCACCAAACGACTCAACTTTTGATGCTGGTTTCACTGAATTGCTTATTTCAGTGAGATAAGCACTTCAGAAGGCCAAAATCACAACTTCACAAAACCACACATCTTTCGATGCTGAGTGCACTGAAGTGCTTATTTCAGCGAGATAAGCACTTCAGAATGCCAAAATCCCAACCTCACCCAACGACTCAACATTTGATGCTGGTTTCACTGAAATGCTTCTTTGAGTCAGATATGCACATCAGAGGCCAAAATCTCAACTTCACCAAACCACCCAACTTTCGATCCTAGATTTACCCAAATGCTTATTTCAGTGCGATAAGCACTTCAGTAGACCAAAATCTAAACTTCACCAAACCACTCAACTTTTGATGCTGGGTTCACTGAAGTGCTTATTTCAGAGAGATAAGCACTTCACTACGCCAAAATCCCCACCTCACCAAACGACTCATCTTTTGATGCTGGTTTCACTGAAGTGCTTATTTCAGAGAGGTAAGCACTTCAGAAGGCCAAAATCTAAACTTCACTAAACGACTCAACTTTTGATGCTGATTTCACTGAAATGCTTCTTTCAGTCAGATATGCACATCAGAAGGCCAAAATCTCAACTTCCCCAAACCACCCAACTTTCGATCCTCGATTTACCCAAATGCTTATTTCAGTGAGATAAGCACTTCACTACGCCAAAATCTAAACTTCACCAAACCACTCAACTTTCGATGCTGGGTTCACTGAAGTGCTTATTTCAGAGAGAGAAGCACTTCACTGCGCCAAAAATCCCAACGTCACCAAACGACTCAACTTTTGATGCTGGTTTCACTGAATTGCTTATTTCAGTGAGGCAAGCACTTCAGAAGGCCAAAATCTCAACTTCACAAAACCACCCAACTTTTGATCCTGGATTTACCAAAATGCTTATTTCAGCGAGATAAGCACTTCAGAATGCCAAAATCCCAACCTCACCCAACGACTCAACTTGTGATGCTGGTTTCACTGAAATGCTTCTTTCAGTCAGATATGCACATCAGAAGTCCAAGATCTCAACATCACCAAACCACCCAACTTACGATCCTGGATTTACCCAAATGCTTATTTCAGTGAGATAATCACTTCAGAAGACCAAAATCTAAACTTCACCAAACCACTCAACTTTCGATGCTGGATTCACTGAACTGCTTATTTCAGAGAGATAAGTACTTCACTATGCCAAAAATCCCAACCTCAGCAAACGACTCAACTTTTGATGCTGGTTTCACTGAATTGCTTATTTCAGTGAGACAAGCACTTCAGAAGGCCAAAATCCCAACTTCACAAAACCCACCCATCTTTCGATCCTGGATTTACCCAAATGCTTATTTCAGTGAGATAAGCACTTCAGTAGACCAAAATCTAAACTTCACCAAACCACTCAACTTTCTATGCTGGGTTGACTGAAGTGCTTATTTCAGTGAGATAAGCACTTCACAAGTCCAAAACCCCAACTTCACCAAACCACAAAACTTATGATGCTTGTTTCACTGAAGAGCTTATTTCAGTCAGATAAGCACTTCAGAAGGCCAAAATCTCAACTTCACCAAACCACCCAACTTTCGATCCTGGATTTACCCAAATGCTTATTTCAGTGAGATAAGCACTTGAGAAGACCAAAATCTAAACTTCACCAAACCACTCAACTTTCGATGCTGCGTTCACTGAAGTGCTTATTTCAGTGAGATAAGCACTTCAGAAGTCCAAAATCCCAACTTCACCTAACCACAAAACTTATGATGCTGGTTTCACTGAATTGCTTATTTCAGTGAGATAAGCACTTCAGAAGGCCAAAATCTAAACTTCACTAAACGACTCAACTTGTGATGCTGATTTCACTGAAATGCTTCTTTCAGGCACAGGCAGGCAGGCAGACAGAGACAGGCAGGCACAGGCAGACAGTTAAACAGAGACAGTCAGGCAGGCCCAGGTCGAGAGACAGAGACAGTCAGGCAGACAGGCGGAGACAGTCAGGCAGACAGGCAGAGCCAGGCAGGCAAACCGACAGGCAGTCAGACACAGACTGTCAGACAGATACTGGCAGATGGAGACAGGCAGGCACACAGGCGGAGACAGTCAGACAGGCAGAGACAGTCAGGCAGTCAGGCAGACACAGTCAAGCAGAGACAGACAGGCAGGCAGGCAGGCAGACAGGCAGGCGGAGACAGGCAGAGACAGTCAGACGGAGGCAGGCAGAGACAGGCATACAGACAGACAGAGACAGTCAGACACAGAGAGACAGAGTCAGAGTCAGACAGAGACAGGCAGGCAGACACAGACTGTCAGACAGATATAGGCAGACGGAGACAGTCAGGCAGACAGACAGACAGGCAGGCAGGCAGAGACAGTCAGGCAGACAGGCAGAGACAGGCAGGCAGAGACAGTCAGGCAGGCAGGCAGAGACAGTCAGGCAGGCAGACAGACACAGGCATACAGACAGGCAGAGACAGTCAGGCAGGTAGAGACAGGCAGACAGGGACAGACAGGCAGACAGGCACAGGCAGACCGGCAGAGACAGTCAGGCGGACAGGCAGGCAGGCAGACAGAGACAGGCCGAGACAGTCAGGCACAGACAGGCAGGCAGACATTGACAGACAGTCAGAGACAGTCAGGCGGACAGGCAGGCAGGTAGAGACAGACAGACAGGCAGGCACAGGCAGAGACAGTCATGCGGATAGGCAGAGGCAGTCAGGCAGGCAGAGACAGGCCGAGACAGGCAGACAGAGACAGTCAGGCAGGCAGGCAGAGACAGGCAGGCACAGGCAGACAGTCAGACAGACAGAGGCAGGCAGGCAGGCACAGGCAGAGGCAGGCAGGCAGAGATAGGCCAAGACAGGCAGTCAGAGACAGTCAGGCAGACAGAGACAGGCAGGCACAGGCAGACAGTCAGACAGACAGAGGCAGGCAGGCAGGCTCAGGCAGAGACAGGCAGAGAGACAGACAGTCAGGCAGTCAGGCAGAGAGACAGTCAGGCAGAGACAGTCAGACGGAGCAGTCAGGCAGGCAGAGACAGACTGGCAGGCAGGTAGAGACAGGCAGGCAGAGACAGTCAGGCAGGCAGGCAGACTGAGACAGACAGACAGGCAGAGACAGTCAGGCAGAAAGGCAGAGACAGTCAGGCAGACAGGCAGAGACAGTCAGGCAGGCAGAGACAGGCAGACATACAGACACAAGCAGACAGACAGGCTGACAGGCAGAAACAGGCAGTCAGACACAGGCAGACTGTCAGACAGATACAGGCAGGCGGAGACAGGCACGCAGAGGCAGGCAGGCGGAGACAGGCAGAGGCAGGCAGAGAGGCAGACAGAAACAGGCAGACAGAGGCAGTCAGACACAGACAGACAATCAAACTGACACGGGCAGACAGAGACAGGCAGGCAGGCGGAGACAGGCAGATGCAGGCGGAGACAGGCAGTCAGACACAGGCAGACTGTCAGACAGTTACAGGCAGACGGAGACAGGCACGCGGAGACAGTCAGAGACAGGCAGGCAGACAGAGGCAGTCAGACACACAGACAGTCAAACCGATACAGGCAGAGATAGACAGGCAGGCGGGTGCAGGCAGAGGCAGGCAGGCAGACAGAGACAGTCAGACACAGGCAGGCAGAGGCGCAGACAGAGACAGACAGACAGAGACAAACAGACAGAGACAGTCAGGCAGACATGCAAAGAGTCAGGCAGACACCAGAGAGTCAGGCAGACATATAGACAGGCAGACAGAGGCAGGCAGGTGGGCAGAGACAGTCAGGCACAGGCAGGCAGAGACAGAGACAGTCAGGCAGAGACAGTCAGACATAGACAGAGACAGGCAGGCAGGCAGAGACAGACAGGCAGACAGATGCAGGCAGAGACAGAGAGACAAGCAGACAGATACAGGCTGTCAGACAGAGACACACAGGCAGATGGAGGCAGGCAGGCAGAGACAGTCAGACACAGGCAGAGACAGGCAGGCAGAGACAGACAGGCAGGCAGAGACAGTCAGACACAGACAAACAGAGTCAGACAGAGACAGGCAGGCAAACAGACAGACAGGCACAGGCAGATGGAGGCAAGCAGGCGGAGACAGACAGAGGCCGGCAGAGACAGTCAGATACAAGCAGGCAGTCAGACACAGACTGTCAGATAGATACAGGCAGACGGAGACAGGCAGGCAGGCAGGCAGAGACAGTCAGATAGACAGACAGACAGAGACAGTCAGTCAGACAGAGGCAGACAGAGGCAGGCAGGCAGGCAGATGCAGGCAGAGACAGAGAGACAGGAAGACAGGCAGAGGCAAGCAGACAGATACAGGCTGTCAGACAGAGACAGACAGGCAGATGGAGGCAAGCAGGCGGAGACAGACAGAGGCCGGCTGAGACAGTCAGACAGAGGCAGGCAGACAGACAGACAGAGACAGGCAGTCAGACACAGGCAGACTGTCAGACAGATACAGGCAGACAGAGACAAGCACACGGAGGCAGGCAAAGAGACAGACAGAGACAGGCAGGCAGACACAGACAGGCAGTCAGACAGAAGCAGGCAGGCAGTCAGACACAGACTGTCAGATAGATACAGGCAGACGGAGACAGGCAGAGACAGGCAGGCAGACAGACAGAGACAGACAGGCAGGCAGAGACAGTCAGACACAGAGAGACAGAGTCAGAGTCAGACAGAGACCAACGGCAGGCAGGCAGACAGACAGAGACAGGCAAGCAAACCGACAGGCAGTCAGACACAGACTGTCAGACAGATACAGTCAGACGGAGACAGGCAGGCAGACAGGCAGAGACACTCAGGCAGTCAGGCAGACACAGTCAAGCAGAGACCGTCAGGCAGACAGACAGAGACAGTCAGATACAGAGACAGGCAGGCAGACAGACAGACACAGGCAGTCAGACACAGACTGTCAGACAGATATAGGCAGACAGAGACAGTCAGGCTGACAGGCAGAGACAGGCAAGCAGAGACAGGCAGGCAGGCGGAGACAGTCAGGCGGAGACAGGCAGACAGAGGCAGGCATACAGACAGGCAGAGACAGTCAGGGAGACAGGCAGACACAGTCAGGCAGAGACAGGCAGGCAGGTGGAGACATGCAGACAGGGACAGACAGAGGCACAGGCAGAGACAGTCAGGCGGACAGGCAGAGACAGGCAGACAGTCAGGCAGGCACACAGGCGGAGACAGTCAGACAGGCAGGCAGTCAGGCAGACACAGTCAAGCAGAGACAGTCAGGCAGACAGACAGACAGTCAGGCGGAGACAGTCAGGCGGAGAGAGTCAGGCGGGCAGGCAGATACAGGCATACAGACAGACAGAGACAGTCAGACACAGAGAGACAGAATCAGAGTCAGACAGAGACCGACGGCAGGCAGGCAGGCGGAGACTGTCAGGCGGAGACTGTCAGGCACACAGGCGGTCAAGCAGAGACAGGCAGGTAGGGACAGACATAGAGACAGGCAGGCAGGTAGGGACAGACAGGCAGACAGAGACAGGCAGGCAGGTAGGGACAGACAGGCAGACAGAGACAGGCCGAGACAGTCAGGCAGACAGGCACAGGCAGACAGGCAGGCAGGTAGAGACGGGCAGACAGGGACAGGCAGAGACAGGCAAGCAGGTAGAGACGGGCAGACAGGGACAGGCAGAGACAGGCAGGCAGGTAGAGACGGGCAGACAGGGACAGACAGACAGGCAGAGGCAGAGACAGGCAGGCGGACAGGCAGAGGCAGTCAGGCAGCGACAGACAGGCAGGCAGGCACAGGCAGGAAGACAGAGACAGGCAGGCACAGGCAGACAGTCAAACAGAGACAGTCAGACAGACAGAGGCAGACAGGCGGAGACAGTCAGGCAGACGGACAGGCGGAGACAGTCAGGCAGAGACAGGCAGTCAGACATAGACTGTCAGACAGATACAGGCAGACGGAGACAGTCAAACAGACAGGCGGAGACAGTCAGGCAGAGAGACAGACAGGCTGAGACAGTCAGGCACAGTCAGGCAGGCAGGCACAGGCAGACAGGCAGGCAGGTAGAGACGGGCAGACAGGGACAGACAGACACAGGCAGAGGCAGGCAGGCAGGTAGAGACGGACAGACAGGGACAGGCAGAGACAGGCATGCAGGTAGAGACGGGCAGACAGGGACAGACAGACAGGCAGAGGCAGAGACAGGCAGGCGGACAGGCAGAGGCAGTCAGGCAGCGACAGACAGGCAGGCAGGCAGGCACAGGCAGGCACAGGCAGACAGTCAAACAGAGACAGGCAGACAGGCGGAGACAGTCAGGCAGACAGGCGGAGACAGTCAGGCAGAGACAGGCAGTCAGACATAGACTGTCAGACAGATACAGGCAGATGGAGACAGGCGGAGACAGTCAGGCAGAGAGACAGAGACAGTCAGGCAGACAGACAGGTGGAGACAGGCAGGCAAACCGACAGGCAGTCAGACATAGACTGTCAGACAGATACAGGCAGACGGAGACAGGCAGGCACACAGGCGGAGACAGTCAGACAGGCAGAGACAGTCAGGCAGTCAGGCAGACACAGTCAAGCAGAGACAGGTAGGCAGGCAGACAGGCAGGCAGGCACAGGCAGACAGGCAGAGACAGTCAGACGGAGTCAGACAGAGACAGGCAGGCAGAGACAGGCATTCAGACAGTCAGACACAGAGAGACAGAGTCAGAGTCAGACAGAGACAGGCAGGCAGAGACCGACGGCAGGCAGGCAGACACAGACTGTCAGACAAATATAGGAAGACGGAGACAGGCAGTCAGACACAGACTGTCAGACAGATATAGGCAGACGGAGACAGGCAGTCAGACACAGACTGTCAGACAGATATAGGCAGACGGAAACAGTCAGGCAGGCAGGCAGAGACAGTCAGGCAGGCAGGCAGACAAGCAGTCAAGCAGAGACAGGCAGGCAGACAGAGACAGTCAGACAGAGACAGGCAGGCATACAGACAGACAGAGACAGGTAGAGACAGGCAGACAGGCAGAGACAGTCAGGCGGACAGGCAGAGGCAGGCAGGCAGACAGAGACAGGCCGAGACAGTCAGGCACAGGCAGGCAGACACAGTCAGGTAGAGACAGGCAGACAGGCACAGGCAGAGGCAGTCAGGCAGCGACAGACAGGCAGGCAGGCAGACAGAGACAGGGCGAGGCAGACCGGCAAACAGAGACAGGCAGGCAGACAGGCGGAGACAGTCAGGCAGAGACAGGCGGAGAGACAGACAGTCAGGCAGACAGGCGGAGACGGACAGTCAGGCAGAGACAGTCAGACGGAGCAGTCAGGCAGGCAGAGACAGACTGGCAGGCAGGGGCAGACTGGCAGGCAGAGACAGTCAGGCAAACAGGCACAGGCAGACAGGCGGAGACAGACAGGCGGAGACAGACAGGCAGAGACAGACAGGCAGACAGGCAGAGACAGTCAGGCACAGACACAGACAGTCAGGCACAGACACACAGACACAAGCAGGCAGAGACAGGCTGTCAGACAGATACAGGCAGGGGGAGACAGACAGAGTCAGGCAGGCAGACAGAGGCAGTCAGACACAGACAGACAATCAAACCAACACGGGCAGACAGAGACAGGCAGATGCAGGTGGAGGCAGGCAGACAGACAGAGACAGGCAGTCAGACACAGGCAGACTGTCAGACGGAGACAGGCACGCGGAGGCAGGAAGGCGGAGACAGACAGAGAGAGACAGTCAGAGACAGGCAGGCAGACAGAGGCAGTCAGATACAGACAGACAGTCAAACCGATACAGGCAGAGACAGACAGGCAGACGGATGCAGGCAGATGCAGGTGGAGGCAGGCACGCAGAGGCGCAGACGGAGACAGGCAGAGACAAACAGACAGAGGCAGACAGAGGCAGGCAGGCAGACAGATAGACAGATAGACAGACAGGCAGAGGCAGGCAGAGACGGTCAGACAGACAAAGACAGGCAGGCAGTGAGACAGTCTGACAGGCAGACAGACAGAGGCAGGCAGGCCGCGGCAGACAGAGGCAGGCAGACAGGGACAGGCAGAGACAGTCAGGCAGGCGGAGGCAGACAGGCAGATGGAGGCAGGCAGACAGACAGTCAGACACAGACAGGCAGAGAGGCAGGCAGACACCGACAGGCAGAGACAGGCAGGCAGGCACGCAGAGGCAGACAGAGACGGGCAGGCAGGCAGAGACAGTCAGACAGAGACGCACAGAGTCAGGCAGAGACACAGAGAGTCAGGCAGAGACGCAGGCAGTCAGATAAACAGAGGCAGAGAGTCAGGCAGGCAGGCAGGCAGACAGAGACAGTCAGGCCGAGGCAGACAGAGGCAGGCGGGCAGACAGAGACAGTCAGAAGGCAGTCAGTCAGACAGAGGCAGGCAGAGACAGTCAGACAGACAGAGACAGACAGACAGTCAGACAGAGACCGCCAGTCAGGCAGGCAGAGACAGTCAGACAGAGACAGACAGTTAGACAGGCAGAGGCAGACAGAGATAGAGAGGCAGGCAGGCAGAGAGTCAAGCACACACGCAGAGAGTCAGACAGACGTGCAGGCAGGCAGACACGCAGTCAGTCAGGCAGGCAGAAGGCAGACAGGCAGCCAGACAGAGAGGGGCCACCAGACAGTCAGACAGGCAGATAGACAGACAGTCAGACAGAGACAGGCAGGCAGAGACAGTCAGAAGACAGACAGAGGCAGGCAGACACGGACAGTCAGATAGACAGACAGACAGAGACAGTCAGGCAGGCAGGCAGAGACAGTCAGAAGACAGACAGAGGCAGGCAGACACGGACAGTCAGATAGATAGACAGAGAGACAGACAGAGACAGTCAGTCAGGCAGACAGACAGACAGACAGACAGAGACAGTCAGTCAGGCAGACAGACAGAGACAGTCAGGCAGGCAGAGACTGTCACACAGAGACAGGCAGGCAGACAGAGGCAGGCAGAGACAGTCAGACCGAGATAGGTAGGCAGAGACAGTCAGATAGAAAGACAGTCAGATAGAAAGACAGTCAGACAGAAAGAGGCAGGCAGGCAGACAGACAGGCCAAGGCAGAGAGAGACAGGCAGACAGACAGTCAGAAGGCAGGCAGACAGTCAGTCAGACAGAGGCAGGCAGAGACAGACAGGCAGGCAGAGACAGTCAGACAGAGACAGGCAGGCAGAGACAGGCAGGCAAACAGTCAGACAGAGACAGGCCGACAGTCAGACAGAAACAGGCAGGCAGGCAGAGGCAGTCAGACACAGACACCCAGTCAGACAGAGACAGAGAGACAGACAGGCAGGCGGGACCAGGCAGGCAGGCAGAGACAGTCAGACACAGACAGGCAGGCAGGCAGACAGACAGACAGAGACAGACAGACAGAGGGAGGCAGACACAGACAGACAGTCAGACAGAGACAGGCAGGCAGACAGAGACAGGCAGGCAGAGACAGTCAGACAGAGACAGACAGAGACAGTCAGGCAGGCAGACAGAGACAGTCAGGCAGGCAGACAGAGACAGGTAGAGACAGGCAGAGACAGTCAGGCGGACAGGCAGAGGCAGGCAGGCAGACAGAGACAGGCCGAGACAGTCAGGCACAGGCAGGCAGACACAGTCAGGTAGAGACAGGCAGACAGGCACAGGCAGAGGCAGTCAGGCAGCGACAGACAGGCAAGCAGGCAGACAGAGACAGGGCGAGGCAGACAGGCAAACAGAGACAGGCAGACAGGCGGAGGCAGGCAGGCAGACAGAGACAGGCCGAGACAGTCAGGCACAGGCAGGCAGACAGGCAGACACAGTCAGGTAGAGACAGGCAGACAGACACAGGCAGAGGCAGTCAGGCAGCGACAGACAGGCAGGCAGGCAGACAGACAGGGCGAGGCAAACAGGCAAACAGAGACAGGCAGGCAGACAGGCGGAGACAGTCAGGCAGAGACAGGCAGAGAGACAGACAGTCAGGCAGACAGGCGGAGACGGACAGTCAGGCAGAGACAGTCAGACGGAGCAGTCAGGCAGGCAGAGACAGACTGGCAGGCAGGGACAGACTGGCAGGCAGAGACAGTCAGGCATACAGGCGCAGACAGGCGGAGACAGGCAGAGACAGTCAGGCACAGACAAACAGAGACAGGCAGACACACAGACACAAGCAGACAGAGACAGGCAGGCAGGCAGAGACAGGCAGGCAGACAGACAGGCAGGCAGGCAGAGACAGTCAGACAGAGACAGGCAGGCAAACAGTCAGACAGAGACAGGCCGACAGTCAGACAGAGACAGGCAGGCAAACAGTCAGACAGAGACAGGCCGACAGTCAGACAGAGACAGGCAGGCAAACAGTCAGACAGAGACAGGCCGACAGTCAGACAGAGACAGACAGGCAGGCGGCGCCAGGCAGGCAGGCAGAGACAGTCAGACACAGACAGGCAGGCAGACAGACAGAGGCAGGCAGACAGACAGACAGACAGAGACAGACAGACAGAGGGAGGCAGACAGAGACAGATAGACAGGCAGGCAGACAGACAGACAAAGGCAGGCAGTCGGAGACAGACAGACGCAGACAGACAGACAGTCAGAGGCAGGCAGGCAGAGACAGACAGGCAGACAGAGACCTTTTTAAAATTAACAAGAACATGTGATTAACACACTTAATAGCTGCGACCGAGTGTGATTTAAAAGAATGCTGATTACCAGAAGTTAAATAGGGGTTGTAAGATCCACTATTTGAAACGAGTCAAGAGCCAATTCGATTGTACTTTGGATTTGGGTGGAATGAGAATGCACGTCGGTTGAAAGAGATTGATGTTTTAGTTTAAACTGTTCTGAGTCCTGCTTCATAAATATAAAGGAGGGCTTCATAACTTATAAAGCTGCTGTTCCTCCACCATTGTTCTGCAGAAATTACTGAATCAAACGACAGAATATGACCAGCATCATAAGATAGGAGTAGAAGTAAGGCCATTCGGCCAATCAAGTCCACTTTGCCATTTAAATCATGGCTGATGGGCATTTCAACGACACTTCCCTCAACTCTCCCTGTAGCCCTTGACTCCTTTTGAGATCAAGAATTCGTTGATCTCTGCCTGGAAGGCATCCAACGTCCCGGCCTCCACTGCACTCTGCGGCAATGAATTCACAAGCCCACCACTCTCTGGCTGAAGACGTGTCGCCTCGTTTCAGTTTTAAATTTACCCCCTCTAATTTTAAGGCTGTGCCCACGGGTCCGACTCTCCCCGCCTAACGGAAACAACTTCCTAGCGTCCACCCCTTCTAAACCATACATTATCACCGGCGGTTCCCTAGTTAGATTTGACATATTGCATTTGAGAAGGAAATGGCCTTTTTCCATCATTCCAGAGTACTTTTCTTAATCATTGTATTTATTTGTCGGCCCAATAAAGGAATTAATTTTATTTGATAGCTCAATAAGTTAAAACTGTAATCGAAGTTAGTTTTCTTCCTCCTTTGTAGTGGATCTGTTGGAGTTGCACACAGCACAACACGTCTTTGATCGACACAAATTGACACAAAACGAGCAACTTCTAAATGTAACTGAAGTAATCAACTGTTTAACGTCCATTTATGATGGTTTGGAACAAAATCACAAAGACTAGGTCAATGTGTCACTCTGTGTCAACATGTGTCTGAACTGGCTGCTGAACGTCTTTGATACGTATGTATGATTTACACTTTAATGTAGTATGTTTAGATTGTCCTAAGGTGCATTAAACTGCATCCTACATTTTGGATTTTGATCAGTTAAGTAAATGTGAAGATTGTCAACTGATTAAAATCAATCCTAGGATTGTTGACATAAGGTTTCAGTATGTTCTAATTTCATTTCAGTGCAAGTGATAAAGTAGTTGAAAGTTTTAGCGACTTTTGTTTTAAATCATAAAATTGAAACTGATATAGAACATAGAACGTAGAACAGTACAGCACAGAACAGGCCCTTCAGCCCACGATGTTGTGCCGACCATATACTTCTGATTCCATTTGGTCAGATCTGTACAGGATCATGGAGACATCTTGACACTCTGATTGTAATGCTCTTCACAGTGACAAATGTTAGTGCTGGAGAAAGACGTGTATAAAGTACACAATATGAACATCATCCAGTTAATGTCAAGGAATAAACAGCCAGATGCAGAATAAGTTTTTATGTGACCCTCAATCTCGTAGAGTCATATAGCATAGAAACACCATGTCTATGCCTCCCAACAAACACCAAACTACACTAATCTCATTTATCTACACTTGGTCCCTAGCCTACTTTGACCTAGCATTTCAAATGCTCATCCCAGATGCTTTTTAAATGTTGAGAATACCTGCCTCAACTACCCTCTCAGGCAGCGTGCTCCATATGTCCACTTTGTTGATGAAAAAGCTTTTCCTCAGACTTCCTCCAAAGCATTTAATCCTCACCTTAAACTTGTGCCATCTGGTCTTAGACACATGTGCCATGGGGAAAGGATTCTCACAATGTATTCTGCCAGAGCCTGTCATATTTTTTTCCGCCTCAATCAGATCCCGACCCCCACCTCAGCTTCCTCTGCTACAAGAAACACAACTCCAGCATACCAGTCTATCTCGTAACTGTGACTTTTTAACCTAGCCAGTATCTTGAAGAGCATTAACTGTGCCATTGTGGTATTTTCCAGACTAATTGTCGTTCAGCTTATCTCAGTCAGATTGTTTAGTAAACTCCATTTAGGAATAATGTTATGCACTTCACTTGGAAATGTATTAAGACTGTGACAGTATATTGGGGAATCCTTGCAAGTGGAGAGATTTTTATTTTCTTTCAGTCCAAGCTGGATATAATTCTAGGATTTGGAGATGAACGTCCAGGGTTAAACCTCCGGTGTCCTTCTATCCACCCCAAATCTCCTCCAATTTTCCATTTATATAAAATTGAGCTTTGTTTGCATGAGGTGTGTTCCAATATTAAATCGTTATTGCGACTGTAAATTTTGACATTCTTCATTAGGTACGTACCCTTCATATTGATAGCGGCTCAAGGTGCTTCAGGGTGTCAAAACCAAAATGTTGCATTTTCCAGTGAAATTGTAGACATTGAGCTGAAATTCTCGCGAGGGAGCACTGAACGGCATGCATTATTTCTGAGTACCGCCCTCATTAATACTTATTCCATTTTTGTACCTGCCAGACAGAAACTAGACGCTCAGAATTACCGAAATGAAATTCTGAGTGGGTGTATGATGCTTGCACATTGCTCAATGCTCCTCTGGACCTCCAACTTGGGCAGTAGTCACCAGCATCTGCAGCCACACCCATCAGTAGCACCCCATGTCCACAGTTTTGACATGTGGCATGTTCCAGCCTCAGCACATCATGGCACATCTCAGATCTGCTTTCAGTACTCTTCTGTACTTCATTGCTGCATTTTGGATTGCAGCAGCCCCCCTCATTGCAGTGCTACTGCCAGGGCACTTTTATATGCAGGGACAGGCACCCATTCGTGTATTGGGCCACGTTACACATCAGGACACCTTGCTTGAGCTCTCCACTCTCATTTTGTCCCTGCATGAATGCTAACAGCTCCTCTGCCTTGTCTTCATTTGCTTTGTCTTTTTATGGGTTGCCCCCTCCGCCACATCTCTCAGACTCATAACACTAGTATGTTGATTAACCTTTTGGCATCGAGACAAAGCCAGACAGCTTGTCATGTTTGTCAGCAGTCATCAATCAAAGGAGTGGGTGTGTTGCCGTTCAGCACCGTGATATGTTGATCTCACACCTGCAGCATGTGCCAGCTGCAGAAGCACAGAAGGCATTGCATTGTCTCCAACCACATGGTCGTTCTTCATGTTCTGAGGGGAATGGTCTGTAGTCAAGGGAGGCAGTTCCAGGCAGCAGATCGAGGTAACTCCAGGGCATTGTCTGATATCACTCGAGGGGCTTGGATGCAATCAGTTGGCTGCTCAGGATGATCATGGTCAGGACACTGTCCTCATAGGTTGTGAGAAGTCAAACGTTAGACACCTCACTACCTGTGTTGGCTCTTTCTACCCTACGGTGGGCTGTTTTTCCTGGAATGAAACAAAGGGAGTGATTGAGTGAGATGAAATGAGCTGGTGCATTTGTTAGTGCTCATGTATGTTTGGGAAGGGAGGTGAGGTCTCCTGGGTGAGAGCAAGAGGCACAGAGAACATAGAGGATTAATAGCCTTGGGCCCTCAAGTAGGCGAGAGCAAGTGAAGACAGACATTGAATGCTTTGGTGAGAATGGTATTACATGAGCTGTGCTGAAGGGTGGTGCAGAATTAGAGAGAGTGTGAATGTGAGGTAGCACAGACCAATGATACCCGTCACGGTTGGACGTAGAGCAGTTTTTCCGCCGTCTTCGCCTCCATGCCTACTTCTTCAACCGGGAACCTAACCCTCCTTCCACTGACCCCTTCACCCGCTTCCAACACAAGTCCTCCTCCTGGACACCACCCCTAGGCCTCCTACCCTCCCTCGACCTCTTCATCTCCAACTGCCGTCGAGACGTTAACCACCTCAACCTCTCCACCCCTCTCACCCACTCCAACCTCTCCCCCGCAGAACGGGCAGCCCTCCGCTCCCTCCGCTCCAACCCCAACCTCACCATCAAACCCACAGACAAGGGTGGCGCAGTGGTAGTATGGCGCACTGACCTCTACATCGCTGAGGCCAGACGCCAACTCTCCGACACCACCTCCTACTGCCCCCTCGATCATGACCCCACACCCACATGACCAAACCATCATCTCCAACACCATTCACGACCTCATCACCTCAGGGGACCTCCCACCCACATCCTCCAACCTCATTGTTCCCCAACCCCGCACGGCCGTTTCTATCTCCTTCGCAAAATCCACAAACCTGCCTGCCCTGGTCGACCCATCGTCTCAGCCTGCTCCTGCCCCACCGAACTCATCTCCACCTATCTGGACTCCATTTTCTCCCCTTTGGTCCAGGAACTCCCCACCTACGTCCGTGACACCACCCACGCCCTCCACCTCCTCCAGGACTTCCAATTCCCTGGCCCACAACACCTCATATTCACCATGGATGTCCAGTCCCTATACACTTGCATTCCGCATGCAGATGGCCTCAAAGCCCTCTGCTTCTTCCTGTCCCGCAGGCCCGACCAGTCCCCCTCCACCGACGCTCTCATCCGCCTAGCTGAACTCGTCCTCACCCTCAACAACTTCTCTTTTGACTCCTCCCACTTCCTACAGACTAAGGGGGTGGCCATGGGTACCCGCATGGGCCCCAGCTATGCCTGCCTCTTTGTAGGTTACGTGGAACAGTCCCTCTTCCGTACCTACACAGGCCCCAAACCGCACCTCTTCCTCCGGTACATTGATGACTGTATCGGCGCCGCCTCTTGCTCCCCAGAGGCGCTCAAACAGTTCATCCACTTCACCAACACCTTCCACCGCAACCTTCAGTTCACCTGGCCCATCTCCAGCACATCCCTCACCTTCCTGGACCTCTCAGTCTCCATCTCAGGCAACCAGCTTGTAACTGATGTCCATTTCAAGCCCACCGATTCCCACAGCTACCAAGAATACACCTCCTCCCACCCACCCTCCTGCAAAAATTCCATTCCCTATTCTCAATTCCTCCGCCTCCGCCGCATCTGCTCCCACGATAAGACATTCCACTCCCGCACATCCCAGATGTCCAAGTTCTTCTAGGACAGCAACTTTCCCCCCACAGTGATCGAGAACGCCCTTGACCGCGTCTCCCGTATTTCCCGCAATACATCCCTCACACCCCGCCCCCGCCACAACCGCCCTAAGAGGATCCCCCTCGTTCTCACACTCCACCCTAGCAACCTCCGGATACAACGCATCATCCTCCGACACTTTCGCCATTTACAATCCGACCCCACCACCCAAGACATTTTTCCATCCCCACCCCTGTCTGCTTTCCGGAGAGACCACTCTCTCCGTGACTCCCTTGTTTGCTCCACACTGCCCTGCAACCCCACCACACCCGGCACCTTCCACTGCAACCGCAGGAAATGCTACACTTGCCCCCACACCTCCTCCCTCACCCCTATCCCAGCCCCAAGATGACATTCCACATCAAGCAGAGATTCACCTGCACATCTGCCAATGTGGTATACTGCATCCACTGTACCCGGTGTGGCTTCCTCTACATTGGGGAAACCAAGCGGAGGCTTGGAGACCGCTTTGCAGAACACCTCCGCTCAGTTCCGAACAAACAACTGCACCTCCCAGTCGCAAACCATTTCCACTCCCCCTCCCATTCTCTAGATGACATGTCCATCATGGGCCTCCTGCACTGCCACAATGATGCCACCCGAAGGTTGCAGGAACAGCAACTCATATTCCGCCTGGGAACCCTGCAGCCATATGGTATCAATGTGGACTTCACCAGTTTCAAAATCTCCCCTTCCCCTACTGCATCCCTAAACCAGCCCAGTTCGTCCCCTCCCCCCACTTCACCACACAACCAGCCCAGCTCTTGCGCCCCCCCCCCACCCACTGCATCCCAAAACCAGTCCAACCTGTCTCTGCCTCCCTAACCAGTTCTTCCTCTCACCCATCCCTTCCTCCCACCCCAAACCGCACCCCCATCTACCGACTAACCTCATCCCACCTCCTTGACCTGTCCGTCTTCCCTGGAATGACCTATCCCCTCCCTACCTCCCCACCTATACTCTCTCCACCTATCTTCTTTACTCTCCATCTTTGGTCCGCCTCCCCCTCTCTCCCTATTCATTCCAGTTCCCTCTCCCCATCCCCCTCTCCGATGAAGGGTCTAGGCCCGAAACGTCAGCTTTTGTGCTCCTGAGATGCTGCTTGGCCTGCTGTGTTCATCCAGCCTCACATTTTATTATCTTGGAATTCTCCAGCATCTGCAGTTCCCATTATCTCCAATGAGGCTCCTCTTCTGTTGGAGCAGAGGTCACTGATCTTGCAGCACTGCTGTATGGCTCTTTTGGTGGTTGAGACTGCATTGACACTGGACAGACTCAGATGAGTCTGGCCGAGTCTTGTGTCGTGGCCTCCTGTGCTTGTCTTTGGGAAAGAGGACAGTCCTCCACTGCACCAATCCATCCACCAGGATTTCCAGGTCTCCAACTGTAAAGTAAGGTGCTAATTTCCCCTTTCCTGCCCTGTCTGGGACAAATGCTATGAACTATATAAGGCAGTTCTGGATTCTGGGCATTTTACTGGTTCACAATAGCCTTTTAACATGGCACTAGTGCCAGTAATACCGGGATGTTTCAGTGGTGGCAAACACTTGCAGTTACGATGAGTGGAAAACTAACGAGCGTCGGCTGAGAGAGGCACAACAGGAGCATTGTTGCTAGTTATTGAAAAGGTTTGCAACAACAGAGTGAGAAAATTTGTTAGGTGTTTTGGAGAGATACTGTCCTTGCAGTGCAATAAAAATAACACTGAAGTGATTCACTCCAGTGTTTTGGACCTTCAGATTTCAGAACAGAATTAGACCATTCAGCCCATTGAGTGGGATCTATCATTCTCAACCTCCTGTGTCCTTATAAAGCAAGAACATGTCTATCTATGCCTGAAATCAACTCTGACTTGGCTTCCACAGCTTTCTGCATCAAGGAGTTCCACAGATTCACAACTTTCTGACTGAAGAAATTCTTCCTCAACTCCATCCTGAAGGGTGGTCCCTTTGACTCTGAGGCTGTGCCCTCAGGTCCTGGTCTCTCCTACTTGTGGAAACATCATCTCCATGTCCACTCTCTCCAGGCCTGAATTACCTTCAGTGTGACCCCCTTCATCCTTCTAAACTCCTTCAGGTACAGGCCCAGAGTTCTCAGCCACTCCTCACTTCATCCGCAGGATTATGTTTGAGAACCTCATCTAGACCCTGACAAAGGCCAGCACATCCTTCCTTAGATAGATGGCCAAAAACTGCTCTTAATATTCCAAATGCAATATGACCAGAGCCTTACACAGCCTCAGCAATACATCTCTGCTCTTGTATTTTTGCCGTCTTGAAATGAATGCTGACATTGCATTTGCCTTCCCAACTGCCAACTGAAACTGCATGTTAAAAGAATCCTGAATTGGGTCATCTTTGTGCTTCAGATTTCTGAAGCCTTTCCCAATTTAGAGAATAGTCTATGCCTGTACTTCCACCTCTCCACAGACTCTCTGTGACCTCCCCACTTCCTCAACACTACTTGCCTCACCACCTATCATAGAACATAGAACACTGAAAATAGAACAGTACAGCACAGAACAGGCCCTTCAGCCCACGATGTTGTGCCGACCATTGATCCTCATGTATGCACCCGCAAATTTCTGTGACCATATGCATGTCCAGCAGTCTCTTAAATGACCCCAATGACCTTGCTTCCACAACTGCTGCTGGCAACGCATTCCATGTCCTCACAACTCTGTGTAAAGAACCCGCCTCTGACATCCCCTCTCTACTTTCCTCCAACCAGCTTAAAACTATGACCCCTCGTGTTAACCTTTTCTGCCCTGGAAAATAGTCTCTGGCTATCAACGCTATCTATGCCTCTCATTATCTTGTATACCTCAATTAGGTCCCCTCTCCTCCTCCTTTTCTCCAATGAGAAGAGTCCGAGCTCAGTCAACCTCTCTTCAGAAGATAAGCCCTCCAGTCCAGGCAGCATCCTGGTAAACCTCCTCCTGAACCCTCTCCAAAGCATCCATATCTTTCCTATAATAGGGCGACCATAACTGGACGCAGTATTCCAAGTGCGGCCTAACCAAAGTTTTATAGAGCTGCAACAAGATCTCACGACGCTTAAACTCAATCCCCCTGTTAATGAAAGCCAAAACACCATATGCTTTCTTAACAACCCTGTCCACTTGGGTGGCCATTTTAAGGGATCTATGTATCTGCACACCAAGATCCCTCTGTTCCTCCACACTGCCAAGAATCCTATCCTTAATCCTGTACTCAGCTTTCAAGTTCGACCTTCCAAAATGCATCACCTCACATTTATCCAGGTTGAACTCCATCTGCCACCTCTCAGCCCATCTCTACATCCTGTCAATGTCCCGCTGCAGCCTACAACAGCCCTCTACACCGTCAACGACACCTCCAACCTTTGTGTCGTCTGCAAACTTGCTGACCCATCCTTCAATCCCCTCATCCAAGTCATTAATAAAAATTACCAACAGTAGAGGCCCAAGGACAGAGCCCTGTGGAACACCACTCACCGCTGACTTCCAGGCAGAATATTTTCCTTCTACTACCACTCGCTGTCTTCTGTTGGCCAGCCAATTCTGTATCCAGACAGCTAAGTTCCCCTGTATCCCATTCCTCCTGACCTTCTGAATGAGCCTACCATGGGGAACATTCTCAAATGCCTTGCTGAAGTCCATATACACCATATCCACAGCTCAACCCTCATCAACTTTTCTAGTCACATCCTCAAAGATCTTGATAAGGTTTGTGAGGCATGACCTGCCCCTCACAAAGCTGTGTTGACTGCATTTAATCAAGCCATGCTCTTCCAGATGGTCTTAAATCCTATCCCTCAGAATCCTTTCTAACACCTTGCACACGACAGACGTGAGACTTGTTCTATTGAAATGTCATCTGCAAACTTAGCAGCAACCCCCTTTGGACGACAATACCATTAGTTCCTTTGTCCGGATTGCTAATGTATAACGTGAATGGCTGTTGTCTGAACTCTGATGACTGCGGAACTCCTGTAGTTGCTGGCTGCCATCCTGAAAAAGACCCTTTTATTCCCACTTTCTGCATTCTGCCAGTTAGCCAATCCGCTATCCATGCCAGGACCTATTCTCGAACACCATAAGCTCATTTTTTATTTTGAAGCCTCCTGTGTGTCACCTTGCCAAAGGCTTTCTGAAATTCCAAATAGGTAAAGTTCAATGGCTCTCTTTGGTTTTAACTCACTGGTTACATTCCCAAAGGATCTAACAGAGACCTTCCCTTGACAAAGTAGTGTTTTCTCAGCCCAGTTTACCATGTACTTCCACGTATTCTCCGGTCTCATCCTTAATAATGGACTCTAAAATCTGACCCACTGACCAGTGCCAGGCTAACAGGTCTATAATTTCTCGTCTTTTGCCACCCTCCATTTTAAACAGGGGTGTTATGTTTGCCATTTTGCACTCCTTGGGACACACCCTGACTCCAGTAATTCCTGAAAGATCACCAATGCCTGCATGGTCTTCTCACTTATCTCCTTCAGAACTCTTGGAGGCAGTCCATCCGGTCCATGTAATTTACCATCTTCTCGGAATTATACAATTCCTACAGTGCGGAAAGAAACCATTGGGTCTGCACCACCTCCGCAAAGAACATCCCACCAAGACCCAGCCCTGTACTGTTTCCCCGCAAGCTCACATTTGCCATGGCTGATCCATCTTGCCTGCACATCTTTGGACTGTGGATGGAAATCAGAGCACCTGTCCGAGACGTGTGCAGACATGGAGAGAATGTACAAATTCCACACAGACCCTTCAGCTTCCCCTGTACCTTCTCCTTAGTGATGGCCACCACACTCACTTCTGCTTCAGACTCCCTTAAAGGTCTAATACTGGTGCCTTCCAACCTGAAGACTGATGCAAAATATTTGTTCAGTTCCTCTGCCATTTCTTTGTTTCCCAACACTACTTATTTGGCCCCTCTTGAAATTTCCTTTGGATTTTCAGGGGTGTTTTACAATAACAATATCTACTTTATTGTGTTGACAAATGGATTGTTTAGATCATCACAGAAACAATAAGAAAAATTCATCAGTCCTCTCATTTAACAATTATATATATATATTAATATCACAATCAATGCATTTCCATCAGGTAAGTACATAGCTGGAACTTTCTAACCTGGCGTTTTCATTTTTCATTTCTCAGATTTCACTCTCAGACAGAACAGTTGATGTTGACACACTGTTCATTAAAAATAACATCCACTGTATTTTTCCCCATGTTGTAGCTCGTGGACTTGTGTAACCTTAACGTATAGAGTCCATGTTCATTTTCAAGGAAGTTATTACTTTAGTGATTTCAGGTGTTACATTCAGAAGGGTACCATGCTGCAATTCTAGCCTGCTGTTTGCAGAGTAATCCCAATGTGGAAGATTTTGAAAAGTATGTAAATTTCCCTAATTTACCTGTCTTTGCAATCCAAACTGATAGACACCACGGTCCAGATTTCTGTTGTTCACAAGAATGCCTGTTTATGACAACTGCGTAGATTCTAGCATCAGACAGATATTTACAAAGATTGGACACATATCTGTACGAATTAAAGCTGTCAAACCCCCTGTAAACTCATCTTGCTGCAGACAAACATCGAGGGGAGAGGGATAAAACATGGATATTATAGGTGTAAAAAAAAGGCAAAGTAGGCTGTTCACTGGTCCCTGTTCACAGGATTTGCGAAGATGATCTTGACGATATAAAACAAATGAATAAATATCGCACAGTGACTTATTATCTTTTGCAACAAGTTTTGATGATATGGCATTTCTGTGATCATAAAATAGAACATTGCCCAATTTCCTAAGAGCATTACCGCAGTTTTCATTTGTATTCTCCATTTCGGGAACATACTTAATTGGTACTTTACTGACTAAGTGACCTTCGCTCATCTACAGTGTTCGGTTGCAAACAGCCAATATTTTATTATTCTAATTTAGTAACTTAGGTTTGGAATTTTGTCATGGAAATGTATTTCACTTATGCTACTCTGCGTAAACACACAACTACCGCAGTTAATAAAAGAAAGAACTGCATTTATGGAGCACATTTTATGGTCTAAGGCATAAAAAGTACTCTATAGGCAGCTAAACTACTTTTGAAATGCCGTCACTGATGCAGCATAAGAAAATGTGTAGTGTTTAAAATAGTCAGAAGTAAAGAAATATGAAATGAAGAAATCATAAATAGTTAAAAAAATGAAATTATGAATATGAAGAAATATAAAATCTTCAGTCCCTTGCGAGTGGAGACATAGAATCAGGAGATGTAGAGTCAGTATGGAGCCTATCAGGGAGGAGGCAATTCTGGATCTGGTGTTGTGCAATAAACCGGATTTGATCAGGGACCTCAAAGTAAAGGAGCCATTAGGAGGTAGTGACCGTAATATGATCATTTTTAATCAGCAATTTGAGAGGGAGAAGGGAGAATCGGAAGTGTCAGTATTGTAGGAACTATGGAGCAATGAGGGAGGAGCTGGCCAAAGTTCAATGGCTCAATACCGTAGCAGGGATGGCAGTGGAACAACAATGGCAGGTATTTCTGGATATAATGCAAAAGGTGCAGGATCAGTTCATTCCAAAGAAGAAAAAAGAACCGAAGGGGAGGCAGGGGTGGCTGTGGTTGACGAGGGAAGTTAAGGACTCTATAAAGATAAAAGAGAAGTAGTATATCCGAGCAAAGATGAGCGGGAAGCCGGAGGACTGGGAAGCTTTTAAAGAGCAACAGAAGATAACTAAAAAGGCAATACGCAGAGAATAAAATGAGGTACGAAGGAAAACTGGCGAAAAATATAAAGGAGGATAGTAAAAGTTTTTTTTAGGTGTGTGGAAAAAAAAGGTTAAGACTAAAATTGAGCCCTTGAAGACAGAAACGAGTGCATTTATTTAATGGGAACAAGGAAATGGCAGAAGAGTTGAATAGGTACTTTGGATCTGTCTTCACTAGGCAAGACACAAGCAATTTCCCAGATGTAATCATGGCTGAAGGACCTAGGGTAATGGATGAACTGAAGGATATTTATATTAGGCAAGAAATGATGTTGGATAGACTGTTGGGTCTGAAGGCTGATACGTCCTGATGGTCTGCATCCCAGGGTACTTAAGGAGGTGGCTCTAGAAATCGTGAAGACATTGGTAATCATTTTCCAATGTTCTCTAGATTCAGGATCAGTTCCTGCGGATTGGAGGGTGGCTAATGTTGTCCCACTTTTCAAGAAAGGAGGGAGAGAGAAAATGGAAATTATCGACCGGTTAGCCAGACGTCAGTGGTGGGAAAGAATTATAAAATTAAATTGCGACTCATTTGGACAGCAGCAACAGGATAGGTCAGAGTCAGCATGGATTTACGAAGGGGAAATTGTGCTTGACTTATCTTCTGGAATTTTTTGAGAACGTAACTATGAAAATGGACGAGGGAAAACACGTGGATGTAGTCTACCTGGACTTTCAGAAAGCCTTTGATAAAGTCCCACTTAGGAGATTAGTGAGCAAAATTCGGGCACATGGTATTGTGGGCAAAATACTGACTTTGGTTGTAAACTGGCTGTCTGACAGGAAGCAAAGACTAGTGATAAACGGGTCCCTTTCAGAATGGCAGGTGGTGACCAGTGGGGTACCACAAGGTTCGGTGCTGGGACAGCAGCTGTTTACAATATACGTTAATGATATAGATGAAGGCATGAAAAGTAATGTTAGCAAATTTGCCAATGACACAAAGCTGGGTGGCAGTGTGAAATATGAGGAGGATGTTATGAGAATACAGGGTGACTTCGACAGGCTAGGTGAGTGGACGGATGCATGACAGATGCTGTTTAATGTGGATAAATGTGTGGTTATCCACTTTGGTGACAAGAACAAGAAGGCAGATTACTATCGAAATGGAGTCAAGTTAGGTCAAGGGGAAGTACAACGAGATGCAGGTGTTCTTGTACATCAGTCAATGAAAGCAAGCATGCAGGTACAGCAGGCAGTGAAGAAAGCCAATGGCATGCTGGCCTTCAAGAGGAATTGAGTATCGGAGCAAAGAGGTCCATCTGCAGCTGTACCGGGACATGGCTTAGAAGGATGAGTAGGGGTCTGATTGAGACGTATAAGATGATGAAAGGATTAGACACTCTGGAGGCAGGAAGCATGTTTCTGCTGATGATTGAGTCCAGAACCAGGGGACACAGTTTAAAAATAAGGAATAGGGCATTTAGAACAGAGTTGAGGAAAAACTTCTTCACCCAGAGAGTGGTGGATATATGGAATGCTCTGCCCCAGAAGGCAGTGGAGGGCAAGTCTCTGGACACTTTCAAGAAGAGATAGATACAGCTTTTAATGATAGTGGAATCAAGGGTTATGGAGATAAGGCAGGGACAGGATACTGATTGTGGATGATCAGCCATAATTATAATGAATGGTGGTGCTGGCTCGAAGGGCCGAATGGCCTTATCCTGCCCCTGTTGTCTATTGTAAAAGTTAATTGTATAAGAATGATTAAGACGGTCCCTTTATGTATGGTGTTGGCAGCTTGTTCAGATAGGGAAAACAACATGGCTGATCTTGATTCTGCTCCTATTTGTTACACAGAAGCCTCTTCGAGCAATAATTCTTGAATGTTGATGGGACGTTGAAACGCAGGTAGATTATCGTGATCACTTGTTGAAAATGGATAGCAGCTAGTAGTTCTCTTTCCACTCAACTAGTGACCAGTCGGCAATGGTCAAACAGTACATAACCCAGAGGTCACAAGCTCCCCTGAGACATGATGTCAGTTGAGTCTCATGAATAACTACCTGCAGATGGACTATCTGTAGATTAAACATGGTATTAAATCTCACATATACTGCTCTCAACCATTTTAATCAAAGTGTTTATCACTCGTTGCATCGAAACAGATCACACAAACTGAAATGGCATATGCACAAATACCAACATACAAGTTCTATATAGTGGCATTTTGTTTAAAGTTGTATTTATTAAATGAAAGGGTGGAGTATAATCTTCACAAATCATATTAAGATGCTGTAGAAATCTATGGAAGTGAGAAATTTGTTTTTTGATTCAATACATGTGTGACAAATGACAATTCAAAGAGATCTTTGTTTCAGCTCGAGGGGGTCGCGGAGTCGTCCTCATTAGGGGCATTTAAGTGACTATTAGACAGGCATATGGGTGGTAGTTTAAGATAGGGGTGGAGGTTAGATAGACCTGAGGTTTAGGGTAAAAGTTCGGCAGAACATTGTGGGCTGAAGGGCCTGTACTGTTCGATGTTCTATGTATGTTATGCTGTATTCAAATAAGTAAAGTCAGTCATGACATTCTGCAACTTCCTTTTCCAGGGGTATGAGTGGAAGAATCAGAGTGCTTTCTTTGAAAATTGGCTTGACGTGACTCTTCAAGGATCATCTGGAGGAAAAATGCAAGTGTCAGTACTAAATCTATCATTGCTGATACACATGTAAACTGTAGATTTAACTGTATGTAAACTTTGTTTAACAAACTAGCACACTCAATAAACTGACAAAAATTATACACCAGATGTTTACTGTATTCTCATAATCTCTGTGATGTCTGGTGAGGGTGCAAGTGAGAAGGCTCCCTGCCAGTAAGTTTTAGTTAAGGCAAAGTTGCTTCATTACTGAAGTTATTTATACTGTAAATGAAGGAGAACAGTGATGCATATATCCTGTGCATTATGTTCCTGTTATTGAGTGTGTGTTTTTTTTGTGCGTGTGGACCTATTGATCAACTGGAATTTTTGATTACTCAGCACATTCCTGGTTCCACGGGTGCTGTTTAACGAAAGGTTTGCTGTATTAGTATATTTCTGTAATTAGTCATTCCCACTATGAATGTTAAGTCATAGTCTGTTGGTCTGTGCAGAATCTGCACAGTGCATTCCTGCAAGATAAATGATGCGCTACATATGTATGATGCTATTGTTTCTCAAAGACACTAACCTTAGCAGCTGTTTTTGTTCCCAATCATGTTTTCATCATTAGAATACTGGGAAAAATATTCAGAAGTGTGGTATGACTCAAGTGCTCAGTTGCAGCAGTGGTAACACTTAGTGTGAGGTTATGTTTTTGCCCATTTGTTGTACTGTTTGTCAACAATGTATCTCACAAACTAATGGGCATATTTCATTGAAAGCTGGTACGTATGGGTATGGTCAAAGGAAGAACTGATTAGTTTTTGACAGATCCAGATTTATTTCTCTTTTTTTAAAGCATCAGTTAAAATTGGTCGGTTAGGCAAATGATCATCTTTCTGGAATATTGTTGATTGATTTCGAATGTTGTGGATTGTGTCAGCCCTGACAGTAGAATTTGTCCCAACTATCAAAATATGAGCAGATTTTTGAGAGCAGATTATCAAATTGGCCTGAAGCTTTCTCAGTGAGATGGAAGCTTTTAATAAAAAGGATTTATTTTGTTAGCCTTGCTTTTACAAAGAATCAGTCAAGTGGAGAAATACCTCCAAGAAACGCTGTGTAATTATAGACTCATGGATGTTTGTTGCACAGGAGGAGGCCATGTGGTCTGTAGTTCCTGCACTACTCAACAAAGATCTGTCTACATTGAACTCACATGGCATTGATTTCCTTTTTGACTGTTTGGCCCATAGCCTTGGAGTCTACGGCAACACAAGTGAACATCGAAATACTGCTTAAATATTCAGACACTTTCTGAATCAGTCACAGTTTCAGTCAGTGAGCTCGGGATTCCCAGCACACTGGGGTAAATAGGTTCTCCTCAACTCCCCTCCCCTGTCTACGAATGGAAAAAGCAACTTCCAGTTATCCTTTCTAAGCCCTTCAAAATCTTAAACACCTTTACCAGGTCCCCTTGTCTGCTCCAATCTTGGCATCGGTCAGTTGGGCAGGTCAGTGGCAAATTGATATAGCCTGAAGAAGGAATAAGATAAGAGAGTACTTAATGTGGCAAAGCCTGTCATGCCCGATGGAGGACAGCAACGGCCGTCAGCAGTGAAGTCCACTGGCAAGGATGGGCGGGCCTGAGCCCAGCACAGGGGAATACGAGCCGTCACTGTGGAGCCCTCGTTCAGAGTGTCTGCAAACTCGTGGCTTCAGAAAGGACTGTAATGTTTGACTTTTTAAACTTTTGTTTTTATTTTTCTACTGTTATATTAAGAAGACTGTCGTGCTGAACTTGTTAACTTATTCATTTATTTTTCTAACATAGAACATGGAACGGTACAGCACAGTACAGGCCCTTCAGCCCACGATGTTGTACTGAACTTTTGCCCTCATCCTAAGGTCTATCTAACCTCCACTTCTACCTTATACTGTCATTCATGTGCTTGACTAATAGCCGATGAAATGCCCCTAATGAGGCTGACTCCACTACCCTCTCCAGCATTGCATTCCACTCCCCTACGACTCTGAGTAAAGAAGGATGGATAAATTTTCTACATCTGCATCTAAAATTTCGTACCGAGGTACTTTGTACCTGAGATGGCACCGTCTGAGGTGACATTGTACTCTTGTACCCTGTATTGAATACATGTGATAATAAAACCTAAATCTAAATCTAATGCATAGCAGGACACTGGGAAGCTTAGAGGAGAAAAGGGATCCTGGGGTACTTGTTCATAAATTCCTGAAGGGGTCAGGTCAGGCTAGTAAGGGTTGTTACAAAGACATATAGGACATCTCCCTTTATCAGTCGTGGCATAGATTGTAAGAGCTCCCTTAATGAGGAATATCAATATTTTTCTTCTGGATAACTTTGGCAGATCTCTTCAAACAAGTCGCTGAACCCACAGATTTATGTGACCAACGAAGCCTGAGTCTTTTGCTTTACGATGCAGTCCAGATCCCTTGGCAGCTGGGTGAGGTAGCTTCATTTGGAGGCTGCAACATTGAACCAAGTATCCGCAGTTGCTTCCAACATGTAAGTGTGCTCTGCACCAATTCATAAGGTCAAGCGGGTCCACTTGCCAGTATGATTTTTGTGCTCATTTTCGGTTTGAATTAGTTCCAGAGGCTAACATGTACCACCACGAATCCAAGGCTATCTTGTTGATAAGTAGTCAATGTTTTTATTAGAGTAATGACAAAAAACAATGTCAGAAACCCCAGTGATAGTGTATGAGATACCATATCACTGAGGATAGCGGACGTAAGCTTGACATAATTAATCATGCAGCTGATCTTTTATTTCCCTCCAGGGCCAGAACAAACCAGAGATTGACGTTGAACGCTTTGTCGAGTGGATGAGATTGGAGCCTCACTCCATGGTGTGGCTGCCTGTTCGACACCGTGTGGCAGCTGCTGAAACTGCAAAACATCAGGCAAAGTGTAACATCTGCAAAGACTACCCAATCGTAGGTTTCAGGTGAGATGTGCAAACCAGCAGAAAGTTCGTGGGAATTAGTTTTTAAAGAAAGCTTTAACTTTAGATGTTCTATTAGAAACTCTGTCAGTAAATGATACAACTGAAATCGTCAAAAATCCCAACAAATTTATGGACCAGAGAAGTAATTAGGATAAATTAAGTATCAACTTCTTTACCTTAATTTTTGTGAGAGGTGAATGCTGCATGTTTTTGGTATTTTGTTCACAGTTGCATTGATCACAGACACTGTGGCTCAGAACGGATTGTAACTCGACTTGCGGTTGCTTCTGTAATTTGCAATTATTGGGAATTTACAGAAAGGCCTTTGTATTAGTCCTGTAATCAGTGTGTGTGCATCCTATGAAAGTGATTGCTGTGGTGTTGCTAAATGATCGATAAAACTTCTTGTCCATAATTAGTAAATTAAAATGCATATTTGGACAGGATTTCTAAGGGGTAATTGAACCTTTTTGGTTAAATATTCTCCTACATTTCTAAGATTGATCATCTTAGAAAAGGTGCGTGTTACTGCCATTGATCTGACCAAACAACTCCCTGTCTAAGAAGTGAGACCCCAACTGTGGATGAAACTATGACTGCCATAACTAAGTAAAGAGCAACAGCGACCCGGAGTCAATTGAATTCCATCTGAAGCTTGAGGAATGGTGGCCTAACTCTGAAGGCCAAGATCTGTTAGCTTTTCATGGACTATGAGGAACAGGGCAGGATTTCACAGAATCTTTAAGATGCCATATCTTGTACAAAACTGAAGGAGAAATGTTAGATTGCTCAAAGAACCATGGGATCACCAGCCTTTCCATTGCTGGGAAGATTCTGGCAAGGTTACTTCTGAATAGGTTTATGCCACCATGGCAGATGAAAACCTTCCATGCGAAGGGAACTTTGTGAAAATGTTGGAGACAGAGCAGGACCAAATTACAGGAATGATTCCAGGGATGAGATATTGCATTATGAAAATTGACTGGGGGAGTTGGGACAGTTTTCCCCGACTTTCCTAGCATTTGTTTCTCCCCAAACAATTTACCGTTTCTTCAAAATAAAAAGAAATATGTAATTTAACTACTTAACGTGGATTCCTTCAAAGGTTGAAAATATCTAAACAAAAATGAACATTTCTCTTACTTCTTTATAGGTACCGCAGTCTCAAGCACTTCAATTCTGACATCTGCCAAAGCTGTTTCTTTTCGGGGCGCACATCAAAGGGACACAAGTTACATTGCCCCATGGTGGAGTACTGCACTCCGGTGTGTAATATAGTATTCCACTTGATAGAATTGTTCCAATCAGTGGAAACTTAGGGATTTAACCATTTAAATACAATCTTCCCTCAAAGTTGAAGTAGTTTGCTAAAATGATAAAAGGCCAACAGCTTAAATCAGGCTTCAATACCAGAAATGCAATATTGTGCAGAAGCCCTTTGAGGTCAAGTTGAGGCTCAAGGAAGAATGTGCCATCACGCCCACCCTTTTCTCCAGCTTTGCCACCGCCATTCTTAATCTCGTGAAGAACAAGCTTCCCAGTGGCCTGGACAGGATTGATGGAAAACCTTTTAACCTCAACCAGTTGAAATCGAAGAAGAAAATGACACTGACCTCGCATATGGAACTTCAGTATGTGGTTCACAATGTCATTTCCGCTCTCAGAAGTCTTCAAATCTCCCTTAAGGCCTTTGCAGAAGTATACTGAAGAATTAGCCTCAACCTTAAATTTGCCACCCAGGTTGATCGGGTTGTTAAGAAGGCATACGGTGTGTTAGGTTTTATTCATAGAGGGATAGAGGTTCAGAGCCATGAGGGCATGTTGCAGCTGTACAAAACTCTGTACGTAATACTTGGCGTATTACGTACAGTTCTGGTCAGCGCATCACAGGAAGGATGTGGAAGCATTGGAAAAGGTGCAGAGGAGATTTATCATGATGTTGCCTGGTATGGAGGGAAGGCGTTTTGAGGAAAGGCTGAGGGACTTGAGGCTGTTTTCGTTAGAGAGAAGAAAATTAAGAGGCGACTTAATGGAACCGTACAAGATGATCAGAGCATTAGATAGGGTGGACAGTGAGAATCTTTTGGCTCGGATGGCCATGTTTGACACGGGCCGGACATAGCTTCAAATTGAGGGGTGATAGATATAGGACAGAGGTCAGAGGTAGGTTCTTTACTCAGAGAGTAGTAAGGGCGTGGAATGCCCTGCCTGCAACAGTAGTAGACTTGCCAACTTTAAGGGCATTTAAATGGTTGTTGGATAAACATATGGATGATAATGGAATAGTGTAGGTTTGTTGGGCTTCAGGTTGGTTTCATAACATCAAGGCCGAAAGGGCCTGTACTGCGCTGTTATGTTCTGTGTTCGAACCTCAAGATGACTCAAATCCTTTACCAATCTGTCATGTTGTGGTCCATCTTTTCATCAAAATTAATAGAGAAATCCTCCCAAATGTAGAACATTTCCCTTAGATGGGACGCTCTCTCTCTTTTAAGGCTGACATCGATACAGAGATTCTAACATTACGTCCAATCTGCGAGTGGCACCTTTGGCCTCCTAAGGATGAGAATGCTCAATTGTGACATCTGTGCTGATCGCAAGATCCTTGAGTTCAAGGCATGCATCGTTCAGCCTCTTCTATATGACTGTGAAACCTGGATAACATAGAGCTGCCACTTCAAGACCCGTTCAGCACAGTTTTGTCATGGATTCTCCACATCAGCGAGGAGGAAAAACCTCCCAGCATCAGCATTGACGCCATGATGATTTGAAACAAACCTCATTGGGATTGCCATGTACTTGGGATGCCGAAGTTATGACTACCAAAGTAAATTTTTGCCAACTCAAGGAAGGCATCTGAACAAGAAGTCGTCAAAGGAAGCATTTCAAAGACCTTGAAATGTTCCTTCAAGAAGTCGTACTTGGAGGCCAAAGTATGGATATCCCCATTCAGAAGAAACCAACTTGGGGGAATCTCCTGTATGAAGGCACATAATTCTTCATGAACACCAGACAAGAAGTTCAAGTGTGGGAAAGGAACTGGAGAAAGGAATGCCAATGTTCTCAAGGCCGAGACCACTTCCACCACTCCGAAAGACGACCTAAACGTGTGGTCAGATATGTGGCTCCAGTTCAGGCTAATCAACCCGCACAGAGCTCAGGGCCTGTGATATGGAATTTCCTAGCTGGGCAATCATACTCATCAGCCAGTGATGGCTCTTAATATTGTGCAGACTATGATTTGATCACAACTGAGTACTGTGTGTAGCTTTGAGCATTGCTATAGAAAGACCACATTTTATAGATTAATCAGAATGGTGCTGCATGAGAAACTGGAATTAAGAAGAGATAGGTGATACTTAATTGTTATTTGTTTCTGGGCCACTGGCATCACTAACTGGGCCAGCATTTACTTCCCATCCTTAGTTACCCTTGTCATTGTTGAATCATTGTAGTCCATGTGCTGTAGGTAGACTCAGTCAGTCAGGGGTGAATTTCCAGGACTTTGACCCAGTGATAGTGAAAGAACAGCAATATATTTCCAAGTTGAGATGGTGAGTGGCTTAGACAGGGTGTTGTAGGTGGTGCTGTTCTCATATATCTGTTACCCTTGCCCTTGTAGCTGAAATTTGTCATAGGTTTGGAAAGTCCTATCTCAGGATCTTTTGCAGATTTCTCAGTGCATCTCATAGATGGTACACACTGCTGCTTTTGAGCACTGGAGGGAGTAGGTTGCTTTTTCCTGGGTGGTGTTGAACTTGTTGAGTGCTTTTGCATCTGCACCCATCTAGGCAAGTGGGGAGTATTCCACCATTCTTCTGACTTGTTCCTGTAGCTGGTAGACAGGCCTGGGGAATCAGGAGGTGAGTTACTTGATGCAGTAATCCAAACTTTGGGCCTGCTCTTGTAGCCACTGCATTTAAATAGGAAGTCCAGTTGAATTTCTGTTCACTGGTAAAACCTGGGATTTTGATAGCGGACAATTCAGTGATGGTTACACCATTGAATGTCGAGGGACAATTTATGGATTTTCTCTTACTGGAGATGGTCATTACCTAGTATTTGTAAAGTATAAATGCGACTTGCCACTTAGCAGCCCAAGCCTAGACATCGTTCTGGCCTTGTTGCATTTGGACATGGACAGGTTCACGATCTGAGGAGTGGTGAATGATGCTGAATATTCTGCTATCTCTGGTGAACATCCCCACTTCTGAGCTTATGATGGAGAGAAGGTCATTGATAAGGCAGCTGAAGATGGTTAGGCTTAGGACTGTACTCTCAGGACCTCCTGCAGGTGACCTCCAACAACCAAAATGCCTCCTATTAGGCGAGGCGATGACCTAATGGTATTATGACTAGACTATTAATCCAAACACTCAGGTAATGTGCTGAGGACCTGGTTCAAATTCCACGATGGCACATAATGGAATTTGAATTCAATGAAAATCTGGAATTAAGAGTCTAATGATGATCGTAAATCCATTGCCAATTGTTGGAAAAACCCATCTGATTCACTTATGTTCTTTAGGGAAGGAAACTGGGCTAGGCCTGGTGTGGCCTACATGGAACTCCAGATATCAGTTATGCAATTTGGGATGGGCAATAAAAGCTGGTCTAACCCGCAATGCCCTCTTTCCCATGAAAGAATGGAAAAAATATCGTCCTCTGTGCAGATATTATTCGAACCAGTGGTGAGTTTCTGCTGGATTCCCATCAGCTGCAGTTTTGGTAGCGCTCCTTGATGCCACACTCGGTCAAATGTAGCCATCCTTAGCTCACCTCCGGAATTCAAGTCTTTTGACCATGTTTGAACAAAAGCTGTAATGAAGTCAGGAACTGATGAGGTGGCACAATTGAGGACATTGTACAGGGATCCGAGGGATGTGGCATATTGAGATTTCCAGCAAGAATTTGACCAGTTGCTGCATAAAAAAGTGAACCAGAAGGTTAGATCCAAGGGGATGAAGGGTAGAATATTGGTTTGAATAAAGGCCTGGCTAACTGACAGAAAGCTGAGTGTCAGGATAAATGAGTCTTTGCCTGGATGGTGAATTGTCACTAGTCGGGTGCTGCGGGTTCAGTTCTCTGACCTCAACTATTTGTAACCTATACAAATGATATGTAAGCAGAGACAAAATGTAACATAACAGAATGCATGGATGATTCTGAAATAGGTGGGACAACAGCCTGTGATGTGAAATAGAACATACACAGCGGAACATTGACAGGCGAGGAGAATGGACCAGAATCTGGCAGGTGGTTAATGTGGATAAGCACAAGGCTTGCCTATTTTGCCCAGGGGAAAAAAGGGCGAATTATTATTTAAATGGAAGGAAGATTCAAAGTGTGTTATCTGGCTGCCTTTGTGCATGAATAGCCGAAAGTGGGTATGCAGGTATAGCATAGCATAAGAAAGGCAGATGGAACTCTGGCATTTGTCACAAAAGGACTGGATCATTAAAGTAACAAAGTGTTTTTCCTCATACATTGGGTGTTGGTGAGACCAGAGTGTTGTGTCCAGTTTAGATCCCCTCACTGAGGATGGATACGTTTGTACTGGAGGCAGTTCGGAGGAGGTTTAACTGATTGTTTCCAGGGATGAAAGGGCTGTCATATGAGAAGTGGCTAAGTAGCTTGCGCTTGTACTTGCTGGTGTTCGAAAGAGTGAGGGGGTGGTTCTGATTGAGGTATATAAAATAGTAAAGGGGATTGAAAAGATGGGCATTGAGCACATGTTCTGCATTGTGGAACAGTCTCAAACAAGAAGCTGTGGCTGTTGAGTGAGAGATGGAATGTTCAAAATGGAGATGAGGAGAGGGTTGTGAATCTGTGGAATTCATTGCCCCTGAATGCAATGGAGGCAGCACCAATCAACCGATCCAGGAAAGAAATAAATATGTTTCTGATGAAAAATAGGGATCAAGGGCCATGGGGAGCTGGCAGGAGAGTGGAGTTGAGATCAGGAAAAGATCAGCAACCATGGCTAACAAGATAAGTCAGGGACAGGATGAAAGCAAAAGAAAAAGGATAAAATGTGGTGTAGGTGGGTGGGAAGCCAGAGGATTGGGAAGCCTTTCAAAAACTAGCAGAGGACAACTAAAAAGGCAATAAGGGGGAAGATGATGAAATATGAGGGCAATATTAATGAGGGTAATATTAAAAAAAAATTGCAGGAGTTTTTTTCAGCTATAAAGGTAAGAGAGAGGCAAGAGTACAAATAAAGAGAAGAAAGAAAATTACAGCACAGGAACAGGCCCTTTGGCCCTCCAAGCCTGCGCCGATCGAGATCCTCTGTCTAACCTGTCACCTATTTTCTAAGGGTCTGTGTCCATTTGCTCCCTGCCCATCCATGTACCTGTCCATAAGACCTGAAGACAGAGGAGTGGAAGTAAGGCCATTCGGCCCATCAAGTCCACTCCACCATTTAAATCATGCCTGATGGGCATTTCAACACCACTTCGCTGCACTCTCCCCATAGCCCTTGATTCCTTTTGAGATCAAGAATTTGTTGATCTCTGCCTTGAAGGCATCTCACGTCCCGGCCTCCACTGCACTCTGCGGCAATGAATTCCACAAGCCCACCACTCTCTGGCTGAAGAAATGTCATCTCATTTCAGTTTTAAATTTACCCCCTCTAATTTTAAGGCTGTGCCCACGTGTCCTAGTCTCCCCGCCTAACGGAAACAACTTCCGAGCGTCCACCCCTTCTAAACAATACATTATCTTGTAAGTTTCTATTAGATCGCCTCTCAACCTTCTAAACTCTAACGAGGACAATCCCAGGATCCTTAGCCGTTCATCATACATTAAACCTAGCATTCCAGGGATCATCCGTGTGAACCTCCGCTGGACACGCTCCAGGGCTAGTATGTCCTTCCTGAAGTGTTGGGCTCAAAATTGGACACAGTTTTCTAAATAGGGCCTAACTAGAGCCTTATAAAGCCTCAGAAGCACATGGCTGCTTTTATATTCCAACTCTCTTGAGATAAACGCCAACATTACATTCGCATTCTTAATTACGGACTCGACCTTCAAGTTAACTTGTAGAGAATCCTGGACCAACACTCCCAGATCCCTTTGCACTTCTGATTTGCAAATTTTCTCACCATTTAGAAAATAGTCCATGCCTGTATTCTTTTTACCAAAGTGCAAAACCTCACATTTACTCACATTGAATTTCATCAGCCATTTCGTGGACCACTCTCCTAAACTGTCTACATCTTTCTGCAGCTTCCCCACCTCCTCAGTAGGACCTGTCTGTCCACCTATCTTCGTATCTTCGGCAAACTTCGCCAGAATGCCCCCAGTCCCTTCATCCAGGTCAGTAATATATAAGGCGAACAGCTGCGGCCCCAAAACTGAACCCTGCGGGACAGCACTCGTCACCGGTTGCCATTCCGAAAAAGAGCCTTTTATCCCAACTCTCTGCCTTCTGTCAGACAGCCAATCCTCAATCCAAGCCAGTATCTCACCTCGAACACCATGGGCCCTCACCTTGCTCAGCAGCCTCCCGTGAGGCACTGTATCAAAGGCCTTTTGGAAGTCTAGATGGACAACATTTACTGAGTTTCCCTGGTCTAACATATTTGTCACCTCTTCAAAGAATTCAAATAGGCATGACCTCCCCTGACTAAGCCCATGCTGACTTGTTTTAATCTGACCCTGCACTTCCAGGAATTTAGAAATCTCATTCTTGACAATGGATTCTAGAATTTTACCAACAACCGAGATTAGGCTAATCGGCCTGTAATTTTCCATCTTTTGCCTTGATCCTTTCTTAAACAAGGGAGTTACAACAGAAATTTTCCAATCATCTGGGACTTTCCCTGACTCCAGTGACTTTTGAAAGATCACGACCAAAGCCTCTGCGATTTCCTCAGCCACCTCCCACCGAACTCTAGGATGTAGCCCATCGGGGCCAGGAGATTTATCAGTTTTTAGACCCTTGAGCTTTTCTAGCACTTGCTCTTTTGTAATGCCTACCGTACTCAACTCTGCCCCCGGCTCTCCCTAATTGTTGGCATACTACTCATATCTTCCATTGTGAAGATTGACGCAAAGTACTTATTAAGTTCTTCAGCTATTTCCTTTTCTCCCATCAATAGCCTTCCAGAATCAATCTGGAGCGGCCCAATATCTTCTTTTGCCTCTCGTTTGCTTCTTACGTATTGAAAAAAGCTTTGACTGTCATTTCTGATATTACTAGCTTGCCTACCTTCATATATGATCTTCTGCTTCCTGATTGCTCTCTTTGTTATCCTCTGTCTGTTTTTGTGGCCTTCCCAATCTTCTGATTTCCCAGTGCTCTTGGCCATTTTATAGGCTGTCTCTTTTTCTTTGATATGTTTCCTGACTTCCTTTGTCAGATGTCCAATAGCAGCGGTGAAGAAGCTGCTGTTGGGGAAATAGAGACATTGGTGTGCTGTTTTCACTCATTGCAACGATCTGGGTGGACCAGGAGAGATCGTTGGTGATCGACACTCTCAACTATCTCCACCTCAGCAACATCTCTCACACTGTCTGATGCAGGCACTCACACGCTCACATTCTGTCGCCCATTCTGTCTGTCTGACTGTCTCTCTCTCTCTCTCCCTCATCGCCCATCTCTCTCTCTCTCTCTCTCTCTCTCTCTCTCTCTCTCTGTCCCTGTCTCCCTCCACCCCCGGCCCCGCCGACCAACCTCTCTGTCTTTGTCTCTCTCTCTCTCTCTCTCACACCAACTCATTGCTCAGTATTCCATGGTATCTCAATTGTTGGAAGAATTAACTTGGACTGAGCATGGATTTTCTCCCAATATAGTTATGACAAAGCAGAACCAATTCTGCCTTGAAGAAGAAAGGCAGGAGCCATAATAACTTGTGATTGTTTAGCTGAAGGAACCGTGCTGTGATATGCATCCAGATAGGATGCTTTCTGTGGTACATCAGTGAAAGTTGTCCTTGTGGACGCACAGAATGACCTTAGCCTCCTGGGAAGTAGAGACAATGGTGTGCTTTTTTGCCCATTGCAACAATCTGGGCGGACCGGTGAACTAATCTAAGCCCATCCCCCTACATGATCCCATTATCATCCATACCCAAGGACTGTTTAAGTGCCCCTAATGTGGCTGAGCCAACTACATTGGCAGGCAGGGGGTTCCACGTCCTTACCACTCTGAGTAAAGAACCTGCCTCTGACATCTATCTCAAATCTATCACCCCTCAATGTTTAGCTGTGCCCCCTCAAACAAGCTGACATCATCATCCTCGGATAAAGACCCTCACTGTCCACCCTATCTAATCCACTGATCATCTTGTATGTCTCTATTCAATCCCCTCTGAACCATCTTCTCTCCAACGAGAACAGACCCAAGTCCCTCAGCCTTTCTTCAGAAGTCCTTCACTCCAGACCAGGCAACATCCTGGTAAATCTCCTCTGCACCTTTCCAATGTTTCCACATCCTTCCTGGAATGGGGTGACCAGAACTGTACACAGTATTCCAAGTGAGACCGCACTAGCTTTTTGGACAGATGCAGCATGACATCACGGCTCTGGAACTCAATCTCTCTACCAATAAAACCTAATACACCGTAAGCCGCCTTAACAGCACTATCAAACTGGGTGGCGATTTTCAGGGATCTACGTACATGAACACCAAGATCCCTCTGCACAGCAACACTACCAAGAATCTTTCCATTGACCCAATATTCTGCCTTCCTATTATTCCTCCCAAAGTGAATCACCTCACATTTATCCACATTGAACTCCATTTGCCACCTTTCAGCCCAATTCTGCAGTTCATCCAAGTTTCCATGCAAGCTGCAACATTCTTCCACATTGCCCACCACTCCACCGACTTTAGTGTCATCTGCAAACTTAGTAACCCATCTACCAATGCCTCCGTCCAAGTCATTTGTGAAAATGACAAACAGCAGTGGTCCCAAAACAGATCCTTGAGACACACCACGAGTAATCAGACTCCAGGCTGAATATTTTCCATCAACCACGACTGGTTGCCTTCTTACTGCAAGCCAGTTTCTAATCCAACCTGCTAAATCTCCCTCAATCCCATGTCTCCATGTTTTCTCCAGTAGCCTACCATGTGGAACCTTATCGAAGGCTTTACTGAAGTCCATGTACACCACGTCAACTGCCCGACCCTCATCCACATGCTTCGTCAGCTTCTGAAATGACTCAGTGAGGTTTGTGAGACATGACTTGCCCTTGACAAATCCATGTTGACTATCTCCAATCAAATTGGTGCTTGCTCGATGATTATAATACCTATCTCTTATAACCCTTTCCAAAACATTTCCGACAACAGATGTAATGCTCAATGGTTTATAATTACCTGGGTCATCTCTACTGCCCTTCTTGAACAAAGGCACAACATTTGCAACCCTCCATTCCTCTGGTACTAAACCTGTAGACAATGAGGACTCAAAGATGAAGGCCAAAGGCTCCACCACCTCCTCTGTAGCCTCCCAGAGAATATCAAAGTTTCGAAGGAACTGATGCGTTGTATCCGGAGGTTGGTGGGGTGGTACGTGAGCACGAGGGAGACTTTGTTTTGGTTGTTGTTGTGGGGTGGGGTGAGACGGATTTGTTGCAGGAAATGCTGGAGACACGGTCGAGGGCGTTATCAACCACTGAGCGGGGTAAGTTGTGGTCCTTGAAAAATGAGGACATCTGAGATATACGAGAGCAGAATACCTCATCCTGGGAGCAGATGCAGAGTCAAAGGAATGGGGAAAGTGGATGAATTGTTGCGGGAATTTGGTGGGAGTTGGTGGACTTGAAATGGATATTTGTTTCTTGGTGGTTGGAAATAGAGAGGTCCAGGAAGGAGAGAGGTATCAGAGATTGTCCAGGTGAACTTAAAGTTCGGGAGGAAGGTGTTGCTGAAGTGGATGTTAGAGCCCCTTGTGGGAGCACGAGGCAGTGCCGATACAGTCACCAATGTAACGGAGGAAGACGTGGGGTTTAGGGCCAGTGTAGGTACGGAAGAGGGAGCGTTCCATGTAACCTACAAAGCGGCAGGCGTAGCTTGGGCCCAGGTGGGTACACTGGCCACCCGCTTTGTCTGTAGGAAGTGGGAGGAATTGAAAGAGAAATTGTTGAGGGTTGTTCAAGGACCACAACATCCCCCTCCTCAATAGTCAAAAACGCCCTCAACCGTGTCACCCGCATTTCCCACAACTCATCCCTCATACCCGCTCCCCATAATAACTACCAAAACAGTGTCCTCCTCACCCTCACCTACCACCACACCAACCTCCGGATTCCAAGCATCGTCCGCCGACACTTCTGCCATCTGCGATCCGACCCCACACCAAAGACATTTTTCCCTCCACACTTAGGTGACTCCCTTATCCGCTCCACACTCGCCTCCAGCACCCCCTACACCCAGCACTTTTCCCTATATATCCACAAATATTGTCAGCATAATGTTTAAAATTCACTTGTCCCAATACCTCCCCCCTCACCCCCATCCCAGACCCCAGGAAGAATTTCCACATCAAACAGATGTTTACCTGCACATCTGCTAATGTGGTATACTGTATCCGCTGATCCCTTTGTGGCCCCCTCTACATCGGGGAAACCAAATGGAGGTTTGGGGACTGCTTTGCAAATCACCTATGCTCAATGCACTAAAGAACTGCACCTCCCAGTCGTGAACTGTTTTGACTCTCCCAATCCTCAGATAGGATGTCCACCCTGGGCCTCCTGCAGTGCCACAACGATGCCACCTGAAGGTTGCAGGAGCAGCACCTCGTATTGCGCTTGGGAACCCTGCGTCTCCGTGGTATCAATGCCGACTTCACAAGCTTCGAAATCTCCCCTCCCCCTCCCGCATCCCAAAACCAGCCCACCTAGCCCATCCTGCCACCTCAAGCCCCACCCCCATCTCCTACTTCCTAACCGCTTCCCACCCCCGAGACCTGTTCGTCCTCCCCGGACTAACCTATCCCCTCCCTACCTCCCCACCGACACTCACCTCTACTGGCTCCATCTCCACCTCTTTAACTTGTCTGTCTCCTCTCCACCTATCTTCTCCTCTATCTATCTTCGATCCGCCTCCCCCCTCTCCCTATTTATTTCAGAACCCTCTCCCCTCCCCGTTTTCTGATGAAAGGTCTCGGTCCAACATGTCAGCTTTTGTGCTCCTAAGATGCTGCTTGGCCTGCTGTGTTCATCCAGCTGCACACTTTGTTGTGTCTATATCTCTTAAGAACCTCATTAAGTGAGCTCTAGAGAGAACTATGCAGGGTAGACTTTGGGTTTATCATTCTAACTTGCCAGCCCTGAAAGATGAAAGTTGGTTTATGTTGGATGTTTGTTTCATAGCTACGAAAGAGATCCTGAAAGGATTGTTCGTATCTTTTGTTGAGAATTTTACCCATTTAGTCACTCTAATCCTTCTCCTTTTTTAAAGTTTCCTTGGGAGTCATAAATTTCAAATATCTGCAGAATTTTATTCGGCTTGGCATTGGCTCTCCGTGATTCCCTGTTAATGGCTCCGCGACCTGCTAGCTAATTAGAGAATTTGTCATTGATGTGCCTGTCATAAAATCTTTAGTCTTATACTATATATTCCCAATTTCAGGAGAAAGTCCAGAGAGACCTTTTAGAGGAAAGGGGTTTAGAAAGAAAACTTAAGTTCTATAGATCCAAGTCATGAATAGTTGATAAATTATTTGCACTTCATATTTCCAGAACCTACCCCGGAAGAGAGAGCCCAGAGAATTGCCAAAGCTGTCCGCAAACAGTCAATAGAAGTGAAGGAAACTTGGGAGCAATTGAAAACCCATGCGAGCAACTGGCAGGAACAGGTGGAAAAGGTGTTGGAGAAACTTCAAGAACTGCAGAAAGCTCTGGATGATCATGAGGCTCATGTGATAACAGCTGAAGGGGTCCGCACTGATTGACAACCTGTGGGTGAACTGCTTATTGACTCATTGCAGGATCACATTGATAAAACCACAGTAAGTGCAATTACATTACACTTCACTTATGAACAGATGTAACCACAATGTTGTATCGAGACGATCAGTAATATGAGTACTTAAGTAATATTGATTGAATGGTTGTTAACTTAATTTGCAAATTAAAACTTCGTTGAGCATGCCTTCTGATGATATCACATCGGTAATATTAGTATAATTGAGGATTCTATTAGTCAGTGACATCAGCTGAGTTATCTGCTTGTTGCCATGTTATCAGGATTAAAGGTAAAGCCTTACCACGCCATTTGGCCACTCCTTAGAGAGAGACAACTGGTTATGATTTAACCTGAAGATCACCATGCCTCAGGCAAGTAGAGCGGTTGAGGCGAAGACCCTTTGTGGTAAGGTCACTGGTGTGGCAATTGAGCCCTCTCTGCAGGGCATCACTCTGCATCACAAACCAACCGTTCAGCCAACTGAATTTGAATAGAGTTTAGGATTGGAGAGCAATCCATGCAATTCTATTTTTTTTAATGAATGTTTCTCACTGGGACTATCTCACTGGCAAACTTTTTAAAAGCCAGCTCAGCCATACAGGCGAGATCAGTTCCTGATCTCAGCTGAATTTTTTGACCTGGGGTGGGTCAGCGTTAGTTCAGTGATTGGAATGAATTCTCATGAAGTTAACGAGAGGGATGCTACACGTGAATAAATCGATGTTTTGAAAAGCGGATGAGATATGAGCAATAGTTTAATTGATGTGGAAGACCAGCCACAATCATCATCAACGGTGGAGCAGGCTTGAGCGGCCATGCAACATTGTGCTGCTGCTATTTGACTTGTTGTGTGGAAAGGAAGGAAAATGGTCAAAGTGTCAAAAATGCTGAAGACCGCATCATTCTACAATCTCAAAATTTGATTGTGTTCAGCATATTATCACTACTGGTACCCCTAAATCCTGGTCTATCATCTCAGCAGCTCGACTCTGCCCAAAAGCTGGTTACTTGTGACATTTTTGAAGGATCTTCCCAAGTCTGAAAATCATTTTTGCTTTTGTAGAATCAGAGTTGGCGTGTGGAAGGCGGTCTCCTGGCATATCATAGCTCTTTGAAATCACTCCCCAATTCGCCCCCCTCTGCTTGGCAATGACTTCAACCACTTATGTAATCTCTTTATTGGAGAGAAGCTTTGAAGACATCTGAAAGGAGTATTAACGATCCCAGAATACAACTGAGCCTTATTAAGTAGTTAGTTCTGATGATCAAGAGCTTGATCAAAGAGGATTCTTTTAAAAAGTGCCTTAAAAGAGGAAATGTACAGAGGCTAAGAGGTGTCGGAAGTTAGTGAGTTTTGCGAAGATTTGTTGCTCAGGTTGAGGTTCTGGATGTGAGTTTGCTCGCTGAAGGTGTAGGAAGTCTCTTCTTGGGTTTGAAGCCTACACAATTAAATGTTTGGCAACCAGTAGTGGGCCATTTGAAATCAAGAGTGGGCAAGAGGGCATAATTAGACGAGTGCAGATATCCTGAATTATGGTTGGACTGGTGGAGATTACGAAAATAGCGATTGGCAGAGCAAGGAACGATTTGTAAACAAAAATGAGAATTTAATAAAATTACTGTTAATACTATCAGTCAGGTAGAAAGTACAGAGAATAGGATTTGGTTCAAGATGAGACTCGGGCAGTGGAGTTGTAGACGACATCAAGCTTTCAATGGGCAAATGTGGGACTCAAACAGGGAATGCATTGGAGTTGTCAGGTCCAGAAGTGAAGTAGTTCCAGATGAAGGTTTCACTGCTAATGAGCCAAGACAAGAGACAGGTAGGCAGTATTAAAAAGATGTAAAGAGACAGCTTTAGGGATTGCATGAATGTGTGGTCGGACGTTCATCGTGGGATAAACAAGATGCCAAGGTTGTGCTGAGACAAGCGTAACATAACATTGTTGCCAAGGAGGAGTAATGCAGTCCGTAGGTAGTGAATAGAGATTGGTGTGGGGACCACAAACAGTGGTCTTCCCACTTTTAAATTGTTATCTCTATGTAGTTGCGCAACTTTATGTTCTGTTCAAAAGGCTTTACTGACAAGAAAGCAGAAGTTAGCCATTTGTTTACTTGTCAATATATCTTGATTTTTCCACCATCTTCTCCAATTATGAACACAACATGTGCAGTGTACTAAGTGAACCATTCAAACCTTCACAGGAAATTGTGGAATATAAAGTTAAATTTATTTCATTGAAAATTAAAATAAATTACATGAAGGTTTGACCAAGACTGAAAGGAATTAGATGGAACACCAGATGAATAAAACAAGCAGTAGTAAGGTGGTATTAGCTGGATGTTCCTGAAGAAAGAGAACACAGCCAGCCTTTCTTCCATCAGGGGGATTAATTGTGAGGTGTCAAACACAGTCGATTAAATCATTCGTTCTGTCTTTACTGCCAGACTGTACGATGAACATAGAACATAGAACATAGAACAGTACAGCACAGCACAGCACAGCACAGGCCCTTCAGCCCACAATGTTGTGCCGACCATTGATCCTCATGTATGCACCCGCAAATTTCTGTGACCGTATGCATGTCCAGCAGTCTCTTAAATGACCCCAATGACCTTGCTTCCACAGCTGCTGCTGGCAACGCATTCTATGCTCTCACAACTCTCTGTGTAAAGAACCTGCCTCTGACATCCCCTCTATACTTTCCACCAACCAGCTTAAAACTATGACCCCTCGTGCTAGCCATTTCTGCCCTGGGAAATAGTCTCTGGCTATCAACTCTATCTATGCCTCTCATTATCTTGTATACCTCAATTAGGTCCCCTCTCCTCCTCCTTTTCTCCAATGAAAAGAGACCGAGCTCAGTCAACCTCTCTTCATAAGATAAGCCCTCCAGTCCAGGCAGCACCCTGGTAAACCTCCTTGGAACCCTCTTCAAAGCATCCACATCTTTCCTATAATAGGGCGACCAGAACTGGATGCAGTATTCCAAGTGCGGTCTAACCAAAGTTTTATAGAGCTGCAACAAGATCTCACGACTCTTAAACTCAATCCCCCTGTTAATGAAAGCCAAAACACCATATGCTTTCTTAACAACCCTGTCCACTTGGGTGGCCATTTTAAGGGATCTATGTATCTGCGCACCAAGATCCCTCTGTTCCTCCACACTGCCAAGAATCCTATCCTTAATCCTGTACTCAGCTTTCAAATTCGACCTTCCAAAATGCGTCACCTCGCATTTATCCAGGTTGAACTCCATCTGCCACCTCTCAGCCCATCTCTGCATCCTGTCAATGTCCCGCTGCAGCCTACAAACAGCCCTCTATACTGTCAACGACACCTCCGACCTTTGTGTCGTCTGCAAACTTGCTGACCCATCCTTCGATCCCCTCATCCAAGTCATTAATAAAAATTACAAACAGTAGAGGCCCAAGGACAGAGCCTGTGGAACCCCACTCACCACTGACTTCCAGGCAGAATATTTTCCTTCTACTACCACTCGCTGTCTTCTGTTGGCCAGCCAATTCTGTATCCCAGCAGCTAAGTTCCCCTGTATCCCATTCCTCCTGACCTTCTGAATGAGACTACCATGGGGAATACTATGGTTGTAATATTTCCTTTTTTAAAGGCTCAAGGTTAGACATACTTCTCATTTTATAAATTTTAAGAAGTTGGCTTATTGTCAAGTCATGGTAGGATTGAAAACATATGCTACAGCTGTGTGAAGTCAGAAGTCACATGACACCAGCTTATAGTCCAACAGGTTCATTTCAATTCACACAAGCTTTTGGAGTGCAGCCCCTTCATCAGGTGCAGTTCGTGAGGTGACCACACAGACACACAGCTTATAAGCAGAGAGATCAAAAGATCATAGAATTGGCCTGAGTGGAGTGTCAGATAATAACTCTTTCCAGGCGACCAAGAGTGTTAAAGGCAAGTGAAGTGTTTATAAAGTCAATGTCAGTGCTGTGTTGTCATGATAATCAGGCAGCGCAACAGGAATGTACAAGGTGACATCTCAGGTCAGACTCTGACTTGTAGTTTAGAGGCTTGTGTTCAGAATCTGTCTCAGAGTTTTAAACTTTATTTCAAAAGCAAGAATTTATAAGATACCACACTGACTGTAACTTCAAGTTGTGTGCTTCTTCAACAAAATATCTGCAAATAAACAAACGTCCTGGATGAAGACTTATTATCTGACACTCCACTCACACCAGTTGTATGATCTTTTGATCTCTCTGCGTATAAATTGTGTGTCTGTGTGTTTTCCTCTCTGACCGCACGTGATGAAGGGACTGCACTTCAAATCTTGTGTGATTGCAAATAAGCCTGTCAGATTATAACCTGATGCCATGTGGCTTCTGACTTTGTCCATCCTAGTCCAACACCAGCACCTCCACATTATAAGTGTTTGGAACCAAGTCAGTGCAACAGGTACATGTCAAACATTTGACTTCGGAAGGATGCCTAGTGCCGACAAATTCATTAATAACAAAGGATTTCTCCATTATGCCATCTATCGTAACATGCTGCGCCTCACAGTCATAATGAAAGGATGCCCACTTTAATTTAGCAGCGCCAAGAATAGTTACGGATATTTTTAGCATGGGAGGAGGCCATTCAACCTATTTTATCTGTACCAGCTCTCTCCCAGAGCAACAAAATTAATCCTTTTCTCGAACTCATTCCACCTATTTCACAGAATTGAAATATATAGGTACATAGTTAAGAGATTTTAACATCAAGTGAGCAGTTCTCGCACTTCACCTTGTCACTAAAAATTGAACACGTGACTTACAAAGAGTGAGTCTTTATTTTGTTCTGTTGTGATGATGAAGAAGATGCAAGTCAAAGTGCTGGAACTGGCCTCTTGAACTTTTCAACGTGTATAAAATGAATTCTGTGCGCATCTACTAAAAACAGTTTTATGGAAGGAAAAGGTACCAAAGAAGATTTAGTGTATTGTACTTGATGTGATTATACTCCAACCTGTGAAAACAGAACTCTACGACTGTGAGTGTTGAGATCTGAGAGGTTGCTATCTTGTTTGAATTTACATTGCTAAGTCTAGGCCTATTTTCCCAACAGCAAAATTGGTAATCCAGAAAGAAATGGATATTTCTCGCATTTGTTAGCTCTAAGTGTCTGGTCAAAGTTTGAGTACAGTTTCCTCATATACAGGTGCTTAACCTGCTTTTACAGTTTGAACATTTGTTGTGCCAATGAAAATTGTTTGAATGGTTTCACCTCCAGTTTTCTTCTTTATACATATTTAGTATTTTTCCATGGTAAGGACTGTCTGCAAAATCTGACATTGGGTTTTGAAAGACATCAGCCTTTATTTTGGAGAGATAATGGTAACTGCAGATGCTGGAGAATGCGAGATAACAATATGTCGAGCTGGATGAACACAGCAGGCCAAGCAGCATCTTAGGAGCACAAAATCTGACGTTTCGGGCCTCGACCCTTCATCAGAGAGGCTGAAGGGTCTAGACCCGAAACATCAGCTTTTGTGCTCCAGGGATGCTGCTTGGACTGCTGTGTTCATCCAGCTCCACACTTTGTTGTCTTAGAAGGACTGGGCTTGTTTTTGCTGAGGTTGAGAAGAGTAAGGAGGTGATTTCCTTGAAGTATATATGATTCCGAATGGTCTTCATGAGGAATATGTAGAAAGATTTTTCCTCTCCTTTGGCGAGCGCTGAACTCGGGACACTTATGCAAAATTTGGACTTGCCACTTCAGGACAGATGAGCAGAGCATTTTTTCTCTGATAGTTGTATGACACTGGAACTAGCTGCCTCATAAGATGACAGAGTTGGGGTCATTGAATATTTTAAGGTGGACTTCGATTCTTGTAAGGCAGGGAAAAGGTCTTTGTTAATTGGAGTCATACCAAGCACAAAGGAAAACGTTTGTGATTGTTAGACATAGTCATTTCACCTCCAGAACATCTCTTTCAGCGTTCGTCAGGGCAGCATCCAAGGCCCAAACATCTGTGCTGCTTCAGCTTCTCTCTATAAAGTCAGAAGTGGGGATGTTCACTGATGACTCCACAATGTTCAGTACCATTTCCAACTCCTTAGATAATAAAGCAGTCCATGTTTAAATGCAGCAAGACCAGTATATTATCCAGGCTTAGGCTGATAAGTGCTCGGTAATATTTGCACCACACAAGTGCCAAGCAATGGCCATCTCCAACAAGGGAGAATTTAGCCATCATCTCTTGATATTTATTGCTGTTACCATCGCTGCATCCCCCACTGTCAACATCAGAGGTGTTACTATTAACCAGAAACTGAACAAGATCGGCTACATAAATACTATGGATTCAAGAACAGGCCACCCCGTTGCGTGCAGATGATTTTCGTCACTCCATTTTTACCAAGATTTAACTGGAAATTTGGGATTTGTCATATTTCTGAAGAGTCGAACAGCAGCATGCTTTTCTTTTCGTTAATTCTTTGTAATGTATTGCAATTAAAACTTCTGTTGCCAGAAAAAGAAATGATGTGGCTGAGCGACTTTTTTCGAATGTCTTGTGAGAAGTGCCATTCAGAGGTGGTCACATTGTTACCTTGTGATCAGTCTGGATCAGTCGGGCTGGATATGAGATGAGGCTGGGGGGTGGGAAGATTTTGAAGCAGGTACTTGAGAGAAAGCAGCCTCTCCCTACAGTCAAACCCTTCAACCCTGGCAATGTTCTTGTAAATCTTTTCTGAACCCTTTCAAATTTCACGACAACTTTCCTATAGCAAGGAAACCTGAATTGAATGCAGTATTCCAAAAATGGCCGAACCAATGTCCTTTGTAGCTGCAACATGACTTCCCAACTTCTATATTTAGTGCTGTGACCAACAAAAGCAAGCATATTAAACGCCTTATTCTCTACCTGCAACTCCACTTTGAAGGAACTCTGAACCTGCTCCCCAAGTTTGTTTGGCGACACTGCTGAGGACCTCACCATTAAGTGTATAAGTTCTGCCCTGATTTTGCCAACCAAAACCTAAAACCGTTTCTGCATTAAACCTAATTGTCTGCTATTTGCTTGGTGGTATATATAAAAAGGGAAGAGTTTATGCTTGTTCAGGCAACCCATACCCGACATCCAGAGGTTGATTTCCTAATGGCTTGAATTGGAACTGGTTAACAGATTGAGTTTTGGGATGCCTCAGGATGTCTTTATGTGTGATGTGCATCAGGCAGGTGTCAAATTGTAATTTCAAATACAGTTCTGCGTACAGATAGCATAAAGTAAGGAAGAAGAACAGGACTTAGGAGTGTTATCCTTCAAAGCCTTTTTGAGTTGTTTTGTCCTGTTTTGTTACTTACTTCTACATTTATTAAATCCACTTTTTTTTAAAGCATTCTTTCACAGGATGAGAGCACTGCTGGCAAGGCTAACATTCATTTCCCATCCAGGAATGGCTTGGTGGGCCATTTTGGAAGTCAGTAGAGAGTCAGCCATATTCCAGTGAATTTGAAGTCATATACCAGAATTGCTTAGGAAAGCAGATTCCCTTCCCTGAAGAATAGTTTAGTGAATTCAGTTTTCTGTTACAACAATTTATGATAGTTTCATCATCACTGTTACTTTTAACTCGAGATCTATATCAGTGGATTTGGTGTACATGGACATCAGCAAAGCATTTGATAAGGTTCCCCACGGCAGGCACTTTCATAAAGTCAGGAGGTATGGAAATCAGGGTGACTTGGCTGTGTGGATTCAGAATTGGTTGGCTGACAGGATGTAGAGAGTCGTTGTAGATGGTAAATATTCTGCCTGGAGGTCAGTGCTGAGTGGTGACCCGTAGGGCTCTGTTCTTGGGCCTCTGCTGTTTGTAGTTTTTAGAAATGACTTGGATGTGGAGGTTGAGGGGTGGGTTAGTATGTTTGCTGCTGACACAAAGGTTGGAGGTGCCATTGATAGTATCGGGTTATTGCAGGCTTCAGCGAGACATTGACAGTATGCAGAGGTGGGCTGAGAAATGGCAGATGGAGTTCAACCTGGATAAATGCGAGGTGATGCATTTTGGAAGGTCGAACTTAAATGCTGAATATAAGATTAAAGGCAGATTCTTTGCAGTGTATAGGAATAGCAGGATCTTGGTGTTCAAGTGCAGAGCTCCCTCAAAGTGGCCACACAAGTGGATAAGGGTGTTAAGAAATCAGATGGTGTTTTGGCTTTCATTAACAGGGGGATCGAGTTTAAGAGCCGCGAGGTTATGCTGCAGCTCTACAAAACCCTGGTGAGACCACACTGGAATATTGTCTCCAGTTCCGGTTGCCCTATTATAGGAAAGATGTGGAGGCTTTGGAGAGGGTGCAAAGGAGGTTTACCAGGTTGAGGAGGTTGACTGAGCTCGGACTTTTCTCTCTGGAGAGAAGGAGGAAGAGAGGTGACCTGATCGAGGTGTACAAGGTAATGAGAGGAATGGATAGAGTCGATAGGCAGAGACCTTTCCCCAGGGCAGGATTGACTGCCACGAGGCATAGTTTTAAGGTGTTAGGAGGAAGGTATAGAGGAGATGTCAGAGGGAGGTTCTTCACCCAGAGAGTTGTGAGTGCATGGAATACTTTGCCAGTGGTAGTGGTGGAAGCAGAGCCATTAGTGACATTTAAGCAACTGCTGGACATGCACATGGACAGCAGTGAATTGAGGGGAATGTAAGTTAGGTTCGGTTATTTTTGGATTGTGATTATTCCACGGCACAACATCGTAGGCCGAAGGGCCTGCACTGTGCTATACTTTTCTATGTTCTATGTTGTGTGTAAGAGTCAGAAGCCCAGTTGTTAGTTGCTTGGCTCTTTAGCTCAGTAGCTACCCCTTAATTTTTTGATGGCCAAAAGTGGCTGGCAAAGCAGACTTGCAACTTGAAAGCATGATGACATTTGCCAGGATATGAAGCATTGACCTACATGGTTTTTTGCAGATGTCTATTACTGCATCCATGTCTGTGAATGATTTGTGTAGCAGCCTTGAAGTTTTCACAGAGTCCTTCAGAACTTAGATGTGGACCTTGGCAACTTTAAAGAAGTCTAAAAAATATCAACACACATACATTTTGGCAATGACTGGTATGAATATCGATAGAGAGTGGATAGCCAGAGACTTTTTCCGAGGGTGAAGGTAGCTCTTATGAGGAGGCAGAGTTTAAAAGTAAGTGGAGGTAGATATAGGGAAGATGTGAGAAGTAAGTTCTTTACTCAGAGAGTGGCAGGAGCGTGGAATGCATTGCCAAGGAGGGGAGTGGAGTCAGCTTCATTAGGAGCATTTAAGCAGCTATTAGACAGGCATATGGATGATAGTATAAGGTAAGGGTGGAGGTTAGCTCGACGTTAGGTTGAGGGTAAAAGCTCAGCACAACACTGTGTGCTGAAGGGCCTGTCCTGTGCTGTACTGTTGTATGTTTGTATGCTCTATGAATCCGTAAGTAATTAATCTGCAAGTAGCTGACAGTGTCTTTAAATAACTCTGGCAGAGGGGTTATTCATGTTCCTGGTGATCATACTTTCAGCAATGTGTCATTGAAGGACTTTAAGCGTTGAGCTCTGATATCCCAGTATTGGCAATATCTTGCCTCCTCTACATCATTTCATCAGGTATTTGCTGCATGCAACGTAGAATTGTCAGAATAGCATCCATGGCAACTTGCATTTGATGTGTGCTCATGAGTCAAATATACAATTTCAGATCTCAAAACCCTTTGTGGCCCTGAAAAACCAGGCGGCAAGAATGCAGGCTTTACACCAAGCGTGATTATCTGAATCGTTTCCCTCCTACTATAAAGCTGACAGTGAGACTTCCGTGAGTTCCACCAGATGCTGTTTGCCAGTTATGACAAGAATTTCATGTAGCTTTTGACCACCTACATGAGGAATGGGTAACAAATGCTGGTCCTGTCAGTGATGTTCCCATCCCTGAAAATATGTGGAAATAAATTGAACCTAGTAGTTATCATTTCCTTTTACTGCGCCTTGTATTCTTCGGCAGATATTTATCCCCCTGTATTCATTGCAGAGTAGTTGAGCACGTGTTCCAATTGAAATGGTTTGTACTAACAGTTAGGAAAAATGTATCTAAAGATTTTTTTGAATGCAGGTGATTTAAACACCGTGTGTTTTTCTGCATATCGGCCAGCAATGAAGATCCGCCGACTCCAGAAAGCGCTCTGTTGTAAGTACATCCACACATTCCAGAATTTGTAATCTCGTGCTGTGTTTTGTTGTGAGCTTCCTTGCTTGTCTGTTGTCAGATGTCATTGATTACAATTAGCTTGGTTTTGCAGTTGTTGAGACATCAATTCGGCATGACCTTACAACCTTCCACTCAAAGGACGTTTGTCTATAAAGTTGCTGAAAATGCAATCTGATAAGGGCAGACAGGCATCTTAGACTAGAGTGAGTGAGGAAAGCAACAGGATGTCTTCTTAATGATTGGGAAATAACTACATGAAGGACTGAGGAGGACAGTGAATTAAAAGAGGAATGGTTTGTTTCAAATCAGGTACAGCAAAAGAAATTAAGAGAACGTAAGGAAGGTTGAAATTGAAAAGGCAAGTAATGGTTTATGTTCATTGGAAACCATCAACAACAAAAGTACAATGAAGAAAGTATTTGAGAAAATACAGAAGATTTCTTCAAATGAAAGGGAGACACTGTCTTCATGATGCCAATAGCACGGAGTGCAACTTTGGCGTTTAACCACATCATCCCTTGGCCTGAAGTCACTGTACTATTTACCCATTTTATAACAGAAAAATACTTTAATGATGAGTGTCATGGAGAATTTCAGCCCAGAATATAACCATATTCTGAGCAATTGCCACAACAGCTTCTATGACATGACTTTATAAAACATCCCAAAGCTTTATGGAGTAAAAATTGACACTGAGTACTGAAAGAGATCCGAAGGTAGATGATTGAAACCTCACCAAAGAGGTAGATTTTAAGGACTGTTTTGAAGGAGGAAACAATGATACAGAAGTTCAGCAAGGTAATTCTAAAGTTTAGGCCCGAGGAAGTTGAATGTCAGGCTGTCGATGATGGAACAGCACAAATTGTGTTGAAAGGCTGGAATTAAAGGAGCTCATGTTCCTAGAGGGGCTATGAGTTGGACATTGTCAGGGGATGTGCATGGGTGTTGCCAGGTCAGGGAGGGATTTGAAAGCCAGGACAGCAATGTGAAAACCAAGGCACTGCTTAACTGTGAGCCATTGTAGATCAGAGTGCGCAGAGAAAGATGGGTGAATGGAACTTGGTGCGTGTTAAGACAGAGTCAATGGACTTTTAAATGATGCCATGTTAAAGAAAAGGAGAACTTGGGAGGCCAACTTGATATTCATCAGAATGGTCATGTTCAGAGTTAATCAATGCGGTCGGGTTTCAAAACTAACGGACTTACCTGGGGCCAAATGTTGTGGATGTGAAAATAAGTAGACTTTGTGACATCAGGCCTATGTGGTCGGAATTTAAACTCTGGGTCAAAATAACAAAGGGTACAACGAAAACCAGTAGCTAGCAAGCAGACGTCCTTTCAAGGACCAAAGATAATGGCTTCGTTCTGTACCAGATTTAATAGATGGAAACTGTCCGGTTATGTAGAGACAGTGGAAGAAATGAATGAGGGGGTGGTGAGATAGACCTGGGCATTGCCACCATGTCTGTGGAAAGTGCAGCGCATTCACATGATATTGCTCTGGGGCAGTGTTCAGATGAGAAAAGGAGAGGGATTTTACTGATTTTGGCCAGACCTCGGTGATTCACACCCACGGCCATGCTGTCAAAGATTTGTGGAAGCCAGAAAAACTGAACTTGACTGTTTGCAGTAAATGTACAGCATTTCAGATGTCACTTGATCCTGCAGATTGACTCCCTAGAATCTGCTTGTCAAATGATTTATATGGCTAAAAGCTTCAAGTATGAGTTTGCGCTGTGGAACTCATCTCGCACCAAAACTGGCCAGTTGTTATATCAAGATTTGGAGAAAGTATTAGTTTTTTGAAGAATGTTCTGATACAGAGAGAGACTAATAGTTTCCTGAGAAATCGCGGGGCATTGGCCAGGAAGTTAAACAAACAGTGGGGGAAAAAAACAAACTTGACCTGAATCCTATGTTAAGTACATAATGGATTTGTTCGACAGTGAGGATATCAGAAGATATTCTCATTTTTAAGATGAGACACGCGGGATAATTTGGATAGGATGCACTTCTTGAAGGGACCAGAAAGGTACAGAATTATCCATTCGATGTGAAAAATTTGAAATGAAGACAAAACTTTTTGAGGCTGGGGTGGGGAAGAAATGAAGGTCCGATTTTGCTCATTCAACCTCTCCCATGACAAAATGCACTTGTAGTGTCTATAAGATTGGTGACGGCACTTAAATGAAGAAAAATCAACATGGACATTTCTTCTGCTGTACATAAACCATGAACATTGAATCTCTTGGCAAGGATAATGTGACAGGGCATTTGAAAAGCCAAGTTATTGTAATTTGAATTAAGAGATCAGGCTGTAGAACCTGAGATCAATCTCAGAATAAAATGTAACAACAGCGATAGATGAGGAACCTCTTCACTCACAGAGAGGTGAACTTTGTAATTCTGTACTCCAGAAAATGTGGCGCCTCAGCCAAGAAGTATGCTCAGAACGGGGATTGACATGCTGGGGTAGTCAGTGAAGCACTATTAATGTAACAGGATTAGTAATCTGGAGGCCTGGGACAATGCTGTAGAGTATAGGCGTAAATTCCACTGTAACAGCTGATGGAATTTGAATTCAGTTCAATATAATTTTGGGGGTAGGTAGGAATGTGGAGCCGACATTGCAGTCAAGTCAGCCACGACCTTATTGAATGGTGAAGCAGGCTTGAGGGGGCCAGTTATCCAACACATGCTCAAATTGATATAATCATAAACAAAGCTGGTCTCAGTGATGGTTACACCGTCACCGTTACACTATTCACCGTTATAAAAACTTGACTCATTCACTGATGTTCTTTAAGAAAGGAGCTCTGCCATTCTTATTTGATCTCACCTCCATATGACTCCAGATCCACAATAATGTGGTTGACACTTAACTGCACTCTGAAATATCAAACAATTTGGAGGAACTATGGATGGGCAGCAAATACTGTCCTTGCTATTCCTGCTCCTTGTTGCTATGACCCTATATGCTCTAACATATTAACCAATTTCCTCTTTGAATCCATTTGAGGAGCAGTGTATATTTTGTATCGCTTGGTGATTCTCCAAGTATCTGATGGATTTTGCATAGTTCCTTCTACCTTCTAAATGTGAGCTCCTTCCAGTGTTTAACCTTTAAGGTCGGCAATCGTTCTCGAACCTTTTTGATTGAATGCCTACATATTAATAGCAATCACTAACCTATCTATTATTAATTGCATATTCATAATACAAAGGGCTACATGTAAAGAAGTGTTCTAATCATCTTTTTAAAAAGCTACTTCCTGACGGTTATCATGGAGATTAGATTAGATTCCTGACAGTGTGGAAACAGGCACTTCAGCCCATCCCCCTATAACCCACACACACCCCTGAACACTATGGGCAATTTAGCATGGCCAATCCACTGAGTCAGCACATCTTTGGACTGTGGGAGGAAACCGGAGCACCCGGAGGAAACCCACGCAGACACGGGGAGAATGTGCAAACTCCACACAGACAGTTACCTGAGGCTGGAATCGAACCCGGGTACTTGGTGCTGTGAGGCTGCAGTGCTAACCCGCTGAGCCACTGTGCTGCCCCGATGTGTGTATTTGCTTCTAACTGTGATATCTGTCAGTCCCTGGACTGGTGTTTGATATGGGCACTCATAATGTATATCCACTTGATCCAATTGCTCTTCTATTGTTAGCCTGATAAATCAAGAAAAGGTCTGGATCCTTTTGTATATTTTTCACATCATTATATAGTTGCGAGTTTCAAATTGCAATAAGTAAAATTTCATGACAAATAAAAGCATTCCAGAATTGTTTCGACTTGATGATAAATAGTGAATATCTGTTCTTGACTGCAGCTTTCCCGCCTATCAGTGCAGAGAGGCATTGCTTAGCAAGGTTGGAAGAGGAATATTACTGTTCCAATTAGTTACATTTAATTTATCACCATTGAAGCTCGCGTCAGTTAGTATGCTTTTTTCCAATATATTTAATCTCAAGTTATGACAGATGATTTGGTTTGTAGATCTCCAATTACCTCTCTACTGTAGAACCCAGTTTGGAAACAATTGATATAAGGCACTTATTGTACTGTCACTGATGCTGTCATTATACTACCAGAGTATGGCTGTAATGCTGAATTACTTTAGCCTGCCTTCATGAAGCAGTGCAATCTTTCCTAGATAAGGATGAGGGGAAGGTCCACATAAAAGACTGATTTATAAAATTGAGATTCATGGAATATATAGGTCACTATCAAATTTGGTTAAAAAAGATGGCTGAAGGACAGAAGCAGCAAGTTATGATAAATAGATTAGAAGATCGCTATTAGCAGTTTCCCAAGTATTAGGACACTGATTTTTGGAGATAGATACATGATTTGAATTTGGGAATATGGCATACAAAAGGCCCTTCAGCCAATCAAGTCTATGCAAACCTAACTGCACTAATCCCACTTTGCAGCACTTGGAGAATAACCTTTAATTTCATGTGCTCATCCCAGCACTTTGTTAAAAGTTGTGAGCTCTCTTGTCTCAATGACCCTTCTGGGTAGTGCATTCCAGATTACCACCACCCTCTGGGTAAAAATATTTTCCTCAAATCCCCTCTACATCTCCTGCCCTTCACCTCATAATTGTGTCTCCTTGTTATTGACCCTTCAACTAAGGATACAGCTGCTTGCTAACCTTGCCCCTCCTAATCTTCTGCACCTCAGTCACGTCCCTCCTCAGCCTTCTCTGCTCTAAAGACGACAACCGGAGCTTATCCAGCCAGTCTTCATAGCTGAAGTGCTCCGCCCCAGGCAATATCCTAGTGAATAATCTCTGCACCCCCTCCAATTCAATCACATCCTTCCAACAGCATGGTGATGAGAACTGCATACAGTATTCCAACTTTGGCGAAACCAAAGTTCTATACAATTCCAACGTAACCTTCCAGCTGAAACCATCTGTGCCATGACTGATAAAGGCAAGTTCTCAGTCTGCATTCTTAATCATCGTGTTAACGTGTCCTGCCACCTTCAAGGTTCTGTGGACAAGCACCCCATGATCCGTCTGTGTCCCCTAAGCATCCTAGTGTCTTGCCATTCATTGAGTACCTCCTTGTCTTGTGACTTCTTCCGATGTGCATCACCTGATATGTTTCAGGATTAAATTCTGTCTGCCACTGATCTGCTCATCTGACCAACCCATCTATATCTCATTATGCTATATATATCACGAACAGTGAGGGACCCAATATGGAACATTGCAGTACGCCATTTGACACAAGCTTCCAGTCGCACAAACAGCCTTCTACCTCTGTGCTCTGTCTCTTACCACTGTGCCATTTTAGAACTACCTTGTCGCAACAGCCAGTGGTGCCAGATGTGTTTACCTTTATTATCAGTCTCACATGTGGGACCTTGTCAAAGGCGTTTTTGAAATCCATACAAACGACATCAGCTGCAATATAAGCATAGAGCACAGAAGCAGAAATAGGCCATTCAGCCCTTTGAATCTGCCCTGCAATTCAAAGAGACCATGGCAGAACAGTTAATTCTCAAGTCTACTTTCCTGCCTTTTCCCAATATCCGCTGTCTATCTCAACCTTAAATTTACTTAATGACCAGCCTCAATAGTCTTTTGTGGCAAAGAATTCCACAGATTTTCAACCCTCAGAGGGAAGAAATTCCTCCCAATCTCTGTCTTAAATGTGTGACCCCTTATTCCGTCTGGTCCTAGATTCTCCCACAAGGGAAAACAAACTCTCCGCATCTAACTTGTCAAGAATCTTCTAAGTTTCAACAAGGTGGCATCTCATTCTTCTGTATTACAACGAGAACAGACTCAATCTTCTTAACCTCCTGGAACTTATTTGAACTTCCTCCACATCCTTAGATATGTGTCCCAAAACTGTTCTCGGTGTTACAGCTGAGATCTGACAATTGCCTCGCACAATTTTAACAAAACCTCTATACTTTTATATTCCATTCCATTTGCCTTCCTCATTACCCAATGAACTTGGATACTTGCTTTTTGTGATTCGTAGACGAGAATATTTAAATCCCTCTGTTCTGTAGCTTTCTGCAGTCATTCTCCATTAAATAATAGCCAGCTTTTCTATTCTTCCTGCCAAAATACATTCGCTCAGATTTCCCTACATTATATTCCATCTGCTAAGTTTTTGCCCATTTGCTTAGCCTGTCAATATCTCTCTGCAGACTTTTTGATTAATCCTTACTAATTGCCTTCCCACATGGTTTTGTGTCATCAGCTACAGTATATTCTCTTTCCTCATTCAAGGCATTAATGTATTTCATAAATAATTGTGTCCCCAGCACTAATCTGTGCGGCGCTCCGCTAGCTGCAGGTTGCCAGTCTGCAAATGCCTCCCTGTCCCAATTCTGTCTTCTATGAGTGAGCCAGTCCTCTGTTCATGATAATATACGACAGCAACATCATGGACTATTATCTTATTAAGTAGCCTAATGTGTTATAGCTTATCAAAACCCTTGTGAAAATCTGGGCACCTACATACCTTGCAAAATTGTATCAAAATTGTGAAGTGTGACCTCACTTTGATGAAGCCATGCTGATCAGACCTTGCATTTCCAAGTGGAGATGAATTCTCTCCTCCAGAATTTCCCCAGTTGTTTCCCTCCCACTGATGTGAGATTCATTGGTCTGTAATTCCTGATATATCTCTCTCTCGCTCCTTGAAAAATGGTACCACATTAGTTGTCCTCTACCAATTCCCCTGTAGCCAGAGAAGAATTGAAAGTTTGGGTCAGAGCCCCTGTAATTTCCTCTCATCTCTCATTGCAGCATACGATACAACCCCTTCAGACCTAGAGAATTATTTACTTTTAGGCCTGGCAAAGCCTCACTCCCTACGTCAGTCTGCTCAAGTACCTCAGTCCCTGTCCCCGAGTTCTCTACGTCCATCTTCCTCCTCTTGAATGTAGACTAAAGTGAAACACTCTACCAGTGTCCTTCTGTACGGTATAAAGTTTGCCCCTGGACCCTAATGGGCCCCATTCTTTCTCTGGTTATCTTCTTCCCCTAAATGTACTTGTGAAATATCTTGGGATCTGTCAAATTTTATCTTCATGTTTTTTCATGCGCCTGTTTCCTCCTAACTGCTTTAAGTTCCCTCTGAGCTTTCTATACTCCACTGGGGCCTCCATCATTTGCTCCCTTTGCACCTACTGAAAGCCTTTTTTTTTGTTCTTAACCAATTCTGAATATTCCTACACATCCAGGGTTCTTTGTCTTGTTATGTCCAAATTTCATCCCAAAGAAAACATGTTGGGCCTGTGCTTTCCCCATTTTCTTCTCAATCACACCTTCACTTTCTACTGTAGAATTTGCCAGACGTAGCTGAACCTGTTCTACTTTGGTCAGATCCTGCTTTATTTTAATAGCATCTGCCTTCCTCCAATCCAAAATTATTTTTTTTGCAAACTACCATTTTCTTTTTCATAACAGTGGTTGTTATCAATAAATTCTGCCCACTACCACCTTAAACAACTTGGCAACTTTGTTCCCAAGAATTAGATCTGGGACTGGACTGTCCCTTGATGGACCTTAGAACATAGAACATAGAACATAGAACAGTACAGCACAGAACAGGCCCTTCAGCCCACAATGTTGTGCCGACCATTGATCCTCATGGATGCACCCTCAAATTTCTGTGACCATATGCATGTCCAGCAGTCTCTTAAATGACCCCAATGACCTTGCTTCCACAACTGCTGCTGGCAACGCATTCCATGCTCTCACAACTCTCTGCGTAAAGAACCTGCCTCTGACATCCCCTCTATACTTTCCACCAACCAGCTTAAAACTATGACCCCTCGTGCTAGCCATTTCTGCCCTGGGAAATAGTCTCTGGCTATCGACTCTATCTATGCCTCTCATTATCTTGTATACCTCAATTAGGTCCCCTCTCCTCCTCCTTTTCTCCAATGAAAAGAGACCGAGCTCAGTCAACCTCTCTTCATAAGATAAGCCCTCCAGTCCAGGCAGCATCCTGGTAAACCTCCTCTGAACCCTCTCCAAAGCATCCACATCTTTCCTATAATAGGGCGCCCAGAACTGGACGCAGTATTCCAAGTGCGGTCTAACCAAAGTTTTATAGAGCTGCAACAAGATCTCACGACTCTTAAACTCAATCCCCCTGTTAATGAAAGCCAAAACACCATATGCTTTCTTAACAACCCTGTCCACTTGGGTGGCCATTTTAAGGGATCTATGTATCTGCACACCAAGATCCCTCTGTTCCTCCACGCTGCCAAGAATCCTATCCTTAATCCTGTACTCATTCCACTACCTTTTCTCCAATGTACCTTCTATATGTTGACACAATAAACTCTGCTGAACGCGTATTTAGAAATCCAACTCCTCTTTACACTGTGCACTTTACACTCGATAACAAGGTGGACATTATTTTAAAATGAAAGGCAGTAGGTTTAAAGGGGATTAGGGGAAAACCTTTTTCACCCAGAGGGGTCTAAAATGCACTCTCTGGGATTATAGTTGAGACGGGAAATCTCAGAATCTTTAAAAAGCACTTGACGTGTCATTACGTTCAAGGCTATGACCTAGTGTGTTGACAGTGGGTCTACTGTATATAGTAGTATGTCCTTGATAGTGCAGACTCAGTGGGTTGAAGGGCCTCATATATTGTATGATTCACTGATTATGACTATCTCAAGCAATGTTGAGGAAGTTGAAATCCCCTGGTATAGTTACCATCTTATTATTGCACACCTCAACATGAGTAATAGAGCGTGAAGTTCCAAAATTTACCACGATTGCCAAGCTTGCAGGAGCTCAAACAATGAGGATGATTCTGATCAGCTGCAATAGGCCAACAGAATGGGAAATGACATGGCAGATAGAGTTCAATACAGCAAAACGTGAGGGGATCTGGGATACAGTGTGGTTTAGTCAGCAGTGGCCCTCCTCCTGAGTCAGAAATGTTGGTGTGATTCTCACTCCAAGACAGAAGGACCCAGTATTCAGTGCAGGAAAGCAAACTTGTGTGGTAATGAATCCTCAGCCTGGATCGACAGGTTAGGTTAGTGGCAGATATATCTACGAAATCAAAAGATGATAATTGCAAAGAGTCGTGATCTTTGCTCACTGTTCTGAGTTCGTGTCACTAGACCCGAAACGTTAACTCTATTTTTCCCTTCACGGATGCTGCCAGACCTACTGGGATTTTTCCAGCAACTTTGCTCTTGTTCTTGTTGTTGTTGATCAACTTGCATTGTGTTACCCCATATAAAATGTGAAATGTCAAAAGCAAAACAAAACGATGCATGAGGTGAAGCAGTTTAACTAAAGGGATAGTGGCAAACAATAAATACTCGAAAGATATTGTTCCAAAGAGTGTGTGAGGACTGAAAAACCCAGGAATGTAGGGGTCATAAAGCCATAAAATGAAGGAATGGAAGTAGGCTTTTTAGCCCATTGAATTTGCTTCACCATTCGATCAGATCATGGCTATCTCTGTTTTGAATATTCTTAGTAACCCAGCTTCAACAGGCCTCTGGAGTAGACAATTCCACAAAATCAAGCCCTCAGAGGAAATAAATTCATCTTCATCCCTGTCTTAAATATGTCACACCTTATTCTGAGATGATGCCCTTTGGTCGTAGATTCTCCTCCAAGAGGAACCAAACTTTCTGCATCGACACGAACAGGTCCCCTAAGAATCCTGTATGTTTTAATAAGGTAACCTTTTACTCTTCTAAATTCTAAAGAGTACAAGTCCAACCTATTTGACCTCCTTAGAAAGAAGATCCTTCTGTACCTAGAATCAACTTAGTTAACCTTCTCTGGACTGCCTCCAATGTTGACATTTCTTTCCTTTGATGAAGGGCCAAAACTATTTGCTGTGTTTGAGATGTGGTCTGTCTCGTACTTTGTATTGTTTTAGCAATACTTCCCTCTTCTTTTATTCCATTCCTTTTAAAGGCCAACAGGACACCTCCTTCTTAGTTGCTGAGCATGGTTGCTAACTTCTTATGATTCATGCACGAGGAGCTTCAAATTCCTCCTGCACTCCAGCTTTCTGCAATCTTTTTTCCATTTTAATAACATATAGCTCTTTTATTCTTCTTGCCAAAGTGCACAACCTGACATTTTCCACATTATATTCTATCTGCCAAGTTTGTGGCCATTCACTTTCCACGGAAACATAAGAAATAGAATGAGAAATGGGCCATTTGGCCCTTCAGGCTTGCTTTATCATTCATTATGAATATATCCAATCATCCAACACAGTAGCCTGTTCCTCCTTTAACCTTATATCCTGTGATCCACTTAGTTCCAAGTGCTAAACCCAAACTCCTTTTTGAAACTGTGCAATGTTTTAGCATTGATTGATTTCTGTGGTAGTGAATTCTGTGGGCTCATCAGTCTCTGGGTGAAGAAATATCTCCTCGTCTTAGTTTAAGGGTATGAAGAATGACTGTGACTCCTTTGTTCTGTACATCCCTGCCATCAAGAACATCTGCCCTCCATTTGACTTGTCTAGTCCTGTAAGAATTTTAAGCTTCGATGAGAAGCCCCTTCATTCTTCTGAATGCCAGTGGTATAATCTTATCTGACGCAACCTCTCCTAATATGCCAGTCTGCCTTCCAGGAATCAGTCTGCTAAACCTTTGCTGCACTGTCCCTAGAACAAGAGTGTGCTTCCTCAGATAAAGAGGCCGAAACTGCACGTAATATTCTTGGTATGTAATGGTAGCGAGACATCCCCACTCCTGAATGAAAATTCTCTCACTATGAAGGCCCTTCTGCTATTTGCCATCTTTACTGCTTGCTGCACCTGCATGCTTACCTTCAATGACTGAAGTACAGGTTTGCCCAGATCTTATTCTACATTCCCATGTCTTAATTTATATCCATTCAGGTAATGATCTGCCTTTCCGTTTTTGCTCCCAAAGTGAATAATCTCACATATATCCGTGTAATACTGTATCTGTCTCACATTTGCCCAGTCATTCAGCTTGTCCCAATGACACTGAAGCATCTCTGCATCCTCCTTGCAGCTCACCCTCTCATCCAGCTTTGTGTCATCTGCAGATGTGGAGATAGTGCATTTGATTCCTTCGTTTGAATAGGTGGGTAGCCGGAGTCTGAGCACAGATCCTTGCGACACACCACCTGTCTCTGCCTTTGGAAAAAGACCATTTATTCCTATCCTTTGATACTTGCTGACCAGTTTTATTTCCATCTCAGTATATTACGACAATCCCATGGGCTTTAATTTAAAGCACTAATCTCTTATGTGGGATTTTGTTAAAAGCCTTCTGAAAGCCCAAAGAAGCCACATCTAGTGGTTCCCCCCTCATCAACTGAATGAGTTACATCCACAAAGAATCCCAAAAGATTGTCAAGTATGATTTCCCTCTATCCCTTTCATAAATCCATGCTGTCCCTGTTTGATCTTGCCACAGTTCAGCTGTTAAATACTTTATAGTAAAGAGACCTGAAATTCTTCCACCCAGAGAATCCATTGTTCCTGGTATTATGGCAGGGTGTGGGAATGTCCTTCGTCGCCTGAGGAGCCTGGTACCGCTAGAGAAACCGGGTTTCAAAACTTATGAAGAAATAGTAGGAATAGTGGCAGCTGAGAGATGAGCACCAACACAGACTCACAACTGCCATTGGTGTGAAAGAGCACTTCACTCAACAGCAAATTGCTGGTATAAATTAGTCGTATGCAGAAACTGCGGCAATAAAGGGCCCATTGAATGGGTGTGTTTGAGAAAGAAATATGAACAGTGTACAGCAAAAGTACTGAAAGTGAAGAGTAGGAAAAAAATCTACATGTAACAATGACAGCATGGATAATCTGCTAGTTTCACTGGGAGGACCATGGCTGGAAAAAAAATCAAACTCATTTGGGTTGAACTAAGTTGCTTGTCAGATTCTGAAACTGATTCATTGGAAAATTCTAAAGAAGCGTGCAATTATTTTCATTGGGATCTGGGAGACATGGAGAAGACATCTGTCGAATTGAAAATCAAGTGTGAGAGTCCAGCAAAATGTTGCAAGGCAGGATCAGTGCCTCGTGCAATCAGACTAAAGCTTGAGGCAGAATTAAACCTACTTGACAGGGCTCAGAAAGGATTTCCAATGATGTTGCCAGGGTGGAGGATTTGAGCTATGGGGAGGCTGAATAGACTACTTTCCCTGCAGTTTTGGAGGCTGAGGGGTGAACTTGGAGGTTTATGAAATCATGAGGGGCATGGATAGGATGAATAGCCAAGGTCTTTTCCTTCGAGTAGGGGAGTCAAAAACTAGAGGGCATAGCTTTAAGGTGAGGGGGAAAGATTTAAAATGAACGTAAGGGGCAACGTTTTCCAAGCCGAGGATGGTGTGTGTAAGGAATGAGCTGCCGGAGGAACTGGCGGAAGCAGGTACAATGAGAATATTTAAAAAGCACTTGGATGGGTACATGAATAGGAAGGGTTTAGAGGATATGGGCCAAATACTGGTAAATGGGATTAGAAAAATAAGGATATTCTGTTCACGTAGATGAGTTGGACCAAAGTGTTCTGTTTCCATGCTGTACGTCTCTATGACACTATGACCATAATTGAGTGACACTGGTCAAGATGGGAATCCTTGAATCCAAAAATGATTGGCCCACACCTATCATTCCACTGATAGATGGAGTTATGCATCTGCACTGATTACAAGTTCGCTACTAATCCAGCATTATGCGCTGAGCAGTATGCTTTGCCTGTAATTGATGACATACTTGTTGGACCAGCTAGAGGTCTGCTTTTCAGTAAGATTGAACTTAGTCAAATCTATCTCCAGATGAATAGAGTTCCTGAGTCACGGAAATACTTGATTATTGTAACACGTAAAGTAGTATTCAATAACAAGAGATTTCCATTTGAAATCCATCTGTGCTTGGATTATTCTAACATGCCATGGATCAGATTTGAAGTGGATTGAAAGGAGTCTAGTGTTACCAAGACAATATTTTACTCACAGGGAGAACCTAAAAAAGAGCATCCTCACAAGTTAGATTTGAAGAAGTGAGGAAAAATGACTATGATTTTTAAAAATAATTTCCATACAATACTAAGGCCATATCATTGATGCCGTGGGATTATACAAGCCCCCTTCAAAAGTAAAAACTGAAGTTCACTGTGGGATGCTGTAAATCAGAAACTTAGAGATTGCTGAAGGATTTTAGATTACCTTTGCCAAATGAGTTGACAACGAACAGTCCCTATGTAGACATTTTCTACTTCGAGCAAGTAGGGAACACTCTGGCAACGGTAGGACAAATTAAGAGAGACAGTCAAAATGACCCACGACTACGTGAGTGGTGGGTGTGGTACTGCAAAGGGAGCAACCGGAACTGAAACCATTTGTCACGTGGAAGCTAGAACTATCTATACAAGGAGGAGGTCTCCTGTGGGGAATGAGGGTCATCACTCCATCACAGCTAAGGAAACGCATGTTAAAGGTCAGGATCGGGATTCCCGGAAGGTATGTTGCCTCCCTGGTGCCAGGGTCCGGGACGTCTCCGATCAGGTGTATAAGGTTCTAAAAGGGGAGGGCGAACAGCCAGAAATCGTGTTACGTATTGGCACTAATGATAAAGCCAGAAAAAGGATTGAGGATATACAAAGTGATTTCAGGGAGTTAGGATGGAAGCTGCAAAGCAGGACGAACAGAGTAGTGTTCTCTCGTTTACTACCGGTGCCACGAGATAGCGAGGCGAGGAACAGGGAGCGGGTGCAGCTTAACACGTGGCTGCGCAGCTAGTGTAGGAGGGAGGGCTTCAGTTATGTAGACAATTGGGATGCCTTCTGGGGAAGGTGGGACGTGTACAAGATGGACAGGTTGCATCTGAACTGGAAGGGGACCAATGTCCTGGGTGGAAGGTTTGCTCGAGTAGTTTGAGAGGGTTTAAACTAGTATGGCAGGTGGGTGGGAACCTGAGCTGTATACCGGAGGTGAGAGTTGATGCAGGTGAGGCAATAGCAAGAGGTAGACCAGCTAGTGGGAAGGATTTTCCTGGGAAGGAACCAAGGGATCAGTTAAAGTGTGTTTGCTTTAATGCAAGGAGTATCAGGAATAAAAGTGATGAACTTAGAGCATGAATCAGTACCTGGTGCTATGTTGTTGTGGCCATAACAGAGACATGGGTTTCTCAGGGGCAGGAATGGTTGCTGGATGTTCCAGGGTTTAGAGCATTTAAAAAGAATAGGGAGGGGGGAGAAAGAGGAGGGAGTGTAGCACTACTAATCAGAGATGGTATCACAGCTACAGAAGCTTCCATTGTCGAAGAAGATCTGCCTACTGAATCAGTGTGGGTGGAAATTGGGAACAGCAAGGGAGTAGTCACCTCGTTAGGGGTTTACTACAGGCCCCCCAATGGCAGCAGGGAGGTTGAAGAAAGCATAGGTCGGCAGATTTTGGAAAAGTGCGGACGTAATAGGGTTGTTGTAATGGCTGACTTTAACTTTCCCAATATTGATTGGAACTTCCTTCGAGCAGAAGATTTGAATGGAGCTGTTTTTGTAAGGTGTGTTCAGGAGGGTTTCCTAACTCAGTACGTTGACAGGCCGACGAGGGGAGAGGCCATTCTAGACTTGGTGCTCGGAAACAAGCCGGGGCAGGTATCAGATCTTGTGGTGGAGAGCATTTTGGTGATAGTGACCATAACTGCCTCACATTCTACAGAGCTATGGAGAAGGAGAGGATTAGGCAAAATGGGAGGATATTTAATTGGGGAAGAGGAAACTATGATGCGATTAGACATGAGTTAGGAAGCATGGACTGGGAGCAGTTGTTGCATGGTAAAGGCCCTATAGACATGTGGAGACTGTTTAAGGAACAGTTGTTGCGAGTGAAGAAGAAATATTTCCCTCTGAGACAGGCAAGAAGGGGTAAGATAAAGGAACCTTGGATGACGAGAGCGGTGGAGCTTGTCGTCAAAAGGAAGAAGGTAGCTTACATAAGGTGGAGGAAGCTAGGGGCAAGCTCAGCTCTAGAGGATTACAGGCAGGCGAGGAAAGAGCTCAAAAATGGTCTGAGGAGAGCCAGGAGGGGGCACGAGAAAGGCTTGGCAGAACGGATTAGGGCGAACACAAAGGCATTTTACACTTAGGTGAGGAATAAGAGAATGGTCAAAGAAAGAGTCGGGCCGATCAGGGATAGCATAGAGAACTTGTGTGTGTGGAGTCTGAGGAGGTAGGGGAAGCCCTAAATGAGTTTTTTGCTTCTGTCTTTACGAAAGAAACGAACTTTGTAGTGAATGAAACCTTTGAAGAGCAGGTGTGCTTGCTGGAATGGAGAGAGATAGAGGAAGCTGATGTGCTGAAAATTTTGTCAAACATGAAGATTGACAAGCCGCCAGGCCTGGACCAGATTTGTCCCCGGTTGCTTTGGGAAACGAGAAATGCAATTCCTTCGCCACTCGCGAAGATCTTTGCATCCTCGCTCTCCACTGGAGTCGTTCTTGAGGACTGGAGAGAGGCAAATGTAATTCCTCTCTTCAAGAAAGGAAATAGGGAAATCCCCGGCAATTACAGACCAGTAAGTCTCACGTCTGTCGTCTGCAAGGTGTTAGAAAGGATTCTGAGGGATAGGATTTAAGAGCATCTGGAAGAGCATGTCTTGATTAAATGCAGTCAACACGGCTTTGTGAGGGGCAGGTCATGCCTCACAAACTTTATCGAGTTCTTTGAGGATGTGACTAGAAAAGTTGATGAGGGTTGAGCTGTGGATCTGGTGTATATGGACTTCAGCAAGGCATTTGATAAGGTTCCCCATGGTAGGCTCATTCAGAAGGTCAGGAGGAATGGGATACAGGGGAACGTACCTGTCTGGATACAGGACTTGGATGAGGGGATTGAAGGATGGGTCAGCAAGTTTGCAGACGACACGAAGGTCGGAGGTGTCGTTGACAGTATAGAGGGCTGTTGTAGGCTGCAGCGGGACATTGACAGGATGCAGAGATTGGCTGAGAGGTGGCAGATGGAGTTCAACCTGGATAAATGCGAGGTGATGCATTTTGGAGGTCGAATTTGAAAGCTGAGTACAGGATTAAGGATAGGATTCTTGGCAGTGTGGAGGAACAGAGGGATCTTGGTGTGCAGATACATAGATCCCTGAAAATGGCCACCCAAGTGGACAGGGTTGTTAAGAAAGCATATGGTGTTTTGGCTTTGATTAGCAGGGGGATTGAGTTTAAGAGTTGTGAGATCTTGTTGCAGCTCTATAAAACTTTGGTTAGACCGCACTTGGAATACTGCATCCAGTTCTGGTCACCCTATTGTAGGAAAGATGTGGATGCTTTGGAGTGGGTTCAGGGGAGGCTTACCAGGATGCTGCTTGGACTGGAGGGCTTATCTGATGAAGAGAGTTTGACTGAGCTCGGACTTTGTTCATTGGAGAAAAGGAGGAGGAGAGGGGACCTAATTGAGGTATACAAGATAATGAGAGGCATAGATAGAGTTGATAGCCAGAGACTATTTCCCAGGGCAGAAATGGCTAACACGAGGGGTCATAGTTTTAAGTTGGTTGGAGGAAAGTAAAGAGGGGATGTCAGAGGAGGGTTCTTTACACAGAGAGTTGTGAGAGCATGGAATGCGTTGCCAGCAGCAGTTGTGGAAGCAAGGTCATTGGGGACATGTAAGAGACTGCTGGACATGCATATGGTCACAGAAATTTGAGGGTGCATACATGAGGATCAATGGCCGGCACAACATCGTGGGCTGAAGGGCCTGTTCTGTGCTGTACTGTTGTCTGTTCTATGTTCTAACTTTGGATTGTTGGACTCAAAGCATTGGCTTTGTTTTCTCTTCACTGATGCTGCCAGACCTGTTGAGTTTTTTTGTTTCATAATCAAGCTTCTGCTTTTGAACATTTCAGCCTCCTGGTCGTTCTTGGAACTGAATAGCCTTCCCACTTATTTTTATGTCATCTGCAAACCTGGCAATAGTATGTTTGCTTCAAGTATATAAGTCAGTAATATTTTATTGGCAATAAGTATGGATCCAGCACTGATCCCTGTGGTACTCCACTAGTTACACCTCCCTTCAGCCCAACTAACACTTCCGCCATCTACGATCCGACCCCAGCACCCAAGACATTTTTCCATCCCCACCCTTGTCTGCCTTCCGGAGTGACTCCCTTGTCCACTCCACACTCCCCTCCAATCCCACCACACCCAGCACGTTCCCGTGCAAACGCAGGAAGTGCTACACTTGCTCCCACACCTCCTCCCTCACCCCCATCCAAGGCCCCAAGATGACTTTCCATATTCAGCAGATGCTCACCTGCACATCTGCCAATGTAGTATACTGTATCCACTGTACCCGGTGTAGCTTCCTCTACATTGGGGAAACCAAGCGGAGGCTTGGGAAGCGCTTTGCAGAACACCTCCACTCGGTTCGCAATTTCGTTAGAGAGAAAAAGTTTGAGAGGTGACTTCATTGAAACATATAAAATAATCAGAGAGTTAGAGCCTTTATCCTAGGATGGTGACGGCGAGCACGAGGGGGCATAGCTTTAAATTGAGGGGTGAAAGATACCGGACAGATGTCAGTGGTGGTTTCTTTACTCAGAGAGTAGTCAGGGAATGGAACGCTTTGCCTGCAACAGAAGTAGATTCACCAACTTTAGGTACATTTAAGTCGTCATTGGATAAGCATATGGACATACATGGAATAGTGTAGGTTAGATGGGCTTCAGATCAGTATGACAGGTCGGCACAGCATCAAGAGCCGAACGGCCTGTACTGTGCTGTAATGTTCTCTGTTCTATAAACACGTGCACCCCCCAGTTGCGAACCATTTTAACTCCCCCTCCCATTCCTTAGACGACATGTCCATCATGGGCATCCTGCAGTGCCATAATGATGCCACCCGAAGGTTGCAGGAACAGCCACTCATATTCCGCTTGGGAACCCTCCAGCCCAATGGTATGAATGTGGGCTGCGTGAGTTTTAAAATCTCCCCCTCCCCCACTGCACCCCAAAACCAGCCCAGCTCATCCCCTCCCCCCACTGCATCCCAAAACCAGCCCAGCTCATCCCCGCCTACCTAACCTGTTCTTCCTCTCACCTAACCCCTCCTCCCACCTCAAGCCACACCTCCATTTACCACTTAGTAACCTCATCCAGCCTCCTTGATCTGTCTGTCCTCCCTGGACTGACCTATCCCCTCTCCACCTCCCCACCTACACTCTCCTCTCCACCTATCTTCTCCTCTATCCATCTTCGGTCCGCCTCCCCCTCTCTCCCTATTTATTTCAGAACCTTCTCCCCATCCCTGATGAACAGTGTCGGCCCAAAACTTCAGCTTTTGTGCTCCTAAGATGCTACTTGGCCTAGACAATAAAATGTGAGGCTGGATGAACACAGCAGGCCCAGCAGTGTCTCAGGAGCACAAAAGCTGACGTTTCGGGCCTAGACCCTTCATCAGAGTTTATTATCTTGGATTCTCCAGCATCTGCAGTTCCCATTGTCACTGCTACTTGGCCTGTTGTGTTCATCCAGCTTCACACTTTGTTATCTTGGATTCTCCAGCATCTGCAGTTCCCATTATCTCTCCCTTCAGCCCAACTGCCTATTTTCTATTCTTTGACCAATTCTGAAAACATGCTAATATACTATCCCAAAATTATGTGTTTTTTTTCTTATATTAGGTAAACTTAGGGCGATATTTTTTCAAGTGCCATTTTAAAATCCAAACACAATACTTCTACTGGTTCTGTTTTATCCATCCTGTCTGTTACTTACTCAAAGAATTTTTTAAAAATTGTCAGGCACAATTTCCCCACCATGAAGCCATGCTGACTTTGCTTGATTATATTATCTACTTCCACAGTTATGGACTAGACCAAGTCCCCAACAAATATGTATCAAGGAGATAACCTAGACTCCAACTTTTATTTAAAGACAAGTCTAGGGTGCTGTGTTCTAGATGTAAATCGATTCGGCACACCACTCAGATTTAAGCAAAACCACTTTCCCCCTAGTTAAAATGCAGACAAAAGAAAGAAGAATTGAGATTAGTTTAACTCTACTGGAAAACTTAATTGAATAATATATTACTTAACTACCAAACAACAACTGTTCCAATATAATAATATCCCATAAACACACCTTGGCAAAGGCAAAGACAGTAAAACAGATTGTCTCACATGATTCTGGTCACAGAAAGAGAACCCCTGCTTTTAGCTGTAACACAGAGAGAGATGGGGAGATATGGAGAGAGATAACAGCTTCCACGGCCAACTTCAAACCTCAACAACTGTCGAAATCTAAACTAAAACCTTGGTTCTGTGGGAGCCTGACATGACCCATTCATACTGAGATAGTAAGAACTGCCGATGCTGGAGAATCTGAGATAACAAGGTGTCGAGCTGCATGAACACAACAGGCCAAGCAGCATCAGAGGAGCAGGAAAGCTGATGTTTTGGGTCGAGCCCCTTCTTCGGAAGTTACCCATTCATGCTGCTTTTGTTGTTACAACTTCAAAAAATAAAACCCCAAGGCCTCTCGGGCCTTTAGAGAAGAACACAAACCAGGACAAAATACACCTCTTAAAGCCATAGTATTGCCAGACCACATGACCTGCTGTTGCATCTTTTATAACAGACTGCAATATTTTCCTAATGAGAGGTTGCCTATTTTTTGTCATCCTTCCTTTTCATATGAAGTTGTTACATTGGCAGTATTCCAATCTACTGCTTGAAATGTTCCAGATTCCCGGGATATTTGGAAGATTACTGCTAGTGCATCCAGTATCTCTGTAGCTACATCTTTTAATATCCTAGTGCAGGGTACATCAGGTCCAGGATACCTATTGACCTTTAGCCCCATTAGTTTCCCGAGCACCTTTTCTCTGGTGATATTTCCTGTCTGCTTTTTGTACCTTGTTAAGTAAGTAATTTTGAGATTGTATTTGTTTCTTTTGCTATGGAGTCTCATATGAAGTATTTATTTGTCTCATTTGCCATTTCCTGATTCCCCATTATTATTTCTGCAGCCTCCATCCTTGAAGGGATCTGCGTTCACTTTGACTTCTTTCTTTCTTTTCATTTCTTTAAATACGCTTTTGTTGTCTGTTTCTTTTCTATTTCTCGGCTTTGAACTCTTTCCTTATTTCTGGTTTTCCACTAACCTTGGGCACTGACTGTTGAATTGGCAGAACATTGGAGAGAATGCTTAGGATATGGAATTTTTGGTCCGATAAATAGTACTCAACATGGTGCTGTTGCCCCAGCTCCTGCTCAGGTCTCTCCCAGTTGAAATGCCAAATGGGACCCTGCCCATGCTCTTCACAGCTGCCCTGCAACATTAAATGGCTGGAGGCAGGACATCAGGCGCCCTCTTGGATAGAAGTTCTACCTTGTAGAACTCCTGGCCACTTAGAGCCCAGAAGAGTCTGAAGTTGCTGTTGGCTGGATGGCGGGTCCCCGACGAGGGGTACGGAGTGGTTGAGGGTTGTTAGGGGTTGTTAAAAGGGTGGATGAGCATTTAAGAGCGTGAAGTGCCTAGGATCAGGCCAAGGGACCTGTGAATGATGTTCCCCTACCAACTCACTTTTTCTAGGCTGGATTGTGCATCTCAACCTGACTGCCTTTCTGATTGACATCTATCTCCTTACGCAATAGAGGGGATCCCTTAAATTGCCATCAATTAGTCTCAGGAGGTCAAAGGATAGGCAGGCTGCTTGACAGTTCCCCAGAACTTCCACACATGTACACACAGTGCCCTCCAGATTTTATGTGTTTCTTCCCACCTTCGTATCTGTGGGATGGGGCTTTATAATGTAGCTCATGCAGTGCTAAAACAAAGAAGTTATCCTGAACCTTGAAATAGGACTGGAATGATACACCCAAATCTGGTGACTAAACTTAAAGAGTAATAATTTTGGTCGTGTTGAGTAATAATGATGAAATTTACCCAACTTGTTTTAAGAATGTGACATTTTATCAACAAATTTAACTAATGCTATTTTCATTGGAGTACAAGGGATTAATAAGTAGTCAATGGAGACATAAAGGATTATGATTGGTTGGGGTAAGATAAACGTGGAAAGTCTGTGTTCCTATGGCTGATGGATGATGTTACAAGGAGAATGGAATGCATTGATGTTTTGGGGAAAAGATGTAGGGGGATGTTAGGAGGAATTTTTTTAAAGCAGTGAAGGTTCATGGGCCAGGATCTTGCTGCCTGTGGAAGGGTTAGAAGCCGAGAAAATAAATGATTTCAGTCACATGAATGCATATCTCTGGGAGCTTCATTCCTCATATTGCCATTAGATTTTATTTATGGAGGTTCTGTTATATTTAGAGTGGTTTGACTGGCATTCGATGTTTTGACAAAGTTTGCCAGATTTTGTTGGCATCATGTGAAGTAACGTTGAATTGATACTTGCTTAACGACTAATTATTTTTGGTAGACGCTGTAGAACATACCATATGTATGACAAAATAGCAAAATTACAAGAGAAATCTCGTTCAAAACCGAGGTAACAGAGCATCTTTTTAAAATTAACAAGAACATATAATTAACACACTTAATAGCTGTGGCATAGTGTGATTTAAAAGAATGCTGATGACCAGAAGTGAAATAAGGGTTGTAAGATCCACTATTTGAAACGGAGAAAGAGCCAATTAGATTGTACTTTGGATTTGGATGTAGTGAGAATGAACATCGCTTGAAAAAGATGGATGTTTCAGGTTAAATTGTTTTGAGTCCTGCTTCATAAATATAAAGGAGGGCTTCATGACTTACAAAGCTACTGTTCCTCCACCATTGTTCTGCAGGAATTACTGAACCAAACAACAGAATATGACCAGCATCACTGACGGTTCCCTCGTTGGATTTGACATGTTGCATTTGAGAAGGAAATGGCCTGTTTCCATCATTCCAGAGTACTTTTGTGAATCCTTGTATTTATTTCTGGGCCAAATACAGGAATTAATTTTATTTAATAGCTCCAATAAGTTAAAACTGTAATCGAAGTTAGTTTTCTTCCTCCTTTGTCGTGTATCTGTTGGAGTTGCACACAGCACAACGCGTCTTGGATCAACACAAATTGACACAAAATGAGCAACTTCTAAATGTGACTGAAGTAATCAACTGTTTAATGACCATTTATGATGGTTTGGAACAAAATCACAAGGACTTGGTCAACGTGCCACTCTGTGTCGAAATGTGTCTGAACTAGCTGCTGAACGTCTTTGATCCCTATGTATGATTTACACTTTAATGTAATAAGTTTAGATTGTCCTAAGGTGCACTAAACTGCATGCGACATATTGGATTTTGATATGTACAGGATCAGTTAAGTAAATGTGAAGATTGTGGACTGATTAAAATCAATCCGAGTATTGTTGACATAAGGTTTCAGTATGTTCTAGTTTCATTTCAGTTCAACAGATAAAGTAGTTGACAGTTTTAGCGACTTTTGTTTTAAATCATAAAATTTAAACTGATATACTTTTGATTCCATTTGGTCAGATCTGCCCAGGATCATGTAGACATCTTGACATTCTGATTGTAATGCTCTTCACGGTGACAAATGTTAGTGCTGGAGAATGACGTGTATAAAATACACAAAATGAACATCATCCAGTTAATGTCAAGGAATAAACGGCCAGATGTAGAATAAATTTTCATATGACCCTCAATCTCATAGAGTCATACAGCATAGAAACACCATATCTATGCCTACCAACAAGCACCAAGCTGCACTAATCTCATTTGTCAACACTTGGTCCAGAGCCTACTTTGACCTAGCATTTTAAATGCTCATCCCAGATGCTTTTTAAATGTTGAGAATACCTGCATCAAAAACCCTCTCAAGCAGTGTGCTCCATATGTCTACCACTTTTTAGATGAAAAAGCTTTTCCTCAGACTTCCTCCAAAGCATTTAATCCTCACCTTAAACTTGTGCCATCTGGTCTTAGACACATGTGCCATGGGGAATGGATTCTCACCATGTATTCTGCCAGTGCCTGTCATAATTTTCTATGCCTCAATCAGATCCCCACCCACACCTCCGCCTCCTCTGCTCCAAGGAAAACAAACCCAGCATACCAGTCTATCTCATAACTGAGATAATGGGAACTGCAGATGCTGGAGATTCCAAGATAATAAAATGTGAGGCTGGATGAACACAGCAGGCCAAGCAGCATCTCAGGAGCACAAAAGCTGACGTTTCGGGCCTAGACCCTTCATCAGAGAGGGGGATGGGGGGAGGGAACTGGAATAAATAGGGAGAGAGGGGGAGGCGGACCGAAGATGGAGAGTAAAGAAGATAGGTGGAGAGGGTGTAGGTGGGGAGGTAGGGAGGGGATAGGTCAGCCCAGGGAAGACGGACAGGTCAAGGAGGTGGGATGAGGTTAGTAGGTAGCTGGGGGTGCGGCTTGGGGTGGGAGGAAGGGATGGGTGAGAGGAAGAACCGGTTAGGGAGGCAGAGACAGGTTGGACTGGTTTTGGGATGCAGTGGGTCGGGGGGAAGAGCTGGGCTGGTTGTGTGGTGCAGTGGGGGGAGGGGATGAACTGGGCTGGTTTAGGGATGCAGTGGGGGAAGGGGAGATTTTGAAACTGGTGAAGTCCACATTGATACCATATGGCTGCAGGGTTCCCAGGCAGAATATGAGTTGCTGTTCCTGCAACCTTCGGGTGGCATCATTGTGGCAGTGCAGGAGGCCCATGATGGACATGTCATCAAGAGAATGGGAGGGGGAGTGGAAATGGTTTGCGACTGGGAGGTGCAGTTGTTTGTTGCGAACTGAGCGGAGGTGTTCTGCAAAGCGGTCCCCAAGCCTCCGCTTGGTTTCCCCAATGTAGAGGAAGCCGCACCGGGTACAGTGGATGCAGTATACCACATTGGCAGATGTGCAGGTGAACCTCTGCTTAATGTGGAATGTCATCTTGGGGCCTGGGATGGGGGTGAGGGAGGAGGTGTGGGGACAAGTGTAGCATTTCCTGCGGTTGCAGGGGAAGGTGCCGGGTGTGGTGGGGTTGGAGGGCAGTGTGGAGCGAACAAGGGAGTCACGGAGAGAGTGGTCTCTCCGGAAAGCAGACAGGGGAGGGGATGGAAAAATGTCTTGGGTGGTGGGGTCGGATTGTAAATGGCGGAAGTGTCGGAGGATAATGCGTTGTATCCGGAGGTTGGTAGGGTGGTGTGTGAGAACGAGGGGGATCCTCTTGGGGCGGTTGTGGCGGGGGCGGGGTGTGAGGGATGTGTCGCGGGAAATGCGGGAGACGCGGTCAAGGGCGTTCTCAATCACCGTGGGGGGAAAGTTGCGGTCCTTAAAGAACTTGGACATCTGGGATGTGCGGGAGTGGAATGTCTTATCGTGGGAGCAGATGCGGCGGAGGCGGAGGAATTGGGAATAGGGGATGGAATTTTTGCAGGAGGGTGGGTGGGAGGAGGTGTATTCTAGGTAGCTGTGGGAGTCGGTGGGCTTGAAATGGACATCAGTTACAAGCTGGTTGCCTGAGATGGAGACTGAGAGGTCCAGGAAGGTGAGGGATGTGCTGGAGATGGCCCAGGTGAACTGAAGGTTGGGGTGGAAGGTGTTGGTGAAGTGGATGAACTGTTCGAGCTCCTCTGGGGAGCAAGAGGCGGCGCCGATACAGTCATCAATGTACCGGAGGAAGAGGTGGGGTTTGGGGCCTGTGTAGGTGCGGAAGATGGACTCTTCCACGTAACCTACAAAGAGGCAGGCATAGCTGGGGCCCATGCGGGTGCCCATGGCCACCCCCTTAGTCTGTAGGAAGTGGGAGGAGTCAAAAGAGAAGTTGTTGAGTGTGAGGACGAGTTCCGCTAGGCGGATGAGAGTGTCGGTGGAGGGGGCCTGGTCGGGCCTGCGGGACAGGAAGAAGCGGAGGGCCTTGAGGCCATCTCCATGCGGAATGCAGGTGTACAGAGAATGGACGTCCATGGTGAATATGAGGTGTTGGGGGCCAGGGAATTGGAAGTCCTGGAGGAGGTGGAGGGCGTGGGTGGTGTCACGGACATAGGTGGGGAGTTCCTGGACCAAAGGGGAGAAAATGGAGTCCAGATAGGTGGAGATGAGTGGAGATGATTATCTCATAACTGAGACTTTTTAACCTAGCCAGTATCTTGAAGAGCATTAACTGTGCCATTGTGGTATTTTCCAGGCTAATTGTCCTTCAGCTTATCTCAGTCAGATTGTTTAGTAAACTCCATTCCGGAATAATGTTATGCACTTCACTTGGAAATGTATTAAGACTGTGACAGTATATTGGGGAATCCTTGCAAGCGGAGAGAATTTTATTTTCCTTCAGTCCAAGCTGGCACTTAAAATGGCCTTTAAACATGGCACTAGTGCCAGTAATACCAGGATGGTCCAGTTACGATGAGTAGGAGAACTAACTAGCATCGGCTGAGAGAGGCACAATAGGAGCATTGTTGCCAGTTATTGAATAGGTTTGCCACAACAGCGTGAGAAAATCTGTTTGGTCTTTTGGAGAGATACTGTCCTTGCAGTGCAATAAAAATGACACTGAACTGATTCATTCCAGTGTTTTAGACCTGAAGATTTAAGAACAGAATTAGACCATTCAGCCCATTGAGTGGGATCTATCATTCTCAATCCCATTCTCCTATGTCCATACTAAGTAGGAACGTATCTATCTATGCCTGAAATCAACTCTGACTTGGCCTCCACAGGTTTCTGCATCAACGAGTTCCACAGATTCACAACTTTCTGACTGAACAAATTCCTCCTCATCTCCATCCTGAAGGGTAGTCCCTTTGACTCTGAGGCTGTGCCCCCAGGTCCTGGTCTCTCCTACTCGTGGAAACATCATCTCCATGTCCACTCTATCCAGGCCTGAATTACCTTCAGTGTGCCCCCTTCATCCTTCTAAACTCCATCGAGTACAGACCCAGAGTTCTCAGCCATTCCTCACATGACAGTCCCTTCATCGCCAGGATTATGTTTGAGAACCTCCTCTAGACCCTGACAAAGGCCAGCACATCCTTCCTTAGACAGATGGCCAAAAACTGCTCTTAATATTCCAAATGCAATATGACCAGAGCCTTACACAGCCTCAGCAATACATCTCTGCTCTTGTATTTTTGCCGTCTTGAAATGAATGCTGACATTGCATTTGCCTTCCCAACTGCCAACTGAACCTGCATGTTAAAAGAATCCTGAATTGGGGCATCTTTGTGCTTCAGATTTCTGAAGCCTTTCCCCATTTAGAAAATAGCCTATGCCTGCACTGCCACTTCTCTACAGACTCTCTGTGACCTCCCCACTTCCTCAACACTACTTGCCTCTCCACCTATCGAAATGTCATCTGCAAACTCAGCAACAACCCCCTGTGGACTACAATACCATTAGTTCCTTTGTCCAGATTGCTGATGTATCACGTGAATGGCTGTTGTCTGAACTCTGATGACTGTGGAACTCCTGTAGTTGCTGGCTGCCATCCTGCAAAAGACCCTTTTATTGCCACTCTCTGCATTCTGCCAGTTAGCCGATCCTCTATCCATGCCAGTACCTACTGCCTAACACCATAAGCTCATTTTTTTTATTTTGAAGCGTCCTGTGTGGCACCTTGTCAAAGGCTTTCTGAAAATCCAAACAGATAAAGTTCAATGGCTCTCTTTTGTTTTTACTCACTGGTTACATTCTCAAAGAATCTAACAGAGACCTTCCCTTGACAAAGTTGTGTTTTCTCAGCCCAATTTAACATGTAGTTCCAAGTATTACCATGTCCTTCCAAGTACTCTCCGATCTCATCCTTAATAATGGATTCTAAAATCTGACCTAATGACCAGCGTCAGGCTAACAGGTTTTTCTCGTCTTTTAATTTCTTGTCTTTTGCCTCCCTCCATTTTAAACAGGGGTGTTATATTTGCCATTTTGTACTCCTTTGGGACCCACCCTGACTCCAGTAATTCCTGAAAGATCATCAATACCTGCATGGTGTTCTTACTTATCTCCTTCAGAACTCTGGGGGGCAGTCCATCTGGTCCATGTAATTTACCATCTTCACGGAATTATAGAATTCCTACAGAGCGGAAAGAGGCCATTGGGTCTGCACCATCTCCGTCAAGAACATCCCACCAAGACCCAGCCCTGTACTGTGTCCCGGCAAGCTCACATTTGCCATGGCTGATCCACCTTGCCTGCACATCTTTGGACTGTGGATGGAAATCAGAGCACCTGGCGGAGACCCTTGCGGACATGGGGAGAATGTACAAATTCCACACAGACCCTTCAGCTTCCCCTGTACCTTCTCCTTAGTGATGGCCACCGCACTCACTTCTGCTTCAGACTCCCTTAAAGTTCTACTACTGGTGCCTTCCAACCTGAAGACTGATGCAAAATACTTGTTCAGTTCCTCTGCCATTTCTTGGTTCCCCAACACTACTTATTTGGCCCCTCTTGAAATTTTCTTTGGATTTACAGGGGTGTTTTACAATAACAATATCTACTTTATTGTGTTGACAAATGGATTGTTGAGATGATCACAGAAACAATAAGCAAAATTCATCAGTACTCTCAATTAACAATCATATAGCGCAGCTGAACACGTGGCTACGCAGCTGGTGTAGGAGGGAGGGCTTCAGATATGTAGATAATTGGGATGCCTTCTGAGGAAGGTGGGACCTGTACAAGAAGGACGGGTTGCATCTGAACTGGAAGGGGACCAATGTCCTGGGTGGAAGGTTTGCTCGAATAGTTCGAGAGGGTTTAAACTAGTATGGCAGGGGGGTGGGAACCTGAGCTGTATACCAGAGGTGAGCGTTGATGCAGGTGAGGCAGTAGCAAGAGGTAGACCAGCTAGTGGGAAGGATTTTCCTGGGAAGGAACCAAGGGATCGGTTAAAGTGTGTTTGCTTTAATGCAAGGAGTATCAGGAATAAAAGTGATGAACTGAGAGCATGGATCAGTACCTGGTGCTATGATGTTGTGGACATAACAGAGACATGGGTTTCTCATGGGCAGGAATGGTTGCTGGATCTTCCAGGGTTTAGAACATTTAAAAAGAATAGGGAGGGGGGAGAAAGAGGAGGGGGTGTAGCACTACTAATCAGAGAGGGTATCACAGCTACAGAAGCTTCCATTGTCGAGGAAGATCTGCCTACTGAGACAGTATGGGTGGAAATTAGGAATAGCAAGGGAATAGTCACCTCGTTAGGGGTTTACTACAGGCCCCCCAATAGCAGCAGGGAGATTGAAGAAAGCATAGGTCGACAGATTTTGGGAAAGTGTGGACGCAGTAGGGTTGTTGTAATGGCTGACTTTAACTTTCCTAATATTGTTTGGAACCTCCTTCGAGCAGAAGATTTGAATGGAGCTGTTTTTGTAAGGTGTGTTCAGGAGGGTTTCCTAACGCAGTACGTTGAGAGGCCGACGAGGGGAGAGGCCATTCTGGACTTGGTGCTCAGAAACGAGCCGGGGCAGGTATCAGATCTTGTGGTGGGAGAGCATTTTGGTGATAGTGACCATAACTGCCTCACATTCTACATAGCTATGGAGAAGGAGAGGATTATGCAAAATGGGAGGATATTTAATTGGGGAAGAGGAAACTATGATGCGATTAGACATGAGTTAGGAAGCATGGACTGGGAGCAGTTGTTCCATGGTAAGGGAACTATCGACATGTGGAGACTGTTTAAGGAACAGTTGTTGGGAGTGATGAGTAAATATGTCCCTCTGAGACAGGCAAGAAGGGGTAAGATAAAGGAACCTTAGATGATGAGAGCGGTGGAGCTTCTTGTGAAAAGGAAGAAGGTAGCTTACATGAGGTGGAGGAAGCTAGGGTCAAGTTCAGCTCGAGAGGATGACATGCAGGCAAGGAAGGAGCTCAAAAATGGTCTGAGGAGAGCCAGGAGGGGGCACGAGAAAGGCTTGGCAGAAGGAATCCGGGAAAACACAAAGGCATTTTACACTTACGTGAGGAATAAGAGAATGATGCAAGAAAGAGTAGGGCCGATCAGGGATAGCATAGGGAACTTGTGTGTGTGGAGTCTGAGGAGGTAGGGGAAGCCCTAAATGAGTTTTTTTGCTTCTGTCTTTACGAAAGAAACGAACTTTGTAGTGAATGAAACCTTTGAAGAGCAGGTGTGCATGCTGGAATGGATAGAGATAGAGGAAGCTGATGTGCTGAAAATTTTGTCAAACATTAAGATTGACAAGTCGCCAGGCCCGGATCAGATTTGTCCTCGGCTGCTTTTGGAAGCGAGAAATGCAATTGCTTCGCCACTTGCGAAGATCTTTGCATCCTCGCTCTCCACTGGAGTCGTACCTGAGGACTGGAGAGAGGCAAATGTAATTCCTCTCTTCAAGAAAGGAAATAGGGAAATCCCCGGCAATTATAGACCGGTAAGTCTCTCGTCTGTCGTCTGCAAGGTGTTAGAAAGGATTCTGAGGGATAAGATTTATGACCATCTGGAAGAGCATGGCTTGATCAAATACAGTCAACACGGCTTTGTGAGGGGTAGGTCATGCCTTACAAACCTTATCGAGTTTTTTGAGGATGTGACTAGAAACGTTGATGAGGGTCGAGCTGTGGATGTGGTGTATATGGACTTCAGTAAGGCATTTGATCAGGTTCCCCATGGTAGGCTCATTCAGAAGGTCAGGAAGAATGGGATACAGGGCAACTTAGCTGCTTGGATACAGAATTGGCTGGCCAACAGAAGACAGCGAGTGGTAGTAGAAGGAAAATATTCTGCCTGGAAGTCAGTGGTGAGTGGGGTTCCACAGGGCTCTGTCCTTGGGCCTCTACTGTTTGTAATTTTTATTAATGACTTGGATGAGGGGATTGAATGATGGGTCAGCAGGTTTGCAGACAACACAAAGGTCGGAGGTGTCGTTGACAGTGTAGAGGGCTGTTGTAGGCTGCAGCGGGACATTGACAGGATGCAGAGATGGGCTGAGAGGTGGCAGATGGAGTTCAACCTGGATAAATGCGAGGTGATGCATTTTGGAAGGTCGAATTTGAAAGCTGAGTGCAGGATTAAGGATAGGATTCTTGGCAGTGTGGAGGAACAGAGGGATCTTGGTGTGCAGATGCAGAGATCCCTTAAAATGGCCACCCAAGTGGACAGGGTTGTTAAGAAAGCATATGGTGTTTTGGCTTTCATTAACAGGGGGATTGAGTTTAAGAGTCGTGAGATCTTGTTGCAGCTCTATAAAACTTTGGTTAGACCGCACTTGGAATACTGCGTCCAGTTCTGGTCGCCCTATTATAGGACAGATGTGGATGCTTTGGAGAGGGTTCAGAGGAGGTTTACCAGGATGCTGCCTGGACTGGAGGGCTTATCTTATGAAGAGAGGTTGACTGAGCTCGGTCTCTTTTCATTGGAGAAAAGGAGGAGGAGAGGGGACCGAATTGAGGTATACAAGATAATGAGAGGCATAGATAGAGTTGATAGCCAGAGACTATTTCCCAGGGCAGAAATGGCTAGCACGAGGGGTCATAGTTTTAAGCTGGTTGGTGGAAAGTATAGAGGGGATGTCAGAGGCAGGTTCTTTACGCAGAGAGTTGTGAGAGCATGGAATGCGTTGCCAGCAGCAGTTGTGGAAGCAAGGTCATTGGGGTCATTTAAGAGACTGCTGGACATGTATATGGTCACAGAAATTTGAGGGTGCATACATGAGGATCAATGGTCGGCACAACATTGTGGGCTGAAGGGCCTGTTCTGTGCTGTACTGTTCTATGTTCTATGTTCTATGTTCTATATATATTAATATCACAATCAATGCATTTCCATCAGGTAAGCACGTAACTGGATCTTTCTAACCCGGCAGTTTTCACTTTTAATTTCTCAGATTTCACTCTCAGACAGAACTGTTGATGTTGTCACACTGTTCATTAAAAATAGCATCCACTGTATTTTTCCCCATGTTGTAGCTCGTGGATTTGTGTAACCTTCATGTATCGAATCCGTGTTCGTTTTCAAGGAATTTATTACTTTCGTGATTTCAGGCGTTACATTCAGAAGGGTACCATGCTGCAATTCGAGCCTGCTGTTTGCAGAGTAATCCCAATGTGTCAGATTTTGAAAAGTATGTAACTTTCCCTAATTTACCTGCCTTTTAGATCCAAACTGATGAAGACCACGGCCCAGGTTTCTGTTCTTAACAAGAATGCCTGTTTATTACAAATGCATAGATTCTCACTACAGACAGATAATTACAAAGATTGGACACATATCTGTACAAATTAAAACTGTAAGGCCCCTGTAAACTCATCTTCCTGCAGACAAACTTCGAGGGGAGAAGGTTAAAACATGGATATTATAGGTGGAAAGAAATTCTAAGTCAGCTGTTCAGTGGTCCCTGTTCACAGGATTTGCGAAGATGATCTTGAGGATATAAAACAAATGAATAAATATCCCAGAGTGACTTATTATCTATTAAAACCTGTGTTGATGATATGGCATTGCTATGAGCATAAAGTAGAACATTGTCCAAGTTCCTGTGAGCATTACTGTAGTTTTCATTTGTATTCTCCATGTCGGGAACATAGTTAATTTGTACTTTACTGACTAAGTGACCTTTGCTCATCTACAGTTCAGTTGCAAACAGGCAATATTTTATTATTCTAATTTCGTAACTTTGGTTTGGAATTTTGTCATGGGAAACGTATTTCACTTATTCTCCTCTGCGTAATTGTAGCCAATCCTCCATTGGCAAAGAAGCACACAACTACAGCAGTTAATAAAAGAAAGAACTGCATTTATGTAGCATATTTTATGGTCTCAGGCATAAAAAGTACTTTATAGGCAGCTAAACTACTTTTGAAATGTCGTCACTGATGTAGCATAAGAAAACATGTCATATTTAAAATAGTCAGAAGTAAAGAAAATGAAATAATAAAGAAATAGTAAATAGTAAAATGAATATGAAATTATGAATGTAAAGAAATATAAAGTCTTCAGCCCCTTGCGAGTGGAGACATAGAATCAGGAGATGCAGAGTCAGTATGGAACCTCCCAGGGAGGAGGCAATTCTGGATCTGGTGTTGTGCAACGAACCGGATTTGATCAGGGACCTAGAAGTAAAGAAGCCATTAGAGGTAGTGACGATAATATGATAAGTTTTAATCAGCAATTTGAGACGGAGAAGGGAGAATCGGAAGTGTCAGTATTGTAGTTGAACAAAGGGAACTATGGAGCGATGAGGGAGGAGCTGTCCAAAGTTCAATGGGTCAATACCGTAGCAGGGATGGCAGTGGAACAACAATGGCAGGTATTTCTGGATATAATGCACAAGGTGTAGGATCAGTTCATTCCAAAGAGCAAGAAAGATCCTAAGGGGAGGCAGGGACGGCCGTGGCTGATAAGGGAAGTTAAGGACTCTATAAAGTTAAAAGAGAAGAAGTATAACATAGCAAAGATGAGTGGGAAGCCGGAGGACTGGGAAGGTTTTCAAGAGCAACAGAAGATGACTAAAAAGGCAATACGCAGAGAAAAAAATGAGGTACAAAGGAAAACTGACCAAAAATATTAAGGAGGATAGTAAGGATAACAAAGTGTGGAGCTGGATGAACACAGCAGGCCAAGCAGCACCTCAGGAGCACAAAAGCTGATGTTTCAGGCCCGGATGAAGGGTCGAGGCCCGAAACATCAGCTTTTGTGCTCCTGAGATGCTGCTTGGCCTGCTGTGTTCATCCAGCTCCACACTTTGTTATCTTGGATTCTCCAGCATCTGCAGTTCGCATTATCAAGGAGGATAGTAAAAGGTATGTGAAAAAAAAATGGTTAAGACTAGAATTGGGCCCTTGAAGACAGAAAAGAGTGAATTTATTATGGGGATCAAGGAAATAGCAGAAGAGTTGAATAGGTACTTTGGATCTGTCTTCACTAGGGAAGACACAAGCAATCTCCCAGATGTAATGGTGGCTGAAGGACGTAGGGTATTGGATGAACTGAAGGGTATTTATATTCATCAGGAAATGGTGTTGGGTCTGAAGGCTGCTAAGTCCCCGTTACCTGATGGTCTGCATCCCAGGGGAGTTAAGGATGTGGCTCTAGAAATCGTGAACGGATTGGTAATCATTTTCCCATGTTCTACAGATTCAGGATCAGTTCCTGCAGGTTGGAGGGTGGCTAATGTTGTCCCACTTTTCAAGAAAGGAGGGAGAGACAAAACAGGAAATTATCGACCGGTTAGCCTGACGTCAGTGGTGGGAACGATGCTGGAGTGAATTATAAAAGATGAAATTACAACTCATTTGGATAGCCGTAACAGGATAGGTCAGAGCCAGCATGGATTTACGAAGGGGAAATTGTGCTTGACTAATCTTCTGGAATTTTTTGAGGATGTAACTATGAAGATGGACAAGCGAGAACCAGTGGATGGAGTGAGCCAGGACTTTCAGAAAGCCTTTGATAAATTTCCACAGAGGAGATTAGTGAGCAAAATTAGGGTACATGTTATTGGGGGCAAAATACTGAGTTGGATTGAAAATTGGCTGTCTGACAGGAAGCAGAGAGTAGTGATAAACGGGTTCCTTTTGGAATGGCAGGCGGTGACCAGTGGGGTACCACAAGGTTCGGTGCTGGGACTGCAGCTGTTTACAATATACATTAATGATATAGATGAAGGCACTAAAAGTAATATTAGCAAATTTGTCAATGACACAAAGCTGGGCGGCAGTGTGAAATGTGAGGAGGATGTTATGAGAATACAGGGTGACTTGGACAGGCTAGGTGAGTGGACGGATGCATGGCAGATGCAGTTTAATGTGGACAAATGTGTGGTTATCCACCTTGGTGGAAAGAACAGGAAGGCAGATAACTATCAAAATGGAGTCAAGTTAGGTAAAGGGGAAGTACAACGAGATCTAGGTGTTCTTGTACAGAAGTCAATGAAAACAAGCACACAGGTACAGCAGGCAGTGAAGAAAGCTCATGACATGCTGGCATTCATAACAAGAGGAATTGAGTATAGGAGCAAAGAGGTCCTTCTGCAGCTGTACAGGGCCCTGGCTTAGAAGGATGAGAGGGGGTCTGATTGAGACGTATAAGATTATTAAAGGATTGGACACTCTGGAGGCAGGAACCATGTTTCCGCTGACGGGTGAGTCCAGAACCAGAGGACACAGTTTAAAAAAAGGGGTAGGCCATTTAGAACAGAGTTGAGAAAAAAACTTCTTCACCCAGAGAGCGGTGGATGTATGGAATGCTCAGCCCCAGAAGGCAATAGAGGCACAAGTCTCTGGATCGTTTCAAGAAAGAGATGGATAGAGCTCTTAAAGATAATGGAATCAAGGGTTATGGGGATAAGGCAAGAACAGGATACTGATTGTGGATGATCAGCCATGATTATAATGAATGGTGGTGCTGGCTCGAAGGGCTAAATGGCCTACTTCTGCACCTGTTGTCTACTGTAAAAGTTAATTGTATAAGATTGATTCAGACGGTCCCATATTTCTGGTGTTGGCAGCTTGTTCAGATCGGGAAAAGAACATGGTTGATCTTGATTCTGCTCCTGTTTGTTACACAGTAGCCTCTTCGAGCAACAATTTTTGAATGTTGATGGGACATTGAAACGCAGGTAGATTATCGTGATCACTTGTTGAAAATGGATAGCAGCCAGTAGTTCTCTTTCCTCTCAACCACTGACCAGTCGGCAATGGTCAAACGGTACCTAACCCAGAGGTCACAAGCTCCCCTGAGACTTGATGTCAGTTGAGTCTCGTGAATAACTACCCGCTCATGGACTGTCTGCCGATAAAGCATGGTATTAAATCTCACATACACTGCTCTCAACCATTTTAATCGAAGTATTTATCACTCGTTGTATAGAAACAGATCACACAAACTGAAATGGCATATGCGCAAATACCAACATAGAAGTTCTATATAGCAGCATTTTGTTTAAAGTTGTATTTATAAAATGAAAGGGTGAAGTATTCATTTTCACAAATCATATTAAGGTGCTATAGAAATCTATGGAAGTGAGAAATTTGTTTTTTGATTCAATACATGTCTGACAAATGACAATTCAAAGAGATCTTTGTTTTAGCTCGAGTGGGTCGCGGAATCGTCCTCATTAGGGGCATTTAAGTGACTATTAGACAGGCATATGGATGGTAATATAAGATAGGGGTGGAGGTTTGATAGACCTGAGGTTTCGGGTAAAAGTTCGGCACAACATCGTGGGCTGAAGGGCCTGTACTGTTCGATGTTCTATGTATCTTATGCTGTATTCAAATCAGTAAAGTGAGTCAGTGACATTCTGCAATTTCCTTTTCCAGGGGTTGGAGTCGAAGAATCAGAGTGCTTTCTTTGAAAATTGGCTTCATGTGTCCATCCAAGCGTCAACTGGAGGAAAAATACAAGTGTCAGTACTAAATCTATCATTGCTGATACACATGTAAACTGTAGGTTTAACTGGAGGTAAACTTTGTTTAACAAACTAGCGCACTCAATAAACTGACAAAAATTATATACCAGATGTTTACTGTGTTCTCATAATCTCTGTGATGTCTGGTGAGGGTGCAAGTGAGAAGGCTCTCTGCCAGTAAGTTTTAGTTCACGCAAAGTTGCATCATTACTGAAGTTATTTATGCTGTAAATGAAGGAGAACAGTGATGTGTATATCCTGTGCATTATGTTCCTATTATTGAGTGTGTGTTTTTTTTGTGTGTGGACCTATTGATCAACTGGAATTTTTGATTATTCAGCACATTCCTGGGACCACAGGTGCTGTTTAACAAAAGGTTTGCTGTATTAGTATATTTCTGTATTTAGTCACTGCCACGATGAGTGTTAAATCATAACTTGGTCTGTGCAGAATGTGCACAGTGCATTCCTGCAAGATAAATGATGCGCTACATATGTATGATGCTATTGTTTCTCAAAGACACTAACCTCAGCAGCTGTTTTTGTTCCCAATCATGTTTTCATCATTAGAATACTGGGAAAAGTATTCAGAAGTGTGGTATGACTCAAGTGCTCAGTTGCAGCAGTGATAACACTTAATGTGAGGTAATGTTTTTGCCCATTTGTTGTTCTGTTGGTCAGCAATGTATCTCACAAACTAATGGGCATATTTCATTGAAAACTGATACATATGAGTATGGTCCAAGGAAGAACTGATTAGTTTTTGCCAGATCTAGACTTATTTCTCTATTTTCTAAAGCATCAGTTAAAATTGGTAGGAACGACAAATGATCATCTTTCTGGAATATTGTTGATTGATTTAGAATGTTGTGGATTGTGTCAGCCCTGATAGTAGAATTTGTCATAACTATCAAAATATGAGCAGATTTTTGAGAGCAGATTATCAAATTGGCCTGAAACTTTCTCAGTGAGGTGGAAGCTTCTAATAAAAGGATTTATTTTGTCAACCTTGCATTTCCAAAGAATCAGTCAAGTGGAGAAATGCCTCAAAGAAAAGCTGTGTAATTATAGACTCATGGATGTTTGGTGCACAGGAGGAGGCCGTGCGGTCCGTAGTTCCTGCACTGCTCAACAAAGTTCTGTCCACATTGAACTCACATGGCATTGATTTCCGTTTTGATTGTTTGGCCCATAGCCCTGGGGCCTACGGCAACAGAAGTGAATATCTAAATACTGCTTAAATATTCAGACACTTTCTGAATCAGTCACAGTTTCAGTCAGTGAGCTCAGGACTCCCACCACACTGGGAAAATAGGTTCTCCTCAACTCCCCTCTTAGCTTTCTACCTGTGAACTTCAATCTGTGCCCCCTGTTTATTGACATGTCTACGAATGGAAAAAGCAACTTCCAGTTAACCTTTCCATGTCCTTCAAAATCTTAAACACCTTCACCATGTCCCCTAGTCTGCTCCAATATTGGCATCGGTCAGATGGGCAGGTCAGTGGCTAATTGATGTAGCCTGAAGAAGGAATAAGATGAGAGTACTTAACGTGGCAAAGCCTGTCGTGCCCGATGGACGTCAGCAATGGCAGTCAGCAGTGAAGTCCACTGGCAAGGATGGGCGGGCCTGAGCCCAACGCAGGGGAATACAAACCGTCACGGGGGAAGCCTCGTTCAGAGTGTCTGCAAATTCGTGGCTTAAGAAAGGACTGTAATGTTTGACTTTTTAAACTTTTGTTTTTATTTTTCTACTGTTATACTAAGAAGACTGTAGTGCTGAACTTTTTAACTTATTCATTTATTTTTCTAACATAGAACGTGGAACGGTACAGCGCAGTACAGGCCCTTCGGCCCACGATGTTGTATCGAACTTTTACCCTCATCCTAAGGTCTGTCTAACCTCCACTCCTACCTGAAATTGTCATCCATTTGCTTGTCTAATAGCCAATTAAATGCCCCTAATGAGGCTGACTTCACTACCCTCTCCGGCATTGCATTCCACTCCCCTACGACTCTGAGTAAAGAAGGATGGATACCTTTTCTACTTCTGCAACTAAAATTTCGTACCGAGGTACTTTGTCCCTGAGATGACACCGTCTGAGGTGACATTGTACTCTTGTACCGTGTATTGAATACATGTGATAATAAAACCTTAATCTAAATCTAATGCATAGCAGGACACTGGGAAGCTTAGAGGAGAAAAGGGATCCTGGGGTGCTTGTTCATAAATTCCTGAAGGGGTCAGGACAGGCTAGTAAGGGTTGTTACAAAGACATATGGGACATCTCCCTTTATCAGTCGTGGCGTAGATTCTAAGAATGGAGAGGTCACTTTGGAGCTGTTTAAAAGTTTGTTTCGGCCACAGCTGGAGTCATGTGTGGCGTTTTGGTCACCACCCATTAGGCCTTGTTAGCCCTCCAGAGTTCGTTAGCTCACATTTGTCCTGGTTGAGTTCCAATTGCTGTGCCCAGCTGACCAGTCAGTTGATCTCCTCCTGAAGTTTATTCATCCTGCCTGTCAACCAATTTTAGATCCAGTGTACCACTTTGCCTTTGATCCCATGGCTGTTATTTACATGACCATTCTGTCGATATCCTCATCATTAAATTAGTCATTTGCTTGCGACACGGTCATGCATCCTGTGTTTAAGTCCAAATAATGAATATACTTGACAAATTTCAAGGGCCCTTGTGGCAAGCCCTGCACAACCCCACTCAAAGCAAACATCCTGTCAGATCCATACTGACTATCCCTGATTAATTCATGCAAGTACATTCTACCCCTAAGAATGCCTCTTTATAGCTTCTCCAGTGCTGAGATTATTCTGACTGGCCATAAATTTCTTGGTCTGTTCCTCTCTCCGTTTGTTAATAGTAGGACAACGTTAATAGTCCGTAGAGTCAGTAATTAAGAAAGCGCATGTAATGTCGTTTATCTCAAGAGGGTTGGAATATAAAAGCAGCAATGTGCCTCTGAGGCTTTATAAGGCTCTCGTTAGGCCCCATTTAGAATACTGTGTCCAATTTTGGGCCCCATGCTTCAGGAAGGACATTCTAGCCCTGGAGCGTGTCCAGCGTAGATTCACACGGATGATCCCTGGAATGGTAGGTTTAGCGTATGATGAACGGCTGAGGATCCTGGGATCGTACTCATTAGAGTTTAGAAGGTCGAGGGGAGATCTAATAGAAACTTACAAGATAATGAATGGTTTAGAAGGGGTGGACGCTCGGAAGTTGTTTCCGTTAGGGAGACGAGGACCCGTGGGCACAGCCTTAAAATTAGAGGGGGTAAATTTAAAACTGAAATGAGACAACATTTCTTCAGCCAGAGAGTGGTGGGCTTGTGGAATTCATTGCCGCAGAGTGCATGGAGGCCGGGTTGTTGGATGCCTTCAAGGCAGAGATCGACAAATTCTTGATCTCAAAAGGAATCAAGGGCTGCGGGGAAAGTGCAGGGAAGTGGTGTTGAAATGCCCATCATCCATGATTTAAATGGCGGAGTGGGCTTGATGGGCCGAATGGCCCAACTTCGACTTGTATCTTGTGGTCTTAAGGGGCTGGACATGAAGCCATTAGAGGTGAGTGTAGGTGGGGAGGGAGGGAGGGGATAGGTCACTCTGGGAAGGACGAACAGGTCAAGGGGGCGGGAGGAGCTTCGTAGGTAGGGAATGGGGGCTTGGCTTGAGCTGGGAGGAGCGGATGGGTAGGAGGAAGAACAGATTAGGGAGGTGGGGACGAGATGGGCTGGTTTTGGGATGCAGTGGTGGGAGTGGAGATTTTGAAGCTTGTGAAATCCACATTGATAGCATTGGGCTGCAGAGTTCCCAAGGCTCAGTTCAGGAAGGACAACAAACATTGATCAGTCAGTCATACATCCAACAAGAAAACTTTATTTTTTTTAAAAAATAGGATGCATCTGTTAATCAAGTGGCAAAGCATTATCGAGTTTTGAGAAGATTTGTAGCTCAGGGTTCAGGTTCCGGATGTAAGATTGCTCAATGAGCTGGAAGGTTAGTTTTCAGATAATTCGTCACCATTCCAGGTAAAATCATCAGTGAGCCTCCGGTGAAGCGCTGGAGTTCGGTCCCGCTTTCTATTCAAGTGTTTCGGTTTCCTTGGGTTGGTGATGTCATTTCCTGTTCTTTCTCTCAGAGGATGGGAGATGGATTTGGAGCCAATGTGTCCTCCCCAGTGTAGTTTGTGTATGGAATGAACTGCCAGAGGCTATTATACTCACAGTGTTTAAAAGTCACGTGCATGGACACATGAATAGGAAGGGTCTGGAGGGATATGGGCAACATGCTGGCAAATGGAACTAGTCAGTTACGATATCTGGTCGGCCTGAAGGGTCTGTTTCCCTGCTGGACAATTCTGCGACTCTGTCTCTTTGTCTCCCCCTCCCCCTCTCTCATTTGCTCCAGACCCACCCCCAGCCCCCCGCCCCACACACCCCCCGCCCCCCGCCACCCGCCCCCCGCCCCCCGCCACACACACCCCCCGCCCCCCGCCACACACACCCCCCGCCCCCCGCCACACACACAATCTCTGTCTCTCCATCTCTCTGTGTGTGTGCGCCTCACTCTCTGTCTGTCTGTCTCTCTCTCTCTCTATCGTCTTGTCTCTGCTATCTCGCTGTGCACTTCTCTGTCTCTCTCCTCTTTCAGTGTCTCTTTGGTCTTTGTGTGTGTGTGTGCCCCTCTCTGTCTCTGCCTCCCTCTGTGTGTGCTTCTGCCTTTCTCTCTCTCCGTCGCTCCCTGTGACCGTCGACCCCCCACCCCCTCTGCACCGCCCCTCCCCCCGCCTTTTCCTCCATCTCTCTTACTCTCTATCCGAGCCTCTCCACCCGCTCAGCAGGGAGCGTTGTGAGTTTCTTTCGAACAAAGTTTAAAGATCTCTGTTTGAACCCAAGCCATCCGCAATCAGACTGCATTTCTAATCCCCCCCCCCCGCCCTCTCTCTCTCACACACACACACACAGTCTGTCTCTTTCTCCCTTTCAGTCAATCCCCTTCCTCTCTTGGTCCTACTCAAGCCTTTTCCCACCCCCGACTCTGCCTCGGCGATGAGTCCGCTGTCTGGATCCCTTTTCCCAGGCGTGGGCTGAGGACCCAGCGGTTCGGCAGCGGGGATCATCGCACCACGCTCCCGGACCCCTACAACCTCCTGTTCTCCAGCGGCCTCCAGCATGACCACCGGGCTGGGAGCAGGCATCCGGGCTGCCGGAGCGCTCGCTGCTCAGTGGCTCAGCCCTGCGCCGCCTTTGCCGGGAGCGGGGATCCGAGGTGGGAGAAGGCCTCTTCGCCCGGCTCCTGGGCACAGCTACCTGCCTGAACAGCTGCCTGGCACCGAGCCTGCGCTCCCCGAGCACCCGGCCGCGGGTCCGCGACGCCTTCCGGGGCTGAGTAGCCGAAAACTATCTCCTACTGCAAGGTGAGAGCGGGGTTTGGGGTGAAGGGAGGACTGGGGACATGAGCACGGTCCCTGTTTCACATCCTGCGCCGCTCCTATCACAAAGCGAGGGTTTGGGAATGTATGTTTTGGGGGTGAGAATAGCCGTCCCCGGGTGAGGGAAGGCTGGGGGGGACATTGGGAGGGTGTCTATTATACAGCCCTGCGCGGGTTTCCGTAGCCGAACAGCCTACTGCTCTCGTACTACAAGGTAAAGGGAAGGCGGGGGATGGAATGGGGTGGGGTTTCGAGGATAGCCGTCTTGGAAGTGAGAGGACATGGGGAGAGTCACTATCGTACAGCCCAGTGACTGAATGGCTTACAGCTACTGCAAAAGGGTCGTGGTCGGGGGTTGGTTTAGGAGAGGGTTGTTGTAGGGAGGTTTGGGGTCACGGGCAGAGCTGCTTTCTGCAGCCGAACAGCCACTGCCACAAGATGAGATGGGAGGTGGTGTTTTCGGAGCGAGGGGATGCCCCCTCGCCCCGCCGCTGTGGGAAGTAGGATCTTTATCGCACAACCCTCCGTAGCCGAATAGCACTCCGACGACAAGGTGGGAAGGCAGGAGGGGCTCCCGGGGATGAGGGAAGGACAGAACCAGGGTCAGTATAAGGTTAGGGGCTGAACAGACCCCTTCCAGGGGCTGAGGGGAGCTCTTATGCCCTCCGCCAAGCGACCAGCCGAGATCGACCCGCAGCTCTCCGACGACAAGGGGACCCTGTCTCAGAGGCTGGAGCATTTCTGGCCGGAGCTCTGAGGGAAAGGGTCATCGCACCCAAAACGTTACCTCGGGACTTTTTCTTGACAGATGCTGAGCATTTTCGGCAACTTGTGTTTGCATTTCTACCCGGAGGTGGGTTTGTGGAGAGACACCATGGTAAGGGAATGGGTGTGGGGTTTGATGGGGCAGTCACAGAGACTGTCGAGAGAGAGAGAGAGGCAACCCCCGTGTCAGGGTTTGGAAAATCTCCGGCAGTGCTTCATTTCTCTCTCAGCCGAAGGCGCTGCGTGCTTTGGTTTCCTTTGCTCTTGTACTCTCTCCCCCTGTGAATAAAGCCAGAGTGAGAGAGAGAGAGAGTTTGTGGCGGGAGAGAGAAAAGGGACAGAAAGATGGAAATAAAGGAGCATGACAAGGGAGTGAAATTAGGGCCAGCAGAGGTGAGAGAGTGGGAGAGAATCAGAGTGAGGGAGGAAGAGTGATAAAACACAAACAAAAGAGAATGGGAGGTAACGAGGTGTTCATGAGCATGAAACAGCAGGACATGCAGCATCAGAGGCCAGGGAAGCTGATGTCAGCCTGTCTGCTGTGTTCATCTCCCTTCCTCCGTTCCCCCCCTCCTCCTGCCCCTTTGCCCCCCCTCCTCCTGCCCCTTTGCCCCCCCTCCTCCTGCCCCTTTGCCCCCCTCCTCCTGCCCCTTTGCCCCCCCTCCTCCTGCCCCTTTGCCCCCCTCCTCCTGCCCCTTTGCCCCCCTCCTCCTGCCCCTTTGCCCCCCTCCTCCTGCCCCTTTGCCCCCCCTCCTCCTGCCCCTTTGCCCCCCTCCTCCTGCTGCCCCTTTGCCTCCCCACCCCCCTCCTCCTCCTGCCCCTTTGCCCCCCTCCTCCTGCCCCTTTGCGCCCCCGCCCCCCTCCTCCTCCTGTCCCTTTGCCCCCCCGCCCCCCTCCTCCTCCTGCCCCTTTGCCCCCCTCCTCCTGCCCCTTTGCCCCCCCCTCCTCCTGCCCCTTTGCCCCCCCCTCCTCCTGCCCCTTTGCCCCCCCCTCCTCCTGCCCCTTTGCCCCCCTCCTCCTCCTGCCCCTTTGCCCCCCCTCCTCCTCCTGCCCCTTTGCCCCCTCCTCCTCCTCCTGCCCCTTTGCCCCCCCTCCTCCTGCCCCTTTGCCCCCCTCCTCCTCCTGCCCCTTTGCCCCCCCTCCTCCTCCTGCCCCTTTGCCCCCCCTTCCTCTTGCTCCCTCCAGTCATCCATTCCTTCTTCCAGTCAGTCCTCGCTCCCTCCCTCCCTCGCTCCCTCCCACCCTCGCTCCCTCCCACCAGCCATCCATTCCTCCCTCCCTCGCTCCCTCTAGTCAGTCAAAACAACTAAGAAAATTACAGCACAGGAACAGGTCCTTCAGCCCTCCAAGCCTGTGCCGATCAAGATCCTCTGTCTCACCTGTCACCTATTTTCTCACGGTCTGTGTCCATTTGCTCCCTGCCCATCCACGTACCTGTCCAAATATATCTTAAAAGACGCTAACGTGTCTGCGTCTCCCACCTCCGCTGGCAACACGTTCCAGGTGCCCACCAACCTCTGTGTAAAGAACTTTCCATGCGTATGTCCCTTAAACTTTGCTCCTCTCACTTTGAACTCATGACCCCTCGTAATTGAGTCCTCCACTCTGGGGGTAAAAAGCTTTTTGCTGTTCACCCTGTCTATACCCTCATGATTTTGTTGACCTCAATCAGGTCCCCCCCAATCTCCATCTTTCTCATGAAAATAATCCTAATCTACTCAACCTCTCTTCATGGCTAGCACCCTCCATACAAGGCAGCATCCTGGTGAACTTCCTCTGCACCCGCTCCAAAGCATCCACATCCTTTTGGTAATGTGGCGACTGGAACTGTGCACAGTAGTCCAAATGTGGCCAAACCAAAGTCCGATACAACTGCGACATGACCTTGGCAAGTCTTGTACTCGATACCCCATCCAATGAAGGAAAGCATGCCATATGCCTTCGAGACCACCCTATTGACCTGCGTTGTCACCTTCAGGGAACAATGGACCTGAACACCAGATCTCTCTGTTCATCAATTTTCCCCAAGACTTTTCCATTTACTGGAAAGTTCGTCCTTGAATTTGATCTTCCAAAATGCATCACCTCGCATTTTCCCGGATTGAACTCCATCTGCCATTTATCTGCCCAACTCTCCAGTCTATCTATGTTCTCCTGTAACCTCTGATAGTCCCCTTCACTATCGGCTTCTCCATTCCTCCCTTGTAGTGCGATTAGGCAAGACTAAGGAGGCATAGAATGGGTGTGCAAAATGCAGTACAATGGGGACAATTGAATTGTGGAGCTGGTTTAAGGAACAGATATTGCGTGTCCTTGATAGGTACGTCCCTGTCAGGCAGGGAGGAAGCGATCAGCTAAGGGAACCGTGGTTTACTAAAAAACTTGTATCTCTTGTTAAGCAGAAGAGGGAGGCTGATGTGACGATGAGACCAGATGGTTCACATGAGGTGATGGAGAGCTACAGATTAGCTAGGAAGGATTTAAAGAGAGAGTTAAGAAGAGCAAGGAGGGTACACGAGCAGACACTGGCAGGTAAATAAAGGAGAACCCGAAAGCTTTCGATAGGTATGTGAGGAATAAGAGGATGACTTGGGTAGGCATAGGGCCAGTCAAAGACAGAAGTGGGAAGTTGTGTGTGGACGCTGTGGAGATTGGAGAGGTGCTAAATGAATGTTTCTCATCTGTTTTCACTGAGGGACAGGAGAATATTGTAGAGGAGGTGATTGAGTTAGAGGCTACTAGAATTGAAAGGGTTAAGGTTAGTAAGGAGGAAGTGTCATCAATTCGACAACGTGTGAAGGTAGGTAAAGCCCCTGGGCCTGATAGGATTTTTCCGAGGATTGTCTAGGATGCTAGGGAGGAGGTGGTGGAGCCTTTGGCCTTGATCTTGGAGTCCTCATTGTCTACAGGTTTAGTACCAGAGGAGTGGAGGATTGCAAATGTTGTGCCCTTGTTCAAGAGGGGCAGTAGGAATGACCCAGGCAATTATAGACCTGTGAGCCTTAGGTGTGTTGCAGGAAAAATTTTGGAAAGGATTATAAGAGATAGGATTTATAATCATCCAACAATCAACAACTTGATTGGAGATAGTCAGCATGGATTCGTCAAGGACAGGTCGTGTCTCACAAACGTCATTGAGTTTTTTGAGAAGGTGACCAAGCATGTCGATGAGGGTCGGGCAGTTGGCGTGGTGTACATGGACTTGAGTAAAGCCTTTGATAAGTTTCCCCATGGTAGGCTCTCGGAGAAAATACAGAGGCACGGGATTGAGGGAGATTTAGCCAGTTGGATTAGAAACTGGCTTTCGGTAAGAAGGCAACAAGTGGTGGTTGATGGAGAATATTCAGCCTGGAGTCCAGTTACGCGTGGTGTACCTCAAGGATCTGTTTTGTGACCACTGCTGTTTGTCATTTGTATAAATGACTTGGACGCAGGAATTGGTTGATGGGTTCGTGAGTTTGCAGATGACACTAAAGTCGGTGGAGTGGTGGACAGTGTGGAAGAATGTTGCAGGTTGCAGGGAGACTTGGATAAACTGCAGAATTGTCCCGAAATTTGGCAAATGGAGATTAATATGGATAAATATGAGGTGATTCACTTTGGGAGGAATAATAGGAAGGCAGAACACCGGGTCAACGGAAAGATTCTTGGCAGTGTAGATGAGCAGAGGGATCGTGGTGTCCGTGTACATAGATTCCTGAAAATTGCCACCCAGGTTGATAGTGCTGTTCAGAAGTCTGATGGTGTTTTAGGTTTCATTGGTAGAGGGATTGAGTTGCGGAGACGTGATGTCATGCTGCAACTCTACAAAACGCTAGTGCGGCCTCAGTTTGAATATTGCGTGGTCGCTCCATTACAGGAAGGATGTGGAATCATTGGAACAGGTGCAGAGGAGATTTACCAGAATGTTGCCTGGTCTGGAGCGAAGGTCTTATGAAGAAAGGCTGAGGAACTTGGGTCTGTTCTCATTGGAGAGAAGGAGGCTCAGAGGGGATTTAATAGAGACATGCAAGATGGTCAGTGGATTAGATAGGGTGCACAGTGAGAGTTTTTTTCCGAGGATGATGACTTCAGCTTGTACAAGGGGGTGCAGCTACACTTTGAGGGGTGATGGATTTAAGACAGATGTCAGAGGCAGGTTCTTTACTCAGAGAGTGGTAAGGGCGTGGAATGCCCTGCCTGCTAATGAAGTTAACTCAGCCACATGAGGGGCATTTAAACAGCCCTTGGATCAGCATATGGTTGACAATAGGATTGTGCAGGGGAATGGGCTTCGATTAGTTCACAGGTCGGCGCAACATGGAGGGCCGAAGGGCCTGTTCTGCGTTGTGTTCTTCTATGTTCAGTTACAGTTCACAGATTACTCTACCACTCATTTTAGTGTTGTGTGAAGAGGATAATGAACATCTGCAGAAGGACGCAGAAAGTGTAAGTGAATGGACAATGGCAGATGGAGTGCAACGATGGTAAAAGTGAGACTATCCATTTTGGTAGCAATTAGGGCAAAATGGAGTATTAGTTCAATGGTGAAAAATTGTAGCATGCTGCTATTCCCCGGCTGCATGTTTTAAAGGCCAAGACGGACAGATCTTTGAACAGCAAAGGAATTGAGTTTAAAAATCGGGAGGGGATGCTCCAGTTGTATAGGGTGCTGGTGAGGCTTGATGTCGAATAGTTTGTACAGTTTTAGTCTCCTCACTTGAGAAAGGATGTGCTGGCAGTGGAGGGGGTGCAAAGGAGCTTCACAAGATTGATTCCACAATTGAAAATGTTGCTGTATGGGGAGAGATTGAGGAGACTTGGATTGCACTCTCTGAGACTTCGAAGAATGAGGGGTGTTCTAATAGCACCTTTTAAAATGATGAAAGAAATAGATAGGAAAGAAACACGGAAGTTGTTTCCACTGATGGGTGAAATTACAACTAGGCGGCACAGCCTCAAAATAAGGGTGAACAGATTTCAGACTGAGTTGAGGATGAGCTTCTTCATCCAAAGGGTTGTGAATCTGTGGAATTCTCTGCTCAGTGAAACAGTCAAGGTTCCCTGGTTGAATGTTTTAAAGGCCAAGACAGATAGATCTTTGAACAGCAAAGGAATTGAGTGTTATGGTGAATGGGAGGGTAAGTGGAACTGAGTCCGCAAAAAGATCAGCGATGACCTTATTGAATGGCGGAGCGAGCTGGAAGAGACAGATGACCTACTCCTTTATTTCTTCTGTCCATATGTCCTTAGATTGCCATCCTTGTCATTCCTCCTTCCCTGGAATAGGCCAGTTCTGAACGCTGATCAGTAGGTCTTTAAATATCTCCCGCGTATCAAATGCCGACTTGTTCAATCAAAGCTCCTCCCAATTAATACTGCTGAGCTCCTACCTAATACTGATGTAATTTTCCTTCCCCCAATTTCATAGCTTCCCCCAAGGTCCTGATTATTCATAGCTATCTTAAAATGTAAGGAGAGGCGATCACCCCGTTGAAGAAGCTCCTGGTTCAGTGTTTTCCCCCATGTGGGAGTCAACTACAGGTTTTCTTGTTCCAAGGTTGGGGAGGAAATAGCCGAGTGGTATTATTGCTGGACTGTTAATTCAGAGACTTAGATAACATTCTGGGGACCTGTGTTCAAATCCCAGCACAGCAGGTGGTGGAATTTGAATTGAATACAAAAGAAAATCATGAATGAAGAATCTAATGATGACCATGAATCCATTGTCAAATGTCAGAAAAACCCACCTGCTTCACTGATGTCCTTTCGGAAAGGAAACTGCCATCCTTACATGGTCTGGCCTACATGTGACTGCAGACCCACAGCTAGATGATTGACTCTGAACTGTCCCCTGGGCAATTCGGGATGGACAATAAACACTGCCGAGCTAGTGATGTCCTCCTCCCATTAGCAAATAAATAAAATTGGATTCTATGTCTTCCGATTGAAGATCGTTTCTTGTTCTCACAGTAATTTCATCGCTTACAGTCAGTTTCCCTCTTGCCTGTCTTTTTGGAATGTCACGTAGCCCTGCACATTTACCTCCAGTGTTGATCGCCTTATAACCATGTCTTTGTAATAGCTCTCAAATCATGCCCGTCAACCTGTATGTGTGCTATGAATTTGTTGATTTTGTTCTGAATACAATGAGCACGCAAGCAAAGAGTCATTAATTTTGATTTATAACTTTATTTCACCTCTTGACACTATTTACAGCTGTTTTCTGTTTCTACATGCTGTCTTTTCCAGTCCCATGCTGAGTATTGTTATCCCAATAGTTCTTTAATGTCAGTGTGTGTGTATTCCCGGGCGACTATGCTCGTGTGGTCTACGGAGTTGTGGAGGTCACAGTTCTAGGACAGCCATTTCATAGGCCTCTGCTGCAGCTAAGAAGAAAAGACAATCTCTTGCTCTGAGCTCTGCAAACCAGGGCAATGTCAAAAAGGAAACAAGGTCAAAAGAATTTCAACAAGGATCTCAAAATTAACTACTGAATTCACATAAGCATTCCGGGGATCGGCCAATGTAGTGGCCACAACATCCCACTTTCTATTCCTCACAAACAATCCAAAGGCTGAACTATCCGTATCCCTCTTAACTTTTACGTTTTTTGAGCTAATTTCTTGTTTCTAACTTGTGTGTATTTGTGGTGCCTTATGACTTCTTGCATTTAGCAATTGATAAACTCACTTTCTCACTAATTCAGTAAAACCTAGTTTTATAGAATCCCCAGTGTGGAAACAGGCCATTCAGTTCGAGAAGTCCACAGCAACCCTACAAAGAGCATCCCACCCAGACCCATCCCCATTCCCTACTCTATCCCTGTCAGCCTGCATTTCCCATGGCTAATATACCTAACCTACACGTGTGTGGGCACTGTGGGTAATTCAGCATTCCCAATCCACCGAACCTGCACATCTCTGGACTGGTCAAAACAATGATTCGATTTGAATTAGTTATAATGCAGCTGTTAACAGTAATCCTCCGTCCCTGTGTTGGAGCGAGATTTAACATTCAAGATCAAAAATGAAACACTTGAACAAGGTAGCTCAAATTGAGGTTGTTGACTTGCTCGCCGAGCTGGCTTGTTTTCATTGAGACGTTTCGTCACCATGATTGGTGACATCACCAGCAGAGCCTCCAACGAAACAATGTTACTTTACTCTGTCTGGAATTTATACTGTCCGGTCAGTTACCATGAGTACTGTCATTTCGGGTTTTGATCTGTATGGGTTTGTATGTGCGGTCCAATTGTATCTGTTTGTTGGTTGCATTATGGGTGGAGGATCACGCCACTCATACGGAACTGGGACAAGGTAACCATAGTAGCCCAAGCCAAGTGTAGACACGCAGAGGAATTCCTAGAGGCATGGTTCACCACCCATTCTGCAGGCTCACATTCTTGGTCTCTTCAGTTTGAATATGATCACTTAACCATATCCTTTATGACAAACAACAGAGTCTTACTTCCTAAAATCTTCAAACAGGACTGTCCAGACAGATTCACTTGTTCTCATGATATCGTTTTCTGCTGGAGGGATTCCGAAATGTCTGCATTCTTCCTCAACTGAGCATTCCTTGCGTTCGTGGTTGACAGAGCTCTCGGCCATGTCCAACCCATCTCGTACACTTTGGCCTCACCCCTGATGAGGTACCCTGGTCCTCAATGACCAACCCATCAATATCCACATCTAGAAGAACATCAGCTACGATTTCCAACAAGATCCCACCACCAGGCATATATTCCCCTCCCCTCCCTTGTCAGCCTTCTGCAGGGACCATTCCATCAGGACACCTCGGTCCACTCCTTATCCATTCGCAACACCTCCCCATAACCCGACAGCACTTTCCATGCCACCACAGAAGGCATAACATCTGTCCATTTACTTCCTCCGGCTTCACTATCCAAGGCTTCCAGGGGAAGCAGCGATTTACCCACACTTGACTCACTCTTGTCTACTGTATTCACTGCTCACAATATTGTCTCGCTCTGCATCGGGGAGACGAAACACAGACTGACCAACCACTTGGCTGAACACCTATATTCTGTACATAAAAATGGCCCCAGGTTTCCAATTGCCGATCACTTGAGCACCCCATCATGATCCCTGGTCAAAATCTCTGTCTCAGGCTTGCTGCAGTGCTCCAGTGAGTGCAAGGTAGAAGACAAAAATCTCATGTTTGCTTTGCAGAACACCTCCGCTCGGTTCACAATCAACAACAGCACCTTCCAGTCACCAACCATTTTAACTCCTTTAACTCCCCCTCCCATTCCTTAGACGGCATGTCCATCATGGGCCTCCTGCAGTGCCACAATGATGCCACCCGAAGGGGGCAGGAACAGCAACTCATATTCCGCTTGGGAACCCTGCAGCCCAATGGTATCAATGTGAACTTCACCAGTTTCAAAATCTCCCCTTCCCCTACTGCATCCCTAAACCAGCCCAGTTCGTCCCCTCCCCCCACTGCACCACACAACCAGCCCAGCTCTCCACCCCCCCACCCCACCCACTGCATCCCAAAACCAGTCCAACCTGTCTCTGCCTCCCCAACCGGTTCTTCCTCTCACCCATCCCTTCCTCCCACCCCAAGCCGCACCCCCATCTACCTACTCACCTCATCCCACCTCCTTGACCTGTCCGTCTTCCCTGGACTGACCTATCCCCTCCCTACCTCCCCACCTATACTCTCTCCACCTATCTTCTTTACTCTCCATCTTCGGTCCGCCTCCCCCTCTCTCCCTATTTATTCCAGTTCCCTCTCCCCATCCCCCTCTCTGATGAAGGGTCTAGGCCCGAAACGTCAGCTTTTGTGCTCCTGAGATGCTGCTTGGCCTGCTGTGTTCATCCAGCCTCACATTTTATTATCTTGGAATTCTCCAGCATCTGCAGTTCCCATTATCTCTGATACTATTTATAACACACCACACTGACTGTAACTACAAGCTGTGTGTTTCTTCAACAAAATATCTGCAAATAAACAAACATCCTGGATGAAGACTTATTATCTGACACTCCACTCACACCAGTTGTATGATCTTTTGATCTGTCTGCTTATAAATTGTGTGCCTGTGTGTTTTCCTCTCTGACCACACATGATGAAGGGACTGCACTTCAAAAGCTTGTATGATTTCAAATAAACCTGTCAGATTATAACCTGATGCTATGTGGCTTCTGACTTTGTCCATCCTCGTCCAACACCAGCACCTCCACATTATAAGTGTTTGAAACCAAGTCAGTGCAACAGGTATATGTCGAACATTTGACTTCAGAAGGATGCCTCGTGCTGAAAAGTTTATTAATAACAAAGGATTTCTCCATTATGCCATCTATCATAACATGCTGCGCCTCACAGTCATAATGAAAGGATGCCCACTTGAATTTAGCAGCGCCAAGAACAGTTATGGACATTTTTAGCATGGGAGAAGGCCATTCAACCTATTTTATCTGTCCCAGCTCTCTCCCAGAGCAACAAAATTAATCCTTTTCTCGAATTCATTCCACATATTTCACAGGATTGAAATATATAGGTACATAGTTAAGAGATTTTAACATCGAGTGAGCAGTTCTCGCACTTCACCTTGTCACTAACAATTGAAAACGTGACTTAGAAAGAGTGGGTCTTTATTTTGTTCTGTTGTGATGATGAAGAAGATGCAAGTCCAAGTGCTGGAACTGGCCTCTTGAACTTAGAAACATTTAAATGTGTATAAAATGAATTCTGTGCGCATCTATTAAAAGCAGTTTTATGGAAGGAAAAGGTACCAAAGAAGATTTGGTGTATTGTACTTGATGCTATTATACTCCAACCTGTGAAAACAGAACTCTACGACTGTGAGTGTTGAGATCTGAGAGGGTGCTATCTTGTTTGAATTTACATTGCTAAGTCTAGGCCTATTTTCCCAACAGCAAAATTGGTAATGCAGAAAGAAATGGATGTTTCTCGCATTTGTTGGCTGTAAGTGTCTGTTTAAAGTTTGAGTACAGTTTCCTCATATACAGGTGCTTAACCTGCTTTTACAGTTTGAACATTTGTTGTGCCAATGAAAATTGTTTGAATGGTTTCACCTCCAGTTTTCTTCTTTATACATATTTGGTATTTTTTCAGGGTAAGGACTGCCTGCAAAATCTGAGATTGGGCTTTGAAAGACATCAACCTTTGCTTGCGAGAGATAATGGTAACTGCAGATGCTAGAGAATGCGAGATAACAATGTGTGGAGCTGGATGAACACAGCAGGCCAAGCAGCATCTCAGGAGCACAAAAGCTGACATTTCGGGCCTCGACCCTTCATGCGAGAGAACGTAACGTAAGAAAGAAGAACAGGACTAAGTAGTATTATCCTTCAAAGCCTTGTTGAGTTGATTTGTCCTGTTTTGTTCCTTACTTTTACATTTATTAAATCCACTTTTTTAAAAGCATTCTTTCACAGGATGAGGGCACTGCTGGCAAGGCTAACATTCATTTCCCATCCAGGAATGGCTTGGTAGGCCATTTTGGAAGTCAGTAGAGAGTCAGCCATATTCCTGTGAATTTGAAGTCAGATACCAGAATTGTGAAGGGATGCAGATTCCCTTCCCTAAAGAATAGATTAGTGAATTCAGTTTTCTGTTACAATAATTTATGATAGTTTCATCGTCACTGTTACTTTTAACTCGAGATCTTTATGAATTAAATGTCATTTCCAGCAGATGCTTTTGTATATTATATTTAATATTAGGATTTTAGTTTTAACTTAATTTCTTATTAACATTTAATCATTAATTTCAGGATGTTTCTCAGATTTTATACGCTTCCTCTCCATTAGGTTTTTAAAGAAGAAATTGCCCCAGTCAAACAAGAAGTCAAAATATTAAATGATCTGGCCAGTCAATTATCTCCGCTTGATGTCTCTTTCTCTCCAAAGATTTCTCACCAGCTTGACGACCTAAATATGAGGTTGAAATTTATACAGGTAACAGTGAAAACATTTTCTAAACTAGCCAATCTGTTGAAGAAAGCATGTCCAGATAATTTGGCTTCAAATATATGAGTAAGATAAAGAACCGTTTCAATTGAAGCAAGCAATTAATATTTTATTATCATAGTTTATGAAGTTATCCAATTTTATAATATTACGTTTTCAAAAATACAATGTTCTTGTCTGTAGTCTGCACTTTAGAATGTAATCGCAAAACAAAATCCAAATAGTGAGACATAGAACATAGAACATAGAACATAGAACAGTACAGCACAGAACAGGCCCTTCAGCCCACAATGTTGTGCCGACCATTGATCCTCATGGATGCACCCTCAAATTTCTGTGACCATATGCATGTCCAGCAGTCTCTTAAATGACCCCAATGACCTTGCTTCCACAACTGCTGCTGGCAACGCATTCCATGCTCTCACAACTCTCTGCGTAAGGAACCTGCCTCTGACATCCCCTCTATACTTTCCACCAACCAGCTTAAAACTATGACCCCTCGTGCTAGCCATTTCTGCCCTGGGAAATAGTCTCTGGCTATCGACTCTATCTATGCCTCTCATTATCTTGTATACCTCAATTAGGTCCCCTCTCCTCCTCCTTTTCTCCAATGAAAAGAGACCGAGCTCAGTCAACCTCTCTTCATAAGATAAGCCCTCCAGTCCAGGCAGCATCCTGGTAAACCTCCTCTGAACCCTCTCCAAAGCATCCACATCTTTCCTATAATAGGGCGCCCAGAACTGGACGCAGTATTCCAAGTGCGGTCTAACCAAAGTTTTATAGAGCTGCAACAAGATCTCACGACTCTTAAACTCAATCCCCCTGTTAATGAAAGCCAAAACACCATATGCTTTCTTAACAACCCTGTCCACTTGGGTGGCCATTTTAAGGGATCTATGTATCTGCACACCAAGATCCCTCTGTTCCTCCACGCTGCCAAGAATCCTATCCTTAATCCTGTACTCAGCTTTCAAATTCGACCTTCCAAAATGCATCACCTCGCATTTATCCAGGTTGAACTCCATCTGCCACCTCTCAGCCCATCTCTGCATCCTGTCAATGTCCCGCTGCAGCCTACAACAGCCCTCTACACTGTCAACGACACCTCCGACCTTTGTGTCGTCTGCAAACTTGCTGACCCATCCTTCAATTCCCTCGTCCAAGTCATTAATAAAAATTACAAACAGTAGAGGCCCATGGACAGAGCCCTGTGGAACCCCACTCACCACTGACTTCCAGGCAGAATATTTTCCTTCTACTACCACTCGCTGTCTTCTGTTGGCCAGCCAATTCTGTATCCAAGCAGCTAAGTTCCCCTGTATCCCATTCCTCCTGACCTTCTGAATGAGCCTTCCATGGGGAACCTTATCAAATGCCTTACTGAAGTCCATATACACCACATCCACAGCTCGACCCTCATCAACCTTCCTAGTCACATCCTCAAAAAACTCGATAAGGTTTGTAAGGCATGACCTACCCCTCACAAAGCCGTGTTGACTGTATTTGATCAAGCCATGCTCTTCCAGATGGTCATAAATCTTATCCCTCAGAATCCTTTCTAACACCTTGCAGACAACAGACGTGAGACTTACCGGTCTATAATTGCCGGGGATTTCCCTATTTCCTTTCTTGAAGAGAGGAATTACATTTGCCTCTCTCCAGTCCTCAGGTACGACTCCAGTGGAGAGCGAGGATGCAAAGATCTTCGCAAGTGGCGAAGCAATTGCATTTCTCGCTTCCCAAAGCAGCCGAGGACAAATCTGATCCGGGCCTGGCGACTTGTCAATCTTAATGTTTGACAAAATTTTCAGTACATCAGCTTCCTCTATCTCTATCCATTCCAGCATGCACACCTGCTCTTCAAAGGTTTCATTCACTACACAGGTCGTTTCTTTCGTAAAGACAGAAGCAAAAAACTCATTTAGGGCTTCCCCTACCTCCTCAGGCTCCACACACAAGTTCCCTATGCTATCCCTGATCGGCCCTACTCTTTCTTTGACCATTCTCTTATTCCTCACGTAAGTGTAAAATGCCTTTGTGTTTTCCCGGATTCCTTCTGCCAAGCCTTTCTCGTGCCCCCTCCGAACTACAGTCTGAAATGGTTCAGGACTGGAACAATTTGAATATATTCAGGATGAAGCTGCAGGTGGCAGATATTTTTCCCGATCCATCCAAAAGAATTTGGAATTGGACCATTGTGCTCACTGCTGTACACTTCAGTATTATGTATTGTTTCATATTTTAAGTCCCTGAGAAAGACATACTTTAATGAATTGCAACAAAGATATACTTGATGCATTGAAGGGAAGAATGACATAAAGTTGTATGAACTGCATGTATTTCTTTCAATTGAGCAGATTTTGATTGATGTCAGCAAAGTAGTAGATGAAAGTTTTCTTTATCCCATAAAGCCGCATGAAATGTTTTATTGAGCAAATTATTTCAGTCTTGTTCTGTGTCAGCAGCTCGCTTGGCCATGTAGCGCAATAAAACTCCTTATCGGTTCTAGCAAGCAGACAAAAACATAAATAGCACCAGGATCTGGATGTTCTACCTCTTGACCCTACCTCACCATCCGATAAGACATGGCTGACCTGCCCGGGACTCAACTCCTCTTCCATACCGGCTTCTCAGAGCGCTCAACTTCTCTATTTCAAAAATCTTATCTACCACCTTCTTTAAATACTTCCAGTGATCTACCTTTCACAATTCTCTTGTATTCTAAACAATCGCTACCTGCTGAAAGAAGAAATTCCTTTGCATCTCAGGTTTCAATAAATGTTCCCTTCTTCTGTAACTATGTTGCTGAGTTTGAGATTTCCACAATAATGGAAACATTGTCTTCACATCTAGCCTGTCAAAAAATTTTGTGTTTCAGTAAGGTCACCCCTCATTCTTCTAAACTTGAATGAATAAAGACCTTCTGTGCAACCATTCTTGATAAATCATGATCCGATGAATCGGCCCAGTGAGTCTCTTTTGAACTGCTTCCTATGGCTGTGTATCCTTTCTTGTATTTCTCCAAGTGTGACCTCCTCAATAGCCTGATCAGTTGCAAAAAAACTTGCCCATTTTTAAACTGAAACCTCCTTACAATAAAGGCCAAAATTCCATTTGCCTTCTAAATTACTTGCATCACCATCGTCATGGCTCACATCAACTCCAACCTACCAAAGTGCTTTGATCCTTTGCAATTCACCTACCACTGCAACAGGTCTCCAGCTGATACCGTCTCCCTGGCCTGACAGTCATCCCTGGAATGTCTGGATAACAAGGATACCTACATCAGGCTGTTACTTATTGATCAGACCACCACCTTCCACACTGTAATTCCAAACAAACTCCTCTCTGAACTCTGAGACCTCGGCCTCAGCATCCCTCTCTGTAACAGGATTCTCGACTTCCTGACCCAGAGACCACAATCAGTAAGGATAGGTGACAACACTTGCTCCACCGTAAACCTCAACACCGGTGCCCAGCAAAGCTGCCCCTACTCTATACTCCTTATGCAATCATGACTGTGTGGCCCCAACTCCATTTACAAGTTTGCTGATGACGCTTCCATTGTAGGTCGGACCTCAAACAACAATAAGTCAGATTACAGGAAAAGCAATTGAGTGCTTGCTGGCATGATGGAAAGATAACAATCTGTCCATCAGCATAAGCAAAATGGAGGAGCTGGTCATTGATTTCAGGAAGCTTCTGTCTGCAGCAATGGTGCTGAGGTGGAGATGGTTGATAGTATGAAGTTCCTGGGAATGTTGCTCACCAACAATCTGTCCTGGTCAACCCATGTCGACATGATGGTCAAGGAGGCTAAGAAAATTCAGCATGTCCATGAGGACCCTACCTGTTTTTGGAGATGCATCCTATCTGGATGCATCACTGTGTGGTATGGCAGCTGCTGTTCCCAAGACTGCAAGAAGCGAAAGAGAATCATGAGCACAGCCCAATCCGTCACGCAAACTAGCCTTCCATCCATTGACTCCATCTACACTTCCCACTGCCTTGAGAAAGCAACCAACATAATCAAAATACCCCCTCACTCTGATTATACTCTCTTCTGTCGGGCAGAGGATATCAGATTGAAAAAGCGTACAAATAGATTTAAGAACAGCCTCTTTCCTGTTGTGACTTTTGGACGGACCTCTCAAGTGTTAATTCTGATCTCTCTCTCTCAGCCTCTTCTCTGTGGCTGTAACACTATTCTGCACTTTGTACGGTGTGATTTGCCTACACAGCATGCAAATCAACACTTTTCACAGTATCTCAGTACATGTGACAGCAACAAAACAATCATTCACCTGCACGCTAGTATGTGTTTCATGGACGAGAGCATCCAAGTCCCCTACCCTGCATTTTTTTTTAGAGTCTCCCTCTATTTAAGTAAGAGTCTATCTTTTGATTCTTCCTACCAAAGTGTACTTTCCTACATTAAACTCTCTCTACCAACTTTTTTCCGACTTGCTCGACCTGTCTATCCCCTTGCAGATTCTTTCTGTCCTCATGACAACATTCCCTTACTCTATTTTTGTAGCATCAGCAAATTTGGATGAATTTATGCCTTGTCCCCTCCTCTAAGTTATGAATATAGAGAGTAAATAATTCTCATCCTTGGACTGATCCCTGTGGCACTCCACTAGTTATGGCTTTCCGGCCTGATAAAGATGGTGGTTAGAAAATAACTGGCTGAACCACTGAAATGAAAAATGTGAAAAAATATGCGTTTTCATTGTTTGTGAAATAGTTAAATCAGATTGTAGATAATAAAATATAAATATTACAGTAGTTCTTCATAGTTTATCATTGAGCTTTATGAGAATTCTGAATATAGTTCCTGATTTATGATAACATCAGTTTTCATGCATCTTTGTCTGAGAATTCAGATTTGTTTTGTCAAAAATTGTGCTGTGCCACACATGATATTTGCTAAATCTGTCCTGTCCCAGCAGTTCAACTCGTTCAGTTTTGAGATAACTTTTGTAAGGACCCCACAGTTGAGCTACCTTGCGTTGATAGCTCACTACACACTTCTTGCATTGAAACAAATGCACCTCAGACCACCTGTCCGTCAGCATTCATCATCTGCTCTGTGTCTACTCTTCCTCTTGGTCACACTGACTTCATTATCTAGTTCCTTACAGGCTGTAGTTATTATCTTGTTACTGCCCACTAACCTGTGCATTTGGCTCCCATCCCCCTGCCACATTACGAGGTCTTACGAGGAAAGGCTGAGGGACTTGAGGCTGTTTTCATTAGAGAGAAGAAGGCTGAGAGGTGACTTAATTGAAACATATAAAATAATCAGAGGGTTAGATAGGGTGGATAGGGAGAGCCTTTTTTCTGGATGGTGACGGCGAGCGCGACGGGGCATAGCTTTAAATTGAGGGGTGAAAGATACAGGACAGATGTCAGAGGTAGTTTCTCGACTCGGAGAGTAGTAAGGGAATGGAACGCTTTGCCTGCAATGGTAGTAGATTTGCCAACTTTAGGTACATTCAAGTCGTCGTTGGATAAGCATATGGACGTACATGGAATAGTGTTGGTTAGATGGGCTTGAGATCGGTACGACAGGTCGACACAACATCGAGGGCCCAAGGGCCTGTACTGTGCTGTAATGTTCTGTGTTCTGTGTTTTATTTATTGTTGAATAGCAGCAGGAGGTGAGGAGGCAGAGACTGCAACCCTGAGGTCACGGAGGGAAGGTAAAGAGGCTCTTACTTGGAGATTGAGAAGCAGGAGAGGGCACAACCCAGAGGTTTGGGAGTGGAGAGAGGCTGCAAGTTGGAGGTCAAGGTGAGGAGAGGCACCAGTTGATGTTGTAGATTAAATGTAATACAGAAAATTGTGAAGTTTGGTTCGAAAAACAGTACATAAAACAGAAGGAACCATTCTAAATGGGTGCAGAAGCAGACCGGTTTTGCTGTTCTGTGCATAAACCATTCAGTTAAACCACAGCTAGTCTGAGCTTCAACTCTGTTTACCTGCTGAAAAGTCAGGTCGACTGAAAACATTAGCTTGCTTTCTCTCCATGGCTGCTGCCTGACCTACTGTGGTCTCCGGCATTTTTTGTCGTCAGTCTGTTTACCTCCCTTTCTTCTATATCCTTTCATAGCCTTAGCTATCAAAAATAATTTCAGTCACACTCGTTCTTATTGATCCAGCACCCGCATTCTTTTATGAGAGAGTATTTGAGATCTTGACTGTTGTTTGTATTAAGATAAAAGTGCTTCCTGATTTCAGTTCTGAATGGCTTGCCATTGAATCTCATATATTAATAGATAATACTTCTGATAAGAAATGTTTTCAGAGTGTTATAGTGGAAGCTTCTATGTTCTGTGCATCCTCTATCTAGCCACCAGACTCAGAGTACCTGTTGGGACCATCCAAAAATGACTGAACATTTTCACTCATTAGGTAAGTAGATTGATAACAGGACTCTGGTTCTGTGCCACTGTCAGATCATTGCGACTCCAAAAGGTACCAAAGTAAATTCTGGATTCTAGGCAAATATACCTATGTGTTTAGATCTATTTAGATGCATTCATGTAGGCTAAAAATACTTGAAATAATGTATAATTAGGAGTGACAGACAACATCTGTGACATTAAATGAAAAACAAGAACAAAGAACTTTGGTTCATATTTCAGCTTCGACAGGCACTAAACAACTAAAAGCACTGTATAACCAATGAAGTAAGTTTTTGAAGTATGTTTGTAATGTCGGAAACACAGCAACAAATATATGCGCAGAAGGCTTTCACAAACAGAACTGTAAAAATGACCACTTACTTTGTGATATTGATTGAATGCTAAGTGTTGGCCAGAATGTAGATCCACTGAACTGAATACAGGTGGTTTGTGGGTAAGAAAGTCTTAACCCTTTGGACAAACCTAATTTTATTTGTAATTTATTAGCAATAACTGAATTGTGCAGTTTAAGTTCAGAAGTTCCCAATTTTAAGTGGAGTTTTAACAAATTCACCTTTGAAGAGTGTTTGGGCTTGATGAACCCAAGTCTCAACTGAGTTAACTCAGCCTTTTGTGTTAGGGATGTATAAATTATCCATCTTAGGGGAGGCGATGGCCTCACGGTATTGTCACTGGACTGTTCATCCAGAGAGACAAATCATGTTCTGGGGACCTGGATTCAAATCCCGCTGTGGCAGATGGTGGAATTTGAATTCAATAAATATCCGGAATTCACAATCTGATGATGACCATGAATCTGTTGTTGCTTGTTGGAAAAGCTCATCAGGTTCCCGAATGCCTTTTAGGGAAGGAAACTGTCATCCTTACCTGGCCTGGTCTGCATGTGACTCCAGACCCACAGCAATGTGGTTGACTTTTAACTGCCCTCTGGGTAATCAGGGCTGGGCAATAAATGCTGCCTCGCCAGTGACGCCCTCGACGAGATTGAATCAAGAAAAAAAATTACGATTGCCTTTTCTAACTTCTCAGCCTTCAGTCATTGATTCTCCCAGTGCTAGAGAAGAAGTGATGACTGTGGCTTATTCTATTCCCAAGGTTTAACATGATGCAACTGATGGTAAAGTTAATAAGCTTTATGAAAACATAAGTAAATATATATAATTAAATAAAAATAGCAAAGTCATTAATTAGAACTCGGCTACAACATGTAAGAGCTCCTGTGTTCCAGTATGGTCTGGTGCAAGCATGTTTGCTGTAAGCACTTAATGTTTGAGTAGCTTGTGTTTATGAGCTGGAGGCTGATCTAGGGATGCTGGGACACATCAGGAGGGGAGCAAGTTACCTGGATTCTTTGCACCAAGAGGCAGTCACAGCCCTTAAGTTTGTGTTTGTCTGATTTGGTCAGTCTTCAGGCGCAGGAGAGGTCGATGGTGGAGGTTCATTACGCTAATACTGGGGAAAGTAGGACTGTCCTGTGGTGAGTTATGGATTCAACTGGGCCTGTGTTCATGAGAGTTTAAAAAGATGAGGGGGGGATCTGATTGAAATATAGAAAGTTGGAACTGAGCCAGATGAACTCAATGCAGGGAAGCTATTTTCCCTGTTTGTGGTGCTGGGACCAGGGGTCACAGTCTCAGAATTTGGGGTAGATCAGTTAGGACTAGGATGAGGACAACATCTCGTCATTCAAGCAGAGTGAATCTGTGAAATTTTCAACCACGGAAGACCATGGGAGCCATCACTGAATGTATTCAAGAACAAGACAAGGTGGCTCGGTGGCTCACCACTGCTGCCTCACAGTGCCAGTGACCTGTTTTGATTCCACCCTTGGGTAACTATCCATGTGGAGTTTGTACATTCTCCCTGTGTCAGTGTGGGCTTCCACCAGGTGCTCCGGTTTCTTCCCACAGTCCAAAAATATGCAGGCCAAGTGGGTAAGGCATGGTAAATGCACAGTTATGGAGCAAGGATGGAGGGGCCAGTCTTGGACACGATGCACTTCGAAGGGTCAGTGTCGACTTAATCAGCTGAAAACATTTTGCATTGTAGGGATTCTTTGATTTTGTGATAGATTTTTAGATGTTAAAAGATTCAATAAGTATACAGGAAAGTGGGAATATGATATCGAGATGTAAGATCGGCCATGATCTTATTGAATGGTGGACTTGGCTTGAAGGGCTGATTGGCTTATTCCTGCTTCTAGTTTCCATGTTCTTCTGTGACTGAATGAGGCTGATAGCGGAACTAGAATGCATGAGCTTTAGGGTGGATGTGCAAATTGACTATCGCACTGTGGTAAAAAACACACTTTCAAAGGGGCTTGATAAACGCAACGTAGTATAATCAGTGGGATTGACGCTATTCTGTGCAGCAAAGAGTGAGAGTCTGTAACTGTGGAAGCCATTGCCACAGAAGACTGCGAAGGCTAAGTCATTGAGTGTATTTAAGACAGAGATAAATAGGTTTGTGGACTAGTAAGTGCATCAAGGGTTACGGGGAGAAGGCAGGAGAATGGGGTTCAGAAGTATGTCAGCCGTGCTTGAATGACAGAGCAGACTCAGTGTGCAGACTGGCCTAATTCTGCTCATATATCTTAGGGTCTTATTTGCTCAGACGGGAAAAGACCTTGCGGTGGGAGGTGGAGAATCCAGACATTGTAGGCAGGACAAAAAAGGAGTTTGTGAATAGTTGTAATGAGGAATTTGGCACCATGAAGCAGAGCCTTCAATGTCATAATCTCTGGATGCATAATGTGTTGGGCAGAAAGGCTTATTTCCATGCAGTGTGCCACCAAGATTCTAAATCCAGACAAACATATCCATCTTCTTTGCGCTCAATCTGACTCCTACGAGCAGGGAGCCTTCCCCCCATTCCCGTTAAAACCAGTTTTGCTCAGTTCCCTGGATGCCACATTTGGTCAAATGTGGCCTTGATGTCAAGAACAATCACTGTCGCCCTCACTCCCTCACCTCTTTTTTGTCCATTTTTGAACCAGGGCATCAATGAGGCCAGGAGCTGGGTGGCCCTGGTAGAAACCCAACTGAGTGTTAGTGAGTAGGTGATGCCTTTATTTTCACCTACTGTAGTCCCAATCATGCAACTCTGTCAATTGCTGCCCCTGCCAAGCGCTGGAAGCCTCCCCAGCGTTATCCAGACAGCAGAAAATTTGTTTCAGGAAGACGAGGACCTGCCCTGTCAAATTTCATGTGGATGTGCTGTTGCACATGCACAGAGCGTGATAAAAGGGAGTCAGCATGGCTTTGTGATGGGCGGGTCATGCCTTACAAATCTGATTGAGTTCTTTGAGGAGGCCATGAGACAGGTTGACGAGGGGCGAGCAGTGGATGTGGTGTACATGGACATCAGCAAAGCATTTGATAAGGTTCCCCACGGCAGGCATTTTCATAAAGTCAGGAGGTATGGAAATCAGGGTGACTTGGCTGTCTGGATTCAGAATTGGTTGGCTGACAGGAGGCAGAGAGTGGTTGTAGATGGTAAATATTCTGCCTGGAGGTCAGTGCTCAGTGGTGACCCGCTGGGCTCTGTTCTTGGGCCTCTGCTCTTTGTAGTTTTTATGAATGACTTGGACGAGGAGGTTGAGGGGTGGGTTAGTATGTTTGCTGCTGACACAAAGGTTGGAGGTGCCGTTGATAGTATTGAGGGCTCTTGCAGGCTTCAGCGAGACATTGATAGTATGCAGAGGTGGGCTGAGAAATGGCAGATGGAGTTCAACCTGGATAAATGCGAGGTGATGCATTTTGGAAGGTCGAATTTAGATGCTGAATCTAGGATTAAAGGCAGATGCTCGGCAGTGTATAGGAACAGCGGAATCTTGGTGTTCAAGTGCATAGCTCCCTCAAAGTTGCCACACAAGTGGATAAGGGTGTTAAGAAATCAGATGGTGTTTTGGCTTTCATTAACAGGGGGATCGAGTTTAAGTGCCGCGAGGTTATGCTGCAGCTCTACAAAACCCTGGTGAGACCACACTGGAATATTGTGTCCAGTTCCGGTTGCCCTATTATAGGAAAGATGTGGAGGCTTTGGAGAGGGTGCAAAGGAGGTTTACCAGGTTGAGAAGGTTGACTGAGCTTGGACTTTGCTCTCTGGAGAGAAGGAGGAAGAGAGGTGACCTGCTCAAGGTATACAAGGTAATGAGAGGAATGGATAGAGTCGATAGCCAGAGACTTTTCCCCAGGGCAGGATTGACTGCCGCGAGGCATAGTTTTAAGGTGTTAGGAGGAAGGTATTCGAGGAGATGTCAGAGGGAGGTTCTTCACCCAGAGAGTTGTGAGTGCATGGAATACTTTGCCAGTGGTAATGGTGGAAGCAGAGCCATTAGTGACATTTAAGCAACTGCTGGACATGCACATGAACAGCAGTGAATTGAGGTGAATGTAAATTAGGTTAGGTTATTTTTGGATTGGGATTATTCCACGGCACAACATGGTGGGCCGAAGGGCCTGTACTGTGCTATACTTTTCTATGTTCTATGTTGTGTGTAAGAGTCAGAAGCCCAGTTGTTAGTGGCTTGGCTCTTTAGCTCAGTAGCTACCCCTTAATTTTTTGATGGCCAAAAGTGGCTGGCAAAGCAGACTTGCAACTTGAAAGCATTATGACATTGGCCAGGATGTGAAGCATTGGCCTACATGGTTTTTTGCAGATGTCTATTACTGCATCCATGTCTGTGAATGATTTGCGTAGCAGCCTTGAAGTTTTCACAGAGTCCTTCAGAACTTAGATGTGGACCTTGGCAACTTTAAAGAAGTCTAAAAAATATCAACACACATACATTTTGGCAATGACTGGTATGAACATCGATAGAGAGTGGATAGCCAGAGACTTTTTCCGAGGGTGAAGGTAGCTCTTATGAGGAGGCATAGTTTAAAAGTAAGTGGAGGTAGATATCGGGTAAACGTGAGAAGTAGGTTCTTTACTCAGAGAGTGGCAGAAGCGTGGAATGCATTGCCAGAGAGGGGAGTGGAGTCAGCTTCATTAGGAGCATTTAAGCAGCTATTAGACAGGCATATGGATGATAGTATAAGGTAAGGGTGGAGGTTAGCTCAACGTTAAGTTGAGGGTAAAAGCTCAGCACAACACTGTGTGCTGAAGGGCCAGTCCTGTGCTGTACTGTTGTATGTTTGTATGCTCTATGAATCCATCAGTAATTAATCTGCAAGTAGCTGACAGTGTCTTTAAATAACTCTGGCAGAGGGGTTATTCATGTTCCTGGTGATCATACGTTCAGCAATGTGTCATTGAGGGACTTGAAGCATTGAGCTCTGATATCACAGTATTGGCAATATCTTGCCTCCTCGACATCCTTTCATCAGGTATTTGCTGCATGCAACATAGAATTGTCAGAATAGCATCCATGGCAACTTGCATTTGATGTGTGCTCATGAGTCATATATACCATTTCAGATCTCAAAACCCTTTGTGGCCCTGAAAAACCAGGCGGCGAGATTGCAGACTTTACACCAAGCATGATTATCTGAATCTTTTCTCTCCTACTATAAAGCTGACAGTGAGACTTCCGTGAGTTCCACTGTATTCACCAGATGCTGTTTGCCAGTTATGACATGAATTTCATGTAGCTTTTGACCACCTACATGAGGAATGGGTAACAAATGCTGGTCCTGTCAGTGATGTTCCCATCCTTGAAAATATGTGGAAATAAATTGAACCTAGTAGTTATCATTTCCTTTTACTGTGCCTTGTATTCTTCAGCAGATATTTATCCCCCTGTATGCATTGCAGAGTAGTTGAGAATGTGTTCCAATTGAAATGGTTTGTACTAACAGTTAGGAAAAATGTATCTAAAGATTTTTTTGAATGCAGGTGATTTAAACACCGTGCGTTTTTCTGCCTATCGGCTAGCAATGAAGATCCGCCGACTCCAGAAAGCGCTCTGTTGTGAGTACATTCACACATTGCAGAATTTGTAATCTCGTGCTGTGTTTTGTTGTGAGCTTCCTTGCTTGCCTGTTGTCAGATGTCATTGATTACAATTAGCTTGGTTTTGCAGTTGTTGAGACATCAGTTCGGCATGACCTTACAACCTTCCACTCAAAGGACGTTTGTCTATAAAGTTGCTGAAAATGCAATCTGATAAGGGCAGCCAGGCATCTTAGACTAGAGTGAATGAGGAAAGCAACAGGATGTCTTCTTAACGATTGGGAAACAACCACATGAAGGACTGAGGAGGACAGTGAATTAAAAGAGGAATGGTTTGTTTCAAATCAGGTACAGCAAAAGAAATTAAGAGAACGTGAGGAAGGTTGAAATTGAAAAGGCAAGTAATGGTTTATGTTCATTGGAAACCATCAACAACAAAAGTACAATGAAGAAAGTATTTGAGAAAATACAGAAGATTTCTTCAAATGAAAGGGAGACACTGTCTTCATGATGCTAATAGCACGGAGTGCAACTTTGGCGTTTAACCACATCATCCCTTGGCCTGAAGTCACTGTACTATTTACCCATTTTATAACAGAAAAATACTTCAATGTTGAGTGTCATGGAGAATTTCAGCCCAGAATATAACCATATTCTGAGCAATTGCCACAACAGCTTCTATGACATGACTTTATAAAACATCCCAAAGCATGTCATAGGAGCTTTATAGAGTAAAAATTGATACTGAGTACTGAAAGAGATCCGAAGGTAGATGAGTAAAACCACATCAGAGGTAGATTTTAAGGACTGTTTTGAAGGAGGAAAGAACGATGCAGAGGTTCAGCAAGGTAATTCTAAAAAGCTTAGGCTCCAAGAAGTTGAATGTAAAGCTGTCGATGATGGAACAGCACAAATTGTGTTGAGAGGCTGGAATTAAAGGCATAAATGTGCCTAGAGGGGCTATGAGTTGGACATTGTCAGGGGATGTGCATGCGTGTTGCCAGGTCAGGGAGGGATTTGAAAGCAAGGACAGCAATGTGAAAACCAAGGCACTGCTTAACTGTGAGCCATTGTAGATCAGAGTGCGCAGAGAAAGATGGGTGAATGGAACTTGGTACGTGTTAAGACAGAGTCAATGGACTTTTAAATGATGCCATGTTAAAGAAAAGGAGAACTTGGGAGGCCAACTTGATATTCATGGTCATGTTCAGAGTTAATCAATGCGGTCGGGTTTCAAAACTAACGGACTTAACCTGGGGCCAAATGTTGTGGATGTGAAAATAAGTAGACTTTGTGACATCAGGCCTATGTGGCCGGAATTTAAACTCTGGGTCAAAATAACAAAGGGTATAACGAAAACCAGTAGCTAGCAAGCAGACGTCCTTTCAAGGACCAAAGATAATGGCTTCGTTCTGTCCCAGATTTAATAGATGGAAACTGTCCGGTTATGTAGAGACAGTGGAAGAAATGAATGAGGGGGTGGTGAGATAGACCTGGGCATTGCCACCATGTCTGTGGAAAGTGCGGTGCATTCACATGATATTGCTCTGGGGCAGTGTTCAGATGAGAAAAGGAGAGGGATTTTACTGATTTTGGCCAGACCTCGGTGATTCACACCCACGGCCATGCTGTCAAAGATTTGTGGAAGCCAGAAAAACTGAACTTGACTGTTTGCAGTAAATGTACAGCATTTCAGATGTCACTTGATCCTGCAGATTGACTCCCTAGAATCTGCTTGTCAAATGATTTATATGGCTAAAAGGTTCAAGTATGAGTTTGCGCTGTGGAACTCATCTCGCACCGAAACTGGCCAGTTGTTATATCAAGATTTGGAGAAAGTATTAATTTTTTGAAGAATGTTCTGATACAGAGAGAGACTAATAGTTTCCTGAGAAATCGTGGGGCATTGGCCAGGAAGTTAAACAGCAGTGGGGGGGAAAACAAACTTGACCTGAATCCTATGTTAAGTACATAATGGATTTGTTCGACAGTGAGGATATCAGAAGATATTCTCATTTTTAAGATGAGACACGCGGGATAATTTGGCTAGGATGCACTTCTTGAAGGGACCAGAAAGGTACAGAATTATCCATTGGATGTGAAAAATTTGAAATGAAGACAAAACTTTATGAGGCTGGGGTGGGGAAGAAATGAAGGTCCGATTTTGCTCATTCAACCTCTCCCATGACAAAATGCACTTGTATAAGATTGGCGACTATAAGATTGTTGACGGCACTTTAATGAAGAAAAATCAACATGGACATTTGTTCTGCTGTATATATAACATTAACATTCAATCTCTTGGCAAGGATAATGTGACAGGGCATTTGAAAAGCCAAGTTATTGTAATTTGAATTAAGAGATCAGGCTGTAGAACCTGAGATCAATCTCAGAATAAAATGTAACAACAGCGATAGATGAGGAACCTCTTCACTCACAGAGAGGTGAACTTTGTAATTCTGTACTCCAGAAAATGTGGTGCCTCAGCCAAGAAGTATGCTCAGAACGGGGATTGACATGCTGGGGTAGTCAGTGAAGCACTATTAATGTCACAGGATTAGTAATCCGGAGGCCTGGGACAATGCTGTAGAGTATAGGCTTAAATTCCACTGTAACAGCTGATGGAATTTGAATTCAGTTCAATATAATTTTGGGGGTAGGTGGGAATGTGGAGCTGACATTGCAGTCAAGTCAGCCACGACCTTCTTGAATGGTGAAGCAGGCTTGAGGGGGCCAGTTATCCAACACATGCTGAAATTGATATAATCATAAACAAAGCTGGTCTCCGTGATGGTTACACTGTCACTGTTAAACTATTCACCGTTATAAAACCTTGACTCATTCACTGATGTTCTTTAAGAAAGCAGCTCTGCCATTCTTGTTTGATCTCACCTCCATATGACTCCAGATCCACAATAATGTGGTTGACACTTAACTGCACTCTGAAATATCAAACAATTTGGAGGAACTATGGATGGGCAGCAAATACTGTCCTTGCTATTCCTGCTCCTTGTTGCTATGACCGTACATGCTCTGACATATTAACCAATTTCCTCTTTGAATCCGTTTGAGGAGCAGTGTATATTTTGTATTGCTTGGTGATTCTCCAAGTATCTGATGGGTTTTGCAGAGTTCCTTCTACCTTCTAAATGTGAGCTCCTTCCAGTGTTTAACCTTTTAAGGTAGGCAATCGTTCTCAAACCTTTTTGATTGAATGCCTACCTATTAATAGCAATCACTAACCTATCTATTATTAATTGCATATTCATAATACAAAGGGCTACGTGTAAAGAAGTGTTCCAATCATCTTTTTAAAAAGCTCCTTCCTGACGCTTATCATGGAGATGAGATTAGATTCCCTACAGTGTGGAAACAGGCGCTTCAGCCTAAGAAGTCCACACCGGCCCTTGCAGCATCCCACCCAGACCCATCCCCCTATCACCGACACACCACCCTGAACACCATGGGAAATTTAGCATGCCCAATCCACCGAGTCAGCGCATCTTTGGACCGTGGAAGGAAACCGGAGCACCCGGAGGAAACTCACGCAGACACGGGGAGAATGTGCAAACTCCACACAGACAGTTACTTGAGGCTGGAATCGAACCCGGGTACTTGGTGCTGTGAGGCTGCAGTGCTAACCCGCTGAGCCACTGTGCTGCCCCGATGTGTGTATTTGCTTCTAACTGTGATATCTGTCAGTCGCTGGACTGGTGTTTGATACGGGCACTCATAATGTATATCCACTTGATCCAAATGCTCTTCTATTGTTAGCCTGATAAATCAAGATAAGGGCTGGATCCTTTTGTATATTTTTCACATCACATATTCATGATTTACATATAGTTGAGAGTTTCAAACTGCAGTAATTAAACATTCATGACAGATAAAAGCATTCCAGAATTGTTTCGACTTGATGATAAATAGTGAATATCTGTTCTTGACTGCAGCTTTCCAGCCTATCAGTGCAGAAAGGCATTGCTTAGCAAGGTTGGATGAGGAATATTACTGTTCCAATTAGTTACATTTAATTTATCACCATTGAAGCTCGCGTTAGTTAGTATGCTTTTTTCCAATATATTTAATCTAAAGTTATGACAGATGATTTGGTTTGTAGATCTCCAATTACCTGTCTACTGTAGAACCCAGTTTTGAAACAATTGATATAAGGCACTTATTGTACTGTCACTGATGCTGTCATTATACTACCAGAGTATGGCTGTAATGCTGAATTACTTTAGCCTGCCTTCATGAAGCAGTGCAATCTTTCCTAGATAAGGATGAGGGGAAGGTCCACATAAAAGACTGATTGATTTATAAAATTGAGATTCATGGAATATATAGGTCACTATCAAATTTGGTTAAAAAAGATGGCTGAAGGACAGAAGCAGCAAGTTATGATAAATAGATTAGAAGATCGCTATTAGCAGTTTCCCAAGTATTAGGACACTGATTTTTGGAGATAGATACATGATTTGAATTTGGGAATATGGCATACAGAAGGCCCTTCAGCCAATCAAGTCTATGCAAACTTAACTGCACTAATCCCACTTTGCAGCACTTGGAGAATAACCTTTAATTTCATGTGCTCATCCCAGTACTTTTTTACAAGTTGTGAGCTCTCTTGTCTCAACGACCCTTCTGGGTAGTGCATTCCAGATTACCACCACCCTCTGGGTAAAAATATTTTTCCTCAAATCCCCTCTACATCTCCTGCCCTTCACCTCATAATTGTGTCTCCTTGTTATTGACCCTTCAACTAAGGATACAGCTGCTTGCTAACCTTGCCCCTCCTAATCTTCTGCACCTCAGTCACGTCCCTCCTCAGCCTTCTCTGCTCTAAAGACAACAAACTGAGCTTATCCGGCCAGTCTTCATAGCTGAAGTGCTCCGCCCCAGGCAATATCGGAGTGAATAATCTCTGCACCCTCTCCAATTCAATCACATCCTTCCAACAGTGTGGTGATGAGAACTGCATACAGTATTCCAACTTTGGCTTAACCAAAGTTCTATACAATTCCAACGTAACCTTCCAGCTGAAACCATCTGTGCCATGACTGATAAAGGCAAGTTCTGAGTCTGCATTCTTAATCATCGTGTTAACCTGTCCTGCCATCTTCAAGGATAATGGGAACTGCAGATGCTGGAGAATCCAAGATAATAAAATGTGAGGCTGGATGAGCACAGCAGGCCAAGCAGCATCTCAGGAGCACAAAAGCTGACGTTTCGGGCCTTGACCCTTCATCAGAGAGGGGGATGGGGTGAGGGTTCTGGAATAAATAGGGAGAGAGGGGGAGGCGGACCGAAGATGGAGAGAAAAGAAGATAGGTGGAGAGGTAGTGAGGGGATAGGTCAGTCCAGGGAAGACGGACAGGCAAAGGAGGTGGGATGAGGTTAGTAGGTAGATGGGGGTGCGGCTTGGGGTGGGAGGAAGGGATGGGTGAGAGGAAGAACAGGTTAGGGAGGCAGAGATAGGTTGGACTGGTTTTGGGATGCAGTGGGTGGAGGGGAAGAGCTGGGCTGGTTGTGTGGTGCTGTGGGGGGAGGGGACGAACTGGGCTGGTTTAGGGATGCGGTGGGGGAAGGGGAGATTTTGAAACTGGTGAAGTCCACATTGATACCTTTAGGCTGCAGGGTTCCCAGGTTCCCTCCTGCAGTGCCACAATGCACCTCCCAGTCGCAAACCATTTCCACTCCCCCTCCCATTCTTTAGATGACATGTCCATCATGGGCCTCCTGCAGTGCCACAATGATGCCACCCGTAGGTTGCAGGAACAGCAACTCATATTCCGCCTGGACTCTTTAATTTTACATCCTCAAAGACATTTAGCAGGGATAGCGTGGATTATAGAGTGAGTTGAGTAGATTGTTTCATTATTAATTCTTTACTAAATTTGATTTATATTACATTTTTAGACCACATCAGGTGACGATGTGTGTGATTTCACCAAGGTGCTGAAAAATAACTTCAGATCAAAGAAGTACTTTGCCAAACATCCTCGCTTGGGTTATTTACCACTACAAACAGTCCTAGAAGGTGAGAACCTTGAGATGTAAGTTTATTGATGTGAGATTTACGAATGTATCAATGCCCATTTGGGGGTTGACAAATATTGCAGCATTATTCATTCTGCAGCTTAGCAGGAGAGTGAGGTTGTCCATTTGCGCATACATCAGAAGTACACAATACAAAAACAAGGGGGGCTTAACTGATATCATTGATCCTCTCGCCTTGAAAGCAGTGTAGTTACTCAGAGTGCATCTGCTGTGGACTTGTTGATACTGTCACTAACGTGCAACCTTCCTTGATATCTTTCTCTGTCCTCCAGTTCTGTCTTTAAAAACTACAATCAATTGCCCTCTCCTCAAAAGAAAAGAACCTTTGGCTGAACGTAGAACAAAGAACAGTACAGGCCCTTCAGCCCGCAATGTTGTGCCGACCTATTATCCCACTCAGATCAAACTACCCTGCATACCCTTCATTTTACTATCCTTCATGTGCCTATCCAAGAGTCGCTTAAGAGTCTCTAAATGTATCTGACTCCACTCCCACTGCCAGCAGTGCATTCCACACACCCACCACTCTCTGTGTAAAGAACTTAGGTCTGACATCTCCCTTATTCCTTCCTCCAGTCACCTTAAAATTTCTCCCCCTCGTAATAGTCATTTCTGCTCTTGGAAAAAATCTCTGACTATCCACTCCAGCTATGCCTCTCATCATCTTGCATACCTCTACCAAGTCACCTATCATTCTTCTTTGCTCCAATGGAAAAAGTCCTCGCCCCCTCAATGTTTCATCATAAGACGTGCCGTCCATTCCATGCAGCATCCTGCTAAATCTCCGCTACACCCCCTCTAAAGCTTCCACATCCTCCCTATAATGAAGCGACCAAAACTGAAGGCAATATTCCAAGCGCTGCTCCATCCCCACGAACTAATGCTCTATTCCATATCCCTTTCCTCTTGATGCTTTAAATTCCTTGCAGTCTTTCGTATAATTTCATATTTGAATTCACCTGAACAAATTTCACCTGCAGCCCTGACCCACTAACAGCGACTTGCCCTGCAGCCATGACCCGCTCACAGCGATTTGCCCCCTCTGTCCTGACCCGCTTGCAGCGACTTGCCCCCTCTGTCCTGACCCGCTCCCAGCGACATGCCCCTGCAGTCCTGACCCGCTCCCAGCGACATGCCCCTGCAGTCCTGACCCGCTCCCAGCGACATGCCCTTGCAGTCCTGACCCGCTCCCAGCGACATGCCCCTGCAGTCCTGACCCGCTCACAGCGACCTGCCCCTCCAGCCCTGACCCGCTCACAGCAGCATGACTCTGCAGTCCTGACCTGCTCCCAAGTCAGCGACTTCGATGTTGTGGCCATTTCAGAGACATGGATGGAGCAGGGTCAGGAATGGATGTTGCAGGTTCCAGGGTTTAGATCTTTCATTAAGGTAAGGGAAGGTGGTAAAAGAGGGGGAGGTGTGGCTTTGTTGGTGAAAAACAGATCAGAGTAAACCGGTTGATGTCGTGTATATGGATTTCAGCAAGGCGTTTGATAAGGTTCCCCACAGTAGGCTATTTTACAAAATGCAGAGGAATGGGATTTTGGGAGATATAGCAGTTTGGACCGGAAATTGGCTCGCTGAAAGAAGACAGAGGGCTGCAGTTGGTGGGAAATGTTCATCCTGGAGACCAGTTACTCGTGGTGTACCGCAAGGGGCGGTGTTGGGTCCACCGCTGTTTGTCATTTTTTTAAATGACCTGGATGAGGGCACAGAAGGATGGGTTAGTAAATTTGCAGACGACACTAAGGTCGGTGGAGTTGTGGATAGTGACGAAGGATGCTGTAGGTTGCAGAGAGACATAGATAAGCTGCAGAGCTGGGCTGAGAGGTGGCAAATGGTGTTTGATGCAGACAAGTGTGAGGTGATGCACTTTGGTAGGAGTAACCGAAAGGCAAAGTTCTGGGCTAATGGTAAGATTCTTTGTATTGTAGATGAGCAGAGAGATCTTGGTGTCCATGTACACAGATCCTTGAAAGTTGCCACCCAGGTTGACAGGGCTGTTAAGAAGGAATACAGTGTTTTACCTTTTATTGACAGAGGGATCGAGTTCCGGAACCAAGAGCTTATGGTGAAGCTGTACAAAACTCTGGTGCAGCCGCACTTGGAGTATTGTGTACAGTTCTGGTCGCTGCATTATAAGAAGGATGTGGAAGCTTTGGAAAGGGTGCAGATGAGATTTACTAGGATGTTGCCTGGTATGGAGGAAAGGCTGAGGGACCTGAGGATGTTTTCGTTAGAGAGAAGAAGGTTGAGAGGTGACAATTGAAACATATAAAATAATCAGAGGGTTAGATAGGGTGGATATGAGAGTGTTTTTCCTAGGATGGTGACGGCGAGCACGAGGGGGCACAGCTTTAAATTGAGGGGTGAAAGATATAGGACAGATGTCAGAGGTAGTTTCTTTACTCAGAGAGTAGAACATAGAACATAGAACAGTACAGCACAGAACAGGCCCTTCAGCCCACAATGTTGTGCCGACCATTGATCCTCATGTATGCACCCTCAAATTTCTGTGACCATATACATGTCCAGCAGTCTCTTAAATGACCCCAATGACCTTGCTTCCACAACTGCTGCTGGCAACGCATTCCATGCTCTCACAACTCTCTGCGTAAAGAACCTGCCTCTGACATCCCCTCTATACTTTCCACCAACCAGCTTAAAACTATGACCCCTCGTGCTAGCCATTTCTGCTCTGGGAAATAGTCTCTGGCTATCAACTCTATCTATGCCTCTCATTATCTTGTATACCTCAATTAGGTCCCCTCTCCTCCTCCTTTTCTCCAATGAAAAGAGACCGAGCTCAGTCAACCTCTCTTCATAAGATAAGCCCTCCAGTCCAGGCAGCATCCTGGTAAACCTCCTCTGAACCCTCTCCAAAGCATCCACATCTTTCCTATAATAGGGCGCCTAATAGTATATACTATAATAGTAGTAAGGGAATGGAATGCTTTGCATGCAACAGTAATAGATTTGCCAACTTCAGGTACATTTAAGTCATCATTGGATAAGCATATGGACGTACATGGAATAGTGTAGGTTAGATGGGTTTCAGATCGGTATGACAGGTCGTCACAACATCGAGGGCCAAAGGACCTGTGCTGTGCTGTAATGATCTATGTTCTATGACAGTATAACGGTGGCTGAAAGAACTTTTGAGGAGGACTCGTCTATTGAGGTGGTATGGACTGAGGTTGCCGAGGAAGGGTTATCGACTGAGTCAGTATGGATGGAAGTTAGGAACAGCAAGGGAGCAGCCACCTCACTGGGGGTGTTCTACAGACCCCCAAATCACAGTAGGGAGATCGAAGACCTCACTGGCCGGCCTATTGTTGAAAAGTGCAAACGTAGCAGGGTTGTTGTTATGAGTGACTTCAACTTTCCCAATGTAGATTGGAACCTCCTTCGTGCAGATGGTTTGGATGGAGCCGTTTTTGTCAGGTGTGTTCAGGAGGGTTTCCTTACTCAGTATGTGGACAGGCCGACGATGGGGGAGGCCATTTTGGATTTGGTGCTCGGCAATGAGCCAGGACAGGTGTCAGATCTCGTGGTGGGAGAACACTTTGGCGACAGTGACCACAACAGCCTGACATTTACCATAGCCATGGGAAGGGAAAGGAGCAGTTACCAGGGGAAGATATTTAACGGGGGAAAAGGAAACTATGACGCTATCAGACAGGAGTTGGGAAGTAGAGATTGGGACCAATTGTTACACAGAAAGGGCACAGCAGACATGTGGAGGCGGTTTAAGGAGCAGTGGTTGCGAGTGATGTATAAATTTGTTCCTCTGAGACAGGTAAGAAGGGGTAAGATTAAAGAACCTTGGATGACGGGTACAGAGGTGCTTCTTGTCAAAAAGCAAAAGGCAGCGTTCGTAAGGTGGAGGAAGCAAGGGTCCAGCACAGCTTTAGAGGATTACAGGCTTGCTCGGAAGGAGCTCCAAAGTGGCTGAGGAGGGCCAGAAGGGGGCAGGAAAAAGGCTTGGCAGGAAGGATTAGGGAGAACCCGAAGGCATTTTACTCATAGGTGAGGAATAAGAGAATGATCAGGGAGAAGGTAGGGCCGATCAGGGATAGCGTAGGGAACTTGTGCGTGGAGTCTGAGCAGATAGTGGAAGCCCTAAATGAGTTTTTTGCCTTGGTTTTCACTAAGGAAAGGGACGTTGTTGTGAATGAGAACTTTGAGGAGCAGGAAAACAGGCTTGAACAGATCAAGATTGAGGAAGTTGATGTGCTGGAATTTTGGCCGACATTAAGATTGATAAGTCCCCAGGACCAGATCAGATTTATCCTAGGTTGCTCCGGGAAGCGAGAAAGGAGGTTGCTAAGCCGCTGGCGAAGATCTTTGCTTGCTCATTCTCCATGGGAGTCGTATCGGAAGATTGGAAGGAGGCAAATGTTGTTCCTTTTTGCAAGAAAGGGAATAGGGAAATCCCTGAAAATTACAGACCAGTCAGTCGTCAGTCTTAGGTCTGTGGTCAACAAGATTTTGGAGAGATTTCTGAGGGATAGGATTGATGACTATTTGGAAAAGCCTAGCATGATTAAAGGGAGTCAGCATGGCTTTGTGAGGGGCAGGTCATGCCTTACAAATCTTATTGCATTCTTTGAGGAAGTCACGAGACAGGTTGACGAGGGTCGAGCAGTGGATGCGGTGTACATGGACTTCAGCGAGGTATTTGATCAGGTTCCCCATGGCAGGCTCATTAATAAAGCCAGGAGGTATGGGATACAGGGTGATTTGGCTGTCTGGATTCAGAATTGGTTGGCTGACAGGAGGCAGAGAGTGGTTGTAGATGGTAAGTATTCTGCCTGGAGGTCAGTGCTGAGTGGTGTCCCGCAAGGCTCTGTTCTTGGGCCTCTGCTGATTGTAGTTTGTATGAATGACTTGGACGAGGAGGTTGAGGGGTGGGTTAGTATGTTTGCTGATGACACAAAGGTTGGAGGTGCCGTTGATAGTATTGAGGGCGATTGCAGGCTTCAGCGAGACATTGACAGTATGCAGAGGTGGGCTGACAAATGGCAGATGGAGTTCAACCTGGATAAATGCGAAGTGATGCATTTTGGAAGGTTGAACTTAAATGCTGAATATAGGATTAAAGGCAGGATTCTCGGCGCTGTGGAGAAACAGTGGGATCTTGGTGTTCAAGTGCATAGCTCCCTCAAAGTTGCCACACAAGTGGATCAGGTTGTTAAGAAGGCATATGTTGTTTTGGCTTTCATTAACAGGGGGATCGAGTTTAAGAGCCGCGAGGTTATGCTGCAGCTGTACAAAACCCTGGTGAGACCACACTTGGATTATTGTGTCCAGTTCTGGTCGTCCTGTTATAGGAAAGATGTGGAGGCTTTGGAGAGGATGCAAAGGAGGCTTTCCAGGAGCTGCCTGGACTGGAGGGCTTGTCTTACGAGGAGAGGTTGACTGAGCTTGGACTTTGCTCTCTGGAGAGAAGGAGGAAGAGAGGTGACCTGATCACAAGATAATGAGAGGCATGGATAGAGTCGATAGGCAGAGACTTTTCCCCAGGCCAGGTTTGCCTGCCTCGAGGGGTCATAGTTTGAAGGTGGTCGGAGGAAGGTATAGAGGAGACGTCAGAGGGAGGTTCTTCACCCAGAGAGTTGTGAGCGCATGGAATAGTTTACCAGTGGTAGTCGTGGAAGCGGAGTCGGTAGTGACATTTAAGCAACTCCTGGACATGCACGTGGACAGCAGTGAATTGAGGGGAATGTAGGTTAGGTTATTTTATTTTTGGATTAGGAATATTCCACGGCACAACATCGTGGGCTGAAGGGCCTGCACTATGCTGTGCTTTTCTATGTTCTATGTAGTTATAATCAGAGGCAGTATAGTTAGGGGAATGAACACTGTTCGTTGTGACTAGGATCGAGAGTCTCGAAAGTAGTGTTGCCTGCCTGGTGCCCAGGTTCAGGGTATTCCATCTCAGCAACAAAGGAACTTGAAGTGGGAGGAGTAGAAATCCAGCTATCGTGGTACACACATGTACCATTGATATGGAAGAAAGAGGAAAGAGGTTCTGCTGAGGGATTATGAGCACTGAGGTGAGAAAGCAGAACCCGAAAGGTTATAATCTCTGGATTCTTATCTGAGCAATTTGGCACGGTGTGAACAAAATTAAAGATGTAAATGCATTGTTCAAATGGTGGCATGGCAGAAATGTGTTTGAATTCATGGGACATTGGCATCGCTTTGGGGAAGGAGGAAGTTGTTCCGGTGGTACAGACTCGACCAGAATCATTTTGGGACAAGTGTCCTGGCAAAAGACATAGCTAGGTCTCGGGGTAGGGCATTAAAGTAAAAAGTGTGGAGTGGGTGAGTTCAGTTGCATGGAAAATTATGGAAAAAGTTAGAAGCTGGTAAGTGCTCAGCAAAGTTTCCAGAGCAAGTAATAGGACAAAAAGTATGGAAATGGTCAGGAGTCTCCTTTCAGGTGCAGCAAACAAGAAGAGTGTCCACCCTGGAAATGCCAGACTGAAGGTCTTGTATTTAATTGCAGGGAGTGTATGAAACAAAGTGAATGAGTTTGTGGTGCCGATTGAAATTGACAGATACATTGTTCTGGGTGTCACAGAGAGGTGGTTGTTAGGGGATACGTTTTGGCAACTAAATATCCAATGATACATGCCCTCTAGAAAGAACAGGCGAATGGACAGAGATGTCAGGGTTGGCTTGTCAGTAAGAAATGAGGTAGCGCTGAAGGAACCACAGCTCTTGAGCTTGTTTATTAATGACTTGGAGGAAAGAGGTGAATGTGCTGTGGCTAAATTAGTAGATGACTCAAAAATATTAGAAAGACAAGGCATGACACAGAAACAGAGATTTACCAGGATGTTACTTGGATTGGAATGTATGAGGTATAAGGAGGCTTTGGTGGAAATGTTGTATAATAATAAATGCAATGAGACCAACCATGATTTCACCGAATGGTGGAGGAAATTCAATGTGCCAAATGACATTTTTAGTGAGTCTTGTTGTTTGACAATGCATTGGTAAAGGTGTTTTTTTTTCTCTCTTGGATGAGATGTAAAAATGAAATGTGCACCCTTCCTTTTGATCTGGAAATAAATAATTGTTCTGAACGATTTCCATTGACTGGTAGCAATCTGACAAGCATGACGATGTAAAGAGATTCTTCGCTTCTTTTTAATTGTAAAGTTATACTTTGGAATTAATTAAGCATATATTAAATTCATCACTGCATCTCCAAAAGTGCTCTTGTATGATAACAACATTTGAAAGAACACTCTTCAATGGTGGTGATTTTCAGTTGCCATAACACACGTGAAATTACATTGTTGGCCAATCTGTCCATGATTATTTCATGATCTTACGTTTCAAACAGACAAGGAAATATTGGTGATGCAATGAAGAACTTGATGATAAAATATAATTGCTGTTAGAGTTTCCTCTTGCAAGAAATATTCGCAACAAATTGACTGGTCAAGGAAATGGGACACTGACTGAGTACTTTGAATGTTGAAGTGATTCCTAAAATGAAAATTATGACCTTGATGATTACTCTTGCATGCAGATTTGAAGAGAATATTTTAAAATATCCTCTAGGTTAGTGGTTCAGGCATAAAAGTGTCACATGTATATTTATGTATATACATGTACATGTGTAATCTGAAAAGAAAATGAATATAAATCACTTGTTACAAGGTGAGAATGAGCTATTCAGATAGTCAGAACTGCCAATGTTCGTGTCTGAGATAACACATTGTAGAGCTGGAGGAACACAACAGGGCAGGCAGCATCAGAAGCTCAAGAAAGTTGAGGGTTTGGGTTAGGACCCTTCCTCCAAAATGGAGGGTGGAAGGGAGCTCAGAAACAAATAGTGTGGAGAGGGAGGAGGTGCTGGGGAAGGTAGGTGGGATGGCGATAAGTGAGTACGATCCAGATTGGAACAGATTTCCCCCAGCAGGTATTGAATACAAATTCCAAATCACTGTCAAAATCTTGGTGACTGTGAACATTCATGTTTTTTGTCTGTGTGTTTCAGTAATTGCATGACAGTTTGAATGGTTCGGTGAGCGTGAGGAACCTATGGACTCTCACACACCAAGATGGAATTTAGTTCGAAGAGTGACTCCTCTTCAAAGTACTTACTTGCTTTTAAAATATTGACCATTTCTGCTGTCTAGTTGAACAAATTTAGCTTAATACTGCTTCAATAGGAATGAGTGTTTAATCGGAACATATTTGTGAAACTTACAGTTCCTCAAGTTTTAGCATAAACTGGTGGAGACTTTCCGTGCTTGCAAAAAGGCTCACCTCTCCAATAATACCGAAGGAAAATTGGAGTTTAAAAGTACACCCCCTCCACCCTCCTCCTCCTCCTCCCACCTCCCTCCTCCTCCTTTTCCCTCCACCCTCCTCCTCCTCCTCCCCCACCCTCCTCCTCCTCCCCCACCCTCCTCCTCCTCCCCCACCCTCCTCCTCCTCCCCCACCCTCCTCCTCCTCTTCTCCCACCCTCCTCCTTCTTTACCCCCCACCCCCTGCTCCTTTCCTCCCCCACCCCCTGCTCCTTTCCTCCCCCACCCCCTGCTCCTTTCCTCCCCCACCCCCTGCTCCTTTCCTCCCCGACCCCCTGCTCCTTTGCTCCCCCGCCCCTTTCCCCCCGCCCCTTTCCCCCCGCCCCTTTCCCCCCGCCCCTTTCCCCCCGCCCCTTTCCCCCCGCCCCTTTCCCCCCGCCCCTTTCCCCCCCGCCCCTTTCCCACCCGCCCCTTTCCCCCCCGCCCCTCCCCCCCGCCCCTCCCCCCCGCCCCTCCCCCCCGCCCCTCCCCCCCGCCCCTCCCCCCGCCCCTCCCCCCCGCCCCTCCCCCCCGCCCCTCCCCCCCGCCCCTCCCCCCCGCCCCTTCCCCCCCGCCCCTTCCCCCCGCCCCTTCCCCCCGCCCCTTCCGCCCCCGCCCCTTCCGCCCCCGCCCCTTCCGCCCCCGCCCCTTCCGCCCCCGCCCCTTCCGCCCCCGCCCCTTCCGCCCCCGCCCCTTCCGCCCCCGCCCCTTCCGCCCCCGCCCCTTCCGCCCCCGCCCCTTCCGCCCCCGCCCCTTTCTCCCCCGCCCCTTTCTCCCCCGCCCCTTTCTCCCCCGCCCCTTTCTCCCCCGCCCCTTTCTCCCCCGCCCCTTTCTCCCCCGCCCCTTTCTCCCCCGCCCCTTTCCCCCCGCCCCTTTCCCCCCGCCCCTTTCCCCCCGCCCCTTTCCCCCCCGCCCCTTTCCCCCCCGCCCCCTTTCCCCCCGCCCCCTTTCCCCCCGCCCCCTTTCCCCCCGCCCCCTTTCCCCCCGCCCCCTTTCCCCCCGCCCCCTTTCCCCCCGCCCCCTTTCCCCCCGCCCCCTTTCCCCCCCACCCCCTTTCCCCCCCACCCCCTCCTCCATTCCCCCCCAGCCCCGTCCTCCTTTCCCCCCAGCCACCTCCTCCTTCCCCCCCCACCCTCCTCCTTCTTTCCCCCGCCACCCTCCTCCTCCTCTCTCGCACCCTCCCCCTCTCTCGCACCCTCCCCCTCTCTCGCACCCTCCCCCTCTCTCGCACCCTCCCCCTCTCTCGCACCCTCCCCCTCTCTCGCACCCTCCCCCTCTCTCGCACCCTCCCCCTCTCTCGCACCCTCCCCCTCTCTCGCACCCTCCCCCTCTCTCGCACCCTCCCCCTCTCTCGCACCCTCCCCCTCTCTCGCACCCTCCCCCTCTCTCGCACCCTCCCGCTCTCTCGCACCCTCCCGCTCTCTCGCACCCTCCCGCTCTCTCGCACCCTCCCGCTCTCTCGCACCCTCCCGCTCTCTCGCACCCTCCCGCTCTCTCGCACCCTCCCGCTCTCTCGCACCCTCCCGCTCTCTCGCACCCTCCCGCTCTCTCGCACCCTCCCGCTCTCTCGCACCCTCCCGCTCTCTCGCACCCTCCCGCTCTCTCGCACCCTCCCGCTCTCTCGCACCCTCCCGCTCTCTCGCACCCTCCCGCTCTCTCGCACCCTCCCGCTCTCTCGCACCCTCCCGCTCTCTCGCACCCTCCCGCTCTCTCGCACCCTCCGGCTCTCTCGCACCCTCCCCCTCTCTCGCACCCTCCCCCTCTCTCGCACCCTCCCCCTCTCTCGCACCCTCCCCCTCTCTCGCACCCTCCCCCTCTCTCGCACCCTCCCCCTCTCTCGCACCCTCCCCCTCTCTCGAACCCTCCCCCTCTCTCGAACCCTCCCCCTCTCTCGAACCCTCCCCCTCTCTCGCACCCTCCCCCTCTCTCGCACCCTCCCCCTCTCTCGCACCCTCTCCCTCTCTCGCACCCTCTCCCTCTCTCGCACCCTCTCCCTCTCTCGCACCCTCTCCCTCTCTCGCACCCTCCCCCTCTCTCGCACCCTCCCCCTCTCTCGCACCCTCCCCCTCTCTCGCACCCTCCCCCTCTCTCGCACCCTCCCCCTCTCTCGCACCCTCCCCCTCTCTCGCACCCTCATGCTCTCTCGCACCCTCTCCCTCTCTCGCACCCTCTCCCTCTCTCGCACCCTCCCCCTCTCTCGCACCCTCCCCCTCTCTCGCACCCTCCCCCTCTCTCGCACCCTCCCCCTCTCTCGCACCCTCCCCCTCTCTCGCACCCTCCCGCTCTCTCGCACCCTCCCGCTCTCTCGCACCCTCCCGCTCTCTCGCACCCTCCCGCTCTCTCGCACCCTCCCGCTCTCTCGCACCCTCCCGCTCTCTCGCACCCTCCCGCTCTCTCGCACCCTCCCGCTCTCTCGCACCCTCCCGCTCTCTCGCACCCTCCCGCTCTCTCGCACCCTCCCGCTCTCTCGCACCCTCCCGCTCTCTCGCACCCTCCCGCTCTCTCGCACCCTCCCGCTCTCTCGCACCCTCCCACAGGCAGGCAGAGACAGGGAGACTGGCAGGCAGAGACAGACAGAGGCTGGCAGAGACAGTCAGGCACAAGCAGGCGGACAGTCAGTCAGACGGGCAGAGACAGTCAGGCACAGGCAGGCAGACAGACAGACAGGCAGAGACAGGCAGGCAGAGACAGGCAGACAGGCAGGCAGAGACAGGCAGGCAGAGACAGGCAGACAGGCAGGCAGAGACAGGCAGACCGGCAGGCAGAGACAGGCAGACCGGCAAAGGTAGGCAGAGACAGGCAGGCAGACAGAAACAGACGGAGGCAAGCAGGTGGAGACAGACAGAGGCCAGCAGAGACAGTCAGACACAAGCAGGCAGACAAACAGACAGAGACAGTCAGGCAGGCAGAGACAGACAAACCGGCAGAGACAGTCAGACAGAGACAGGCAGGCAGACAGACACACAGAGACAGGCAGATAGACAGAGACAGGCAGATAGACAGAGACAGGCAGATAGACAGAGACAGGCAGATAGACAGAGACAGGCAGATAGACAGAGACAGGCAGATAGACAGAGACAGGCAGTCAGACACAGGCAGACTGTCAGACAGATACAGGAAGACAGAGACAGATGCAGGCAGAGGCAGATGGAGGCAGAGGCAGATGGAGGCAGAGGCAGATGGAGGCAGAGGCAGATGGAGGCAGAGGCAGATGGAGGCAGAGGCAGATGGAGGCAGAGGCAGATGCAGGCAGAGGCAGATGCAGGCAGAGACAGATGCAGGCAGAGACAGATGCAGGCAGAGACAGATGCAGGCAGAGACAGATGCAGGCAGAGGCAGATGCAGGCAGAGGCAGATGCAGACAGAGGCAGATGCAGACAGAGGCAGATGCAGACAGAGGCAGATGCAGACAGAGGCAGACAGGCAGAGACAGATGCAGGCAGAGACAGTCAGGCAGACAGAGACCTTTTTAAAATTAACAAGAATATGTGATTAACACACTTAATAGCTGCGACCGAGTGTGATTTAAAAGAATGCTGATTACCAGAAGTTAAATAGGGGTTGTAAGATCCACTATTTGAAACGATTAAAGAGCCAATTCGATTGTACTTTGGATTTGGGTGCAATGAGAATGCACGTCGGTTGAAAGAGACTGATGTTTTAGTTTAAACTGTTCTGAGTCCTGCTTCATAAATATAAAGGAGGGCTTCATAACTTATAAAGCTGCTGTTCCTCCACCATTGTTCTGCAGAAATTACTGAATCAAACGACAGAGTATGACCAGCATCATAAGATAGGAGTAGAAGTAAGGCCATTCGGCCAATCAAGTCCACTCCGCCATTTAAATCATGGCTGATGGGCATTTCAACACCACTTCCCTCAACTCTCCCTGTAGCCCTTGACTCCTTTGGAGATCAAGAATTTGTTGATCTCTGCCTGGAAGGCATCCAACGTCCCGGCCTCCACTGCACTCTGCGGCAATGTATTCACAAGCCCACCACTCTCTGGCTGAAGACGTGTCATCTCATTTCAGTTTTAAATTTACCCCCTCTAATTTTAAGGCTGTGCCCACGGGTCCTAGTCTCCCCGCCTAACGGAAACAACTTCCTAGCGTCCACCCCTTCTAAACCATACATTATCACTGACGGTTCCCTAGTTAGATTTGACATATTGCATTTGAGAAGGAAATGGCCTGTTTCCATCATTCCAGAGCACTTTTCTTAATTATTGTATTTATTTGTCGGCCCAATAAAGGAATTAATTTTGTTTGATAGCTCAATAAGTTGAAACTGTAATCGAAGTTAGTTTTCTTCCTCCTTTGTAGTGGATCTGTTGGAGTTGCACACAGCACAACACGTCTTTGATCGACACAAATTGACACAAAACGAGCAACTTCTAAATGTAACTGAAGTAATCAACTGTTTAACGTCCATTTATGATGGTTTGGAACAAAATCACAAAGACTAGGTCCATGTGTCACTCTGTGTCAACATGTGTCTGAACTGGCTGCTGAACGTCTTTGATACGTATGTATGATTTACACTTGAATGTAGTATGTTTAGATTGTCCTAAGGTGCATTAAACTGCATCCTACATTTTGGATTTTGATCAGTTAAGTAAATGTGAAGATTGTCAACTGATTAAAATCACTCCTAGTATTGTTGACATAAGGTTTCAGTATGTTCTAATTTCATTTCAGTGCAAGTGATAAAGTAGTTGAAAGTTTTAGCGACTTTTGTTTTAAATCATAAAATTGAAACTGATATAGAACATAGAACGTAGAACAGTACAGCACAGAACAGGCCCTTCAGCCCACGATGTTGTGCCGACCATATACTTTTGATTCCATTTGGTCAGATCTGTACAGGATCATGGAGACATCTTGACACTCTGATTGTAATGCTCTTCACGGTGACAAATGTTAGTGCTGGAGAAAGACGTGTATAAAGTACACAATATGAACATCATCCAGTTAATGTCAAGGAATAAACAGCCAGATGCAGAATAAGTTTTTATGTGACCCTCAATCTCGTAGAGTCATACAGCATAGAAACACCATGTCTATGCCTCCCAACAAACACCAAACTACACTAATCTCATTTATCTACACTTGGTCCATAGCCTACTTTGACCTAGCATTTTAAATGCTCATCCCAGATGCTTTTTAAATGTTGAGAATACCTGCCTCAACTACCCTCTCAGGCAGCGTGCTCCATATGTCCACTTTGCTGATGAAAAAGCTTTTCCTCAGACTTCCTCCAAAGCATTTAATCCTCACCTTAAACTTGTGCCATCTGGTCTTAGACACATGTGCCATGGGGAAAGGATTCTCACAATGTATTCTGCCAGGGCCTGTCATAATTTTTTCTGCCTCAATCAGATCCCAACCCCCACCTCAGCTTCCTCTGCTACAAGAAACACAAATCCAGCATACCAGTCTATCTCGTAACTGAGACTTTTTAATCTAGCCAGTATCTTGAAGAGCATTAACTTTGCCATTGTGGTATTTTCCAGACTAATTGTCGTTCAGCTTATCTCAGTCAGATTGTTTAGTCAACTCCATTTCGGAATAATGTGATGCACTTCACTTGGAAATGTATTAAGACTGTGACAGTATATTGGGGAATCCTTGCAAGCGGAGAGATTTTTATTTTCTTTCAGTCCAAGCTGGATATAATTCTAGGATTTGGAGATGAACGTCCAGGGTTAAACCTCCGGTGTCCTTCTATCCACCCCAAATCACCTCCAATTTTCCATTTATATAAAATTGAGCTTTGTTTGCATGAGGTGTGTTCCAATATTAAATCGTTATTGCGACTGTAAATTTTGACATTCTTCATTAGGTACGTACCCTTCATATTGATAGCGGCTCAAGGTGCTTCAGGGTGTCAAAACCAAAATGTTGCATTTTCCAGTGAAATTGTAGACATTGAGCTGAAATTCTCGCGAGGGAGCACTGAACGGCATGCATTATTTCTGAGTACCGCCCTCATTAATACTTATTCCATTTTTGTACCTGCCAGACAGAAACTAGACGCTCAGAATTAGCGAAATGAAATTCTGAGTGGGTGTGTGATGCTTGCACATTGCTCAATGCTCCTCTGGACCTCCAGCTTGGGCAGTAGTCACCAGCATCTGCAGCCACACCCATCAGTAGCACCCCATGTCCACAGTTTTGACATGTGGCATGTTCCAGCCTCAGCACATCATGGCACATCTCAGATCTGCTTTCAGTACTCTTCTGTACTTCATTGCTGCATTTTGGATTGCAGCAGCCCCCCTCATTGCAGTGCTACTGCCAGGGCACTTTTATATGCAGGGACAGGCACCCATTCGTGTATTGGGTCACGTTACACATCAGGACACCTTGCTTGAGCTCTCCACTCTCATTTTGTCCCTGCATGAATGCTAACAGCTCCTCTGCCTTGTCTTCATTTGCTTTGTCTTTTTATGGGTTGCCCCCTCCGCCACATCTCTCAGACTCATAACACTAGTATGTTGATTAACCTTTTGGCATCGAGACAAAGCCAGACAGCTTGTCATGTTTGTCAACAGTCATCAATCAAAGGAGTGGGTGTGTTGCCGTTCAGCACCGTGATATGTTGATCTCACACCTGCAGCATGTGCCAGCTGCAGAAGCACAGAACGCGTTGCATTGTCTCCAACCACATGGTCGTTCTTCAGGTTCTGAGGGGAATGGTCTGTCGTCAAGGGAGGCAGTTCCAGGCAGCAGATCGAGGTAACTCCAGGGCATTGTCTGATATCACTCGAGGGGCTTGGATGCAATCAGTTGGCTGCTCAGGATGATCATGGTCAGGACACTGCCCTCATAGGTTGTGAGAAGTCAAACGTTAGACACCTCACTACCTGTGTTGGCTCTTTCTGCCCTACGGTGGGCTGTTTTTCCTGGAATGAAACAAAGGGAGTGATTGAGTGAGATGAAATGAGCTGGTGCATTTGTTAGTGCTCATGTATGTTTGGGAAGGGAGGTGAGGTCTCCTGGGTGAGAGCAAGAGGCACAGAGAACATAGAGGATTAATAGCCTTGGGCCCTCAAGTAGGCGAGAGCAAGTGAAGACAGACATTGAATGCTTTGGTGAGAATGGTATTACATGAGCTGTGCTGAAGGGTGGTGCAGAATTAGAGAGAGTGTGAACGTGAGGTAGCACAGACCAATGATACCAGTCACGGTTGGACGTAGAGCAGTTTTTCCGCCGTCTTCGCCTCCATGCCTACTTCTTCAACCGGGAACCTAACCCTCCTTCCACTGACCCCTTCACCCGCTTCCAACACAAGTCCTCCTCCTGGACACCACCCCCAGGCCTCCTACCCTCCCTCGACCTCTTCATCTCCAACTGCCATCGAGACGTTAACTGCCTCAACCTCTCCACCCCTCTCACCCACTCCAACCTCTCCCCCGCAGAACGGGCAGCCCTCCGCTCCCTCCGCTCCAACCCCAACCTCACCATCAAACCAGCAGACAAGGGTGGCGCAGTGGTAGTATGGCGCACTGACCTCTACATCGCCGAGGCCAGACGCCAACTCTCCGACACCACCTCCTACCGCCCCCTCGATCATGACCCCACACCCACATGACCAAACCATCATCTCCAACACCATTCACGACCTCATCACCTCAGGGGACCTCCCACCCACATCCTCCAACCTCATTGTTCCCCAACCCCGCACGGCCCGTTTCTATCTCCTTCCCAAAATCCACAAACCTGCCTGCCCTGGTCGACCCATCGTCTCAGCCTGTTCCTGCCCCACCGAACTCATCTCCACCTATCTGGACTCCATTTTCTCCCCTTTGGTCCAGGAACTCCCCACCTACGTCCGTGACACCACCCACGCCCTCCACCTCCTCCAGGACTTCCAATTCCCTGGCCCCCAACACCTCATATTCACCATGGACGTCCAGTCCCTGTACACCTGCATTCCGCATGCAGATGGCATCAAAGCCCTCTGCTTCTTCCTGTCCCGCAGGCCCGACCAGTCCCCCTCCACCGACGCTCTCATCCGCCTAGCTGAACTCGTCCTCACCCTCAACAACTTCTCTTTTGACTCCTCCCACTTCCTACAGACTAAGGGGGTGGCCATGGGCACCCGCATGGGCCCCAGCTATGCCTGCCTCTTTGTAGGTTACGTGGAACAGTCCCTCTTCCGTACCTACACAGGCCCCAAACCGCACCTCTTCCTCCGGTACATTGATGACTGTATCGGCGCCGCCTCTTGCTCCCCAGAGGAGCTCGAACAGTTCATCCACTTCACCAACACCTTCCACCGCAACCTTCAGTTCACCTGGGCCATCTCCAGCACATCCCTCACCTTCCTGGACCTCTGTCTCCATCTCAGGCAACCAGCTTGTAACTGATGTCCGTTTCAAGCCCACCGACTCCCACAGCTACCTAGAATACACCTCCTCCCACCCACCCTCCTGCAAAAATTCCATTCCCTATTCTCAATTCCTCCGCCTCCGCCGCATCTGCTCCCACGATAAGACATTCCACTCCCGCACATCCCAGATGTCCAAGTTCTTCTAGGACAGCAACTTTCCCCCCACAGTGATCGAGAACGCCCTTGACCGCGTCTCCCGTATTTCCCGCAGCACATCCCTCACACCCCGCCCCCGCCACAACCGCCCTAAGAGGATCCCCCTCGTTCTCACACACCACCCTCCCAACCTCCGGATACAACGCATCATCCTCCGACACTTTCGCCATTTACAATCCGACCGCACCACCCAAGACATTTTTCCATCCCCACCCCTGTCTGCTTTCCGGAGAGACCACTCTCTCCGTGACTCCCTTGTTCGCTCCACACTGCCCTCCAACCCCACCACACCCGGCCCCTTCCCCTGCAACCGCAGGAAATGCTACACTTGCCCCCACACCTCCTCCCTCACCCCTATCCCAGGCCCCAAGATGACATTCCACATCAAGCAGAGGTTCACCTGCACATCTGCCAATGTGATATACTGCATCCACTGTACCCGGTGCGGCTTCCTCTACATTGGGGAAACCAAGCGGAGGCTTGGAGACCGCTTTGCAGAACACCTCCGCTCAGTTCGGAACAAACAACTGCACCTCCCAGTCGCAAACCATTTCCACTCCCCCTCCCATTCTCTAGATGACATGTCCATCATGGGCCTCCTGCACTGCCACAATGATGCCACCCGAAGGTTGCAGGAACAGCAACTCATATTCTGCCTGGCAACCCTGCAGCCTAATGGTATCAATGTGGACTTCACCAGTTTCAAAATCTCCCCTTCCCCTACTGCATCCCTAAACCAGCCCAGTTCGTCCCCTCCCCCCACTGCACCACACAACCAGCCCAGCTCTTGCCCCCCACCCACTGCATCCCAAAACCAGTCCAACCTGTCTCTGCCTCCCTGACCAGTTCTTCCTCTCACCCATCCCTTCCTCCCACCCCAAGCCGCACCCCCATCTACCTACTAATCTCATCCCACCTCCTTGACCTGTCCGTCTTCCCTGGACTGACCTATCCCCTCCCTACCTCCCCACCTATATTCTCTCCACCTACCTTCTTTACTCTCCATCTTCGGTCCGCCTCCCCCTCTCTCCCTTTTTATTCCAGTTCCCTCTCCCCATACCCCTCTCCGATGAAGGGTCTAGGCCCAAAACGTCAGCTTTTGTGCTCCTGAGATGCTGCTTGGCCTGCTGTGTTCATCCAGCCTCACATTTTATTATCTTGGAATTCTCCAGCATCTGCAGTTCCCATTACCTCCAATGAGGCTCCTCTTCTGTTGGAGCAGAGGTCACTGATCTTGCAGCACTGCTGTATGGCTCTTTTGGTGGTTGAGACTGCATTGACACTGGACAGACTCAGATGAGTCTGGCCGAGTCTTGTGTCGTGGCCTCCTGTGCTTGTCTTTGGGAAAGAGGACAGTCCTCCACTGCACCAATCCATCCACCAGGATTTCCAGGTCTCCAACTGTAAAGTAAGGTGCTAATTTCCCCTTTCCTGCCCTGTCTGGGACAAATGCTATGAACTGTATAAGGCAGTTCTGGATTCTGGGCATTTAACTGGTTCACAATAGCCTTTAAACATGGCACTAGTGCCAGTAATACCAGGATGTTTCATTGGTGGCAAACACTTGCAGTTACGATGAGTGGAAAACTAACGAGCCTCAGCTGAGAGAGGCACAACAGGAGCATTGTTGCTGGTTATTGAAAAGGTTTGCAACAACAGAGTGAGAAAATTTGTTAGGTGTTTTGGAGAGATACTGTCCTTGCAGTGCAATAAAAATAACACTGAACTGATTCACTCCAGTGTTTTGGACCTTCAGATTTCAGAACAGAATTAGACCATTCAGCCCATTGAGTGGGATCTATCATTCTCAACCTCCTGTGTCCTTACTAAGCAAGAACATGTCTATCTATGCCTGAAATCAACTCTGACTTGGCTTCCACAGCTTTCTGCATCAATGAGTTCCACAGATTCACAACTTTCTGACTGAAGAAATTCTTCCTCAACTCCATCCTGAAGGGTGGTCCCTTTGACTCTGAGGCTGTGCCCTCAGGTCCTGGTCTCTCCTACTTGTGGAAACATCATCTCCATGTCCACTCTATCCAGGCCTGAATTACCTTCAGTGTGACCCCCTTCATCCTTCTGAACTCCATCAAGTACAGGCCCAGAGTTCTCAGCCACTCCTCACTTCATCCCCAGGATAATGTTTGAGAACCTCATCTAGACCCTGACAAAGGCCAGCACATCCTTCCTTAGATAGATGGCCAAAAACTGCTCTTAATATTCCAAATGCAATATGACCAGAGCCTTACACAGCCTCAGCAATACATCTCTGCTCTTGTATTTTTGCCGTCTTGAAATGAATGCTGACATTGCGTTTGCCTTCCCAACTGCCAACTGAAACTGCATGTTAAAAGAATCCTGAATTGGGTCATCTTTGTGCTTCAGATTTCTGAAGCCTTTCCCAATTTAGAACATAGTCTATGCCTGTACTTCCACTTCTCCACAGACTCTCTGTGACCTCCCCACTTCCTCAACACTACTTGCCTCTCCACCTATCATAGAACATAGAACACAGAAAATAGAACAGTACAGCACAGAACAGGCCCTTCAGCCCACGATGTTGTGCCGACCATTGATCCTCATGTATGCACCCTCAAATTTCTGTGACCATATGCATGTCCAGCAGTCTCTTAAATGACCCCAATGACCTTGCTTCCACAACTGCTGCTGGCAACGCATTCCATGTCCTCACAACTCTGTGTAAAGAACCCACCTCTGACATCCCCTCTCTACTTTCCTCCAACCAGCTTAAAACTATGGCCCCTCGTGTTAACCTTTTCTGCCCTGGAAAATAGTCTCTGGCTATCAACGCTATCTATGCCTCTCATTATCTTGTATACCTCAATTAGGTCCCCTCTCCTCCTCCTTTTCTCCAATGAAAAGAGACCGAGCTCAGTCAACCTCTCTTCATAAGATTAGCCCTCCAGTCCAGGCAGCATCCTGGTAAACCTCTTCTGAACCCTCTCCAAAGCATCCACATCTTTCCTATAATAGGGCGACCATAACTGGACGCAGTATTCGAAGTGCGGTCTAACCAAAGTTTTATAGAGCTGCAACAAGATCTCACGACTCTTAAACTCAATCCCCCTGTTAATGAAAGCCAAAACACCATATGCTTTCTTAACAACCCTGTCCACTTGGGTGGCCATTTTAAGGGATCTCTGTATCTGCACATCAAGATCCCTCTGTTCCTCCACACTGCCAAGAATCCTATCCCTAATCCTGTACTCATCTTTCAAATTCGATCTTCCAAAATGCATCACCTTGCATTTATCCAGGTTGAACTCCATCTGCCACCTCTCAGCCCATCTCTGCATCCTGTCAATGTCCCGCTGCAGCCTACAACAGCCCTCTACACTGTCAACGACACCTCCGACCTTTGTGTCGTCTGCAAACTTGCTGACCCATCCTTCAATCCCCTCATCCAAGTCATGAATAAAAATTACAAACAGTAGAGGCCCAAGGACAGAGCCCTGTGGAACCCCACTCACCACTGACTTCCAGGCAGAATATTTTCCTTCTACTTGTCTTTCTGTTATGCCCCGAGGGAAAAAGCAATGAAAGTGCCGCTAATTTTTTGCACGGCGAGCTGCTGAATATTAACCAGTCTCTCACCATTGCCATCACCTTGCCCTTGTGAAGACAGACATGGATAAAGTTCTCAAAGCTGATAGAAAATTGAAAGCCCTCACATCCTGTGACGATGGTAAGTTTCCTTTGTTGAAAAAAAAATGCTTGCAGTTTAATTGGCATAATAAAGACCACAGTGGCTCTGGTTAACACTGCTGCCTCACGGCACCAGCAACTTGGGTTCACTTCCACCCTTTGGTGTGTGTGGAGTTTGCACGTTCTCCATGTGTCTGCATGGGTTTTCTCCGGGTGCTCCAGTTTCCTCCCACAGTCAAAAGATGTGCAACATAGGTGGATTGGTCATGCTAAATTTCCCAAGGTGTTCAGTGATGTGTATGTTAGATGAGTTATAGGTGGATGGGTCTGGGTGGGATGCTGTGAGGGGCAGTGTGGACATGTTGGGCTGACGGACGTGTTTCCACGCTGTAAGGATTCTCTGATTCATGATTCTATGATCTTACTGAGCGCAAAGGTACAATATTGGCTGGTCATATTTGTCTCACCTCTTCACACATGGACAGTAAAGCTTTAATTTCAGTTTCTATGTTTTTGCAACGTGTCTGCTGTCTATAACAAGGCTGACTATATCTCCTTCTCTAATGCGCATCTCCTGTCCCCTAACACCAGGAGGTGACACTTGCTTTTCACTTAGTACAATCAGTAAAACAATAGCCTCCATATCACATCCAGCGGCTTCTCTTAACGCTCACATACTGTTCTTTTTTAGCTCCAGGTATTGACTGCTCGTCATTTCTTATTCCTCATCTCATCTCTCTCTCACACACTGTCTCTCTCGCTCTCTGTCTGTATCTCTCCTCTCCCTATTCTCCCCCAACACTTGACTCAGGCACAAACAGAAGTTCACGGTCACACTATGTTGCACATGCATATCCTATCCCTCATGCACAAACGTACTATCCACACACAGACACAGACACACACACACAGAGGCACACACGCACGCACAGGCACACAGTCACATTCTCACTCATTCATAGTCCATACTGTCACATAATCATGCATGGTCTTGCACACATTCCGTGGCACACTTGCATGCCCTGTCGTAGGATCTTTTGCCAATGTTCATACTCTCAACACACAGACACACGCACACTCCCACAAAACTCTCCCTCACAAACTTCGGCTTACAAGTTCACTTCCTCTCAAGCTCACTCGCTCTCACAGACACACTCACTCCCTCATGCATGCTGCAACACTCCCTTTTGTGCTGACTCTCGTTTACACACTCTCGAGCACAGTCACTGGCGCACACATTCTGTCGTGCGCACGCTCACACTTTCATGCACTGTCTTTGCACTCTTGAACACAATCATATGCTCACCTCTCTCTTGCACACAGTCAATTTGATTTGAGTCATCATTATCACATGTGCCTAGGTACAGAGAAAAGTTTTGTTATGCACGCAGTATAGACAGATCATACCATACAAGGTGCATTAGTGAAATGGAACATAGTGACAGCTACAGAGAGCGAGATCAAAATTAGATTTAAAATTTTAAGTGTTCTACTCAGATGTGCAGGAACAGCGGTGAAGAAGCTGTTCTGGGATCTGTTCACACGTGAATACTAAGTTTTTGACATCTTCCCTTCAGAAAAGGGTAGAAGAGAGTGTAATTGGGGGGTGAGAAAGGCCTTTGATTATGTCAGTTGCTTTCCTGAGGCAGCGGTAAGTATAGGTGGATTCAATGAATGGAAGGCTGATTTGCATGGTGGACTATGTTATTTTCATGACTCTGGAGTTTGTTGTTTTCTTAGGAAGAGCAGCTGCCATACCATGCTGTGATATGCATCCAGATAGGATGCTTTCTCTGGTACATCAATGAAAGTTGCCCTTTATATTTGAATTGCCTTAGCCTCCTGGGAAGTAGACACATTGGTGTGCTTTTTTGCCCATTGCGACAATCTGGGTGGACCAGATTTTTCACAGTCATTGATGTGACTCCATTATGGCGTGTTAACCAGGTCAACCATGTCATTTAGCGTATCCTGAAGGAGGAGGACCGTAAGACACAGCTCAATGTACACATTGGTAAGATGAGTGATGAGGTCTTGCATCAAGCGTTCCGAGAGCTAGGCAGTGGGTTAAATAGCAGGACCTGTAAAGTTGTAATCTCTGGATTATTCCTGGTGCCACATGCTGAGAAGGCAAGAAAAAGGGGAAGAAAACAGATGAATGCTTGGCTCAAGTGTTTGTGTTTGGGGGGGGATTTAGACACTTGGATCTGAAGGACAATTTGTGGGGATGGTATATCCTCTACAAGTGGGCTAGTCTGCAGCTGAACCAGAAAGGAACCAAAATCCTTGCACGAGGGTTTGCTAATGTGGTGAGGAATTTAAGCGAGAGGCCTGCAAGCAGTGGGCAATGGAAGAGCAGGTAATTCACTGAGGGGTGAGAAACTAATAAAATAAAGATTATATTAGGGGATTTGAACTTCACAACATTAATTGAGATAACATAAAAGTTTGACTTGGGAAATAATTCTTTAAATACATTTGAGAGATGATTTAACATCAACATGTAGACGAGCTTGTAAGGGACAGTGCAATGCTGGACCTATTTCTGGGACACAAAGCCAGTGTTCAGGGTGACAGTGGCGAAGTGCATAAGTCCCTGTGACCATGACAACAGACTTTTCAACATGGGAGAGGAGATCTGTTTAAAAAAAATGTTTTTGGCTTAGGGTAAGGCATATTTTATTGAAACAAGGCAGGATCTGGGTAAAATATTTTGGGAAGTGACTTGCGGGCGAATCTACAGCTGTATAGTTGGATACGTCCAGAAAAGGAACTGGGAGAGTAAAGGCCAGTTATATTCCGTTTTGGGTGAAATTTATGATCAACAAGCCTGGAGAACCCTGGATCTTGAGGGATGTTCAGGACATGTTTATGACAAGTGCAAAGGGAGCAAATGAATGGATGACTAGTGACGTATAAAAATGAAGCGTGAAGAAACGGTGGTGGCCAAGATTGGAAAGAATATCAAGATATTCTACAGGCATATCAAGCAGGAGAATAACCAGGGAAAGAGTAGGGCCAATTAGAAACCGTGGTGTACGAGGGGTGATGGGGCAATCTGTGTTTGGAAGTGAAGGGCATTGATACAGTAGACAAGTGCCTCCCATCTGTCCTCCCTTCAAGGAGGAGCATTGAATTGTATAAAGCAGGAAGATGCAGTGTGAAATTGAAATTATTGGCTGGTTTAAAAGTGAACAAATCCCCAGTTGTTTCCAAGACTGCTGTGGGAGAAGAGAAAGAAAATCTCTTCAGAGATAGTAGGAACTGCAGAGGTAGCACAGAACAATGAGGCTCTTCCTCTGTTGGAGCAGAGGTCATTGATCTTGCAGCACTGCTGGATGGTTCTTTCGGTGGTTGAGACTGCATTGACACTGGACAGCCTCGGATCAGTCTGGCCGAGTCTTGTGTCGTGGTCTCCTGTGCTTGTCCTTGGGAAAGAGGACAGTCCTCCACTGCACCAATCCATCCACCAGGACCTCCAGGTCCCTAGCTGTAAAATAAGTTGCTAATTTCCCCTTTCCTGCCCTGTCTCATACAGTTCATAGCATTTGTCTAAGGCAGTTCTGGATTCTGAGCATTTTACTGGTTCACAATATCCATTAAACGTGGCACCAGTGACAGTAATACCGGGATGGTCCAGTTACGATGAGTGGGAGAACTAACTAGCGTCGGCTGAGAGAGGCACAACAGGAGCATTGTTGCTAGTTATTGAATAGGTTTGCCACAACAGAGTGAGAAAATTTGTTAGGTGTTTTGGAGAGATAGTGTCCTTGCAGTGCAATAAAAATGACACTGAACTGATTCATTCCAGTGTTTTAGACCTGAAGATTGAAGAACAGAATTAGACCATTCAGCCCATTGAGTGGGATCTATCATTCTCAATCCCATTCTCCTTTGTCCATACTAAGCAAGAACATATCTATCTATGCCTGAAATCAACTCTGACTTGGCCACCACAGGTTTCTGCATCAACGAGTTCCACAGATTCACAACTTTCTGACTGAATAAATTCCTCCTCATCTCCATCCTGAAGGGTGGTCCCTTTGACTCTGAGGCTGTGCCCTCAGGTCCTGGCCTCTCCTACTCGTGGAAACATCATCTCCATGTCCACTCTATCCAGGCCTAAATTACCTTCAGTGTGATCCCCTTCGTCCTTCTAAACTCCATCGAGTACAGACCCAGAGTTCTCAGCCACTCCTCACATGACAGTGCCTTCATCCCCAGGATTATGTTTGAGAACCTCCTCTCGACCCTGACAAAGGCCAGCACATCTTCCTTAGATAGATGGCCAAAAACTGCTCTTAATATTACAAATGCAATGGGACCAGAGCCTTACACAGCCTCAGCAATACATCTCTGCTCTTGTATTTTTGCCGTCTTGAAATGAATGCTGACATTGCATTTGCCTTCCCAACTGCCAACTGAACCTGCATGTTAAAAGAATCCTGAACTGGGTGATCTTTGTGCTTCAGATTTCTGAAGCCTTTCCCCATTTAGAAAATAGCCTATGCCTGTACTGCCACTTCTCTACAGACTCTCTGTGACCTCCCCACTTCCTCAACACTACTTGCTACTCCACCTATCGAAATGTCATCTGCAAACTTCGCAACAACCCCCTGTGGAGAACAATACCATCAGTTCCATTGTCAAGATTGCTAATGTATAACGTGAGTGGCTGTAGTCTGAACTCTGATGACTGCGGAACTCCTGTAGTTGCTGGCTGCCATCCTGAAAAAGACCCTTTTATTGCCACTCTCTGCATTCTGCCAGTTAGCCGATCCTGTATCCATGCCAGTGCCCACTCCCTAACACCATAAGCTCATTTTTTTTTTATTTTGAAGCCTCCTGTGTGGCACCTTGTCAAAGGCTTTCTGGAAATCCAAACAGATAAAGTTCAATGGCTCTCTTTTGTTTTTCACTCACTGGTTACCTTCTCAAAGAATCTAACAGAGACCTTCCCTTGACAAAGTTGTGTTTTCTCAGCCCAATTTAGCATGTATTTCCAAGTATTACCATGTCCTTCCAAGTACTTTCCGGTCTCATCCTTAATAATGGATTCTAAAATCTGACCTAATGACCAGTGCTAGGCTAACAAGTCTATAATTTCTCACCTTTTGCCTCCCTCCATTTTAAACAGGGGTGTTATATTTGCCATTTTGTACTCCTTTGGGACCCACCCTGACTCCAGTAGTTCCTGAAAGATCATCAATACCTGCGTGGTCTTCTCACTGAACTCCTTCAGAACTCTGGGGGGCAGTCCATCTGGTCCATGTAATTTACCGTCTTCTCGGAATTATAGAATTCCGACAGTGCGGAAAGAGGCCATTGGGTCTGTACCATCTCCGCAAAGAAAATCCCACCAAGACCCAGCCCTGTACTGTTTCCCCGCAAGCTCGCATTTGCCATGGCTGATCCACCTTGCCTGCACATATTTGGACTGTGGAAGGAAATCAGAACACCTGTCCGAGACGTGTGCAGACATGGGGAGAATGTACAAATTTCACACAGACCCTTTAGCTTCCCCTGTACCTTCTGCTTTGTGATGGCCACCACACTCACTTCTGCTTCAGACTCCCTTAAAGTTCTACTACTGGTGCCTTCCAACCTGAAGACTGATGCAAAATATTTGTTCAGTTCCTCTGGCATTTCTTTGTTTCCCAACGCTACTTATTTGGCCCCTCTTGAAATTTTCTTTGGATTTTCAGGGGTGTTTTACAATAAGAATATCTACTTTATTGTGTTGACAAATGGATTGTTTAGATCATCACAGAAACAATAAGCTAAATTCATCAGTATTCTCATTTAACAATCATATATATATTAATATCACAATCAATGCATTTCCATCAGGTAAGCACGTAGCTGAAACTTTCTAACCCGGCAGTTTTCACTTTTCATTTCTCAGATTTCACTCTGGGACAGAATAGTTGATGTTGACACACTGTTCATTAAAAATAGCATCCATTGTATTTTTCCCCATGTTGTAGCTCGTGGATTTGTGTAACCTTAACACATAGAGTCCATTTTCATTTTTTATTACTTTAGTGATTTCAGGTGTTACGTTCAGAAGGGTACCATGCTGCAATTCTAGCCTGCTGTTTGCAGAGTAATCCCAATGTGGAAGATTTTGAAAAGGATGTAAATTTCCCTAATTTACCTGTCTTTTAGATCCAAACTGATGGAGACCACAGTCCAGATTTCTGTTCTTAACAAGAATGCCTATTTATGACAACTGCATAGATTCTAGCTACAGACAGATATTTATAAACATTGGACACATAGCTGTACAAATTAAAGCTGTAAGCCCCCTGTAAACTCATCTTGCTGCAAACGAACATCGATGGTAGAGGGATAAAACATGGAAATTATAGGTGTAAAAAAAGCTTAAGTAAGCTGTTCAGTGGGCCCTGTTCACAGGATTTGTGAAGATGATCTTGAGAATATCAAGCAAATGAATAAATATCCCAGAGTGCCTTATTATCTATTAAAACATGTGTTGATGATATGGCATTGCTATGATCATAACAGAGAACATTGTCCAATTTCCTATGAACATTACCATAGTTTTCATTTGTATTCTCCATGTCGGGAACATACTTAATTGGTACTTTACTGACTAAGTGACCTTTGCTCATCTACAGTGTTCAGTTGCAAACAGCCAATATTTTATTATTCTAATTTCGTAACTTTGGTTTGGAATTTTGTCATAGGAAATGTATTTCACTTATGTTACTCTGCGAAATTGTAGCCAATCCTCCATTGGCAAAGAAACACACAACGACAGAAGTTAATAAAAGAAAGAACTGCATTTATGTAGCACATTTTATGGACTCGGGCATAAAATGTACTTTATACGCAGCTGAAGTGCTTTTAAAATGTCGTCACTGATGTAGCATAAGAAAACATGTCGTATTTAAAATAGTCAGAAGCAAAGAAATATGACATAATAAAGAAATAACAAATAGTAAAATATGAAATTATGAATATAAAGAAATATAAAATCTTCAGCCCCTTGTGAGTGGAGACATAGAATCAGGAGATGCAGGGTCAGTATGGAGCCCACCAGGGAGGAGGCATTTCTGGATCTGGTGTTGTGCAAAGAACCGGATTTGATCAGAGACCTTGAAGTAAAGAAGCCATTAGGAAGTAGTGACGATAATATAATAATTTTTAATCAGCAATTTGAGACGGAGAAGGGAGAATCGGAAGTGTCAGTATTGTATGAACTATGGAGCTATGAGGGTGGAGCTGGCCAAAGTTCAATGGTTCAATACCGTAGCAGGGATGGCAGTGGAACAACAATGGCAGGTATTTCTGGATACAATGCAAAAGGTGCAGGATCAGTCCATTCCAAAGAGTAAGAAAGATCCTAAGGGGAGGCAGGGGCGGCCGTGGCTGACGAGGGAAGTTAAGGACTGTATAAAGATAAAAGAGAAGAAGTATAACAGAGCAAAGATGAGCGGGAAGCCGGAGGACTGGGAAGCTTTTAAAGAGCAACAGAAGATCACTAAAAAGGCAATACGCAGAGAAAAAAATGAGGTACGAACGAAAACTGACCAAAAATATTAAGGAGGATAGTAAGGATAACAAAGTGTGGAGCTGGATGAACACAGCAGGCCAAGCAGCATCTCAGGAGCACAAAAGCTGACGTTTCGGGCCTGGGTGTGGGGTCTTGGCCCGAAACGTCAGCTTTTGTGCTCCTGAGATGCTGCTTGGCCTGCTGTGTTCATCCAGCTCCACACTTTGTTATCTTGGATTCTCCAGCATCTGCAGTTCCCATTATCAAGGAGGATAGTAAAAGGTATGTGGGGAAAAAAATGGTTAAGACTAGAATTGGGCCCTTGAAGACAAACGAGTGAATTTATTATGGGGAACAAGGAAATGGCAGAAGAGTTGAATAGGTACTTTGGATCTGTCTTCACTCGGGAAGACACAAGCAATCTCCCAGATGTAATAATGGCTGAAGGACGTAGGGTAATGGATGAACTGAAGGGTATTTATATTCGGCAGGTAATGGTGTTGGATAGACTGTTAGGTCTGAAGGCTGATAAGTCCTCGGGACCTGATGGTCTGCATCCCAGGGTACTTAAGGAGGTGGCTCTAGAAATCGTGAACACATTGGTAATCATTTTCCAATGTTCTCTAGATTCAGGATCAGTTCCTGCGGTTTGGAGGGTGGCTAATGTTGTCCTACTTTTCAAGAAAGGAGGGAGAGAGAAAAGAGGAAATTACAGACTGGTTAGCCGGACGTCAATGGTGGGAACGATGCTGGAGTGAATTATAAAAGATGAAATTCCAACTCATTTGGATAGCCGTAACAGGATAGGTCAGAGTCAGCAAAGATTTACAAAGTGGAAATTGTGCTGGACGTATCTTCTGGAATTTTTTGAGGATGTAACTATGAAGTTGGACAAGGGAGAACCAGTGGATGGAGTGGACCAGGACTTTCAGAAAGCCTTTGATAAAGTCCCACATATGAGATCAGTGAGCAAAATTAGGGCACATGGTATTGGGGGCAAAATACTGGCTTGGACTGAAAAATGGCTGGCTGACAGGAAGCAAAGAGTAGTGATAAACGGGTCCCTTTTGGAATGGCAGGCGGTGACCAATAGGGTACCACAAGGTTCAGTGCTGGGACTGCAGCTGTTTACAATATACATTAATGATATAGATGAAGGCTCGAAAAGTAATATTAGCAAATTTGCCAATGACACAAAGCTGGGCGGCAGTGTGAAATGTGAGGAGGATGTTATGAGAATATAGGGTGACTTGGACAGGCTAGGTGAGTGGACGGATGCCTGGCAGATGCAGTTTAATGTGGATAAATGTGTGGTTATCCACTTTGGTGGAAAGAGCAGGAAGGCAGATTACTATCTAAATGGAGTCAAGTTTGGTAAAGGGGAAGTACAACGAGATCTAGGTGTTCTTGTACAGAAATCAATGAAAGCAAGCATGTCGGTCCAGCAGGCAGTGAAGAAAGCTAATGGCATGCTGGCCTTCATAACAAGAGGAATTGAGTATAGGAGCAAAGAGGTCCTTCTGCCGCTGTACAGGGACCTGGCTCAGAAGGATGAGAGTGGGTCTGATTGAGATGTATAAGATTATTAAAGTTTTGGACACTCTGGAGGCAGGAAGCATGTTTCTGCTGATGGGTGAGTCCAGAACCAGAGGACACAGTTTAAAAATAAGGGGTAGGGCATTTCGAACAGAGTTGAGGAAAATCTTCTTCACCCAGACAGTGGTGGATGTATGGAATGCACAGCCCCAGAAGGCAATGGAGGCCCAAGTCTCTGGATACTTTCAAGAAAGAGATGAATAGAGTTCTTAAAGATAGTGGAATCAAGGGTTATGGGGATAAGGCAGGGACAGGATACTGATTGTGGAGATCAGCCATGATTATAATGAATGGTGGTGCTGGCTCCAAGGGCTGAATGGCCTTATCCTGCACCTGTTGTCTGTTGTAAAAGTTAATTGTTTAAGAATGATTAAGACGGTCCCATATTTCTGGTGTTGGCAGCTTGTTCAGATAGGGAAAACATGGTTGATCTTGATTCCGCTCCTATTTGTTACACAGAAGCCTCTTCGAGCAACAATTCTTGAATGTTGATGGGACGTTGAAACACAGGTAGATAATCGTGATCACTTGTTGAAAATGGATAGCAGCTAGTAGTTCACTTTCCTCTCAACCAGTGACCAGTAGGCAATGGTCAAACAGTACCTAACCCAGAGGCCACAAGCTCCCCTAAGACATGATGTCAGTTAAGCCTCATGAATAACTACCTGCAGATGGACTATCTGTAGATTAGACATGGTATTAAATCTCACATATACTACTCTCAACCGTTTCAATCGAAGTGTTTATCACTCGTTGCATCGAAACAGATCACACAAACTGAAATGGCATATGCACAAATACCAACATACAAGTTCTATATCGTGGCATTTTGTTCAAAGTTGTATTTATAAAATGATAGGGTGAAGTCTAATCTTCACATCATATTAAGATGCTATAGAAATCTATGGAAGTGAGAAATTTGTTTTTTGATTCAATACATGTCTGACAAATGACAATTCAAAGAGATCTTTGTTTCAGCTGGAGTGGGTAGTGGAGTCGGCCTCATTGGGGGCATTGAAGTGACTATTAGACAGGCATATGGATGGTAATATAAGATAGGGGTGGAGGTTAGATGGACCTGAGGTTTCGGATAAAGGTTCGGCACACCATCGTGGGCTGAAGGGCCTGTACTGTTCGATGTTCTATGTATCTTATGCTGTATTCAAATGAGTAAAGTCAGTCAGTGACATTCTGCACCTTCCTTTTCCAGGGGTATGAGTGGAAGAATCAGAGTGCTTTCTTTGAAAATTTGTCTTGATGTGTCGATCCAAGGGTCATCTGGAGGAAAAATACAAGTGTCAGTACTAAATCTGTCATTGCTGATACACATGTAAACTGTAGGTTTAACTGGAGGTAAACTTTGTTTAACAAACTAGCACACTCAATAAACTGACAAAAATACACTAGATGTTTACTGTATTCTCCTAATCTCTGTGATGTCTGGTGAGGGTGCACGTGAGAAGGCTCTCTGCCAGTAAGTTTGAGTTAAGGCAAAGTTGCATCATTACTGAAGTTATTTATGCTGCAGATGAAGTATAACAATGATGTGTATATCCCATGCATCATGTTCCTATTATTGAGTGTGTGTTTTTTGTGTGTGTGGACCGATTGATCAAATGGAATTGTTGATTATTCAGCACATTCCTGGGACCACAGGTGCTATTTAACAAAAGGTTTGCTGTATTAGTATATTTCTGTATTTAGTCACTGCCACGATGAATGTTAAGTCATAACTTGGTCTGTGCAGAATCTGCACAGTGCATTCCTGCTGGATAAATGATGCACTACATATGTATGATGCCATTGCTTCTCAACGACACCAACTTAGCAGCTGTTTTTGTGACCAATAATGTTTTCATCATTAGAATACTGGGAAAAGTATTTGGAAGTGTTGTATGACTCTACTGCTCACTTGCAGCAGTGATAACACTTAATGTGAGGTCATGTTTTTGCCCACTTGTTGTGCTGTTTGTCAACAATGCATCTCACAAACTAATGGGCATATTTTTTTGAAAGCTGGTACGTACAGGTATGGTCCAAGGAAGAACTGATTAGTTTTTGCCAGATCCAAATTTATTTCTCTGTTTTTTAAAGCATCAGTTAAAATTGGTCGGATAGGCAAATGATCATCTTTCTGGAATATTGTTGATTGATTTCGAATGTTGTGGATTGTGTCAGCCCTGACAGTAGAATTTGTCATAACTATCAAAACATGAGCAGATTTTTGAGAGCAGATTATCAAATTGGCCTGAAGCTTTCTCAGTGAGGTAGAAGCTTCTAATAAAAGGATTTATTTTATCGGCCTTGCATTTACAAAGAATCAGTCAAGTGGAGAAATGCCTCCTAGAAAAGTTGTGTAATTCTAGACTCAAGGATATTTTTTGCACAGGAGGAGGCCGTGCGGTCTGTCGTTACTGCACTGCTCAACAAAGATCTGTCTACATTGAACTCAGAGTACATTGATTTCCTTTTTGATTGTTTGGCCCATAGCCCTGGAGCCTATGGCAACACAAGTGAACATCTAAATACTGCTTAAATATTCAGACACTTTCTGAATCAGTCACACTTGTTCAGTCAGTGAGCTCAGGACTCCCACCACACTGGGAAAATAGGTTCTCCTCAACTCCCCTCCTCGCCTTTTACCTGTGAACTTCAATCTGTGTCCCCTGTTTACTGACATGTCTACGAATGGAAAAAGCAGCTTCCAGTTATCCTTTCTATGCCCTTCAAAATCTTAAAAACCTTTACCAGGTCCCCTTGTCTGCTCCAATCTTGGCATCGGTCAAACGGGCAGGTCAGTGGCAGATTGATATAGCCTGAAGAAGGAATAATATAAGAGAGACTTAATGTGGCAAAACCTGTCGTGCCGGATGGAGGTCAGCAACGGCAGCCAGCAGTGAAGTCTACTGGCAAGGATGGGCAGGCCTCAGCCCAGCACAGGGGAACACAAACCGTCACGGGGGAAGCCTCGTTCAGAGTGTCTGCAAATTCGTGGCTTCAGAAAGGACTGTAATGTTTGACTTTTTAAATTTTTGTTTTTATTTTTCTACTGTTATACGAAGAAGACTGTCGTGCTGAACTTTTAAACTTATTCATTTATTTTTATAACATAGAGCATGGAACGGTACAGCACAGTACAGGCCCTTCAGCCCACGATGTTGTACCGAACTTTTACCCTCATCCTAACGTCTATCTAACCTCCACCCCTACCTTATAATGTCATCCATGTGCTTGTCTAATAGCCGATGAAATGCCCCTAATGAGGCTGACTCCACGACCCTCTCCGGCATTGCATTCCACTCCCCTAAGACTCTGATTAAAGAAAGATGGATAAATTTTCTACTTCTGCAACTAAAATTTCATACCTCGGGACTTTGTCCCTGAGGTGGCACCGTCTGAGGTGGCATTGTACTCTTGTACGCTGTATTGAATACATGTGATAATAAAACCTAAATCTCAATCTAATGCATAGCAGGACACTGGGAAGCTTAGAGGAGAAAAGGGATCCTGGGGTGATTGTTCATGAATTCCTGAAGGGGTCAGGTCAGGCTAGTAAGGGTTGTTACAAAGACATATGGGACATCTCCCTTTATCATTCGTGGCATAGATTGTAAGAACGGGGAGGCCACTTTGGAGCTGTTTCCAAGTTTGGTTAGGCCACAGCTGGAGTCGTGAGTGGCGTTTTGGTCACCACCCATTAGGAAGGATGTGATTGCACTGGAGGGAATCAAAAGTATGTTGCATGTGTTGGAGCATTTTAGCTGTGAAGAAAGGCTGGAAAAAGTCAGATTATTTTCTGTGAAGCAGAGAAGGTTTGCGGGTTGAGTGGAGGTCCTGATAGAGGCATATAAGAATATGAGAGGTATAGATAGGTTGAGTAGAAAGCATTGTTCCCCTTAGTTAAAGCATCAATAACAACAGGGCATAATTTTAAAGACAAAGACGGGAAATTTAGAGGATGTTTGAGCAAAATCATTTTCATCCAGAGTGTGGTGAAGGTCTGGAATGCATTGCCTGGGAGGGAAGTTGAAACAGGAAACCTCACAACTTTTGAAAAGTACTTGGATGAGCACTTGAAATGTTGTAATATTTAAGAGAATGGTCCAGTGTGTAAAAATGGGACTAGTATATGTCGCAGTGTATTTTCAGAGGTACATCCTTAGTGGGCCGTGGGACCTCTTCTGTGCTGTATGATTCCATGAGGACCCCCAGCCCAGGCAGCATCTTGGTTTTTCAGTAATCTCCAGGATCGCACCCTTCATAGTGTGATCCCCTGCCTTGTTAGCCCTCCCAAGTTGGTTAGATCACACTTTTCCTGGTTGAGTTCCAATTGCTGTGCCCAGCTGACCAGTCTGTTGATCTCCTCCTGAAGTTTATCCTTCCTGTCTGTCAACCAATTTTGGATCCAGTGTGCCACTTTGCCTTTGATCCCATGGCTGTTATTGACATGACCATTCCATCGATATCCTCCTCACTAAATTAGTCATTCGCTAGCGACACGGTCATACACACTGTGTTTAAGCCCAAACGATGAATCTAGTTGACAAATTTCAAGGGTCCTTGTGGCAAGCCCTGCACAAGCCCAATCAAAGCACGCATCCTGTCACATAGATATCCCTTTACCATCAATCACCCTGTGCTCTCTGCCTCAGCCAGTTTTGGCTCCAGTGTGCCTCTTTGCCTTTGATTCGTTGACTGTTGTTTTCTTGATCAGTCTGCCAAGGGGTCTTTACTAAGTCCACATCGAATGCATAAGCTCATCAACTTTCCAACATCTCCTCAAAAAAGGATCAAATTTCTGAAATATGACCTCATCTTAACAAATCCATCCTGACTATCCCTGATTAATTCATGCAAGTACATTCTACCCCTAAGAATGCCTCTTTGTAGCTTCTCCAGTGCTGAGATTATTCTGACTGGCCTTTAATTTGCTGGTTTGTTCCTCTCTCTGTTTGTTAATAGTAGAACAATGTTCATAGACCTTCATTACTTCATTTCTGATTGGCAAGGGTTTGAAAATTGCTGCCAGGGGCCCAGATATCTCCTCCCTCACTTCCCTTGCGAGCTGGTATACATTTCAGTTAGGCCTGCGGATGTATCCACTTGTAAAGTTGCTAAACCAGCTGCGTCTCCCTGTGTCTTTACCTCTGATGTTCCTAGGTCCTCTGCCCTGATATCTATACTTGCAGTGTCCTTTTCCATTGTAAAGATTGACACAAAATATTCATTGAGGGCAGTGCCCATGTTTTCCAGGTCCACACAAACTGTACATCTCTGTGAAACGAATGAGGAGATATTCGAGAGGTTTGAGATTTATAATCAAGAAAGAAATTGACCAAATGACTTCCTTGGACAACATACATTGTCCATTGTTGTAAACAAACAGAAGTTTTTGTTTCCACAGTTGTTTGCAAATAGCCAATCAAGATCATAAAATAATGTTTTAAGATAATTTACAAAGCAAGGCAATTGAGGAAGATATATTGGATGTTTTGAACTGTCAACTACCTCTCTTAAGTTTAGGAATATCAATATTTTTCTTCTGAATAACTTTTGCAGATCTCTTCAAACAAGTAGCTGAACCCACAGATTTATGTGACCAACGAAGCCTGAGCCTTTTGCTTCACAATGCAGTCCAGATCCCTCGGCAGCTCGGTGAGGTACCTTCATTTGGAGGCAGAAACATTGAACCAAGTGTCTGCAGTTGCTTCCAACATGTAAGTGTGCTCTGCGCCAATTCAATAGGTCAAGCGGGTCTACTTGCCAGTGTGAATTTTGTGCTCATTTTCGGTTTGAATTAGTTCCAGAGGCCAACATGTACCACGACTAATCCAAGGCTATCATGTTTATAAATAGTCAATGTTTTTATTAAATTAATGATTAAAAACAATGTCAGAAACCCCAGTGATAGTGTATTAGATATCACTGAGGATAGCGGATGTAAACTTGACATAATTAGTCATGCAGCTGATCTTTTATTTCCCTCTCGGGCCAGAACAAAAACAGAGATTGATATTAAACACTTTGTAGAGTGGATGAGATTGGAGCCTCGATCCATGGTCTGGCTGCCTGTTCTACACCATGTGGCAGCTGCTGAAACTGCAAAACATCAGGCGAAGTGTAACATCTGCAAAGAGTACCCATTCGTAGGTTTCAGGTGAGATGTGCAAACCAGCAGAAAGTTAGTGGGAGTTAGTTTTTAAAGAAAGCTTTAACTTTAGATGTTCTATTAGAAACTCGATCAGTCAACAACACAACTGAAATCATCAAAAATCCCAACAAACTCATGGACCAGAGAAGTAATTAGGACAAATTAAGTATCAACTTCTTTAACTTAATTTTTTGTGAGAGGTGAGTGCTGCATGCTTTTGGTATTTTGTTCACCGTTGCATTGATCACAGACACTGTGGCTCAGAATGGATTGTGACTTGACTTCCGGTTGGTTCTGTAATTTGCAATTATTGAGAATTTACAGAAAGGCCTTTTTATTAGTCCTGTAATCAGTGTGTGTGCATCCTATGAAAGTGATTGCTGTGTTGTTGCTAAATGATCGATAAAACTTCTTGTCCATAATTAGTAAATTAAATTGCATATTTGGACAGGATTTCTAAGGGGTAAATTGACCCTTTTCAGTTAACTATTCTCCTACATTTCTAAGATTGGCCATCTTGGAGAAGGTGCGTGTTACTGCCATTGATCTGATCAAACAACTCCCTGTCTAAGAAGAACTGGAGTGAGACCCCAACTGTGGATGAAACTATGACTGCCATAACTAAGTAAAGAGCAACAGCGACCCGGAGTCAATTGAATTCCATCTGAAGCTTGAGGAATGGTGGCCTAACTCTGAAGGCCAAGATCTGTTAGCTTTTCATGGACTATGAGGAACAGGGCAGGATTTCACAAAATCTTTAAGATGCCATATCTTATACAAAACTGAAAGAGAAATGTCAGATTGCTCAAAGAACCATGGGATCACCAGCCTTTCCATTGCTGGGAAGATTCTGGCAAGCTTACTTCTGAATAGGTTTATACCACTATGGCGAATGAAAACCTTCCATGCGAAGGGAACTTTGTGAAAATGTTGGAGACAGAGCAGGACCAATTTACAATAATGATTCCAGGGTTGAGATATCTCATTATGAAAATTGATTAGAGGAATTGGGACAGCTTTCCTCGAAGATGCTGAGACTTAGAAGAGATTATTTTGAATCTTGCAAAATCATTTGAAGTCTGGTCAGAGTAGACGAGGGGAAGACTTTCCTACTTGTGACAGAATTGAGAATAAGATGCAGAGGTTTGAAGTGATTGACTACAGAAGTAACTGCAGTGTAAGAAATAGCTTTATCACAGTCTATAGAATGCATTACCTAGAGGAGGCAGTTTCAGTAAAAGATGCAAGAAAGCGTTAGTTGATTAATTAAAGAGAAATAATGTGCAGGTTAAGGAAAAGGCACTAATTTGTGACATGTATTTGGAGAGCTAGTTCAAACATGATGGACCAAATGGCTTCCTTTTACTGTGATTTGAACTTAAAATTCATTAAAAGTAAAGTGTATTTGGCTCTGGGACACGGTGGAAAAGGATAAGGTAAACAGGACATGAGTGATCGGAGACTTGATAGTTGGAGGGGCAGATAGGAGATTTTGTAGCCGCAATCAGGAATCCAAACACAGAACTTGCATGAATGAACAAAGAAGAGGAATCGATTCAGTTGCCTCCAGTGAAGACTGTGACCACACCTTCACCCGCTGTGGGAGAATCTGCCTGATATGAATGAACCAACCACCAATAGGTCCGCAACCAATAAACACAAGTTTCCTCGAGTGTTCATCCATTGAGAAGCACCAAGAGGAAGGCAGCCTTTTTCCTACATTTTGTCAGCTTGACCATTTGGGAAGAGAGCCCCCCTTCTCTGACATTCTGTTCTAAAAAGATCAAATGTATTGGTTCCTGATGTTGCGTGAGGCCAGTGAACTTCCACAATTCTACCACACTGTTACTTCCAAATCTATTTCTTTCCTTAACATCTCCTCAATGTTTCATCTTCTCAATCTACCGTCTGTCTGTATTTCTTCCGACTGTTGTTCAGAAAAGTAATTCCTTTCATCCCTTTCACTTCCAAATTATGTTTGTTCCTCACGGAAACTGGTATTCTGCTTCAGTTTATCTATTGCCTCGAAAATTCTGGACTAATCTGTAATTGACAGTGAGTTTCCTGTTAGCAGTGCTATTTATAAGAGGATTAACTGAACTTAACCACTTCAGTGCGTAATTTAATATTGCCTTGCATAGCTCCAAAAATTTTAAGAGCCTGCTGTTTGTACTTTTATGTTGGTTTTCATGGCTATTTAGTTTCTGCTCAAACATTTATGACTGCTTGCTGAGTCTCAGAGTTTGGCTTCATGACAGGAATCTGAAGGCAATATTCTCTGTTTTGCACCATCTCATCATATTGATGACCTGCATTCTGTCTGCAGTTCCATCCATTCATCTGTTGATAATTTCACACGACATTGATCAAGTCCTTCCATTTCATTATGACATTTTCCATTCTTGCAAGGGATTTGGCTATCACCGGTGAAGTTATCATTTGTTGTCCTTCGCTAATTGCCGTTGAACTGAGTGGATGGCTGGGCGGGTGGTTCAGAGCTACCTACATTGCTGTGGCTCTGCAGCCACATGTAGATCAGATGGGGTAAGGATGATCGAATACTCCCCGAAAGGACATGAGTGGATCAGATGGATTTTTACCAACAATTGTTGATAGTTTCATGATAGCGTTACTGGAAATGACTCTTAGTTCTGGGTATTTTTTTAATGAAATGTAAATTTGACCAGCTACAGTGTTTGAACATGAACCTACATTCTCCAGAGCATCAGCCTGGGTCTCTGGATTTTTAGTTCAATGTATTTGCCACTTGCCCACTGTCTCTCAGCCATTATTACAGTTAATTTCTTGACTTTTTTTTCTCTTTGCTTGGAGAACTTCCCTTCTGCAGTCTGAGCTGAAAATGTGTATCCTCCTCGTTTATTGTGGCCTTTACAGCTTCACATGTTACAATCGCTGCTCGTCAGATTGACCTTTTCCAGGAAGATTCTGGCAAGGTTACTTCTAAATAGGTTTATGCCACCGTGGCAGATGAAAACCTTCCATACAATGGGAACGTTGTGAATACGTTGGATGCAGAGCAGAAGCAATTTACAATAATTCCAGGGATGTGATATCCCATTATGAAAATCGACTGGGGGAGTTGGGACAGTTTTCCTCGACTTTGCTAGCATTTGTTTCTCCCCACATAATTTGCCGTTTCTTCAAAATAAAAAAAAATACATAATTTAACTACTTAACTTGCATTCCTTCGATGGTTAAAAATATCCAAACAAAAATGAACATTTCTCTTACTACTTGTTCTTCCTTTATAGGTACCGCAGCCTCAAACACTTGAATTATGACATGTGCCGAAGCTGTTTCTTTTCGGGGCGCACGTCAAAGGGGCACAAGTTACATTACCCAATGGTGGAGAACTGCACTCCAGTGAGTAATATATTATTCCACTTGATAGAATTGTTCCAATCTGTCGAAACTTAGGGATTTTACCATTTAAATACAATCTTCCCTCAAAGTTGAAGTAGTTTGCTAAAATGATAAAAGGCCAACAGCTTAAATCAGGCTTCAATACCAGGAATACAATATTGTGCAGAAGCTCTTTGATGTCAAGTTGAGGCTCAAGGAGGGATATGTCATCATGCCCACCCTTTTCTCCAACTTTGTCACCACCATTCTTAATCTCATCAAGAACAAGCTTCCCAGTGACTTGGATAGGATGGATGGAAAACCTTTTCACCTCAACCACTTAAAATCACAGAAGAAAATGACACTGACCTCGCTTATGGAGCTTCAGTATGTGGTTCACAATGTCATTTCCACTCTCAGAAGTCTTCAAATCTCCCTTCAGGCTTTTGCAAAAGTATACTGAAGAATTAGCCTCAACCTTAAATTTGCCACCCAGTTTGATGGGGTTGTTAAGAAGGCATACGGTGTGTTAGGCTTCATTGGTAGAGGGATTGAGTTTCGGAGCCATGAGGGCATGTTGCAGCTGTACAAAACTCTGGTGCAGCTGCACTTGGAGTATTACGTACAGTTCTGGTCGCAGCATCATAGGAAGGATGTGGAAGCATTGGAAAGGGTGCAGAGGAGATTTACCAGGATGTTACCTGGTATGGAGGGAAGGCGTTATGAGGAAAGGCTGAGGGACTTGAGGCTGTTTTCGTTCGAGAGAAGAAGATTAACAGGTGACTTAATAGAACCATACAAGATGATCAGAGGATTAGATAGGGTGGACAGTGAGAGTCTTTTGGCTCGGATGGCCATGTTTGACACGGTCAGGGGGCATAGCTTTAAATTGAGGGGTGATAGATATAGGACAGAAGTCAGAGGTAGGTTCTTTACTTGGAGAGTAGTAAGGGCATGGAATGCCCTGCCTGCAACAGTAGTAGACTTGCCAACTTTAAGGGCATTTAAATGGTCGTTGGATAAACATATGGATGATAATGGAATAGTGTAGGTTTGATGGGCTTCAGGTTGGTTTCACAACATCAAGGCTGAAAGGGCCTGTACTGGGCTGTTATGTTCTATGTTCGAACCTCAAGATGACTCAAATCCTTTACCAATCTCAAGTTGTGGCCCATTTTTTCATCAAAATTAATGGAGAAATCCTCCCAAATGTAGAACATTTCCCTTAGATGGGTCGCTCTCTCTCTTTTAAGGCTGACATCGATACAGAGGTTCTAACATTACGTCCAATCTGCGAGTGGCACCTTTGGCCTCCTAAGGATGAGAATGCTCAATTGTGACATCTGTGCTGATCGCAAGATCCTTGAGTTCAAGGCATGCATCGTTCAGCCTCTCCTATATGACTGTGAAACCTGGATAACATCCAGCTGCCACTTCAAGACCCTTTCAGCACAGTTTTGTCATGGATTCTCCACATGAGCTAGGAGGAAAAACCTCCTAGCATCAGCATTGACGCCATGATGATTTGAAACAAACCCCATTGGGCTGGCCATGTACTTTGGATGCCTAAGTTATGACTACCAAAGTAAATTTTTGCCAACTGATTTCAAAGACCTTGAAATGTTCCTTCAAGAAATACTACATCGAGGTCAAAGTATGGGATATCCCCATTCAGAAGAAACCAACTTGGGGGAATCTCCTGTCTGAAGACACATAATTCTTTATGAACACAGGCAAGAAGTTGAAGTGTGGGAAAGGAACTGGAGAAAGGAATGCTAGTGTTCTCAAGGCCAAGACCACTTCCATCACCCTGAAAGACCTGCTAAACGTGTGGCTCTAGTTCAGGCTAATCAACCCGCACAGAGCTCATGACCCGTGATACGGAATTTCCTAGCTGGGCAATCATACTCATCAGCCAGTGATGGCTCTCAATATTGTGCAGAATATAATTTGATCTCAAACAAGTACTGTATGTAGCTTTGAGCATTGCTATGGAAAGACCAGGTTTTATAGAATAATCAGAATGGTGCTGCATGAGAAACTGGAATTAAGAGGAGGTAGGTGATACTTAATTTTTATTTGTTTCTGGGCCACTGGCATCGCTAACTGGGGCAGCATTTATTTGCCATCCTTAGTTAGCCTTGTAATTGTTGAATCATTGTAGTCCATGTGCTGTAGGTAGACTCAGTCAGTCAGGGGTGAATTTCCAGGACTTTGACCCAGTGATAGTGAAAGAACAGCAATATATTTCCAAGTTGAGATGGTGAGTGGCTTAGACACAGGGTCTTGTTGGTGGTGCTGTTCTCATATATCTGTTACACTTGCCCTTGCAGCTGAAATTTGTCATAGGTTTGGAAAGTCCGATCTCAGGATCTTTTGCAGATTTCTCAGTGCATCTCATAGATGGTACACACTGCTGCTAATGAGCACTGGAGGGAGTAGGCTGCTTTTTACTGGATGGTGTTGAACTTATTGAGTGCTTTTGTATCTGCACCCATCTAGGCAAGTGGGGATTATTCCATCATTCTTCTGACTTGTTCCATGTAGCTGGTAGACAGGCTTGGGGAATCAGGAGGTGAGTTACTTGATGCAGTAATCCGAGCTTTGGGCCTGCTCCTGTAGCCACTGCATTTAAATAGGAAGTCCAGTTGAATTTCTGTTCACTGGTAAAACCCGGGATTTTGATAGCGGACAATTCAGTGATGGTTACACCATTGAATGTCAAGGGACAATTAATAGATTTTCTCCTACTGGAGATGGTCATTACCTGGTATTTGTGGAGTATAATTGCGACTTGCCACTTAGCAGCCCAAGCCGAGATATCGTTCTGGCCTTGTTGCATTTGGACATGGACAGGTTCAGTATCTGAGCAGTGGTGAATGATGCTGAATATTCTGCTATCACTGGTGAACATCCCCACTTCTGATCTTATGATGGAGACAAGGTCATTGATAAAGCAGCTGAAGATGGTTAGGCTTAGGACTGTACCTTCAGGACCTCCTGCAGCTGACCTCCAACAACCAAAATGCCTCCCATTAGGAGAGGCGATGACCTAATGGTATTATGACTAGACTATTAATCCAAGCACTCAGGTAATGTTCTGAGGACCTGGTTCAAATTCCACGATGGCACATAATTCCAGATTTTCATTGAATTCAAATTCCATTAAGAGTCTAATGATGATCGTAAATCCATTGCCAATTGTTGGAAAAACCCATCTGATTCACTTATGTTCTTTAGGGAAGGAAACTGGGCTAGGCCTGGTGTGGCCTACATGGAACTCCAGATATCAGTCAGGCAATTTGGGATGGGCAATAAAAGCTGGTCTAACCAGCAATGCCCTCTTTCCCATGAAAGAATGAAAAAGCATCGTCCTCTGTGCAGATATTATTCGAACCAGTGGTGAGTTTCTGCTGGATTCCCATCAGCTCCAGTTTTGGTAGCGCTCCTTGATGCCACACTCGGTCAAATGTAGCCATCCTTAGCTCACCTCCGGAATTCAACTCTTTTGACCATGTTTGAACAACAGCTGTAATGAAGTCAGGAACTGGTGAGGTAGCAGAATTGAGTATTTTGTACAGGGATCTGAGGGATGTGGCAAATCGAGATTTCCAGAAAGAATTTGACCAGTTGCTGCATAAAAAAGTGAACCAGAAGGTTAGATCCAAGGGGATGAAGGGTAGAATATTGGTTTGAATAAAGGCCTGGCTAACTGACAGAAAGCTGAGGGTCAGGATAAATGAGTCTTTGTCCGGATGGTGAATTGTTACGAGTGGGGTGCTGCGGGGTTCAGTTCTCTGACCTCAACTATTTGTCTCTGCTGACATATCATTTGTATATGTTACAAAGTGTAATGTAACAGAATGCATGGATGATTCTGAAAGAGGTGGGAAAACAGCCTGTGATGTGAAATAGAACATACACAGCTGAATATTGATAGGCGAGGAGAATGGACCAGAATCTGGCAGGTGGTTAATGTGGATAAGCATGAGGCTTGCCTATTTTGTCCAGGAAAAAAAGGGCAAATTATTATTTAAATGGAGGGAAGATTCAAAGTGTGTCAGTGCAAAGTTGTCTGGCTGTCTTTGTGCATGAATAGCTGAAAGTTGGTATGCGGGTTAGGCATAGCACAAGGAAGGCAGATGGAACTCTGGCATTTATCACAAAAGGACTGGATCATTAAAGTAACAAAGTGTTTTTCCGAACACATTGGGTGTTGGTGAGACCAGAGTCTTGTGTCCAGTTTTGATCCCCTCACTGAGGATGAATGCGTTTGCACTGGAGGCAGTTCGGAGGAGGTTGAACTGATTGATTCCAGGGATGAAAGGGCTGTCATCTGAGAAGTGGCTGAGTAGCTTGGGCTTGGACTTGCTGGTGTTGGAAAGAATGAGCGGGGTGGTTCTGATTGAGGTATATAAAATAGTAAAGGGGATTGAAAAGATTGGCATTGAGCAAATGTTCTGCATTGTGGGACATTCTTAAACAAGAAGCTGTAGCTATCGAGTGAGGCATGGCATGTACAAAATAGAGACGAGGAGTGGGTTGTGAATCTATGGAATTCATTGCCCCTGAATGCAATGGAGGCAGCACCAATCGACCGATTCAAGAAAGAAATAAATATGTTTCTGATGAAAAATAGGGAGAAAGGGCCATGGGGAGCAGGCAGGAGAGTGGAGTTGAGATCAGGAAAAGATCAGCAACCACGACTAACAAGATAAGTCAAGGACAGGATGAAAGCAAAAGAAAAAGCATAAAATGTGTTGCGGTTAGTGGGAAGCCAGTGAATTGGGAAGCCTTTCGAAAACTAGCAGCGGACAGGTAAAAAGGTAATAAGGGGGAAGATGATGAAATATGAGGGCAATATTAATGAGGGTAACATTTAAAAAAATTGCAGGAGTTTCTTTCAGCTATAAAAGGTAAGAGAGAGGCAAGAGTACAAATAAAGAGAACAAAGAAAATTACAGCGCAGGAACAGGCCCTTCGGCCCTCCGAGCCTATGCCGATCGAGATCCTCTGTCTAACCTGCCATCTATTTCCTAAGGGTCTGTGTCCATTTGCTCCCCGCCCATCCATGTACCTGTCCATAAGACCATAAGACATAGGAGTGGAAGTAAGGCCATTCGACCCATCAAGCCCACTCCGCCATTTAAATCATGGCTGATGGGCATTTCAACACCACCTCCCCGCACTCTCCCCGTAGCCGTTGATTCCTTCCGAGATCAAGAATTTGTCGATCTCTGCCTTGAAGGCATCCAACGTCCCGGCCTCCATGCACTCTGTGGCAATGAATTCCACAAGCCCACCACTCTCTGGCTGAAGAAATGTCGTCTCATTTCAGTTTTAAATTTACCCCTCTAATTTTAAGGCTGTGCCCACGTGTCCTAGTCTCGCCGCATAACGGATTCCTAGCGTCCACCCCTTCTAAACCATAGATTATCTTGTAAGTTTCTAAATCTCCCCTCAACCTTCTAAACTCTAACGAGGACAATCCCAGGATCCTTCGCCGTTCATCATACGTTAAACCTACCATTCCAGGGATCATCCGTGTGAATCTTCGCTGGACACGAACCAGGGCTAGTCTGTCCTTCCTGAGGTGTGGGGCTCAAAATTGGATACAATATTCTAAATGGGGTCTAACTAGAGCCTTATAAAGCCTCAGAAGCACATCGCTGCTTTTATATTCCAACTCTCTTGAGATAAACGACAACATTACATTCTCTTTCTTAATTATGGACTCGACCTTCAAGTTAACTTGTACAGAATCCTGGACCACACTCCCAGATCCCTTTGCACTTCTGATTTGCGAATTTTCTCACCGTTTAGAAAATAGTCCATGCCTGTATTCTTTTTTCCAAAGTGCAAAACCTCACATTTACTCACATTCAATTTCATCAGCCATTTCCTGGACCACTGTTCCAAACTGTCGAAATCTTTCTGCAGCTTCCCCACCTCCTCAGCACGGCCTGTCTGTCCACCTATGTTCGTATCATCGGAAAACTATGCCAGAATGCCCCCAGTCCCTTCATCCAGATCATTAATGTATATGGTGAACAGCTGTGGCCCCAACACTGAACCCTGCGGGACACCGCTCGTCACTGGTTGCCATTCCGAAAAAGAGCCTTTTAACCCAACTCTCTGCCTTCTGTCAGACAGCCAATCCTCAATCCAAGCCAGTAGCTCACGTCGAACACCATGGGCCATCACCTCGTTCAGCAGCCTCCCATGAGGCACTGTATCAACGGCCTTTTGGAAGTCTAGATAGATCACATCTACTGGGTTTCCCTGGTCTAACATACTTGTTACCTCTTCAAACAATTCTAATAGGCACGACCTCCCCTTACTAAATCCATGCTGACTTGTTTTAATCTGACCCTGCACTTCCGGGAATTTAGAAATGTCATCCTTGACAATGGATTCGAGAATTTTACCAACTACCAAAGTTAGGCTAATCGGCCTATAATTTTCCATCTTTTGCCTTGATCCTTTCTTAAACAAGGGGGTTACAACAGCAATTTTCCAATCATTTGGGACTTTCCCTGACTCCAGTGACTTTTGAAAGATCACGACCAAAGCCTCCGCTATTTCCTCAGCCACCTCCCACCGAACTCTAGGATGTAGCCCATCGGGGCCAGGAGATTTATCAAATTTTAGACCCTTTAGCTTTTCTAGCACTTTCTCTTTTGTAATGCCTACCGTATTCAACTCTGCCCTCTGGCTCTCCCTAATTGTTGACATACTACTCATGTCTTCCACTGTGAAGACTGACGCAAAGTACTTATTAAGTTCTTCAGCTATTTCCTTATCTCCCGTCACAGGCCTTCCTGAATCAATTTGGAGCGGCCCAATATCTACCCTTGCCTCTCGTTTGTTTCTTATGTATTGAAAGAAGCTTTGACTATCATTTCTAATAATACGAGCTAGCCTACCTTCATATATGATCTTCTCCTTCCTTGTTGCTCTCTTTGTTATCCTCTGTCTGTTTTTGTAGCCTTCCCAATCTTCTGATTTCCCAGTGCTCTTGGCCACTTTATAGGCTGTCTCTTTTTCTTTGATATATTTCCTGACTTCCTTTGTCAGCCATGGCTGTCTAATCCCACCCCAGATAATCTTTGTTTTCTTTGGGATGAACCTCTGTCCTGTGTCCTCAATTACACCTATAAACTCCTGCCATTGTTGGTCTACTGTCTTCCCCGCTAGGCTCTGCTTCCAGTCGATTTTCATCAATTCCTCTCTCATGCCCCTGTAATTACCTTTATTTAACTGTAATACCATTCCATCCGATTTTGCCTTCTCTCTTTCAAACTGCAGACCGAACTCTACTGTATTATGATCGCTGCCTCCTACGTGTTCCCTTACTTTAAGGTCTTTTATAAAGTCTGGTTCATTACATAGCACAAAGCCCAGAATAGCCTGTTCCCTTGTGGGCTCCATCACAAGCTGTTCCAAAAAGCCACACTGCAAACATTCCATGAATTCTCTTTCTTTGGATCCACCAGCAACATTATTCACCCAATCCACCTGCATGTTGAAGTCCCCCACGATCACCGTGACCTTGCCTTTCTGACATGCCCTATTTATTTCTCGGTGCATCTTGCGCCCCGGTCCTGATCACTGTTAGGAGGTCTGTACATAACTCCCATTCCAGTTTTTTTTGCCTTTGTGTTTCCTCAATTCCGCCCACACAGACTCCACATCTTCTGACCCTGTGTCGTTTAGTGCCGTAGATCTAATTCCATTCTTAACTAACAAGGCAACCCCACCCCCTCTGCCCACCTCCCTGTCTTTTTGATGTGTTGTGAATCCTTGGATATTTAACTGCCAGCCCTGAGCTCCCTGCAACCATGTCTCTGTGATGCCTACCACATCATAATCATTCAAGAGGATTTGTGCTGTTAATTCATCTGCTTTGTTGCGAATGCTAAGAGCATTTAGATGAAGTGTCTTAATGCTAGCTTTCTTATCATTATGAGAGAGGTTGGAAATCCCAAGATGTCTTAAGTTATCCTTCCTTTTTGCTGTATTCCTAGTCTGCCTCGAGCTTAAATCCACCTGTACTCATGCTATCCTGTTGCTTATCTTTCCATTTAACTCCATACTCCCTGTCTCTTTCACTTCCCCTTCCCCCCGACTCACGAGTTTAAAGCCCTACTGACCACCCTATTTATCTTTTTCGCTAGAACACTGGTTCCAGATCGGTTCAGGTGGAGACCGTCCCAACGGTACAGATCCCCCCGGTTCCAAAACTGATGCCAATGCCCCATGAAATGAAATCCCTCTTTCCCACACCAATCCCTTACCAATGTGTTGACTTGCCTAACTTTCTTTTCCCTACTCCAATTGGCACGTGGCTTGGGCAGTAATCCGGAGATTATGACCCTTGAGGACCTGTACTTCAATTTCTTTCCTCGTGTTTCATAATCCCTGAACTGGTCCTCTACCCTAGCTTTGCCCATGTCGTTAGTCCCAACGTGGACCACAACAACTGGATCCTCCCCCTCCCGCTCTAATATCCTTTCAACCCGGTTGGAGATGTCCCGCACCCTGGCACCGGGCAGGCAACACACCATGCGGGTCTCCCGATGCGGCTTGCACAGGATACTATCTGTCCCTCTAATTATAGAATCCCCTATAACACCTACCTGTCTTTTTGCTCCCCCCCCCCCTTGAATGACCTTGTGCCCCACGGTGCCATGGTCAGCTGGCTCATCCTGTCCACAGTCCATTCCCTCAACCGTACACGGAGCAAGAATCTCATACCTGTTGCAGTTGTCTGTCCGGACAGATCTGAAAAGATACTGACGTGTCTGCGTCTACCACCTCCGCTGGCACCGCGTTCCAGGCACCCACCACCCTCTGTGTAGAGAACTTTCCACACATATCTCCCATAAACGTTCGTCCTCTCACTCTGAACTCATGACCCCTAGTAATTGAGTCCCCCACTCTGGGGGGGAAAAAGCTTCTTGCTATCCACCCTGTCTATCCCCTCATGATTTTGTAGACCTCAATCAGGTCCCCCCTAATCACCATCTTTCTCATGAAAATAATCCTATTCTACTCAACCTCTCTTCATAGCTAGCATCCTCCATACCAGGCAACATCCTGGTGAACCTCCACTGCACCCTGTCCAAAGCGTCCACGTCCTTTTGGTAATGTACACAGTACTCTAAATGTGGCTGAACCAAAGTCTCATACAACTGTACATGACCTGCCAACTCTTGTCCTCAATACCCCGTCCGATGAAGGAAAGCATGCTGTATGCCTTCTTGACCACCCTATTGACCTGGCTTGCCACCTTCAGGGAACAATGGACCTGAACACCCAGATCTCTCTGTTCATCACTTTTCCCTGGGACTTTACCATTTACTGCATAGTTCACCCTTGAATTAAATCTTCCAAAATGCATCACCTCGCATTTGCCCGGATTGAACTCCATCTGACATTTATCTGCCACACTCTCGAGTCTATTTATATTCTGCTGTAATCTCTGACAGTCCCCCTCACTTTCTGCTGCTCCACCAATCTTAGTGTCATCTGCAAACTTGCTGATCAGATGACCTACACCTTCCTCCAAATCATTTACGCATATCACAAAACAACAGTGGTCCCAGCACAGAACCTTGTGGAACACCACTGGTCACAGGTGTCCAATTTGAGAAAATCCTTTCTACCACTGCTCTCTGTCTCCTGTTGCCTAGCCCATTTTTTTTTGTGTCCGTCGAGCGAGCGCACCCTTGACCCCATGCGACTTGACTTTTCCCATCAGCCTGCCATGGGGAACCTTATCAAACGCCTTACTGAAGTCCATGTAAATGACGTCTACAGCCTTTCCCTTTCAATCAACTTTGTCATGTCGTCAAAGAATTCTATAAAGTTGGTAAGACATGACCTTCCCTGCACAAAACCATGTTGCCTATCACTGATAAGCTGATGTGCTTCCAAATGGGAATAGATCCTATCCCTCAGTACCTTCTCCAGTAGCTTCCCAACCACTGACGTCAGTCTCACCGGTCGATAATTACCTGGATTATCCTTGCTACCCTTCTTGAACAAGGCGACAACATTAGCAAGTCTCCAGTCCTCCGGGACCTCACCCGTGTCTAAGGATGCTGCAAAGATATCTGTTAAGGCTCCGGCTACTTCCTGTCTCGCTTCCCTCAATAACCTGGGATAGATCCCCACCTTATATGCCTTTTAGGAGACCCAACACTTCCTCCTTCCTTGTGTCAACTTGACCTAGAGTAAGCAAATGTCTATCCCTCACATCACCATCTGTCATGTCCCTCCCCTTCATCAATACCGATGCAAAGTATTCGTTAAGAATGTCACCCATTTTCTCTGACTCAGTGCATAACTTTCCTTCTTTGTCCTTAAGTGGGCCAATCCTTTCTCTAGTTACCCTCTTGCTCTTTATATATGAATAAAAGGCTTTGGGATTTTCCTTAACCATGCTTGCCAGCAATATCTCATGTCTTCTCTTCGCCCTCTTAATCCCTTGTTTCAGATGCGCTCGAAATTCCCCGTGTTCTTCCAAAGCTTCATCTCTCTTAAGTCGCCTCTAATCTATGCTTCCTTTTTGCACTTGGCTAGTCTCACAATTTCACCTGTCATCCATGGTTCCCGAATCTTGCCTTTTCTGTTGCTGATTTTCACAGGAACATGTCTCTCCTGCATACTAATCAACCGCTCTTTAAAAGCCTCCCATATATCAAATGTGGATTTACCTTCAAACATTTTCTCCTGATCTAAATTCCACAGATGCTACTGAACCTTGGTATAGTTGGCCTTCCCCCAGTTTAGAACTCTTCCTTTAGGACCACTCCCATCCTTGTCCATGAGTATTGTAAAACTTAGGGAATTGTGGTCGCTATTTCCAAAGTCGTCCCCTGCTGTAATTTCAACCACCAGGCAGGTTCATTCCCCAACACCAGGTCCAGTATGGCCCCTTGCCGAGTTGGACTACACACACACTGCTCTAGAAAACCCTCCTGGACACACCTTACAAATTCTGCTCCATCTTGCCCCCTAGTTCTGAGTGAATCCCAGTCAATGTTGGGATAATTAAAATCTCCCATCACCACCACCCTGTTTCTCCAACACCTTTCCATTATCTGTTTACATATTTGTACCTCTATCTCACGCTCGCTGTAGGGAGGCCTGTAGTACAGCCCCAACATTGTTACTGCATCCTTCCTATTTCTGAGTTCTACCCATATTGCCTCAATGTTTGAGCCCTCCATGGGGCCCTCCTTCAGTACAGCTGTGATATGGTCTTTGACCAGTATTGCAACTAACATTAAATAGTAGACAGTAGATCCCTGGAAAAGGAGGCTGAAGAATCAGTATGAGGAATGAAGAAATGGAAGAGGAACTGAACAGGTACTTTGTATCAGTCTTCATGGTGGAAAACACCAATCGCATACTAGAACTTTGAGAGTTAGGGGCAGTGGTGAATATAATAGCCGTAACTAAGGAAAAGGTGCTGGGGAAGCAGAAAAGTCTGAAGGTGGACCAATCACCCCTGGACCAGATGGACTGTACTGTAGACTTCTGAAGGAGATAGCTGAAGAAATTGTTGAGGCATTAGTGGTGATCTTTCAGGAATCACTGGTGATAGGGAGGATCTTGGGGGCTTGGAAAATGGCTAAAGCAACACCCCTGTTTAAGAAAAGAGAGAGACAGAAGAAGGGAAATTATAGGTCAGTTAGCCTGACCTCAATCATTGGTAAGATTTTAGAGTCCGTTCTTAAGGTTGAGATTGCAGAGACCTTGGAAGTAAATGACAAAATCGGGCTGATTCAGCATAGCTTCATCGAGGGGAAGTTATACCTGACAAATCTGTTAGAATTCTTTGAGTAGAAAGTGGGCAAGTTAGACAAAAGGGAGCCAGTGAATGGGATTTGTTTGGATTTCCAGAATGCTGTTGAGAAGGTATCAAATAAGATGAGAGCCCATAGTGTTTGGGCAAGTTACTGCCATTGACATTGAGCATTGGCTGACTGGCAGAAGGCAGAGAGTGTAGATAAAGGGGTCTTTTACAGGATGGCAGCTGGTGACGAGTAGAGTCCCACAGGGATCAATGTTGGTACCACAACAGTTCATGTAATACATTGATGATATGGATGAAGCAACTGAGACATTTTTGCTGAGTTTACAGTTGGCACAGTGACAGATGGAGGGAGAGATAGCAGTGAGGAAGTTGCAGAAGGACTTGCATAGACTCTGAGAGTGGGCAAAGAAGTGGCAGACAGAATACTGTGTGGGACACTGTGAGGTTATGTGCTTTGGTAGTAAAAATGGAGGCATAGATTATTTTCTAAATGAGAAAGGGCATTTGAAGTCTGAAGCACAACTGTCCCTCGTTGCCTTTGAGAAGGTAGTAGTGAGTTTCCTTCTTGAACTGCTACAAGTACATTTGCTCAAGATAGATACAATGCCACTAGGGAGGGAATTTTGGATTTTGACCCAGCGTGTTATCAGCTGAGCCTGAACATTGTCCAGGTCAATCTGCACAAAACAACCCTTTTTTTACCCCTGGAATTAACGTTGTGAACGTTCTGAAAACCGCTGTTGTAAGCATATCTTAATAGGCTTAATAGACCAAAACTGTAAGCTTGTTCAAAGTCCTCTTCAGGTTAACATGCAGGTTCAGTTGACAGTTAGGAATGTAAATGCAATGTTAGCATTCATTTCAAGAGGGCTGGAATACAAGTGCAGGAATGTACTGCTGAGGCTGTATATGGCTCTGGTCAGACCCTATTTGGAACATTGTGACCAATGTTTGGCTCCATATCGAAACAAGGAGTCTGCCAGTTCTTTGCCCACTCACCTAGCCTGTCCAAGTCCTTCTGCAGCTTCCCCACTTCCTCACTACTATTTGTCCCTCCATCTGCTGACATTGGAGGGAGTCCAGAGGAAGTTGGCAAGAATCATTCTGAGTATGACGAGCTTGTCTTACGAGGAGTGGTTCAGGACTCTGGGTCTGTACTCGGTGGAGTTTAGAAGGATGAGGGGAGAATGTGGAGAGGCCTGGAGAGACATGGATGTGGGGAAGATGTTTCCATGAGTAGGAGAGACTTAAATCTTTGGGCACACCCTCAGAGTCGAATGGATAACCCTTTAGAACTGAGATGAGGAATTTCTTCAGCCAGTGGATGGTGAATCTGTGGAATTCATTGTTGCGGAAGGCTGTGAAGGCCAAGTCATTGAGTCTGTTGAAGATATGAGTTGGATAGGCTCTTGGTTAGTAAGGGGATCAAGAGTTAGGGGGAGAAAGCGGGAGATTGGATGGTGGAGCAGAGAGTCAGTTGCAACTGCTAAAATATTGAGGCTGGGATTTCAGCAAAGGTAATGTTGAGGGGGGACGGTTAGATGCTCACTTGTCGGAGATGGTCATTATCTGTCACTTATATGGACGTTTTTTTTTGAAAACTCTGTTGTGGATGTGGGCATCACTGGCTCGGCCAGCATTTATTATCTGTCCCTAGTTGCCCTTAGGAAGGTAGTGGTGACCTGCCTTCTTGAACTGCTACAAGTACATTTGCTTTCGGTAGATACAATACGATTAGGGAGGGGATTTCTGAGAACGCTGTTGTAAGCATATCCTAGCTTAATAGACCAAAACTGTACGCTGTGCACCTTGAGTGGCGTCACCAGCCTTGTGTGGAAAGATTTTCACTCCTCCCCTCCTTGAAATAAAGATTTGCACCTCACGTGCCTTCTAAAATACATGCTGTGCATAGAAGCTAAATTTTTGTGCTTCATGTACATGCCTCTTGCTGCGTTCTGCTGGGATCTTTTAAGAATCTAGAAAAGATTACAGCCAATACATCCATTTGGGCAGCACGGTGACTCAGTGGTTAGCTCTGCAGCCTCACGGCGCCAGGGGCCCGGGTTCGACTCCAGCCTCGGGTAACTGTCTGTGCGGAGTTTGCACATTCTCCCTGTGTCTGCATGGGTTTCCTCCATGTGCTCCAATTTCCTCCCACAGTCCAAAGATGTGCAGGCGAGGTGGATCGGACATGCTAAATCGCCGGTAGTGTTCAGGGGTGTGTGTGGGTTATAGGGGTGGGATGGGATGCTGAAAGGGGCGAAGTGGACTTGTTGGTCCGACGGACCTGTTTCCACACTGCAGGGAACCGAATCTAATCTAATGTCTGCAGTCAACTCTTATAATCCTCCATGTTATCATCTAATTTAGTCTGAAGGGATGCCTGACAACTAATGAAGTGAGGGAACAGGTTTTATGTCTGTATTAATTGAGGATGAATTGATTGTGAGTTGGCTGTATAAATATGGGAGCTAGTAATTAGGGGTTGACGTTTATGGAGTATTTTTAAAAGAAATAAAGCTCTGATGGTACGATGTTGGGTTGGACTCTTTGCATACCTGGAATCCAATTCTTCAGGTCCAGGGAACCTATTAACTTAGTCTTCTCAGTTTTCCTCAATGTTTTCTTGAGGATTTCCTTCTCCCTTTCGCTCCCTACTTTTCGCCCATTGGTTTTTTTTTGTATGTTTTCTACTGTGAAATCAGATAGAAAATATTGGTTCAAAGCTTGTGCCATTACCATCAATTCCCCAGTCTCACCCTCTCATGAGCCATTATTCACTGTATTTACTCTTTTCCTTTTTATAGATTTGTGGAAGCTTTTACTGTATTTGTATTAATGTCTCCCTCATTATTATTTTGGTCATCTTTTGTTCACATCTGAAATAGTTTCAGTTCCACAATTTTCCAATCTTTCTTTCAATTTATACTATCTTTAACTTTCTTAGATAGCAACAGATGGCACCATGGTGCATTCTAGCTGTACATCCTTTCATTCTAAATTGACAATATTTTTGTTCAGAGTTATGAAATATCCCCTGAAACATCTGCCATTGCTTCTCTGTGGTCTTTTAAACTATTTTCCCAGTTCAACTCTGCCTTTATACTCCTGAGTTATCTTCAATGAAAGTTAAAGATATTAAACAGTTTCAGACCAAATTCTCATCCTCGTCCTTGATGTAAAATTCTACCACATCCTGATCATTCTTATCCAGAGAATCCTGTACTATGTTATGGTTGATGAGTTGTATCGCAAAACATACTACCAGGTCTAAAATATCTTAAAACTGTGCCACTGGAACCAAGCAGGGATTAAGACTCCAAATGCACTCTATGAATATATCCTGAGGGGTAGATAACTGTTCTTAACATCAAGGTGCCATTCAACCAAATATGACATCAAGGAGCCGTCGCAAAGCTGCAGTCAGTAAGAGTCAGGTGAAAAACCCTCTGCCGGCTGGAACCTTACCATAAAGGAAGTGGTTGTGGTTGTTGGAAGTCAGTTGCCCCAACTCCAAAGCATCACTGCGGGGGTTACGTAAATTTGTGCCCTGAGCTCAACCATCTTCAACTGTTTCATCAAATGCCAAATGCCATCCCTCCGTCAGAATGCCATACGTGGGGATGTTCTCAGTTGATTGTGCCATGTTCAGCACCACTCATAGCTCCTCAGATGCTGAAATAGTCCATGTCCACGGAACATAAGTGATGAGAAGCAAGTGGTAGTTGTGCTGTGCAACTTACGGGCAATGAACGTCACCATTAAGGAGAATCTAACCATTGCCCCATGACTTACACTCCTTTACTGCCAATATGCTGAGGCTTATCAGGTTTCCAGAAACTGAATTGGACCAAACTTGTAATTATTGTGACGACAAGAGCAGGTCAGAGGTTAAGAATTCTGCAGTGAATAATGAGCCCCCTACCTACACAAAGCCTGTCCACCATCTATAAAGCCCAAGTCAGGAATGTAATCTCCACTGGTCAGGACTGGTGCAGCTCCATCAACACTCAGGAAGCTTGAATCATATGGACAAAGCAGCCTGTTGGATTGGTACCCCACCCACCACCTTCAACATCTGTTCTATCATCAGTAATGTATAATTAGTGCCCCATGCAAGTTTCCCTCCAAGCCACACACACTATCCTGACTCGGAACTATATCGCTGTTCATTAATAGTCATTGAGTGAAGATTCTGGAGCTTCTTTCTGAACAGCACTACTCTAAGGACTGCAGTTATTCAAGAAGGCAGCTCACCACCACCTTCTCCAGGGTAATTGGGCTTAGCCAGCAACATCCACATCCCGTGAATAAAAAAGAATCTTCCAGGCTATCTGTGCCAATTGGGTTCACAGTTTATGATAACATCTTTCTTACAAGATCCCATTACTTCTTGGTCTATCGACTGTATGCTATCCTGGACTGTATCTTCTGTCAGGGGATCTATGAATCTGAAACTGTCACAGCTGTGACTTCTTTCCTTTGCTGTTCCTTATCTCTACCCAAACTGATTGTCTATTTTGCCTGGGAGGCAGTTGGCTGGTTTGTAATTCAGAGTGATACCAACAGCCTGGGATCCGACACTGTCTGAAGTTACAATGAAGGAATCTTCTTCTCAACCTCTCTCCTCATCTGAGGTGTGGTAACCTTCAATTTAAACCACCTCCAGTTATCTCTCTCGACTGTGAGAGCAGACCTGTGGTCCCAACTGGGACTATAGTGACTTTGAATCTCCAAACCAAGATAATTTCTCACCAATGTATTGATCTCATCTTTGACACAAGACAAAAAAACAAACAAATTAAACCCAATGAGATGAATTTTGGATCACTGGATTACATGGCATAATTGGACAACGAAATGCACTATTGTTAAAATAATTCGGAATTCAACCAGAAAGGCCACTAATGTGAATCCTGGATCTGTGTATCATTTGAAATTATTTAATTGGATAGTTTCAGTATTTGGCCACAGGATGGAGAAATCTGCTGAGGTGATGTACCCAGAAGATAGAAAGATGATAGAAATGTTTGGAGAGATATGGGCCAAGCACAGGCAGGTGGAACTAGTTCAGTTTGGGATTGTGATCAGCATAGGCTGGTTGGACCAAAGGATCTGTTTTCATGCTGTATGACTCTATGAAACTCAAGCTTAATTGTCCGAAACTCACATTCAGACATATCTAACCTTGATCATAATCTTACAGAAAGATAGCCGACTTTATCCCTCAGAGTTGCAGACTCTTCAATTTTACATCCTCAAAGACATTTAGCAGGAATAGCATGGATTATAGAGTGAGTTGAGTAGATTAGTTCATTATTAATTCTTAACTAAATTTGATTTATTTTACATTTTTAGACAACATCAGGTGAAGATGTGCGTGATTTCACCAAGGTGCTGAAAAATAACTTCAGATCAAAGAAATACTTTGCCAAACATCCTCGCTTGGGTTATTTACCACTACAAACAGTCCTAGAAGGTGAGAACCTTGAGATGTAAGTTTATTGATGTGAGATTTACTAATGTATCAATGCCCATTTGGGGGTTGACAAATATTGCAGCATTATTCGTTCTGCAGCTTAGCAGGAGAGTGAGGTTGTCCATTTGCGCCGATATCAGAAGTACACAATACAAGAACAAGAGGGGCTTAACTGATAGCATCGGTCCTCTCGCCTTCAAAACAGTGTAGTTACTCAGAGTGCATCTGCTGTGGACTTGTTGATACTGTCACTAACGTGCAACCTTCCTTGATATCTTTCTCTGTCCTCCAGTTCTGTCTTTTAAAAACTACAATCAATTACCCTCTCCTCAAAAGGAAAGAACCTTTGGCTGAACAGAGAACAAAGAACAGTACAGGCCCTTCGGCCCACGATGTTATGCCGACCTATTATCCCACTCATATCAAACTACCCTGCATACCCTTCATTTTACTATCCTTCATGTGCCGATCCAAGAGTCGTTTAAAAGTCTTGAAATGTATCTGACTGCACTACCACTGCTAGCAGCGCATTCCACACACCCGCCACTCTCTGTGTAAAGAACCTACCTCTGACATCTCCCCTATTCCTTCCTCCAGTCACCTTAAAATTTCTCCCCCTCGTAATAGTCATTTCTGCCCTGGGAAAAAAAATCTTACTATCCACTCCAGCTATGCCTCTCATCATCTTGCATACCTCTATCAAGTCACCTCTCATTCTTCTTTGCTCCAATGGAAAAAGTCCTCGCGCCCCCTCAATGTTTCATCATAAGACCTGCCGTCCATTCCATGCAGCATCCTGCTAAATCTCCTCTGCACCCTCTCTAAAGCTTCCACATCCTTCCTATAATGAAGCAACCAGAATTGAACTCAATATTCTAAGCGCTGCTCCATCCCCACAAACTAATGCTCGATTCCAAATCCCTTTTCTCTTGATGCTTTAAATTCAATGCTGTCTTTCGTGTAATTTCATATTTGAATTCACTGGTCCTGAGCCGCTCGCGGCGATGTGCCCCCGCGGTCCTGCTACAGTGCTTTGAGATGGAAACAAACATGACTGATGAAGGTCCACCAGTTGATGTAGTACGTTTAGATTTCAAAAAAGCATTTGATAAATTACAACTCATAAGGTGACTCAAAAGAAAGCAGCCCATGGGTTCAAGGGTAGTATATTAGGATGGACAGAGGACTGCATCGCAAACAGAAGTAGAGAAGGGGCAGCAGGATGGTAACTTATAACTGGTGTCCGGCCACAGGGCCCCTGCTGCGGAGGCCGTACACCTAATGTTGCCTGGGTTGATTTCGGAAATGGAGGAGGGGATTGCCATGCTTAGGAATGTTGGGCGGATGGGATTTATAAGATTGAGAGAAATCTTATTTTTTCAGCATTTAAGATTCTTAAGAGGCTTGATAGTGTATATCTGTAGAGAATGCTCCCATTTGTGAAATATTTTATGACCAGAGGCCACATTTTCATATTAGTTGCCTGTTAATTCAGGGGAAGAATTACTTCTTTCAGGTGGTAGCAATCTATTCAACACTTTAGCAGAGAAGGTTTTCGAGGTAATGCCATCAATTATATGCTAGGCTGAGATGGCCCGTTTAATTTTCAAATCAAGAAACAACAATAATGAGGAAAGGGTAGTCTTCACAGTGGAAGATACTTCAAGGATCCCCTTATCCCTGTATTCTTTAGTAATGAATTAAATACATCACTACCACACCATCACTACCATTACAGAAGTAGTAGTAGACAATCTAATGGAGTAAAAGCAGATCAGACTCTTTGCCCTGATGGTTTACTTTCTATGATTCCAAACAAAGGAGCTTCAGAGTTGGTGTATGCATTGATTGTAATTTCTGAAAAAGGTTTCGATTCTCGAGAAGCATCTGAGGGCTGGAAAACTGCCGATGTGACATCCCTATTTAAAAAGGAGAGAGGCAAATTGTTGGAAATATGTGGCAATCAACTGTGAAGAAAATAATAGCAGGACATTTGGAAAATCAGAATCTAATCAAACAGAATCACCATAGCCTGACGAAAGAGAAATTATGTCTGGCTAATTTGTTTGGGTTTTTCGAGGAAGTCCCAACCAGAATTAGTAGAGGAAAACCAGTAAATGTGTTGTATTTGGACTTTGAGCAAACATTTGAGAATGTACTCAAAAGTAATAAGCTAAGAGCTGAGGTTTTGAAGGTAGTATATTGCTATGGATCAGTATGCTTTGCATGGCCAGGAAGGAGAGATCACATCTACAGTGAAATGCACCAAGTGAATAGATATTTTGGGGAATTTGGTGGCAATGTGGTAAGTCAGTGCAGAGGGTAAGAGGTGCTATTTGCTTGCTTTTTTTGCCTGATAGTTGGTCAGCTTTTTTTTTTGAGACAGGACAAAGTGAAGCCAGAAGCGGGGACCCAGAAGGTGAACCCGGTTCATTGGTTGGTGATAGCTACTGGTTTAAGAATCTATTATCGGTAATTTTCAGATTGAAAGTAAATCGGAGAAATATATACAGGCTCCAAAGTAATGTTTTTAAATCAAATTAAGATTTAAGTAATTGAAATGGAGATGCCGGGCCAATGATGATTTAAACCTCCATGACGGGGGAGTGGTCAGACACCATACTCCAGCTCAGGGTTGATGAACTGGAATCTCAGTTTCGACCAATCAACAAATCATGCGGGGGAGAGTTACCAGGGAATGCTCTGTTTCCGGAGGCAGTCACACACCTTAGATTAACTACCTGAAGCTCGGTCAGTGGCCAGGGACGTGAGACTGTGACTAAGGACAGGGCAGGTGGAAGGATCCAGGATGTCGTGCAGAAGGAACCTTGGCCTTTGATCTTATCGAACAGGTTTGAGATTCTTTCTTCCTGTGTGGATGAGAGGTCAGGGTATATGGAAGATGAGTAAACTGACTATAGCACGGTGGTACAGGGGGACATTCAAGAGGGGATAAAAAGTGAAATGTAGTTATAATCAGAGGTAGTATAGTTAGCGGAATGAACATTGTTGGTTGTGACTAGGATCGAGAGTCTCGAAAGTAGTGTTGCCTGCCTGGCGCCCAGGTTTAGGATATTCCGTCTTGGCTACCAAGGAATTTGAAGTGGGAGGTGTAGAAATCCAGCTATCGTGGTGGACACAGGTACCATTGATATGGAAGAAAGAGGAAAGAGGTTCTGCTGAGGGATTATGAGCACTGAGGTGCTGAGTGAGAAGGCAGAACCAAAAGGTAATAATCTCGGGATTCTTATCTGAGCAATTTGGCACGGTGTGAACAAAACTGAAGATGTAAATGCATTGTTCAAATGATGGCATGGCAGAAATGTGTTTGAATTCATGGGACATTGGCATTGGTATGGGGAAGGAGGGAGTTGTTCCGGTGGCATAGGCTTGATGAGAATCATATTGGGACAAGTATCCTGGCAAAAGACATAGCTAGGTCTGGGGGTAGGGCATCAAAGTGAAAAGTGTGGAGCGGGTGAGTCCAGTTGCATGGAAAATTATGCAAAAAGTTAGAAGCTAGTAAGTGCTCAGCAAAGTTTCCAGAGCAAGTAATAGGACAAAAAGTATGGAAATAGTCAGGAGTCTCATTTCAGGTGCAGCAGATAAGAAGGGTGGCCATAAATGCCAGACTGAAGGTCTTTTATTTAATTGTAGGGAGTGTATTAAACCAAGTGAATGAGTTTGTGGTGCAGATTGAAATTGACAGATGTATTGTTCTGGGTATCACAGACATGTGGTTGTAAGGGGATAAGTGTTGGGAACTAAATATCCAATGATACATGTCCTATAGAAAGAACAGACAAATGGACAGAGATGCCAGGGTTGGCTTGTGAGTAAGAAATGGGGCAATGCTGAAGGAACCACAGGTCTTGAGCTTGTTTATTAATGACTTTGAGGAAAATGTGAATGTGCTGTGGCTAAATTTGTAGATGACTCAAAAATATTTGCAAAGACAAGGCATGGCACAGAAACAGAGATTTACCAGGATGTTACTTGGATTGGAATGTATTAGCTTTCAGGAGGGCTTGGTGGCAATGTTGTACAATAATAAATGTAATGAGATCAACCATGATCTCACTGAATGGTGGAGGAAATTCAATGGGCCAAATGACTTTTTGAGTGAGTCTTGTTGTTTGACAATGAATTCGTAAAGGTGTTTTTTTTTGTCTCTTGGATGAGATGTAAAAATGAAATGTGTACGCTTCCTTTTCATCTGGCAATAAATTATCGTTCTGAACGATTTCCATTGACTAGTGGCAATCTGACAAGCATCACGATGTAAAGAGATTCTTAGCTTCTTTTTAATTGTCAAGTTATTCTTTGGAATTAATTCAGCATATATTTTTGCATCTCAGGAATTATATTCATCACTGCATCTCAAAAAGTACTCTGTTGTATGATAACAGCATTTTAAAGAACACTCTTCAATGGTTGTGATTTTCAGTTGCCATAACACACATTAAATTACATTGTTGGCCAATCTGTCCATGATTATTTCATTGTCTTACATTTCAAACAGACAAGGAAATATTGGTGATGCAATGAAGAGTTTGATGATAAAATATAATTACTGTTACGGTTTCCTCTTGGACGAAATATTCTCATCAAATTGACTGGTCAAGGAAATGGGACACTGACTGTGAGTACTTTGAGTGTTTAAGTGATTCCTAAAATGAAAATTATGACCTTGATTTCTCTTGCATGCAGATATGAAGAGACTATTTTAAAAATCCTCTCGGTTCGTGGTTCAGGCATAAAGGTGTCACATGCATATTTATGTATATACATGTACATGTGTAATCTGAAAAGAAAATGACGATAAATCACTTGTTACAAGGTGAGAATGAGTTATCCAGATAGTAAGAACTGCCAAAGTTGGTGTCTGAGATAACACATTGTGGAGCTGGGGGAAAGCAGGCAGCATCAGAGGCTCAAGAAAGTTGATGTTTTGGGTCAGGACCTTTCCTCCAAAATGGAGGGTGGACGGGAGCTCAGAAACAAATAGTGTGGAGAGGGAGGAGGTGCTGGGGAAGGTAGGTGGGATGGTGATAAATGAGTACTATCCAGATTGGAACAGATTTACCCCAGAAGGTATTGAATACAAGTTCCAAATCACTCTCAAAATCCTAGTGACTGTTAACATTCATGTTTTTTTTGTCTGTGTGTTTCAGTAGTTGCATGTCAGTTTGAATGGTTCATTGAGAGTGAGGAACCTATGGACTCACACACACCATCATGGAATTTAATTCAAAGAGTGACTCCTCTTCAAAGTACTTAGTCGCTTTTAAAATCTTGACCATTTCTGCTGTCTAGTTGAACAAGTGTAGCTGAATACTGCTTCAATAGGAATTAGTGTTTAATAGGAACATATTTGTGAAACTTACAGTTCCTCAAGCTTTAGCATAAACTGGTGGAGACTTTCGGCGCTTGCAAAAAGGCTCACCTCTCTTAATACTGAAGGAAAATTGGAGTTTAAAAGTAAGTTCATCCGCTGTCAGGGAATGAAATGTTAATGTTGACTTGAATATAATTTTTTAAAAAGTAATATATTTGTGTAGCACTAAACTCAAATTAAAATTTGGATATGCCACTTGACTCCTGTTTGACACTGTATGGAATGGCGGTGACATCAGATTCAGTGATGATTGAGAATCTAAAGAATATGAGGATAAGATTTAACATCCAAATATCATTGAACTCTTCAAGGAATGTATTACTGGAAAAGGGGGAAAGCATGTATGTCTATAAGAATTGAATACACTCTGAAGGCGGTGGCACAGATGAAACAGACCTGTGTGCTAAAACTTATCACAAATTTCACATTGAATGGAGCAGTTTAAACAGGCTGGAGGAAGCAGACATGCCAGCGCAAACTTTTGAATTTGTGCATTCTGTTCATAAACATCAGCAAAATTGTGGGAACCTGTTTATTCTTTCTCTTTTATTGCACAGAACCATACGATTACACTAATTTTGATTAGGAATTTAAAGATTATGAGCCCTGTCCGTTTGACTCGCAGTTTGGTACCATAGGTTGGTACGATCTTCGTTCAAGAAGGAAGAGGGATGTTCCAGACACAGAAAATCGTCAAACCATTTACTACAAAGTCTGTTTCTGCTTAGTATTAATTAATGCAGTTAACATTTTCAGATCGACATGATTGCAGAATGGAGTCAATAAAACAAATTCCATCTGATATTCAACATAAATTTTAAGTTTGGAATAACAAGCTCACAAGAAAGATGACCTGGTTTTAGATATCACTTGGGACCACAGACTAACAGACAAAGGAACAAAGCAAAACGACTCTGCGATTTGATGTAGAAACTCCTGACTCCGAAGCCTGCAGCCGCCCTCCAATTCTCAAGTCAGAAGTGTGTCAATGATGGTGCAGATCCAACAACACTGGAAACGATCTTGAGTCTAGACCAAAGCAGCCCCTTGATTGGCACCGTATCCATTCTCTCCACAACCAACTCCAAGACACAATAATGTGTCCATATACAAGATGCACTGCCACATTTTTTTCCAACTATTCTTACACCCGCCTTTCCAGACTTAGAAAACTCATCTTCAAGGTCAAGGACATCAGACATGGTAGCACTAATCCCAGTAAAAATCACCTCCAAGCTACTCTCAAACTGATTTGGAAATGAATGATTGTTCCTGAGTCAATATTAGTAATCTCTTTTGGAACAGCATTGTGGGTCTGTGTACAGCAACATGAAGCTGTTCAAGAAGTCAATTTGTGCTGGACAATCAGCAACAGCTATGTCTCATTAAAGAATAAATAAATCGGAAAGAAATCCATCTGAGAGTCACAAGCAAATGGGTAACTTTTTTTTGTTCACTCTGCAGCTCGTGGGCTATTACCAATTTTGACAATGACAAATGAAGCTTTTGTTTGGTTTGCTGTTGATAGCAGCTGTCCACAAAATAAAAACAATTGGCATCAGAGATAATGGGAAGTGCAGATGCTGGAGAATCCAAGATTACAAAGTGTGGAGCTGGATGAACACAGCAGGCCAAGCAGCATCTCAGGAGCACAAAAGCTGACGTTTCGGGCCTAGACCCTTCATCAGAAAAGAGGGAGGAGGAGAGGGCTCTGAAAGAAATAGGGAGAGGGGAAGGCAGATTGAAGATGGATAGAGGGGAAGATAGGTGCAGAGGAGACAGACAAGCAATAAGGAAGGGGAGGATCAAATATGAAGGTAGGCTAGCTAGTCATATCAGAAATCATAGTAACAGCTTCTTTCAATACATAAGAAACAAACGTGAGGCAAAAGTAGACACTGGGCCACTCCAAATTGATGCTGGAAGGCAAGTAGTGGGAGATAAGGAAGTAGCTGAAGAACTTAATAAGTACTTTGCGTCAGTCTTCACAGTGGAAGACATGAGTAATATGCCAACAATTAGGGAGAGCCAGGGGGCAGAGCTGAGGATGGTAGGAATTACAAAAGAGCAAGTGCTAGAAGAGCTAAAAGGTCTAAAAATTGATAAATCTCCTGGCCCCGATGGGCTATATCCTAGAGTTCTGAGGAAGGTGGCTGAGGAAATAGCAGAGGCTTTGGCTATGATCTTTCAAAAGTCACTGTAGTCAGGGAAAGTCCCAGATGATTGGAAAATTGCTGTTGTAACTCCGTTGTTTAAGAAAGGATCAAGGCAAAAGATGGAAAATTACAGGCCGATTAGCCTGACCTCGGTAGTTGATTAAAATTCTTGAATCATTGTCAAGGATGAGATTTCGAAATTCCTGGAAGTGCAGGGTCAAATTAGAACAAGTCAGCATGGATTTAGTCAGGGGAGGTCGTGCCTGAAAAACCTGTTAGAATTCTTTGAAGAGGTAACAGGTATGTTAGACCAGGGAAACCCAGCGGATGTTATCTATCAAGACTTCCAACAGGCCTTTGATAAGGTGTCTCACAGGAGGCTGCTGAGCAACGTGAGGGCCCATGGTGTTCGAGGTGAGATACTGGCCTGGATTGAGGATTGGCTGTCTGACAGAAGGCAGAGAGTTGGGATTAAGGGCTCTTTTTCAGAATGGCAACCAGTGACGATTGGTGTCCCGCAGGGTTCAGTGGTGGGGCCGCTGCTGTTCACCTTATATGTTAATGATCTGGATGAAGGGACTGGGGGCATTCTGGCGAAGTTTTCCGATGATACGAAGATAGGTAGACAGGCAGGTAGTACTGAGGAGGTGCAGAGGCGGCAGTAAGATTGAGACAGTTTAGGAGCGTGGTCCAGGAAATGGCTGATGAAATTGAATGTGAGTAAATGTGAGGTTTTTCACTTTGGTAAAAAGAATAGAGACATGGAATATTTTCTAAATGGTGAGAAAATTTGTAAAGCAGAAGTACAAAGGGATCTGGAATTCTTGGTCCAGGATTCTCTAAAAGTTAACTTGCAGGTAGAGTCCATGATTAAGAAAGCGAATGTAATGTTGTTTATCTCAAGAGGGTTGGAATATAGAAGCAGTGATGTGCTTCTGAGGCTTTATAAAGGCCTAGTTAGGCCCCATTGAGAATACCGTGTCCAATGTTGGGCCCCACACCTCAGAAAGGACATACTAGCCCTGGAGCGTGTCCAGCGGAGATTCACACGGATGATCCCTGGAATGGTAGGCTTGACATACGACGAACGGCTAAGGATCCTGGGATTGTACTCATTAGAGCTGAGAAGGTTGAGGGGAGATCTAATAGAAACTTACGAGATAATGTGTGGCTTAGAAGGGGTGGACGCTAGGAAGTTGTTTCTTTTAGGCCAGGAGACTAGGACCCGTGGGCACAGCCTTAAAATTAGAGGGGGTAAATTTAAAACGGAAATGAGACGACTTTTCTTAAGACAGAGAGTGGCGGGCTTGTGAAATTCATTGCCACGGAGTGCAGTGGGGGCCGGGACGTTGGATGCCTTCAAGGCAGAGATCAACAAATTCTTGATCTCACAGGAATCAAGGGCGACGGGGAGCGTGCAGGGAAGTGGAGTTGAAATGCCCATGAGCCATGATTTAAATGGCGGAGTGGACTTGATGGGTCGAATGGCCCTACTTAGACTCATATCTTATGGTCTTAAGTTAAAGGGTCGGACATGAAGCCAATAGAGGTGAGTGTCGGTGGGGAGAGGTCAGTCTGGGGAGGACAGACAGGTCAAGGGGGCGGGAAGCGGTTAGTAGGTCAGGAATGGGGGTTTGGCTTGAGCTGGGAGGAGGGGATCGGGGAGAGGAAGAGCAGATTAGGAACGTGGGGACGAGCTGGGCTGGTTTTGGGATGCAGTGGTGGGAGGGGAGATTTTGAAGCTTGTGAAGTCCACATTGATACCATTGGGCTGCAGAGTTCCCAAGTCTCAGTTAAGGAAGGACAATAAACACTGGTCAGTCAGTCGTACATCGAACAAAAAAAGTTTATTTTTTTAAAAAAATAGGATGCATCTGTCAATCAAGTGGCAAAGTATTATCGAGTTTTGAGAAGATTTTTAGCTCAGGATTGAGGTTTTGGATGTAAGATTGCTCACTGAGCTGGAAGGTTAGTTTTCAGATGATTCGTCACCATTCCAGGCAAAATCATCAGTGAGCCTCCAGTGAAGCGCTGGTGTTCGGTCCCGCTTTCTATTCAAGTGTTTAGGTTTCCTTGGATTGGTCATGTTATTTCCTGTTCTTTGGCTCCAAATCCATCTACCATCCTCAGAGAAAATGTGTTCTCCCCAGTGTAGTTTGTGTATGGAATGAACTGCCAGAGGAGTGCCAGAGGCTATTATAATCACAGTATTTAAAAGTCACCTGCATGGACACATGAATAGGAAGGGTCTGTAGGGATATGGGCAACATGCTGGCAAATGGAACTAGTCATTTACGACATCTGGTCGGCATGGAGGAGTTGGACTGAAGGGCCTGTTTCCCTGCTGCACAACTCTACGACTCTGTCTTCGTCTCTTTGTGTCTCTCTCTCTCGCCCTCGCTCCCCCCTCCCATTTTCTCCAAACCCACCCCTCGCCACACACACAATCTCTGTCTCTCCATCTCTCTGTGTGTGCCTCACTCTGTGTCATTGTTTCTCTCTCTCTCTCTGTTGTCTTGTCTCTGCCACCTCGCTGTGCACTTCTGTCTCTCTTTCTTTCTCTTTCACTCTGTCTCTTGTGTGTGTGTGTGTGTGTGCGCGCGCGCGCTCCTCTCTGTCTCTCGTCTTGTCTCTGCCTCCCTCTGTGTGTGTCTCTGCCGTTGTCTCTCCCCTGTCTCTCCGTCTCTCCGTCTCTCCCTGTGAACTTCTCCCTCTCCCCTGCCCCCACCCCCGGCGCTCTGTCTTTCTCTGTGTCTCTCTTCCTCTCGCCGTGTGTTTATCTATCCGTGCATCTCCACCCGCTCAGCAGGGAGCATTGAGTTTTTTTTTAAAAAGTTTAAAAATCTGTTTAAACCCAACCCATCCGCAATCAGACTGCATTTCTAATTCTCTCTCTCACACACACAGTCTGTCTCTTTCTCCCTCTCAGTCAATCCCCTTCCTCTCCTGTTCCTACTCATGCCTTTTCCCCCCACTCTGCCTCGGTGACGAGTCCACTGTCTGGAACCCTTTTCGCGGGAGGGGACTGAGGACCCAGCTGTTCTGCATCGGGATCAGCGTACCACTATCCCGGACCCCTACAGCCTCCAGCATGACCACTGGGCGAGGAGCAGGCATCCAGGCTGCTGGAGCGCTCGCTGCTCAGTGGCTCGGCCCTGCGCCGCCTTGGCCGGGAGCGGGGATCCGAGGTGGGAGAAGGCCTCTTCGCCCGGCTCCTGGGCACAGCTACCTGCCTGAACAATAAAATGTGAGACTGGATGAACACAGCAGGCCAAGATCTTGGATTCTCCAGCATCTGCAGTTCCCACTATCTCTGGTACCTGCCTGAACAGCTGCCTGGCACCGAACCCACCCCCTCTCCTCCCCTCCTCTCTCCCCGCCCCCTCCTCCCTTCCCCACCCGCCCCTCCTCCTTCCCCCCAACCCCCTCGTCCTGCCCCCCGCCCCCTCCTCCTGCTCCCTCCCTCCATTCATCCATTCCTACCTCCTGTCAGTCCTCGCTCCCTCCCGCCAGCCATCCATTCCTCCCTCGCTCGCTCCCTCCAGCCATCCATTCCTCCCTCACTCCAGCCGTCGCACCCTCCCTCCCTCACTCCAGTCAGTCAAAACAACAAAGAAAATTACAGCACAGGAACAGGCCCTTCAGCCCTCCAAGCCTGCGCCGACCAAGATCCTCTGTCTGACCAGTCACCTATTTTCTCACGGTCTGTGTCCATTTGCTCCCTGCCCGTCCGTGTACCTGTCCAAATATATCTTAAAAGATGCTAATGTGTCTGCGTTGCCCACCTCTGCTGGCAATGCGTTCCAGGTGCCCACCAACCTCTGTGTAAAGAACTTGCCATGCATATCTCCCCTAAATTTTCCTCCTCTCGTCCACGTCCTTTTGGTAATGGACACAGTACTCTAAATGTGGCCGAACCACAGTCCTATACAACTGCAACATGACCTGCCAACTCTTGTACTCAATACCCTGTCCAATGAAGGAAAGCATGCCATATGCCGCCTTGACCACCCTATTGACCTGCATTGTCACTTTCAGGGAACAATGGACCTGAACACCCAGATCTCTCTGTTCATCAATTTCCCCCAAAACTTTTCCATTTACTGTTTCGTTTGCCCTTGAATTTGATCTTCCAAAATGCATCACCTCGCATTTGCCTGGATTGAACTCCATCTGCCATTTATCTGCCCAACTCTCCAGTCTATCTCTGTTCTGTTCTGTAATCTCTGATAGTCCCCTTCACTATCTGCTTCTCCATTCCTCCCTTGTAGTGCGATTAGGCAAGACTTAGGAGGCATAGAATGGGTTAGCAAAATGCAGGGGATGGGGACAATTGAATTGTGGAGCTGGTTTAAGGAACAGATATTGCATGTCCTTGAGAGGTACGTCCCTGTCAGGCAAGGAGGAAGCAATAAGCTAAGGGAACCGTGGTTTACTAAAAAAATTGTATCTCTTGTTCAGCAGAAGAGGGAGGCTGATGTGACGATGAGACCAGATGGTTCAGATGAGGTGATGGAGAGCTACAGATTAGCTAGGGAGGATTTAAAGAGAGAGTTAAGAAGAGCAAGGAGGGTACATGAGCAGACATTGGCAGGTAAATAAAGGAGAGCCCTAAAGCTTTCTATAGGTATGTGAGGAATAAGAGGATGACTGGGCTAGGCAAAGGGCCAGTCAAAGACAGAAGTGGGAAGTTGTGTGTGGACGCTGTGGAGATTGGAGAGGTGCTAAATGAATATTTCTCATCTGTTTTCACTGAGCGACAGGAGAATATTGCAGAGGAGGTGACTGAGTTACGGGCTACTAGAATTGAAAAGGTTACGGTTAGTAAGGATGAAGTGTTATCAATTCGACAACGTGTGAAGGTAGATAAAACCCCTGGGCCTGATGGGATTTTTCCGAGGATTGTCTGGGAAGCTAGGGAGGACGTGGTGGAGCCTTTGGCCTTGATTTTGGAGTCCTCATTGTCTACAGGTTTCGTACCAGAGGACTGGAGAAGTGCAAATGTTGTACCCTTGTTCAAGAGGGGCAGTAAGAATGACCCAGGCAATTAAAGACCTGTGAGCCTTACGTCTGTTGTAGGAAAAATTTTGGAAAGGATTATAAGAGATAGGATTTATAATCATCTAGAAAGCAACAATGAGATTGGAGATAGTCAACATGGATTTGTCAAGGGCAGGTCGTGTCTCACAAACTTCATTGAGTGTTTTGAGAAGGTGACCAATCATGTGGATGAGGGTCGGGCAGTTGGCGTGGTGTACATGGACTTGAGTAAAGCCTTTGATAAGTTTCCCCATGGTAGGCTATTGGAGAAAATACAGAGGCACGGGATTGAGGGAGATTTCGCCATTTGGATTAGAAACTAGCTTTCAGTAAGAAGGCAATGAGTGGTGGTTGATGGAAAATATTCAGCCTGGAGTCTGATTACTAGTGGTGTGTCTCAAGGATCTGTTTTGAGACCACTGCTGTTGTCATTTTTATAAATGACTTGGATGCAGGCATTGGTGGATGGGTTAGTAAGTTTGCAGATGACACTAAAGACAATGGAGTGGTGGACATTGTGGAAGAATGTTGCAGGTTGCAGGGAGACTTGGATAAACTGCAAAATTGGGCCGAAAGGTGGCAAATGCAGATTGATACGGATAAATGTGAGGTGATTCACTTTGGGAGGAATAATAGGAAGGCAGGACACCGGGTCAACAGAAAGATTCTTGGTAGTGGAGATGAACAGAGGGATCTTGGTGTCCATGTACATAGGTTCCTGAAAACTGCCCCCCAGGTTGATAGTGCTGTTCAGAAGTCTGATGGTGTTTTAGGTTGCATTGGTAGAGGGATTGAGTTGCGGAGACGTGATGTTATTCTGCAACTCTGCAAAACGCTAGTGCGGCCTCGCTTTGAATATTGCATGGTCGCTCCATTACAGGAAGGATGTGGAATCGTTGCAACAGGTGCAGAGGAGATTTACCAGAATGTTGCCTGGTCTGGAGCGAAGGTCTTATGAAGAAAGGCTGAGGAACTTGGGTGTGTTCTCATTGGAGAGAAGGAGGCTGAGAGGGGATTTAGTAGAGACATACAAGATGATCAGTGGATTAGATAGGGTGGACAGTGAGAGTCTTTTTCCGAGGATGATGACTTCAGCTGGTACAAGGGGGCACAGCTACACATTGAGGGGTGATGGATTTAAGACAGATGTCAGAGGCAAGTTCTTTCCTCAGAGAGTGGTACGGGGGTGGAATGCTCTGCCTGCCAATGTAGTTAACTCAGCCACATGAGGGGCATTTAAACAGCCCTTGGATAAGCAAATGGATGCTGATGGGATAGTGTAGGGGAATGGGCTTAGATTAGTTCACAGGTCAGCGCAACATGGAGGGCCAAAGGGCCTGTTCTGCGCTGTGTTGTTCCATGTACTATTACAGTTCACAAATCACATTTAACACTAAAATGAGTGGTAGAGTAAAGAGGATAATGAAAATCTGCAGATGGACACAAAGTTGAAGTGAATGGACAAGGGTCTTGCAGATGGAGTGCAATGATGGTAAATGTGAGGCTATCCATTTTGGTAGCAATTAGGGCAAAATGGAGTATTACTTAAATGGTGAAAAATTGTAGCATGCTGCTATGCAGAGGGAGCTGGGCAACCTTGTGTATGAATCACAGAACGTTTGCAGATGCAGCTGGTAATTGAGGCAACAAATGGAATAGTGTCCCTTATAGCTCGAGTGATGCAGTTTAAAAATCGGGAGGGGATGCTCCAGTTGTATAGGGTGCTGGTAAAGCTTGATGTAGAGTAGTTTGTACAGTTTTAGTCTCCTCACTTTAGAAAGGATGTGCTGGCACTGGAGGGGGTGCAAAGGAGCTTCACAAGAATGATTCCAGAATTGAAAATGTTGCTGTATGGGGAGAGATTGAGGAGACTAGGATTGCACTCACTGAAACTTCGAAGAATGAGGGGTGTTCTAATAGCAACTTTTAAAATGATGAAAGAAATAGATAGGAAAGAAACACGGAAGTTGTTTCCACTGATGGGTGAAATTACAACTGGGGGGCACAGCCTCAAAATAAGGGTGAACAGATTTAAGACTGAATTGAGGATGAGCTGCTTCATCCAAAGGGTTGTGAATCTGTGGAATTCTCTGCTCAGTGAAACAGTTGAGGTTCCCTGATTGAATGTTTTAAAGGCCAAGACAGATAGATCTTTGAACAGGAAAGGAATTGAGGGTTATGGTGAATGGCTGGGTAAGTGGAGCTGAGTCCGCACAAAGATCAGCCATGACCTTATTGAATGGCGGAGTGAGCTGAAAGAGACAGATGACCTACTCCTGCTTTATTTCTTATGTCCGTATGTCCTTAGATTGCCATCCTTGTCATTCCTCCTTCCCTGGAATAGGCCAGTTCTAAACGCTGATCAGTAGGTCTTTAAATAACTCCCGCGTATCAAATGTCGACTTGTTCAATAAAAGCTCCTCCCAATGAATACTACTCAGCTCCTACCTAATACTCCTTCCCCCAATTTAGTAGCTTCCCACAAGTTCCTAATTGTTCATAGCTATCTTAAAATGTAAGGAGAGGCGATCACCCCGTTTGAAGAAGCTCCTGGTTCAGTGTTTTTCCCCATGTGGGAGTCAGCTACAGGTTTTCTTGTTCCAAGATTGGGGAGGAAATGGCCCAGTGGTGGTATTGCTGGACTGTTAATTCAGAGAGTTAGATAACATTCTGGGGACCTGTGTTCAAATCACAGCACAGCAGATGGTGGAATTTGAATTGAACATAAAAGAAAATCATGAATGAAGAATCTAATGATGACCATGAATCCATTGCCAAATGTCAGAAAAACCCAACTGCTTCACTGATGTCCTTTAGAAAAGCAAACTGCCATCCTTACGTGGTCTGGCCTACTTGTGACTGCAGACCCACAGCCATATGATTGACTCTGAACTGTCCCCTGGGCAACGAGGGATGGACAATAAACACTGCGTAGCTAGTGATGTCCTCCTCCCATTAACAAATAAATAAAATTGGATTCTACATCTTCTGATTGAAGATTGTTTCTTGTTCTCTCAGTAATTTCATCGCTTACAGTCAGTTTCCCTCCTGCCTGTCTTTTTGGAATGTCACGTAGCCCTGCACATTTACCTCCAGTGTTGATCTCCTTATAACCATGTCTTTGTAATAGCTCTCAAATCATGCCCGTCAACCTGTATGTGTGCTCTTAATTTGTTGATTTTGTTCTGAATACAATGAGCACGCAAGCAAAGAGTCATTAATTTAGCTTTATAACTTTATTTGACCTCTTGACACTATTTACAGCTGTTTTCTGTTTCTACATGCTGTCTTTTCCAGTCCCATGCTGAGTATTGTTATCCCAATAGTTCTTTAATGTCAGTGTGTGTGTATTCGTGGGCGAATATGCTCGTGTGGTCTACGGAGTTGTGGAGGTCGCAGTTCTAGGACAGCCATTTCATAGGCCTCTGCTGCAGCTAAGAAGAAAAGACAATCTCTTGCTCTGAGCTCTGCAAACCAGGGCGATGTCAAAAAGAAACAAGGTCAAAAGAGTTTCAACAAGAATCTCAAAATTAACTGCTGAATTCATATCAGCATTACAGGGATCGCCCAACTTAGTGGCCACAACATCCCACTTTCTATTCTTCACAAACAATCCAAATTCTGAACTATCCGTATCCCTCTTAACTTTTATGTTTTTTGAGCTAATTTCTTGTGTCTAACTTGTGCATATTTGTGGTGCCTTATGACTTCTTGCGTTTAGCAATTGATAAACTCTCTCTCTCTTGAATTGAGTAAAACCTAGTTTTATAGGATCCCCAGTGTGGAAACAGGCCATTCAGTTCCACAAGTCCACAGCAACCCTACAAAGAGCATCCCACCCAGACCCATCCCCATTCCCTACTCTATCCCTGTCCGCCTGCATTTCCAATGGCGAATATACCTAACCTACACATCCGTGGGCAATGTGGGTAATTCAGCATTCCCAATCCACCTAACCTACATGTTTCCGAACTGGTCAAAACAATGATTCGATATGAATTAGTTAGAATGCAGCTGTTGACTGTCATCTTCCATCCCTGTGTTGGAGCGAGATTTAACATTCAAGATCAAAAATGAAACACTTGAACAAGGTAGTTCAAATTGCGGTTGTTGACTTGCTCGCCGAGTTGGCTTGTTTTCATTGAGACGTTTCGTCACCATGATCAATGACATCATCACTAGAGCCTCCAACAAAACAATGTTCCTCTACTCTGTCCGGAATTTATACTGTCCGGTCTGTTACCATGAGTACTGTCATTTCGGGTTTTGATCTGTATGGGTTTGTATGTGGGGGCCCAATTGTATCTGCTTGTTGGTTGCATTATGGGTGGAGAATCACGCCTGTCATACAAAACTGGGACAAGGTAACCATAGTAGCCCAAGCCAAGCATAGACATGCAGAGGAATCCTAGAGGCATGGTTCTCAACCCATTCTCCAGCCTCACATTCTTGGTCTCTTCTATTTGAATATGATCACTCAGCCATATCCTTTATGACAAACAACAGAGTCTTACATCACAAAATCTTCAGACAGGACTGTCCAGACAGATCCACTTGTTCTCATGATATCATCTTTTGCTGGAGGGATTCCGAAATGTCTACATTCTTCCTCAACTGAGCATCCTTGCGTTTGTGGTTGACAGAGATCTCAGCCATGTCCAACCCATGTCCTACACTTTGGCCTCACCCCTGATGAGGTACCCTGGTCCTCAATGACCAACCCATCAATATCCACATCGAGAAGAACATCAGCCACGATTTCTAACAAGAACCCACCACCAAGCATATATTCCCCTCCCCTCTCTTGTCAGCCTTCCGCAGGGACCATTCCGTTGGGACACCTCGATCCACTCCTTATCCATTCTCAACAGCTCCCCATAACCCAACAGCACTTTCCATGCCACCACAGAAGGCATAACATCTGCCCATTTACTTCCTCCTGCTTCACTATCCAAGGCTTCCAGGGGAAGCAGCGATTTACCCACACTTCACTCAATCTAGTCTACTGTATTCACTGCTCACAATATGGTCTCCTTCTGCATCGGGGAGACGAAACACAGACTGACCAACCGCTTGGCAGAACACCTATATTCTGGCCATAAGAATGGCCCCAGGTTTCCAATTGCCTGTCACTTGAGCGCCCCATCATGATCCCTGTCCAAAATCTCTGTCTCAGGCTTGCTGCAGTGCTCCAGTGAGTGCAAGCTAGAAGAAAAAAACCTCATGTGTGCTTTGCAGAACACCTCCGCTCGGTTCGCAGTAAACAGCAGCACCTCACAGTCGCGAACGGTTTTAGCTCCCCCTCCCATTCCTTAGACGACATGCCCATCATGGGCCTCCTGCAGTGCCACAATGATGCCACCCGAAGGGTGCAGAGGAACAGCAACTCATATTCCACTTGGGAACGCTGCAGCCCAATGGTATCGATGTGAACTTCACAAGCTTCAAAATCTCCCCTCCCGCCACTGCATCCCAAAACGAGCCCAGCTTGTCCCGCCTCCCTAACCTGTTCTTCCTCTCACCTACCCTCTCCTCCCACCTCACGCTGCACCTCCATTTCGTACCAACTGACCTCATCCCATCTCCTTGACCTGTCTGTCCTCCCTGGACTGACCTATCCTCTCCCGACCTTCCCACCTATACTCTCCTCTCCACCTATCTTCTTTTCTCTCCATCTTCGGTCCGCCTCCCCCTCTCTCTCCCTATTTATTTCGGAACCCTGTCCCCATCTCCCTCTCTGATGAAGGGTCTCGGCCCGAAACGTCAGCTTTTGTGCTCCTGGGATGCTGCTTGGCCTGCTGTGTTCATCCAACTTCACACTTTGTTATCTTGGATTCTCCAGCATCTGCACTTCCCTTTGTCTCTGAATAAAGGAGAAGGTAGGTGAAGAGGAGACAGACAGGTTAAAGAGGCGGCGGATAGAGCCAGTAAAGATGAGTGTATGTGGGCAGTTAGGGAGGGGATCGGTCAGTCCAGGGAGGACGACCAGGCCAAGGGGGTGGAGCTGAGGCTGGTAGGTAGGAGATGGGGGTAGGGCTTGAGGTGGGAGAGTGGATAGGTGGGAGGAATGACAGGTTAGGGAGGTGGGGATGAGCTGCGCTGGTTTTGGGATGTAGGTGGGGAGGGGAAATTTTGAAGCTTGTGAAGTCCACACTGGTACAATTAGGCTGCAGGGTTCCCAAGCAAAATAAGTGGTACTGTTCCTGCAACCTTTGAGTGGCATTGTTGTGGCACTGCAGGAGGCCCAGGATGGGCAGATGGAATTATGGTGTTGAAGGTGGAGATGTGGTCAATAAGTAGGAGCTTGACGTAGATGCCCTTGTTATCTGGACGTTCCAGAGATGTGTGTAAAGCCAAGGAGAGGGCATCTGCCATGGATCTGCTGCATCAGTAGGTGAATTGCAGTGGATCAAGGTAATGTGGGAGGCTGGAGTTGATGTGACCCATGACCAACCTCTCAAAGCACTTCATAGTGATAAATATGGATGTCAGAGCCACTGGGCAGTCGTCATTGAGGCTTTTGAAAAAAATTGCTGACATTCAGTGCGGGGATCTTAAAGCATTCGCACGAACATCAGAAAATTGGAGAAGCCTCGAGCATATGAGCACAGGTAGCTGAGGGTAGGGAGGGCGTGAATTACAGAAATCAAAGAGGGCAAGATACAGAGAGAGAGAGAGAGAGAGAGACAGAGATCATAGTGAACAAATGATTGGCCTGGTAGGCAGTGGAAAATACATGATTTTACATGGAACATGCAGATATCTTCGAAAAACAGGACATTGAGTTTTGGAAATTAGCGTTATAGTTGATTTGGAGTGAACCAAGTTACTGTTCAGTTTGGTTGTGGCTTTTGATGAAGGGATGGTCCATCTGAGATGGAAATTGGAGGAAGATTTCAGGATTTTTTCATGTTCTTGTCTTTCTGTTATGCCCCGAGGTAAAAAGCATTGGAAATGCTGTTAATTTTTTGCACGGCGAGCTGCAGAATATTGACCAGTCTCACACCATTGCCATCACCTTGCCCTTGCAGATGCGGATAAAGTTCTCCAAGCTGACAGAAATTGAAAGCACTCGCATCCTGTGACGATGGTAAGTTTACTTTCTTAAAAAAAAATGCTTGCAGCTTAATGAGCATAATAAAGAGCACAGGGGCTCTGGTTAACACTGCTGCCTCATGGCACTAACAACTTGGGTTCAATTCCGCCCTTAGGTCACTGTCTGTGTGGAGTTTGCACATTGTCCATGTGTCTGCATGGGTTTTCTCCGGGTGCTCGAGTTTCCTCCCACGGTGAAAAGATGTGCAAGTTAGGTGGATTGGCCATGCTAAATTTCCCAAGGTGTTCAGTGATGTGTAGGTTAGGTGAGTTATAGGTGGATGGGTCTGGGTGGGATGCTTTGAGGGGCAGTGTGGACGTGTTGGGCTGACGGACCTGTTTCCACATTGTAAGGATTCCCTGAATCATGATTCTATCATTTTACTGAGCGCAAAGGTACAATATTAGCCGGTCATATTTGTCTCACCTCTTTACACATTGACAAGAAAGCTTTAATTTTAGTTTCTATGCATTTGCAAAGTGTCTGCTGTCTCTCACAAGGCTGACTATATCTCCTTCTCTAATGGGCATCTCCTGTCCCCTAACACCAAGAGGTGACACTTGCTTTTCGTTTCGTACAATCAGTAAAACAATAGCCTCCATATTACAGCCAGCGGCTTCTCTTAATGCTCACACACGGTTCTTTTTTTCCTCCAGGTATTGACCACTCATCATTTCTTATTCCTCATCTCATCTCTCTCTCACGCACTCTCTCTCTCTCTCTCTCTCTCTCTCTCTCTCTCTCTCTCTCTCTCTCTCTCTCTCTCTCTCTCTCTCTCTCTCTCTCTCTCTCTCTGTCATTATCTCTCCTCTCCCTGTTATCCCCCATCACTTGACTCACAGGCACAAACAGAAGTTCACAGTCACACTGTGTTGCACATGCATATCCTATCCCTCATGCTCAAACATACTATCCATACACACACAGAACCAGGAACACAGTCTCTCACTCACACATTCTGTCACATTCTCACTCATTCATACTCCGTACTGTCACACAGTCAAGCACGGTCTTGCACACATGCTGTGGCATACTTGCATGCACTGTCGCAGGATCTTTTGCCAATGCTCATACTCTCAAGTACACACAGACACCCCCCCCCCACCCCCGACAAATCTCTCCCTCACACACTTATGCTTGCAAATTTGCTTGCTCTCAAAGTCACTCGCTCTCACAGACACTCTCACAGCCTCATGCATGCTTGTAACACTCCCTCCTTGTGCTAATTCTTTTCACACACTCTCAAGCACAGACACTGGCGCACACATTCTGTCGTGCGCACACTCACACTTTCATGCACCATCTTTGCACTCTTGAACACAATCATATGCTCACCTCTCTCTCGCACACAGTCAATTTGATTTGAGTCATCATTGTCACTTGTGCCTTGGTACACTGAGAAGTTTTCTTATGCATGCAGTACAGACAGATCATACCATACAAAGTGCATTTGTGAAATGGAACATTGTACATCTTCTCTGTAGCTGTCACTGAGAGCGAGATCCAAAGGGCCTGTTCTGTGCTGTACTGTTCTATGCTGTACTGTTCTATGTTCTATGTTCTAGATTTAAAATTTTAAGTGTTCTATTCAGATCCCCAATAACAGCGGTGAAGATGCAGTTCTTGAATCTTTTCACACATGTATACAAACTTTTTTACATCTTCCCTTCAGTCAAAGGTAGAAGAGAGTGTAATTGTTGGGTGAGAAGGGCCTTTGATTTTGTCAGTGGGTTTCCCGAGGCAGTGGGAAGTACAGGTGGAATCAATGAATGGAAGGCTGGTTTGCATAATGGACTATGCTGTGTTCACGACTCTGTAGTTTCTTATGACCTGAGGAAGAGCTGTTGCCAAACCATGCTGTGATAGGTTGCTTTCTATGGTACATCAATAATTATTGTCCTTGTGGACACACTGAATTGCCTTAGCCTCTTGGGGAAATGGAGACATTGGTGTGCTTTTTTGCCCATTGTGACGATCTGGGTGGACCAGGAGAGATCGTTGGTGATCAACACTCTCAACTATCTCCACCTCAGCAACATCTCTCTCACTGTCTGATGCTGGCGCGCTCACACTCACATTCTGTCGCCCATTCTGTCTGTCTGTCTGTCTTTCTCTCCCTCATCGCCCATCTCTCTCGCTCTGTCTGTCGCGCGCTCGCTCTCTCCAATTCTGCCTGGAAGAAGAAAGGCAAGAGCCATAATAAATAGGGATTGTTCAGCTAGAGGAACCATGCTGTGATATGCATCCAGACAGGATGCTTTCTCTGGTACATCAATGAAAGTTGTCTTTGTGGACACACCAAACTGCCTTAGCCCCCTGGCAAGTAGAGACAAATGGTGTGCTTTTTTGCCCATTGCGACGATCTGGGTGGACCAGATTTTGCACAGTCGTACCTGTGACTCCATTGTGACATATTAACCAGGTCAACAATGTCATTAAGGGGATCCTGAAGGAGGAGGACCCTAAGACACAGCTCGATGTACACATTGGTAAGATGAGTGATTTGGTTTGGGGTAACGCTTGCACCAAGCGTTCCGAGAGCTAGGCAGTGGATTAAATAGCAGGACCTGTAAAGTTGTAATCTCTGGATTATTCCTGGTGCCACATGCTGAGAAGGCAAGAAAAAGGGGAAGAAAACAGATGAATGCTTGGCTCAAGTGTTTGTGTTTGGGGAGGGATTTAGACTCCTGGATCTGAAGGAGAATTTGTGAGGATGGTATGTCCTCTACAAGTGGGCTGGTCTGCAGCTGAAGCAGAAAGGAACCAAAATCCTTGCACAAGGGTTTGCTAATGTTGTGAGGAATTTAAGCTATCGGCCTTGCAAGCAGTGGGCAGTTGAAGAGCAGGGAATTCACTGAGGGGTGAGAAGCTAATAAAATAATAATTATATTCTGGGATTTCAACTGCACAACATTAATTGAGATTAGACAAAAGTTTGACTTGGGAAATAATTCTTTAAATACATTTGATAGATTATTTTACATGAACATGGAGATGAGCTTGTAAGGCACAGTGCAATGCTGGACCTATTTCTGGGACACAAAGCCAGTGTTCCTTTGGCCCTCGATGTTGCGCCGACCTGTGAACTAATCTTAACCCATCCCCCAACACTATCCCATTATCATCCATATGCTTATCCAAGGACTGTTTAAATGCCCCCAATGTGGCTGAGTGAACTACATCAGCAGGCAGGGCGATCCTTACCGCTCTCCGACTAAAGAACCTGCCTTTGACATCTATCTCAAATCTATTATCGCTCAATGCGTAGCTCTGCCCCCTCAGACAAGCTGATGCCACCATCCTCAGAAAAAGACTCTCACTGTCCACACTATCTAGTCCACTGATCATCTTGTATGTCTCTATTAAATCCCCTCTGAACCTTCTTCTCTCCAATGAGAACAGACCCAAGACCCTCAGCCTTTCTTCCTCAGACCTTCGCTGCAGAGCAGGCAACATCCTGGTAAATCTCCTCTGAACCTTTTCCAATGCTTCTACATCCTTCCTGTAATGGGGTGACCAGAAATGCACGCAGTATTCCAAGTCAGGCTGCACTAGCTACATCTTTTAATTTACTAGCACAGAGTACATCGCGTGCAGGATACCTATTGACCTTTAGCCCCATTAGTTTCCCTAGCACCTCTTCTCTGGTGATATTTCCTGTCTTCTTTTTGCCCCTTGTTAATTAAGTAATTTTGAGATGCTATTTGTGTCTTTTGCTGTGCAGACTGGTATAAAGTATTTATTTGTCTCATTTGCTATTTCCTGATTCCCCATTATTATTTTTGCTGCCTCCATTCTTTAAGGGATCTGCTTTCACTTTGACCTCTTCCTTCATTTGTTTAAATAAGCTCTTATTGTCTGTTTCTTTTCTATTTCTCGGCTTTGAAATCTTTCCTTATTTCTGGTTTTCTACTAACCTTGGGCACTGACTGCTGAATTGGCAGAACATTGGAGAGAATGCTTAGGATATGAAATTTTTGGTCTGATAAATAGTATTCGACATGGTGCTGTTGCCTCCGCTCCTGCTCAGGTCTCTCCCAGTTGAAATGCCAAATGTGAGCCTGCCCATGCTCTTCACAGCTGCCCTGCAGCATTAAATGGCTGGAGGCAGGACAGCGGGCACCCTCTTGGATGGAAGTTCTACCTTGTAGAACTCCTGGCCACTTAGAGCCCAGAAGAGTCTGAAGTTGCTGATGGCTGGATGGCGGGTCCCCGACTAGAGGTGCGGAGTGGTCGAGGGTTGTTAGGGGTTTTTAAAAGGTTGGATGAGAGTTTAAGGGCATGAAGTGCCTAGGATCAGGCCAAGGGGCCTGTGAACGATGTTCCCCTACCAACTCACTTTTTCTAGACTGGATTGTGCATGTAAAGCTGACTGTCTTTCTGATTGACATCTATCTCCTGACACAATAGAGGGGATCCCTTAAATTGCCATCAATTAGTCTCAGGAGGTCAAAGGATAGGCAGGCTGCTTGACAGTTCCCCAGAACTTTCACACATGTACGCACAGTGCCCTCCAGATTTTGTGTGTTCTTCCCACCTTCGTATCTGTGGGATGGGGCTGTATAATCGAGCTCATAAGAAGTTATCCTGAGCCTTGAAATAGGACTGGAATGATGCAGCCAAATCTGGTGACTAAACTTCAAGACTAATAATTTTGGTAGTCTTGAATAATAATAATGAAATTTACCCAACTTGTTTTAAGAATGTGACATTTTATCATCAAATTTAGCTAATGCTGTTTTCATTGGAGTACAGGGGATTAATAAGTAGTGAATCGAGACATGAGGGATTACGATAGGTTGGGATAAGATAAACGTGGAAAAGCGGTGTTCCCACGGCTAATGGATGATGTTACAAGGAGAAGGGAATGCATTCATGTTTTGGGGAAAAGATGTCGGGGGATGTAAAGAGGAATTTTTTTTTAAAGCAGTGATTGTTTCTGCCTGGCATTCGATGTTTTGACAATGTTTGCCAGATTTTGTTGGCATCTTGTGAACTAACATTGAATTGATACTTGCTTAACTACTAATTGTTTTTGGTAGACACTGTAGAACATACCATATGTATGGCAAAATAGCAAAATTACAAGAGAAATCTAGTTCAAAACCGAGGTAACAGAGCACCTTTTTAAAATTAACAAGAACGTGTCATTAACACACTTAATAGCTGCGACATAGTGTGATTTAAAAGAATGCTGATAACCCGAAGTGAAGTAGGGGTTGTAAGATCCACTGTTTGAAACGAGTGAAGAGCCAATTAGATTGTACTTTAGATTTGGATGTAATGAGAATGCACGCCGGTTGAAAGAGATGGATGTTTTAGGTTAAATTGTTGTGAGTGCTGCTTCATAAATATCAAGGCGGGCTTCATAACATATAAAGCTACTGTTCCTCCACCATTGTTCCACAGAAATTACTGAAGCAAACAACAGAATATGACCAGCATCACTGACGGTTCCCTGGTTAGATTTGACATTTTACATTTGAGAAGGAAATGGCCTGTTTCCATCATTCAAGAGTATTTTTGTGAATCATTGTATTTATTTCTAGGCCAAATAAAGGAATTAATTTTATTTAATAGATCCAATAAGTTAAAACTGTAATCGAAGTTAGTTTTCTTCCTCCTTTGTAGTGGATCTGTTGGAGTTGCACACAGCACAATGTGTCTTCGATCAACACAAATTGACACAAAACGAGCAACTTCTAAATGTGACTGAAGTAATCAACTGTTCAACGACCATTTATGATGGTTTGGAACAAAATCACAAAAACTAGGTCAATGTGCCACTCTGTGTCGACATGTATCTGAACTGGCTGCTGAACGTCTTTGATACGTATGTTTGATTTACACTTGAATGTAGTATGTTTAGATTGTCCGAAGGTGCATTAAACTGCTTCCTGCATATTGGATTTTGATATATGCATGATCAGTTAAGTAAATGTGAAGATTGTCGACTGATTAAAATCAACCCTGGCATTGTTGACAGAAAGTTTCAGTGTGTTCTAATTTCATTTCAGTGAAAGAAATAATGTAGTTAAAAGTTTTCGCGACTTTTGTTTTAAATCATAAAATTGAAACTGATATACTTTTGATTCCTTTTGGTCAGATCTGTACAGGATCATGTAGACATCTCGACACTCTGATTGCAATGCTCTTCACGGTTACAAATGTTAGTGCTGGAGAATGACGTGTATAATGCGCACAATATGAACATCATCCAGTTAATGTCAAGGAATAAACGGCCAGATGTTGAATAAAATTTTGTGACCGTCAATCTCGTAGAGTCATACAGCATAGAAACACCATATCTATGCCTACCAACAAACACCAAACTGCACTAATCTCATTTATCTACACTTGGTCCAGAGCCTACTTTGACCTAGCATTTTAAATGCTCATCCCAGATGCTTTTTAAATGTTGAGAATACCTGCCTCTACTTGCCCTCTCAGGCAGCGTGCTCCATACGTCTACCAGTTTTGACATGAAAAAGCTTTTCCTCAGACTTCCTCACCTTAAACTTGTGCCATCTGGTTTCATCCTCACCTTAAACTTGTGCCATCTGGTCTTCGACACATGTGCCATGGGGAAAGAATTCTCACAATGTATTCTGCCTGTGCCTGTCATAATTTTCTATGCCTCAATCAGATCAGAGGAATTGAGTATAAGAGCAAAGTGGTCCTTCTGCAGCTGTACAGGGTCCTGGTGAGACCACACCTGGAATACTGTGTGCAGTTTTGGTCTCCCAATTTGAGGAATGACATTCTTGCTATTGAGGGAGTGCAGCGTAGGTTCACAAGGTCAATTCCCGGAATGGCGGGACTATCATATGTTGAAAGATTGGAGCGACCGGGCTTGTGTCCTCTCGAGTTCAGAAGGATGAGAGGGGATCTGATTTAGACGGATAGGATTATTAATGGATTGGACACTGTGGAGGCAGGAAGCATTTTTCTGCTGATGGGTGAGTCCAAGAGGGAGAGAGAAAACAGGAAATTGTAGACCGGTTAGCCTGATGTCAGTGGTGGGAACGATGCTGGAGTGAATTATAAAAGATGAAATTACAACTCATTTGGATAGCCGTAACAGGATAAGTCAGAGTCAGCATGGATTTACAAAGGGGAAATTGTGCTTGACGAATCTTCTGGAATTTTTTGAGTATGTAACTATGAAGATAGACAAGGGAGAACCAGTGGATGTAGTGAACCTGGACTTTAAGAAAGCCTTTGATAAAGTCCCACATAGGAGACTAGTGAGCAAAGTCAGGGCACATGTTATTGGGGGCAAAATACTGACTTGGATTATAAATTGTCTGGCTGACAGGAAACAAAGAGTCATGATGAACGGGTCCCTTTCGGAATGGCAGGCAGTGGCCAGTGGGGTACCACAAGGTTCGGTGCTGGGACCACAGCTGTTTACAATATCCATTAATGATAGAGATGAAGGCATTAAAAGTAATCTTCGCAAATTTTCCAATGACACAAAGCTGGGTGGCAGTGTGAAATGTGAGGAGGATGTTATGAGAATACAGGATGACTTGGAATGGCTCGGTGAGTGGACAGATGGCTGACAGATGCAGTTTAATGTTAATAAATGTGTGGTTATCCACTTTTTTGGTAGCAAGAACAGGAAGGCAGATTACTATCTCAATGGAGTCAAGTTGGTAAAGGGGAAGTACAATGTGATCTTGGTGTTCTTGTACATTAGTCAATGAAAGCAAGCATGCAGGTACAGCAGACAGTGAAGAAAGCCATTGGCATGCTGGCCTTCATAACAAGAGGAATTGAGTATAGGAGCAAAGACGTCCTTCTGCAGCTGTACAGGGACCTAGCTTAGAAGGATGAGAGGGGTCTGATTGAGATGCAGAAGATTATTAAAGGATTGGACACTCTGGAGGCAGGAAGCATGTTTCTGCTGATGGGTGAGTCCAGAACCAGAGGTTCTGTTCAAAAATAAGGGGTAGGCCATTTAGAACAGAGTTGAGGAAAACCTTCTTCACTCAGAGAGTGGTGGATATATGGAATGCTCTGCCCCAGAAGGCTGTGGAGGCCAAGTCTCTGGATAGTTTCGAGAAAGAGATGGATCGATCTCTTCAAGATAGTGGAATCAAGGGTTATGGGGATAAGGCAGGGACAGGATACGGATTGTGGATGATCAGTCATGATTATAATGAATGGTGGTGCTGGCTTGAAGGGCCGAATGGCCTACTCCTGCACCTGTTGTCTGTTGTAAAAGTTAATTGTAGAAGAATGATTAAGATGGTCCCATATATATGGTGTTGGCAGCTGGTTCACATTGGGAAAACAACATGGTTGATCTTGATTCTACTCCTACTTGTTACACAGAAGCCTCTTCGAGCAACAATTCTTGAATGCCACAATGATGCCACCCGAAGGTTGCAGGAACAGCAACTCATATTCAGCCTGGGAACCCTGCAGCCCAATGGTATCAATGTGGACTTCACCAGCTTCAAAATCTCCCCTTCCCCCACCGCATCCTAAAACCAGCCCAGTTCGTCCCCTCCCCTCACTGCACCACACAACCAGCCCAGCTCTTCCCCTCCACCCACTGCATCCCAAAATTAGTCCAACCTGTCTCTGCCTCCCTAACCTGTTCTTCCTCTCACCCATCCCTTCCTCCCACCCCAAGCCGCACCTCCATCTCCTACCTACTAACCTCATGCCACCTCCTTGACCTGTCCGTCTTCCTTGGACTGACCTATCCCCTCCCTACCTCCCCACCTATACTCTCCTCTCCACAAACTATCTTCTTTACTCTCCATCTTCGGTCCGCCTCCCCCTCTCTCCCTATTTATTCCAGAACCCTCACCCCGTCTGATGAAGGGTCTAGGCCCGAAACCTCAGCTTTTGTGCTCCTGAGGTGCTGCTGGGCCTGCTGTGTTCATCCAGCCTCACATTTTATTATTCTTGAATGTTGATGGGACGTTGAAATGCAGGTAGATTATCGTGATCACTTGTTGAAAATGGATAGCAGCTAGTAGTTCTCTTTCGTCTCAACTAGTGACCAGTAGGCAACGGTCAAACAGTACCTAACCCAGAGGACACAAGCTCCTCTGAGACATGATGTTAGTTGAGTCTCATGAATAACTACCTGCAGATGGACTATCTGCAGATAAAGCATGGTATTAAATCTCACATACACTGCTCTCAACCGTTTTAATCCAAGTATTTATCACTCGTTGCATAGAAACAGATCACAAAACTGAAATGGCATATGCACAAATGCCAGCATAGAAGTTCTATACAGTAGCATTTTGTTTGAAGTTGTATTTGTAAAATAAAAGGGTGAAGTATTAACTTTCACAAATCATATTAACATGCTGTAGAAAACTGTGGAAGTGAGAAATTTGTTTTTTGATTCAATACATGTCTGACAAATGACAATTCAAAGAGATCTTTGTTTCAGCTGGAGTGGGTTGTGGAGTCGACCTCATTAGGGGCATTTAAGTGACTATCTGACAGGCATATGGGTGTTAATACAAGATAGGGGTGGAGGTTAGATAGACCTGAGGTTTAGGGTAAAAGTTCAGCACAACATCATGGGCTGAAGGGCCTGTACTGTTCGATGTTCTATGTATCTTATGCTGTATTCAAATAAGTAAAGTCAGTCAGTGACATTCTGTAACTTCCTTTTCCAGGGGTAGGAGTGGAAGAATCAGAGTGTTTCTTTGAAAATTGGCTTGATGTGTCTGTCCAAGGGTCATCTGGAGGAAAAAATACAAGTGTAAGTACGAAATCTATCATTGCCGATACACATGTAAACTGTAGATTTAACTGTACGTAAACTTTGTTTAACAAACTAGCCCACTCAATAAACTGACAAAAATTACACACCAGATGTTTACTGTATTCTCATCATCTCTGTGATGTCTGGTGAGGGTGCAAGTGAGAAGGCTCCCTGCCAGTAAGTTTGAGTTAAGGCGAAGTTGCATCATTGCTGAAGTTATTTATGCTGTAAATGAAGGAGAACAGTAATGTGTATATCCCATGCGTTATGTTCCTGTTATTGAGTGTGTGTTTTTTGTGTGTGTGGGCCTATTGATCAACTGGAATTTTTGATTATTCAGCCCATTCCTGGTACCACGGGTACTGTTTAACAAAAGGTTTGCTGTCTTAGTATATTTCTCTATTTCGTCACTGCCACTATTAATGTTAAGTTAGAGCATGGTCTTTGCAGAATCTGCACAGTGCATTCCTGCTGGATAAATGATGCACTACATCTGTATGATGCCATTGCTTCTCAACGACACCAACTTCGCAGCTGTTTTTGTTACCAATAATGTTTTCATCATTAGAATACTTGGAAAATATTCAGAAGTGCTGTATGACTCGACTGCTCACTTGCAGCAGTGATAACACTTAATGTGAGGTCATGTTTTTCCCCATTTGATGTTGTGTTGTCAACAATGTATCTCACAACTAATGGGCATATTTCATTGAAACCTGGTCTGTACAGGTATGGTCCAAGGAAGAACTGATTAGTTTTTGACAGATCTAGATTTATTTCTCTATTTTTTAAAAACATCAGTTAAAATTCGTTGGATAGGCAAATGATCATCTTTCTAGAATATTGTTGATTGATTTAGAATGTTGTGGATTGTGACAGCCCTGATAGTAGAATTTTTCATAACTATCAAAATATGAGCAGAATTTTCAGAGCAGATTATCAAATTGGCCTGAAGCTTTCTCAGTGAGATGGAAGCTTTTAATAAAAGGATTTATTTTGTCGGCCTTGCATTTACAAAGAATCAGTCAAGTGGAGAAATGCCTCAAAGAAAAGCTGTGTAATTATAGAGTCATGGATGTTTGTTGCACAGGAGGAGGCCGTGCGCTCTGTCGTTACTGCACTGCTCAACAAAGATCTGTCTACATTGAACTCACAGTACATTGATTTCCTTTTTGATTGTTTGACCCATAGCCCTGGAGCCTACAGCAACAGAAGTGAATATCTAAATACTGCTTAAATATTCAGACACTTTCTGAATCAGCCACACTTTCCGTCAGTGAGTTCATGTCAACTAATGGAAAAAGCAGCTTCCAGTTATCCTTTCTATGCCCTTCAAAATCTTAAACACCTTTTACCAGGTCCCCTTGTCTGCTCCAATCTTCTCGTCGGTCAGATGGGCAGGTCAGTGGCAGATTGATATAGCCTGAAGAAGGAATAAGATAAGAGAGTACTTAATGTGGCAAAGCCTGTCGTGCCCGATGGAGGTCAGCAACGGCAGTCAGCAGTGAAGTCCACTGGCAAGGATGGGCGGGTTTTAGCCCAGCGCAGGGAATACAAACCATCACGGGGGAAGCCTCGTTCAGAGTGTCTGCAAACTCGTGGCTTAGGAAAGGACTGTAATAGAACATAGAACCGAACAGGACAGCACAGAACAGGCCCTTCAGCCCACAATGTTGTGCCGACCATTGATCCTCATGTATGCACCCTCAAATTTCTGTGACCATATGCATGTCCAGCAGTCTCTTAAATGACCCCAATGACCTTGCTTCCACAACTGCTGCTGGCAACGCATTCCATGCTCTCACAACTCTCTGTGTAAAGAACCCGCCTCTGACATCCCCTCTATACTTTCCACCAACCAGCTTAAAACTATGACCCCTCATGCTAGCCATTTCTGCCCTGGGAAATAGTCTCTGGCTATCAACTCTATCTATGCCTCTCATTATCTTGTATACCTCAATTAGGTCCCCTCTCCTCCTCCTTTTCTCCAATGAAAAGAGACCGAGCTCAGTCAACCTCTCTTCATAAGATAAGCCCTCCAGTCCAGGCAGCATCCTGGTAAATCTCTTCTGAACCCTCTCCAAAGCATCCACATCTTTCCTATAATAGGGCGACCAGAACTGGACGCAGTATTCCAAGTGCGGTCTAACCAAAGTTTTATAGAGCTGCAACAAGATCTCATGACTCTTAAACTCAATCCCCCTGTTAATGAAAGCCAAAACACCATATGCTTTCTTAACAACCCTGTCCACTTGGGTGGCCATTTTAAGGGATCTCTGTATCTGCACATCAAGATCCCTCTGTTCCTCCACACTGCCAAGAATCCTATCCTTAATCCTCTACTCATCTTTCAAATTCGATCTTCCTAAATGCATCACCTCGCATTTATCCAGGTTGAACTCCATCTGCCACCTCTCAGCCCATCTGCAGCGAGCAGCAGCGGAGGCAAGACGGACCCGGAAGACTGCAGCTAAGGTAAAGCAGTTTATTTTTAAAATTACTTACCGGTAGCGGGCAGCGGTGTTTTTTTTTCCTCTCAGACAAGGAGTGGGAGCAGCAGAGGAAGTGACGAGGACCAGAGGGGCAGCCGGGAAGGAAAGCAGTGACCATATATATCAGAGATAATGGGAACTGCAGATGCTGGAGATTCCAAGATAATAAAATGTGAGGCTGGATGAACACAGCAGGCCAAGCAGCATCTCAGGAGCACAAAAGCTGACGTTTCGGGCCTAGACCCTTCATCAGAGAGCTCTCTGATGAAGGGTCTAGGCCCGAAACGTCAGCTTTTGTGCTCCTGAGATGCTGCTTGGCCTGCTGTGTTCATCCAGCCTCACATTTTATTACCATATATATCAGCAAGGCGGCTAAACCCGAGGCTCTACAACTGTAGTGTCTCCCACCCGCCCTCCTCCTCTAACCTAGTTAATAAGGTAAGGTTCATTCTAAACTTTCTCTATTGAATATAAGTTTGTTATTAATTTGTTATTGTTATTTGACATAAGCTTTCTACTTTAGTATTGAGTTGGCGTTCAGATAAGTGGGGTATGGATGCTGGGGCAGTTGCTTGCTCCTCCTGCAGAATGTGGCAGTTGGGAGATGTGGCACACGTGTCCGCTGGCTACATCTGCGGGAAGTGCACCCAGCTACAGCTCCTTGAAAACCGTGTTAGGGAAATGGAGCTGGAGCTGGATGAACTACGGATCATTCGGGAGGCAGAGGGGGTAATTGAGAGGAGTTATCGGGAGTTGGTCACTCCTAAGGCTCAGGTCGAGGATAGATGGGTTACAGTTAGGGGGAGGAAAGGGGACAGACAGACAGTGCAGAGATCCCCTGTGGGCATTCCCCTCAGCAATAAGTATACCGTTTTGGAGACTGCTGGGGGGGATGACCTACCAGAGGAAAGCCATAGTAGTCAGTTCTCTGGCACTGAGCCTGACACTGTGGCAAAGAAGGGAAGGGGGCAAAATAGAAAAGTACTCGTGGTCGGGGACTCGATAGTTAGGGGAATCGACAGGAGATTTTGTGGGCAAGATCGGGATTCCCGGAAGGGATGTTGCCTCCCTGGTGCCAGGGTCCGGGACGTCTCCGATCGGGTGTATAAAGTTCTAAAAGGGGAGGGCGAACAGCCAGAAATCGTGTTACATATTGGCACAAATGATATAGCCAGAAATAGGTTTGAGGATATAAAAAGTGATTTCAGGGAGTTAGGATGGAAGCTGCAGAGCAGGACGAACAGAGTAGTGTTCTCTGGTTTACTACCGGTGCCACGAGATAGTGAGGTGAGGAACAGGGAGCGGGCACAGCTGAACACGTGGCTACGCAGCTGGTGTAGGAGGGAGGGCTTCAGATATGTTGATAATTGGGATGCCTTCTGGGGAAGGTGGGACCTGTACAAGAAGGACGGGTTGCATCTGAACTGGAAGGGGACCAATGTCCTGGGTGGAAGGTTTGCTCGAGTATTTGGAGAGGGTTTAAACTAGTATGGCAGGGGGGTGGGAACCTGAGCTGTATACCAGAGGTGAGCGTTGATGCAGGTGAGGCTGTAGCAAGAGGTAGACCAGCTAGTGGGAAGGATTTTCCTGGGAAGGAACCAAGGGATCGGTTAAAGTGTGTTTGCTTTAATGCAAGGAGTATCAGGAATAAAAGTGATGAACTTAGAGCATGGATCAGTACCTGGTGCTATGATGTTGTGGCCATAACAGAGACATGGGTTTCTCATGGGCAGGAATGGTTGCTGGATGTTCCAGGGTTTAGAACATTTAAAAAGAATAGGGAGGGGGGAAAAAGAGGAGGGGGTGTAGCACTACTAATCAGAGAGGGTATCACAGCTACAGAAGCTTCCTTTGTCGAGGAAGATCTGCCTACTGAGTCAGTATGGGTGGAAATTAGGAACAGCAAGGGAGTAGTCACCTCGTTAGGGGTTTACTACAGGCCCCCCAATAGCAGCAGGGAGATTGAAGAAAGCATAGGTCGACAGATTTTGGAAAAGTGTGCACGCAGTAGGGTTGTTGTAATGGGTGACTTTAACTTTCCTAATATTGATAGGAACCTCCTTAGAGCAGAAGATTTGAATGGAGCTGTTTTTGTAAGGTGTGTTCAGGAGGGTTTCCTAACGCAGTACGTTGACAGGCCGACGAGGGGAGAGGCCATTCTAGACTTGGTGCTCGGAAACGAGCCGGGGCAGGTATCAGATCTTGTGGTGGGAGAGCATTTTGGTGATAGTGACCATAACTGCCTCACATTCTACATAGCTATGGAGAAGGAGAGGATTAGGCAGAATGGGAGGATATTTAATTGGGGAAGAGGAAACTATGATGCGATTAGACATGAGTTAGGAAGCATGGACTGGGAGCAGTTGTTCCATGGTAAGGGAACTATCGACATGTGGAGACGGTTTAAGGAACAGTTGTTGGGAGTGATGAGTAAATATGTCCCTCTGAGACAGGCAAGAAGGGGTAAGATTAGGGAACCTTGGATGACGAGAGCGGTGGAGCTTCGAGTGAAAAGGAAGAAGGTAGCTTACATAAGGTGGAGGAAGCTAGGGCCAAGTTCAGCTAGAGAGGATTACATGCAGGCAAGGAAGGAGTTCAAAAATGGTCTGAGGAGAGCCAGGAGGGGGCACGAGAAAGGCTTGGCAGAAGGAATCCGGGAAAACACAAAGGCATTTTACACTTAGGTGAGGAATAAGAGAATGGTCAAAGAAAGAGTAGGGCCGATCAGGGATAGCATAGGGAACTTGTGTGTGGAGCCTGAGGAGGTAGGGGAAGCCCTAAATGAGTTTTTTGCTTCTGTCTTTACGAAAGAAACAAACTTTGTAGTGAATGAAACCTTTGAAGAGCAGGTGTGCATGCTGGAATGGATAGAGATAGACGAAGCTGATGTGCTGAAAATTTTGTCAAACATTAAGATTGACAAGTCGCCAGGCCCGGATCAGATTTGTCCTCGGCTGCTTTGGGAAGCGAGAAATGCAATTGCTTCGCCACTTGCGAAGATCTTTGCATCCTCGCTCTCCACTGGAGTCGTACCTGAGGACTGGAGAGAGGCAAATGTAATTCCTCTCTTCAAGAAAGGAAATAGGGAAATCCCCGGCAATTATAGACCGGTAAGTCTCACGTCTGTCGTCTGCAAGGTGTTAGAAAGGATTCTGAGGGATAAGATTTATGACCATCTGGAAGAGCATGGCTTGATCAAATACAGTCAACACGGCTTTGTGAGGGGTAGGTCATGCCTTACAAACCTTATTGAGTTTTTTGAGGATGTGACTAGAAAAGTTGATGAGGGTCGAGCTGTGGATGTGGTGTATATGGACTTCAGTAAGGCATTTGATAAGGTTCCCCATGGTAGGCTCATTCAGAAGGTCAGGAGGAATGGGATACAGGGGAACTTAGCTGCTTGGATACAGAATTGGCTGGCCAACAGAAGACAGCGAGTGGTAGTAGAAGGAAAATATTCTGCCTGGAAGTCAGTGGTGAGTGGAGTTCCACAGGGCTCTGTCCTTGGGCCTCTACTGTTTGTAATTTTTATTAATGACTTGGACGAGGGGATTGAAGGATGGGTCAGCAAGTTTGCAGACGACACAAAGGTCGGAGGTGTCGTTGACAGTGTAGAGGGCTGTTGTAGGCTGCAGCGGGACATTGACAGGATGCAGAGATGGGCTGAGAGGTGGCAGATGGAGTTCAACCTGGATAAATGCGAGGTGATGCATTTTGGAAGGTCGAATTTGAAAGCTGAGTACAGGATTAAGGATAGGATTCTTGGCAGCGTGGAGGAACAGAGGGATCTTGGTGTGCAGATACATAGATCCCTTAAAATGGCCACCCAAGTGGACAGGGTTGTTAAGAAAGCATATGGTGTTTTGGCTTTCATTAACAGGGGGATTGAGTTTAAGAGTCGTGAGATCTTGTTGCAGCTCTGTAAAACTTTGGTTAGACCGCACTTGGAATACTGCATCCAGTTCTGGTCGCCCTATTGTAGGAAAGATGTGGATGCTTTGGAGAGGGTTCAGAGGAGGTTTACCAGGATGCTGCCTGGACTGGAGGGCTTATCTTATGAAGAGAGGTTGACTGAGCTCGGTCTCTTTTCATTGGAGAAAAGGAGGAGGAGAGGGGACCTAATTGAGGTATACAAGATAATGAGAGGCATAGATAGAGTTGATAGCCAGAGACTATTTCCCAGGGCAGAAATGGCTAGCACGAGGGGTCATAGTTTTAAGCTGTTTGGAGGAAAGTATAGAGGGGATGTCAGAGGCAGGTTCTTTACGCAGAGAGTTGTGGGAGCATGGAATGCGTTGCCAGCAGCAGTTGTGGAAGCAAGGTCATTGGGGTCATTTAAGAGACTGCTGGACATGTATATGGTCACAGAAATTTGAGGGTGCATACATGAGGATCAATGGTCGGCACAACATTGTGGGCTGAAGGGCCTGTTCTGTGCTGTACTGTTCTATGTTCTATGTTCTATGTTCTATCTCCGCATCCTGTCAATGTCCCGCTGCAGCCTACAACAGCCCTCTACACTGTCAACGACACCTCCGACCTTTGTGTCGTCTGCAAACTTGCTGACCCATCCTTCAATCCCCTCATCCAAGTCATGAATAAAAATTACAAACAGTAGAGGCCCAAGGACAGAGCCCTGTGGAACCCCACTCACCACTGACTTCCAGGCAGAATATTTTCCTTCTACTACCACTCGCTGTCTTCTGTTGGCCAGCCAATTCTGTATCCAAGCAGCTAAGTTCCCCTGTATCACATTCCTCCTGACCTTGTGAATGAGCCTACCATGGGGAACCTTATCAAATGCCTTGCTGAAGTCCATATACATCACATCGACAGCTCGACCCTCATCAACTTTTCTAGTCACATCCTCAAAAAACTTGATAAGGTTTGTGAGGCATGACCTACCCCTCTCAAAGCCGTGTTGACTGTATTTGATCAAGCCATGCTCTTCCAGATGGTCGTAAATCCTATCCTTCAGAATCCTTTCTAACACCTTGCAGACGACAGACGTGAGACTTACTGGTCTGTAATTGCCGGGTATTTCCCTATTTCCTTTCTTGAAGAGAGGAATTACATTTGCCTCTCTCCAGTCCTCAGGTACGACTCCAGTGGAGAGTAATGTTTGACTTTTTAAACTTTTGTTTTTATTCTTCTACTGTTATACTAAGAAGACTGTAGTGCTGAACATTTTAACTTATTCATTTATTTTTATCACATGGAGCATGGAACGGTACAACACAGTACAGGCCCTTCAGCCCACGATGTTGTGCCGAACTTTTACCCTAATCCTGTGGTCAATCTAACCTCCGCCCCTACCTTATACTATCATCCATGTGCTTGTCTAATAGCCGATGAAATGCCCCTATTGAGGCTGACTCCACTACCCTCTCCGGCATTGCATTCCACTCCCCTCCGACTCTGAGTAAAGAAGGATGGATAAATTTTGTACTTCTGCAACTAAAATTGCGTACCAAAGTACTTTGTACCTGAGATGGCACCGTCTAAGGCAACTTTGTACTCTTTTCTTTGTACTCTTGTACCCTGTATTGAATGCATGTGATAATAAAATCTCAATCTAATGCATAGCAGGACACTGGGAAGCTTAGAGGAGAAAAGGGATCCTGGAGTGCTTGTTCATGAATTCCTGAAGGGGTCAGGTCAGGCTAGTAAGGGTTGTTACAAAGACATATGGGACACCTCCCTTTATCAGTTGTGGCATAAATTGTAAGAGTGGGAAGGTCACTTTGGAGTTGTTTAAAAGTTTGGTTAGGCCACAGCTGGAGTCGTGTGTGGCATTTTGGTCACCACCCATTAGGAAGGATGTAATTGCACTGGAGGGAATGAAAAGGATGTTGCATGTGTTGGAGCATTTTAGCTGTGAAGAAAGACTGGAAAAAATCACATTATTTTCTGTGAAGCAGAGAAGGTTTGGTGGGTGAATGGAGGTCCTGACAGAGGCATATAAGATTATGAGAGGTAAAGATGGGTTGAATAGAAAGCATTGTTCCCCTTAGTTAAAGCATCAATAACAATAGGGCATAATTTTCAAGAGAAAGACGGGAATATTTTAGAGGTTTGAGGAAAATCGTTTTCATCCAGAGTGTGGTGAAGGTCTGGAGCGCATTGCCTGGGCGGGAAGTTGAAACAGGAAACCTCACAACCTTTGAAAAGTACTTGGATGAGCAGTTGACATGTCGTAATATTTAAGAGAATGGTCTAGTGTGTAAAAATGGGACTAGTATATGTTGCAGTGTATTTTTAGAGGTACAGCCTTAGTGGGCCATAGGAGCTCTTCTGTACGATATGATTTCATGACAACCCCCAGCCCAGGCAGCTGTTTTTTTCAGTCATCTCCAGGATTACACCCTTCGTAGTGTGATCCCTTGCGTTGTTCGCCCTCCCAAGTTCATTAGCTCACACTTTTCCTGGTTGAGTTCAATTGCTGTGCTCAGCTGACCAGTCTGTTGATCTCCTCCTGAAGTTTATTCTTGCTGTCTGTCAACCAATTTTGGATCCAGTGTGCCACTTTGCCTTTGATCCCATGGCTGTTATTTACATGGCCATTCCATCGATATCCTCCTCACTAAATTAGCCATTCGCTAGCGATACAGTCATACATCCTGTGTTTAAGCCCAAATGATGAATTAACTTGACAAATTTCAAGGGTCCTTGTGGAAAGCCCTGCACAACCCCACTCAAAGCAAACATCCTGCCAAATAGATATCCCTCTACCATCAATCACCTGTGCTCTCTGCCTCAGCCAGTTTTGGCTCCAGTGTGCCTCTTTGCCTTTGATCCCATGGCTGTTGTTTTCTTGCTCAATCTGCCAAGGGGGACTTTACTAAGCCCACATCAAATGCATAATGTGACCTCATCTTAACAAATCCATAGTGTTTATCCCTGATTATTTCTTGCAAGTACATTCTACCCCTAAGAATGCCTCTTTCTAGCTTCACCAGTGCTGAGATTATTCTGACTGGCTTTGAATTTCCTGGTCTGTTCCTCTCTCCGTTTGTTAATAGTGGGACAATGTTAATAGTGTTTCATTACTTCACGTGCGATTGACAAGGCTTTGAAAATTGCTGCCAGCGGCCCAGATATCTCCTCCCTCACTTCCCCCGCTAGCTGGTATACATTTCAGTTCGCCCTGTAGATGTATCCACTTTTAAAGTTGCTCAACCAGCTGCATCTCCCTGTCTCTTAACCTCTGATGCTCCGAGGTCCTTTGCCCTGATATCTTACTTGCAGTGTCCTTTTCCATTGTAAAGATTGACACAAAATATTCATTGAGGACGGTGCCGATGTTTTCCAGGTCCACACAAAGATTACCTCTGTGAAATGAACGAGGAGATATTAGAGAGGTTTGAGATTTACAATCAAGAAAGAAATTGACAAAATGACTTCCTTGGAGAATCATACAACATCCATTGTCCATTGTTGTAAACAAACAGAAGTTTTTGTTTCCACAGTTGTTTGCAAATAGCCAATCAAGATCATAAAATAATGTTTTAAGATAATTTACAAAGCAAGGCAATTGAGGAAGATGTATTGGATGTATTGAACTCTCAACTACCTCCCTTAAGTTTAGGAATGTCAGTATTTTTCTTCTGGATAACTTTTGCAGATATCTTCAAACAAGTAGCTGAACCCACAGATTTATGTGACCAACGAAGCCTGAACCTTTTGCTTCACGATGCAGTCCAGATCCCTCGGCAGCTGGGTGAGGTAGCTTCATTTGGAGGCAGCACCATTGAACCAAGTGTCCGCAGTTGCTTCCAACATCTAAGTGTGCTCTGCACCAATTCATATTGTCAAGCGGGTCTACTTGCCAGTATGAATTTTGAGCTCATTTTCGTTTTGTTCACCTGCACATCTGCCAATGTGGTATATCGTATCCATTGCACCCGGTGTGGCCTCCGCTACATTGGGGAAACCAAGCAGAGGCTTGGGAACCACTTTGCAGAACACCTCCGCTTGGTTCGCAACAAACAACTGCACCTCCCAGTCGCGAACCATTTCAACTCCCCCTCTCATTCCTCAGACGACATGTCCATCATGGGCCTCCTGCAGTGCCACAATGATGCCACCCGAAGGTTGCTGGAACAGCAACTCATATTCCGCTTGGAAACCCTGCAGCCCAATGGTATCAATGTGGACTTCACAAGCTTCAAAATCTCCCCTTCCCCCACTGCATCCCAAAACCAGCCCAGTTCTTCCCCTCCCCCCACTGCATCTCAAAACCAGCCCAGCCTGTTTCTGCTTCCCTAACTTGTTCTTCCTCCCACCCATCCCGTCCTCCCATCTCAAGCTGCACCTCCTTTTCCTACCTACTAACCTCATCCCACCTCCTTGACCAGTCTGTCTTCCCTGGACTGACCTATCCCCTCCCTACCTCCCCACCTGTACACTCCTGTCTACCTATCTTCTTTTTTATCCATCTTCGGTCCGCCTCCCCCTCTCTCCTTATTTATTCCAGTTCCCTCTCCCCATGCCCCTCTCTGATGAAGGGTCTAGGCCCGAAATGTCAGCTTTTGTGCTCCTGAGATGCTGCTTGGCCTGCTGTGTTCATCCAGCTCCACACTCTGTTATCTTGCACTATTGATATGGACTGGTTTGTCACTAGAATTTATGACCCAGGCAAAGTGTGTCACGACTTCAGTTGATCTGAGCTCTTATCAGCAGATGGAGCCTCAAGTTAATGCCTCTTCTGAATGCTGGCATCTCCGACAATCCAAATTCCTCAGTACTTCATTGAAGTATTACCCTAAAAATTATGCTTAAATATAAATTACAGCTTGAAGCCATAGCCTTCTAATTTATTGTTGAGAGCTCTACTAGTTTATGACAGAACTAGAACAGACCTGGAATGGATACGGGATGGTTTTCTTGAGCAATATGTTGAGGAACCAACTGGAAAGCAGTGCATCTAAGACTGGGTGCTGTGTAATGAGAAGGGAATCATTGCCAATCTAGCTGTGCAAGATTTCTTCGAGATGAGTGGCCGCAACGTGATAGAATTTTTTCAATCAAGATGGAGAGTGTGAGAGTTGATTTGGAGACCAGGGTGCTGCATCTTAATAATGAAAGCTGAAGATATGAGGCATGAAATTAAGCAACTCTTTGTGATCTATCAAGGCTAAAGGGATGACAGTGGATAGGCAATGGCAAACATTTAAGGAGCACGTGGGCGGACTGCAACAACTGTTTATTCCTGTCTGGCATGAAAGCAAAATGGGTAAGAGGACCAATCCATGACTTAACAAAGGCAATTAGCGATAGTATCTGATCCATGGAAACAACATTTGAGGATTGGCAGCATAGTAGAATTTAGCAAAGAAGGACCAAGGGATTGATTAAGAAGGGGTAAATGCAGTAAAGTAAGCATACAGGGAACATAAAGACTGACACAGAGTTTCTATAGATACGTGAAGAGAAAGAGACTGGTAAAGACAAATGTTAGGAAGGGGGTTGACCAGTCAAGGGAAGACAGACAGGTCAAGGAGGCAGGGCTGACGCTGGTGGGTAGGAGGTGGGGTGGGGTTAGGGTGTAACCCTAACCCGAACTCTCACCCTAATCTCCACCCCACCTCCTACCTACCAGCATCATCCCCTCCTCCTTGACCTGTCTGTCTTCCCTTGACTGACGAACCTCCATCATAACTCCCCAACAACACTCACCTTTACTGGCTCCAGCGCCGCCTCTTTGATCTGTCTCCACCTATCTTCTCCTCTATCCATCTTCTATCCACCTCCCCTTCTCTCTTTATTTATTTCAGAATCCCCTTCCCCTCCCCCATTTCTGAAAAAGGGCCCAAACCCGAAACGTCATCTTTCCTGCTCCTCTGATACCGCTTGGCCAGCTGTGTTCATCCGGCTCCACACCTTGTTATCTCAGATTCTCGAGCATTGGCAGTTCCTCCCATCTCTGAAATGGTCTGTTGGCCTTCGTTCCGAGAGGTTTCGAGTACAGAAGCCGGAATGTGGTGTTGCAGTTACGCAGCACCTTGGTGAAGCCGCACCTAAAATAGTGTGTGCAGTTTTGTGCTCCTTTTCTGCGGAAGGATGCTGTTGCTCTCATAGTTTATCAGTGCAGCGCATGTTTATCAGCCTGTTTCCGGGAATGGCAGGTCTGATGTATGATCAGAGATTGACTCGGTTAAGATTGTTTTCGCTGGAATTCAAATGAATGAGGTGACTTATAAAATTCGAACAGGACTGGACAGGATAGATGCAGTTCCCAGTGGTGGGTGTGTCCAGAACCAGGGGTCACAGTATGAGGATTCAGGATAGACGATTTCGGAGGTATTTCTTCACCCAAAGAATGGTGAGTCCGTGGAAATCATTACCGAAGCCAGCAGTTCATGTCAAAACATTGAACGCATTCAAGATATGGCTAGATATAACACTTGGGGTGAATGGGATCAAGTGTTATGGAGAGAAAGCAGGATTAGGCTGTTGAGTTGGATGATCAGTCATGATCATGAAGAATGGTGGAGCAGGCTCAAAGAGCCATTTGGCCTCCCCCCTGCTCCTAGCTTCCATGTTTACAATAGTCACTCTCTGAAATGCAAAACTTGAGCAATTGTGCAACTTTGAACTGGGTGCTGGTCGTTACTGACCAAACTAAGTTAGGTAAGGCTCAGCAGGACAGTGCTCATTGTTGTTTCTAGCATTTTCACCGTGTAGGACTTAGTCCTTGCTCTGCTTCAAGCGAAGAAGTGAGCTAATTGGAGATATCTACAACTTGTTAAGGTTCCAAAGGTTTAAAGTGATGTGGGGATGTGTGGTATTGTTCATAAAGTACATCATGAAGATAAATAAGATAAAAGATAAAAGAATGACGAGAGTAAGATGAGGGCCAATCAAGGACAGTAGTGGGAAGTTGTGTGTGGAGTCAGAGGAGATAGGGGAAGCACTAATTGAATATTTTTTGACAGTATTTACTCTGGAAAACGACAATGTTGTCGAGGAGAATACTGAGATACAGGCTACTCGACTAGCGTTTTGTACAGTCACGGGATTTATAGGGATTGAATTCCGGAGCCATGATGTCATGCTCCAACTGTACAAAATGCTAGTGCGGCCTCATTTGGAATATTGCGTGCAGTTCTGGTCGCCCCATGACAGGAAAGATGTTGAAGCATTGGAAAAGGTGCAGAGGAGATTTACCAGGATGCCGCCTGGTCTGGAGCACAGGCCCTATGAAGAAAGGCTGAGAGACTTGGGTCTGTTCTCATTGGAGAAAAGGAGGCTAAGGGGGGATTTAATAGAGACATATAAGATGATCAGAAAATTAGATATTGTGGACAGTGAGAGTCTTTTTCAGAGGATGATGATTTCAGCTTGTACAAGGGGGCATAGCTACAAATTGAGGGGTGATAGATTTAAGACAGATGTCAGAGGCAGGTTCTTTACTCAGAGAGTGCTATGGGCGTGGAATGCCCCGCATGCCAAAGTAGTTAACTCAGCCACATTAGGGGCATTTCAACAGTCCTTGGATAAGCATATGGATAATGATGGGATCGTGTCAGGGGAGGGGCTTAGATTAGTTCACAGGTCGGCGCAACGTCGAGGGCCGAAGGGCCTGTTCTGTGCTGTATTGTTCTATGTTCTATGTTCTATAATGGATATCACAAGTAGATGACTGATGTGTATAGTGTGCATTGTCAAATGGTTCAAATTTTAGAACTGAAAAGTGCCTGGTCTACCTCAAATTGCCATGGAAAACCAAAGCTTCTCAAAAGTTTGAGCTTAAGCAAGTAATTCATGCTGCTGCTGTATAGTGGTTATGTGAATGGTATTTTCCCCTAGCAGTATGCTGTTGTCAGTCGAAAAATAATTCTCATTGCATTGACCAACATTGTCTATGAAATTTGCAGCCAGTCTTATGCCAGACATATAGGTCATATGTGATAATGATTGGCCGACTGAAAACTGCTTGTTTGTAATGAGCAGAGCACACCGCACCGGCATGTGTGAGATGCTTTCTCTTTTCCACAACCAAGGACCCCAACATGGTTCGCAGAACTTTCACTTTGATCCATTTCACAAAATTCGGCCCTCATCCATTCCACCTATCCCAGAATCATAAATTCTCCTTATTCTCAGCTTGTCCCTCCATCAACCTCTGCGTTCAGCAGATTATCTTCCAGCATCTTCACCAGTATCCCCTTTCAGCATTCCAAAGTGACCATTCCCTCTGTAGTCCACTCCTCAGTCACCAAGCAAGGTCCCAAATACACTTGTAAAGTGAAACAGCGATTTACCCGTACTTCATCTGTTCAAACATACAGGTATATTCAATTTTTCCAGTGTTTTCTCTGCAAAGGGGAAATGATACATTGATTAGGTGATTATCCTGCGGTACGCCCTCATTCAGTCCACAAGCATGACCTGAGTTCCTGTTCCTTGCTGTTTTCATTTTCTATTTTGCTCCCACTTGGACCTTGGCTGTTCATCCTTCCCCTGAAGAATTTCATGCAATTTCATGAATATTCACTACATTCTCCAAATTCCCAAAGCTACCTCAACCACACTTCCACACATATTGTTTCTTGTAAGGTCTCCCTTCCATCTTCCCTGATTCTTGGCCTCTATCACATCTGTCCTGACAAACAAACAAGCCTTCACTTGCCGAAGTCCAAAGTGAAACACCTGCTATAAGCAGGGGCTGTTCAGTCATGACCAGTTTAAGATAAACAGTTGAACTTTTAACGGGGCTCATTTGCACCTGCTAGAAGTGACATACATTGACACTCAATGACCTGTTCTCTGTAAACAGAAATGTTTTAAAACTTCCACCTTCTTTGAATTAGCCAGAAGATTGTACAGCCTGTATTCCCTGTTCCTTTCTCCTTATTGGCACAGAGGCTCAATGGTTAGCACTGCTGCCTGTCAGGGACCCAGGTTCAATTCCATTCTCGGGGAACTGTCTGTCTGGAGGTTGCACATTCTCTCTGTGCCTGTGTGGGTTTCCACGAGGTTCTGCGTGAGTTTACAACAGGTCTCTGATTCCGTCCCACAGCCTAAAGATGTGTGTATTCGGTGGATTAGCCATGAGAAATGTAGGGTTACAGGGCTAAAGCAAGGGGGTGAGTCTGGGTGACGTGCTCTTTGGAGGGTCGATGTGGACGTCTAGGGCCAAATGGCCTGTTTCCACACCGCCAGGGATTCTATTGACAGCTCGACCATTCAGAGTGGACTTGTCAACCACACGACATGTTTTTCTTCTCGTATAAATTATTCCAATTGTTTGAAATATCATGTTCTTGCGTTTGTTCCATTGGGTGTAAGACAAAAATGCTTTGGTAATAAAAGTCTCTCTGAAATGAAAGACACAAATGTAAGGTATTTCCGGCTGGTAGACAGGAGGTCGGAAAACTCCCAAAAATTCTCAAGGGAATGCTTGTGATGAGGTGGAGGGTAGAAGAAATTATGTTACGAAACATTATTTTTTGCAAAAGCTTGGTAACACAATGGTAATTTTTTTTTAAAAAATCAAAGGTTGTGTCCAGAAGAGGTGTGAATAGCTACATAGGCATCTGAATGCAAAAAGGGATACAGGAGCAAGATGGAAGCGTAGGTTCTGATCTAAATTGGTTGAACTTAATATTGGACCAGAAGGCTAGAAAGTGACAAGACAGATGATGAAGTCTTGTTCCTCAAACTTATATTAAGGTTGTTGACTAATTGATTGATTTATTGTCACGTGTACCAAAGTAGAGTGAAAATCTTTATTTATGAGTGGTACAGGCAGATCATAGTAAGCGAAGGATATACAGATGAAAATGACAGAGGCATGCAGGTTACACTGAACAGAGTATGCGCTCAGTGAGATCAATGTTAGCAAGATCAGCGTTATTTCAGGCTAGAGAGTCTATTTATCAGTCTGATAACAACTGGGAAGAAGCTGTTCCTAAAACTGTTGGTGTGTGTGTGTTCAGGCTTCTGTACCTGGTGCCTGATGGAAGAGGATGTAGGAGATCATTACGTAGGTGCGATGGGTCTTTGGTGATGCTGGCTACCTTTCCGCAGCAGTGAGCCATGTAAATGGAGTCCTTGGATGAGAGGTTGGCTTCCGTGATGATCTGGGCTGTGCACACCCGCTTCTGTAGTTTCTCACAGTCCTGGGCAGAATAGTTGCCATACCAGGCCATTATACACTTGGACAATGTGCTTTTAATGGTGCATCTGTAGAAATTGGCCAGGCCAAATTTCCTGAGCCGCCTGAGGAAGGAGAGGCATTGTTGTGCCGCCTTGACCAACGTATTTTCGTGGCAAGTCCAGGACGGGTTGTTGATTATCGTCATACCAGGGAACTTGACACGCTCCACCCTCTCAACCTCAGTTCCATTGATATACATCAGGGCGTGTTCTCCTCCTGTCTTTTGAAATCAGTGATCAGTTCTTTAGTTTTGCCGACATCGAGAGAGAGGTTGTTCTCTGCACCACGTCACCAAACCCTTTGCCTCCCTTCTGTATTTTGATTCATTGTTAGATATCCATCCCACTGCAGTGGTGTCGTCAGTTAACTTGCACATGGCGTTAATTTGGAATTTGGCAACACAGTCATGGGTGCGCAAGGAGTGCAGTAGGGGGCTGAGAAAACATCCTTAGAGGGCACTAGTGTTATTGTGGAGGAGGGGCAGTTACCTATCTTCACTGTGGTTTTGGGTCAGAAAGTTGAGGATCCAGTAGCAGAGGGCAGAGCAGAGACCTAGGTCATAGAGTTTTGAGATCAGTCTGGAGGGGATAATAGTGTTGAAGGTGGAGCTGCAGTCAATGAGCAGGATTCCTACATAGCTCATTGTGCACATTGCTGCCAACAACATCGGTAGAAAGAGGGTTCACTGAATCCCTACAGTGTAGAAACATTCAGCCCAACAGGTCCGCACCTACCCCTGCAAGGCTAACAAACCTGGTAGCTATGGACAATTTAGTGTGGTCAATCCACCTAATTTGCACATCTTTGGACTGTGGTAGGAAACTGGAGCACCTAGCGAAAACCCTCACAGACATGGGGAGAATGTGTAAATGAAGAGTCACCCAAGGGTGGAATTGAGCCCAGGTCCCTGGTACTGTGAGGCAGTAGTGCCAACCACTGCACCACCTTGTTGCCCTTGAGACTTTCTCCAAGGCTACCCTTGTGTCTTAAGGGACTCTTTTCCCCCCATTCTCACTAACACATTTATTATGTCGTACAATCCCGTAGCAGCAATATCTTTTAGAGTGTGGGAAGAAATGGGAGTAACTGGAGGAAATTCAAACAGTCATGGGGAGAATGTGCAAACTCCACACAGACAGTTGTCCACAACTGGAATCGATCCTGGGGCCCTGTCACTGTAAGGCAGTGGTGCTAACCACTCAGCCACTGTGCTGTGGCATTTAGGTCCTGCAAAATGAGTACAAGAACTAGAATGATGAATATTCAACCTTTCGCACAAAAAGTTGGTCAGAGCTAGGACCCATATTAATCACTGTAACACTGTTTCTGAGACAACAAGGTGGAGAGCTGGATGGACACAGCAGGACAAGCAGCATCAGAGGAGTAGGAAAGCTGATGTTTCTGAAGAAGGGTCTAGGCCCGAAACGTCAGCTTTCCTACTCCTCTGATGCTGCTTGGCCTGCTGTGTTCATCCAGTTGTACACCTCGTTAACTCCGATTCTCCAGCATGTGCAGTTCCTGCTATCTCTCCAGAACACTGTTTTTGTTTTGTTCACAGCAGTGACAGAACACAGTTTGAGAGAAAATAATGCAGCCATATACACAACATTGATGAAAGATACTTTCTTATTTCCAAATGTTAAGGAAAGCGTTGTATGAAAATTATATTCTGTCACAGAATTTGGACACACTCTGGTTTCTTCCTGTGTTACCTAAAACGTATGCCATGTTTTTCGACCTTTGATTTCTCAGCATTTCTTCTTCTTTTGTAATGTAGTGCTGGAGGGAAACCATAATCCCAGATTGTAAGTGCTTTGAGCTTCAACATTGTCTGAGAACCCCCTCACTGTCTCTGAATACCCAAACTGATCAATAATAATCATCCTAATTGTCTGTCTTGACCTTACTGCAGCATTGCTTATTGTGTCACTGGCGGGTGACAGATCACATTGACATTTCACATCATGAAAGTAGCTGCATGAATATTTGTATTCTTGGTTCTACATTAGTGAGTTTTTGTTGCAACGTTTTGGTCTGGAAGTAAGAGGCATCTCAAAGAATGTGCTATCTGTGCTTTTGTGGAATCTGCTTTTGTGCTTTGACTTTGGGTTAAGCAATGTAACATGTCCTTGCTGATTTTCCATATTTAATTCAATTAGAATTTCATTGACTCTAGGTTTTACTCTTGAAATATGATCAATGAGCAGAAGGCTATTCAGTCCATTGAGTCTGCCACTCAATGAGATCATAAAATACTGATATTCCTCGATACCACTTTCCTGCCGTTTCCCTATAGCGTTTGATTCTCATACTGTTAAAAATACTCCAGTCTGAGCGTCTTAACTTTTGTACATCCCTCTGCAGGCAGTCTGGCAGTCTCATCACTTGTCTTCCATACCTATTTTTGTGTTTTCTGTAAGCTCGGTAATAGTACATTCACTTTCATCACTATGTCATTAATATTTATTCGCAACAAGAATGGCCGTCGCATTGATCCGTATGGCAGTTCACTGTTTACAGCTTGCCGACCTGGAAATGACTCCCCCTGTACCAAATGTCTGTTCTCTATTATTTGGTCAATCCCCTATCCATGTTAATATATTTCCCCAAAACTATGTGGTCTTATTAAAAGTCTTATCTGCTTGAAGTGTGATTATTTTTACAAATACCTTTTTGAATGTTACACCCTTTTATTTGTACTACTTGTAATCTCCTCATGGAATTCTTATAAATCTGTCATGCACAATTTCCTGTTTATCAAGCCGTAGTGACTGTGATTGTATTATGTATTTTAAGTGCTCTGCAATTACATCTTTTCTGATAGGCTGTTGCATTTTCCAATAACAGACATTAAGCTAACTGGCCAGTAGTTATCTTTTTTGTCTCCTTTCCTTTCTAAAATAAAGGTACTAGTCATAGAATCCCTGCAGCATGAGAGCAGGCCACTTGGCCCATTGTGTCCAAACTGACTCTCGGAAGAGCATGGCACCCAGATTCAACCAGCTGCCCAGCCCCTGCAACCTTGCATTTCCCATGGCTAATCCACCTAATCTGTGCATGTTTGGATTGTGGGAAGAGACCAGAGCAGCTGGAAGAAACCCACACAGACACGGCGATAAGGTTCAGATTCCTCACAGAAAGTCACCTGTGGATGGGATTGAATCCAGGTCCCTGCCACTGTGAAACAGCATGCTACCCACTGAGCCACCATACTGCCCTGTGGGGCACTGGGACTTTTTGAAAAGCCAAGGATACTGGAGAGATTGTGATCAGTGCATCAACTATCACTATAGCTATTACTTTTAATATCCTAGGATGCAGCACTTCGGGCCCAGGGGACCTAATGGTCTTTAACCCAGTTAGTTTCCCTCATATCTTTTCTTTAGGGATAGTTGTTGTTTTATATCCTGTCCTATCATTTGCCCTTTGATTATGCAGGAATTTTGGAACACTGTCAGTGTCTTTTACTGTGACTGTATTCATTTGTGGGACATGTGTGTCACTGCCTGGCCAGTATTTCTTGCCCATCCTGAGTTGCCTCTTGAGAAGGTGATGGTGAGCTGCCTTCTTGAACCACTGCATTCTTCCTGCTGTGGGTTGACCCGCAGCGCTATTAGGGAGGGAATTCCGGGATTTTGAGGGGAAGGAATGGCAATGTATTTCCAAGTCAAGATGGTGAGGGACTTGGAGGCGGTGGTGTTCCCATATGTCTGCTGCCCTTGTCCTTCTGGATGGAAGTGGTCTTGGGTTTAGAAGGTGCTGTCTGAGGAGCGTTGGTGAATTTCTGCAGTGCATCTTGTAGTTAGTACCCACCGCTGCTACTGAGCATTGCAGATGGAGGGAGTGGATACTTGTAGATGTTGTACTGGCTGCTTTGTCCTGGATGGTGTCAAGCTTCTTGAGTGTTGTTGGAGCTGCACTCATCCAGGCAAGTGGGGGAGTGTTCCATCGCATTCCTGACTTGTGCCTTTTAGATGGCGGACAGGCTTTGAGGAGTCAGGGGGTGAGTTATTTGATGTGATATTCCCAGCATCTGGCCTCCTCATGTGGCCACTATCTTAATGTGATGACCAGTTGAGTTTCTGGTCAATGGTAACGCCCAGCTGAGAGTGAGGGATTCATTGATGGTAACACTATTGAATGTCAAGAGATGGTCAGAGCCTGGCATTTGTGTGGCGCAAATGTCACTTGGTACTTGTCAACCCAAGCCTGGATATTGTCCGGATCTTGTTGCACGTGAACTTGGACTGCTTCAGTGTCTGAGAAGTCAAATGGTGCTGAACATTGTGCAAACATCAGCGAACATCCCCACTTCTGACCTTATGATGGCGGGAAGGTCATTGATGAAGTAGCCGAAGATGGTTGGGCCGAGGACACTACCCCGAGGAACTCCTGCAGGGATCTTCTGGAGCTGAAATGATTGACTGCCAGCAACCACAACCACCTTCCCATGTGTCAGGTATAACTCCAACCACCGGTGAGTTTGCCTGTGAAACCCATTGATTCCCATTTTGCTAGGGCACCTTGATGCCACACTCGGTCAGATGCAGCCTTGATGTGAAGGGTTGTCGCTCTCACTTCAGCTCTGGAATTCAGCTCTTTTGTCCACGTTTGAACCAAGGCTGTGATGGGGTCAGGAGCTGAGTGGCCACGGCAGAACCCAAACTGGGCGTAACTGAGTAGGTTATTTCTGAGCAGGTGCTGCCTGATAGCACTGTTGATGACACCTTCCATCACTTTACTGATGATTGAGAGTAGACTAATGGAGCAGTAATTGGCTGGCCTGGTTTTGTCCTGCTTTTTCTGTACAGGACATACTTGGGCAATTTTCTACATTGTCGGGTAGATACCAGTGTTGAAACAAACTAGAACAGCTTGGCTCGGGCAGCAGCAAGTTCTGGAGCACAAATCTTCAGTACTGTTGCTGGAATGTTGCCAGGGCCCATAGCCTTTGCAGTATCCAGGGCCCATAGCCTTTGCAGTATCCAGTGTCCCTAACCATTTCTTGATATCACATGGAGTGAATTGAATTGACAGAAGACTGGTATCTGCAATAGTGGGGATCACTGGAGGAGGCCGAGTTTGATCACCCATTCAGCGCTTGTGGCTAAAGATTTCTGCAAATGCTTCAGCCTTATGTTTTGCACTGATGTGCTTGGTTCTTCCATCGTTGAGGATGGGGACATTTGTGGTGCCTCCTCCTCCTCCTCCTCCTCCAGTGAGTTGTTTAATTGTCCATTGCCATTCATGACTGGATGTGGCAGGGCTGCAGAACTTAGATCAGATCCATGGTGAGATTGATTAGCTCTGCCTATCACTTGCTGCTTTCGCTATTTGGCATGCAAGTAGTCCTGTTTGGTGGCTTCACCAAGTTGATTCCTCATCTTCAGGTAAGCCTGGTGCTGCTCCTGGCATGCCCTCCTGCACTCTCCATTAAACCAGGATTGATGGTAACGGTTGAGTGAGGGACATACTGAGCCACAAAGGTTGTAGATTGTGCTAGAGTTCAATTCTGCTGCTGTTGATGGCCCACAGCACCTCATGGATGCCCAGCCTTGTGTTGCTAGATCTATGTGAAGTCTGTCCCATTTACTGCAGTGATAGTGCCACACACATGATGGAGGTTGTTCTCAATGTGACGGCGGGACGTTGTTCCACAAGGACTGTGCGATGGTCACTCTTACTGATACTGACATGGACAGATGCAACTGCAGCTGGCAGATTAGTAAGGATGAGGTCAAGTATGTTTTTCCCTCTTGTTGGCTCCCTCACCACGTGCCGCAAACCCAGTCTGGCAGCTGTGTCCTTTAGGATCTGACCAGCTCGATCAGTAGCACTGGTGCTGAGCTACTCTTAGCAGTGGATATTGAAATCCCCCACCCAGAATACATTTTGTGCCCTTGCCATCCTCAGTGCTTCCTCTAAGTGTTGTTCAACATTGCAGAGTACTGATTCAGCAGCTGAGGGAGGACGGTACGTGGTAATCGGCAAGAGCTTTCCTTGGCCATGTTTAACTTGAAGCCATGAGGCTTCATGGGGTCCAGAGTCAATGCTGAGGCCTCCTAGAGCAACACTGTCCTGACTGCACACCACTGTGCCACCACCTCTGCTGGGTCTGTCCTGCCGGTGAGAGAGGACATATCCAGGGATGGTGATGGTGGAGTCTGGGACATTGTGTGAAAGATATTATGACTGTGTCAGACTGTTGATTAACTAATCTGTGAGACAGTTCTCCCAGTTTTGGCACTAACCCCCAGATGTTAGTGAGGAGGACTTTGCATGGTCGACAGGGCAGTTTCTGCCATTGTCTTTTCTGGTGCCTAGGTCAATGCTGTGTGATTTATCCAGTTTCATTTCTTTGAGTCTAAGTAGTGGTTGGTCCAACTGAGTGGCTTGCGAGGCCATTTTAGAGGGCAGTTGAGAGTCAAGCTCATTGCTGTGGTCAGGAGTCATATGTGGGCCAGACCAGGTGAGGTTGGCAGATTTCCTCCCTTGAAGGACATTAGTGACAATGGATTCATGGTGATCGGTAGATTCTTAAGTCCAGACTTCTTTTTAAAATTAAACTTCCACCATCGAACCCAGGTCCCCAGAACATTTTCTGGGTTTCTGGATTAATAGGTTAATGATAATACCAGTAGGCCTTGAGGACTCATGCAAAGAATTTATTTAACTCTTCAGCCATTTCCTGGTTCCCCAATATTATTTCTCCAACCTCATTCTCTTAGGGGCTTGTATTAACTTTGGTCTGTCCTCCTTTCTATATATTTAACAAAGTTCCAGTTGCCTGTCCTGATATTATTTGCAAGTCCATCCTCAAAGTTTACCTAATCCCCTTTTTTTGGTTGTTTTCTGCCTTTTAAGAATTTCTCGATCCTCTGGCTTGTGATTAATCTTTGCAACATTATATCTATTCTTTCTTTCCATTTGATAAAAGGATCCCTTTGCCTTGTCATGTAGGATAATACGATACAATGTTTTATTTGTCTTTTCTTGCAATACAGAGTTTTTATAGAACATTACAGCATAGTACAGGCCCTTCGGACCTTGATGTTGTGCCGACCTGTCATACCGATCTTAAGCCCATCTAACCTACACTATTCCATGTGCGTCCATATGCTTGTCCAATGACAACTTAAATGCTCCTAAAGTTGGCGAATCTACCACCGTTGCAGGCAAAGCGTTCCATTCCCTTACTACTCTCTGAGTAAAGAAACTACCTCTGACATCTGTCCTATATCTTTCACCCCTCAATTTAAAGCTGTGCCCCCTCGTGCTCGCTGTCACCATCCTAGGAAAAAGGCTCTCCCTATCCACCCTATCTAACCCTCTGATTATTTGATATGTTTCAATTAAGTCACCTCTCAACCTTCTTCTCTCTAATGAAAACAGCCTCAAGTCCCTCAGCCTTTCCTCGTAAGACCTTCCCTCCATACCACGCAACCTCCTCGTAAATCTCCTCTGCACCCTTTCCAAAGCTTCCACATCCTTCTTATAATGCGGTGACCAGAAATGTACACAATACTCCAAGTGCGGCCACACCAGAGTTTTGTACAGCTTCACCATAACCTCTTGGTTCCGGAACTCGATCCCTCTATTAATAAAAGCTAAAACACTGTATGCCTTCTTAACATCCCTGTCAACCTGGGTGGCAACTTTCAAGGATCTGTGTATATGGACACCGAGATCTCTCTGCTCATCTACACTGCTAAGAATCTTACCATTAGCCCTGTACTTTGCCTTCCGGTTACTCCTACCAAAGTGCATCACCTCACACTTGTCTGCATTAAACTCCATTTGCCACCTCTCAGCCCAGCTCTGCAGCTTATCTATGTCTCTCTGCAACCTACAGCATCCTTCATCACTATCCACAACTCCACCGACCTTAGTGTCATCTGCAAATTTACTAACCCATCCTTCTCTGCCCTCATCCAGGTCATTTATAAAAATCACAAACAGCAGTGGACCCAACACCGACCCTTGCGGTACACCACTAGTAACTGGTCTCCAGGATGAACATTTCCCATCAACTACCACCTTCTGTCTTCTTTCAGCAAGCCAATTTCCAATCCAAACTGCTATATCTCCCACAATTCCCTTCCTCCACATTTTGTACAATAGCCTATCGTGGGGAACCTTATCGAACCTTGCCGAAATCCATATACACCATACATCAACCGGTTTACTCTCATCTACCTGTTTGGTCACCTTCTCAAAGAACTCAATAAGGTTCCTGAGGCACGACCTTCCCTTCATAAAATCACATGATACACCAACTTTGGATGCTTGTATGCTTGCTTGTTTGCTGATCAAAATTAAATAAGTGAAACAATTGTACTGAGGTCACCAATCAGCCAGCACATGACCCTTCCTGTGCATTGGCTGCATGGTTACAAGGAGGAAGAATGAAGTGTCTGGTTCAGCTCAGTGAGACAGAAGCTGTATATTTTGGAAGTTTTGGATTTGACCTTTGAACAGGACAGTTCCATTTATGTATCTAAGTTATATTTATTCACTGCTTCACAGTGGAAGGACACAGTGGAAGGATGGCAAAATGGTCAACTCAAGGATGAATCTTGGGGATGTTTACTAATAATTGCACAGTGTTTAGCATCAACAGGAAGATGTCGATAATACTCGGGCTTGGACTGATGAGTGCCAAATAATGTTTGCACCACAGAGGTGCCAGGCAATGATCATCTCTAACAAGAGAGAATCTCACCATCTTCCTTTGTTGAGTTTCAACACTGAAATTCTGTTATCAACTTCATGGGTGTTACTACTGACTTGAACCTGCATGAGATAAGCCATATAAATACTGTGGCTACAAGAGCACGTCTGGGAATCATGTGGTTAGTATCTCCTCTCCTTTCTCCCCAAAGCTTGTCCATCTCTGACAAGGCAAAGTTGGGAGTGTGATGGAATATGATTGCCTGGATGCCGCAGCTCCAGTAACACTCAAGAAGCTTGATGCCATCCATGCTTGATTGGCACCTTTTCCATCACCTCAACATTGATGTTTGTCTACTGCTGATAGACAATGGGGGCATTGTGTACCATCTACAAAATGCACTGCAATAACTCATCTGACAGCAGTTCCCACTAGAAAAACAAGGGTAGTTCACCTGTATTGGGTACGTGTGACTACAATAAATCAAATAAATCAGATCAAATGCTGGGCCAGAATCCTGGCCATTCCTATCTATCAGCCTTGTGCAGGGTATCTATCCCAGATGAACACTTGCGGTCTATGAAGTTAGTTCAGTGCCTTTGCAACAGTGATAATGTGTGACCAATGTATGCTGGCCTTGCGCAGGACCAACATAGAGCCATACAAATGATATAAACCAGAAGGGAGCCATTCAGCCATCTTTGTCCATGCTGACCCATAGACATCTGATGCCTTTTTTAATCCCAAATTGTTACAAACGTACATGGACCTGCAGCACTTAAAGTGCAGATCCAGGTACTTCTTAAAAGAGTTTAGAATCTCTTAGTCCACCACCAATTCAGGCAGCAAATTCCTGACACCCATCACCCTCTGCATAAAACGGATTTTCCCACATCCCCTCTAACCCTTCTGCCACTTAGCTTGACTCTGTAACTGCTGATTTTTGAATTCTCTGCCAAGGGAAGCAGCTTCCTCCTGTCTACACTAACTCTACCCTATCGCTGCCCTTCACTGTTTTGTATACCTCAATCATGTCATTCCCTCAGACTTTTTGGTTCCAAGGAAAACAGCCTCATATTTACAATTCTCCAGCTTTGGCAATATTTGAGTAAATCTTTTCTGCACTGTCTCCAGAGTTATTATATACTTCCTGGATTGTGATGAACACAACTGCACACACTACTCCAGTTGTGGCATCATCAGTATCCTGTACAGTTTTATCATGATGTCCTTACTTTGGTAATCTACACTTTTCCCAATGAGGCAAAGCATTCCCTGTGCCTTCGTCAGAACATTACTGACCTGTAGAGCTACTTTTAGGAACCTGTTCACTTCCATGCTTAGATCCCCCACTTCATCTACCCCTCTCAGTATGTTCCTATTTATTGTGTATTCCCTTTATGTCCTCATGAAAAGCAATGCATCACACTTGTCAGAGTTGTGCTCCATCTGTCGCTTTCCTGCCTTCTCCGCCAACCCATCTAATATCATTTTGGAACTTGGAGCTATCCTCTGTCCTATCCACCTTACATCCAATTTTTCAGTTGTCTGCCAATTTACCAATTGTGCCCCCCATGTTCAAGTCTGAATCGTTCATCTATAAAATAAATTAAAGGGGCCCCAAAATCAAGCCCTGTGAAACACCAATGGAAATTGCTTTCCGTTCAGAAGCACAGCCATGAACAATTACCCTTGTTTCCTGCCACTAAGCCGATTAGTCAACACATTACTCCGTATCCCATGACCCATGAGCTTTCACTTTTTTGCACTTCTCAGGTGGGACGTTATCAATTGCTTTGCTAAAATCCATGTCGACAAATTCATTGCGCAACCCTCATCGATCCTCCTTGCCACTTTCTTAAAGAATTCAACTAAATTTGTAAGTAATGACCTTACCTTGACAAAGCCGTGCTGACTATCCATGACTAGTCCATGCCTTTCTCAGTTAGTTTATTTGATCTCTCAGATCGATTTTAAAATTTTCCCACCACTAACAGGCTTTTAATTGTTTGGCATTTCCTTCGTACCCTTTATAAACAATGGAACCACATTTATATTCCTTCTCTAATTGATTTAAAACAAAATTTGCCCTGAGGATGATTAGTTTAGTGTTGCATGTGCTGGTGCTACCCTCCTAATGGAGGAAGGGGGACTTTTCATCCAAATTCCCTACTTGTTTCCTTTGTTTTAATTTTCTTTTCTTGTAAATATTTCACCCAGTTCCCTTTTAAGTGAAGCACTAGATTTTGCTTGAATAGTCACTTGCAGTAAAAGCATTCCCTATTCCATTATATGGAAACTTTTCCTCTAACTTTCCCATCATTGTTGTGTGAACAAATCCTGGCCTGAATCACAAGAAACAAACTGTGTCTCTTCAGAATTTTTTTTTGTTTGTTAGGGGTCTTACCTCATGAAAAAACAAAAATCAAGCTCTGTTTTTCTGAAACTGGAACAGCAACATTAGAAGCTGCAAGTTCTTCAGTCTGTTTGGGAGATCTAGAGTGAATTGTCCCGGTAACCAGATGTTCCACAACATGGTTCTGTACTAGTGACCATTGGCCTTGAGATTGGTCTCATCTGTCCAGTATTGGAGAATCAGCCTTTGCCTGCTAGAATAGACCAATCATAAAGTCACCAATTGTAAGAGATGCAGTGTTTACCTTCCCTGCATTTGACCTTACTATTGAAATTTTTTTTACAATTATGTGGCTTTTGTCAGATGCTAGTAACTATTTGGAGCCACAGGTGAGAGCTGGTGAAGGTGAGGATGAACCCAGCATGAGCTGCTCAAAAAAAACGTGAATCAAACAATTTTTTTTGCCCTCTCTCTTAGTCACTCCAAATCCTCTTGAAGCATCTTTGTATCTTCCTCTCAATTCTCATTTCCAACCAGTGATGTGATTTGTCAGTCACGGTGTTTTTCTGTAAATATGCCCATCTTCATCCTTTGTCCCCATCCACAGATTAGCACATTTAATATGAAGAACATAATATGAAAAACATATAGACCACATCAGATGAATTTCCCTCTTCAACACTTCTGATATCTGATAAATAGAGGCCTTCTAATGGGCATTAACATGTTGTGTCAGCATTGCTTGACTGATGCTTAAGGTTGCGGTGGTAATTAGTCTTTCTGCATTAAATATACTTTCAATATTAGAAACTTAAGTGATTGACAACTTCATTGGAACCTAATACAATTATCAGTGTTCTTTTTTTTGACAGTGCTGATTGATTGGATTTATTAAATGGAAATGTACAGTGTTGCTTTCAAATGGTGATAATTTCTTAATGGAATTTCACGTGCAGGCACTCAGACATGAACTAATGGATAAGGAGGAGACAATCATAACTGCTTTGGATTCAGCCCATAGAAGGGCCAGAGGAGTCGCGCTGACACCTTCATGTTTAAACAGGTCAGCCACTTAATCTATTGCAGGAACAACCACTTTTCTGCAGAACACTTGGCTTTATAGAGCAGTAAGAGATTAGAAATAAAGTAATGCTAAACTGGAGAGTGAGAAATAATGCAGGGACTCGTATGTTATTTAAAGAAACATGTTACAGCGCATGACAGAAGATTCTGTGACAGTTACTTAGAATTGTATGTTGTGGGAACAATTGAAAATGTTTCCACTCACCTAGTGATTGTGGTAACTTCAAATTATTAGAAAATTTATAGATCAGCATCTTGAAATATGTTTTTCTTCATTTTCACAAAACGTTACATGACTTTACGTTCTGCAATGTGTTCTTAATTACCATATTCAAAAGCAAAAAGCATGTGTTTACTGTCCTACCATATTTTGGTGATGTATTGATGTGTCTCATTTTCAGAGGACACTTTTCTGCGTGCCACTAGATGTATATCAGCCATACCAAAATGCTGCCTTTGCCTGAGACAGGGAAGATGAAATGACTTTGGGGAAATGGAGAATCATTCATGAATCCAGTTACTTTCTGATCTGACAGCTTTGTGGCATCTGAATGGATAACAATTTGATCTGGTAATCTCAATTGATAGAGTGCAAATGTGTAGTGATGCATTTTGGGAGCTCTGGTAAGTGAAAGATGTTCACAATGACTAGTAGATCCCTAGAGAGCACTGAGAAACAAAGGGACCTTGATGTCCAAAAGCAAGAGTTCATGCCCTCTGCTTCTGGCCTTTCAGGCAATGTTGGATCCAACACTCCACTGAGCCTTAGATCCCATGAGCTCTTGTTTTGTTGACCAGTCTGCTATCACTGACCTTATCAAAAACATATAGACCACATCAGATGAATTTCCCTCTTCAACACTTCTGATATCTCCTCAATAAAAATTAGATAAAATTTGCAAACCATGGCATTACCTCAACAAAGCCATGCTGACTATCCCCGAACATTCCATGTTTCTCCAAGTGCAGCGACATTTTGTCCCTTAAAATTCTTTCTGATAACTTCCCTACCACCAAGGTTAGACTGGCTTGTAACTTCTGGATCTGTCCTTTCTTCTTTTATATAAAAGTATGAGCGGTCCTCTGGCACCTTAGCTGTGGCCAGAAATGACTTGAAAAATCTTTGCCAGGACCTTTGATATCTCCTCCCCTGCTTCATAAAGTCATGCAGTATAGAAACAGGCTCACTTGATCAGCATCAATGCCAACTAACAAACATCAAACTACTGATCCCATTTACCTGCACTGAGTCATTACCTACCATACCCTGGCCCTTTAAATGCTCATCTGTTGCTTCTTTAATATTGCAAGCGTATCTGCCTTCTCCACCTTGTCAGGCAGCATATTACATGTTTGTATCACTTTTGGTGAAAACACTTGCCTCAGATCCCCTCTAAATAGCTGACAGTTCACCTGAAATCTATGCCCCCGACTTAAACTCGTCTACTGGTTCTCACAATCAATCTATGCCTCCTCATAATTTTGTATACGTCGATCAGATTTCCCCTCAGCCTCCTCTGCTGCATGGAAAACGCACTTAGCCTACCAGTTTCTCCTCATAAAACTTGCATTCAATCACAAAACAACACCCTGAAACATATTCTATCAACCAACCTGGCCAACATCTCTGTCTCCGGCTTGCTACAGTGTTCCAGTGAAGCCCAGCACAAGCAGACAGAACAACACCTCATTTTCTACTTGGGGACCTGACAGCCCTCCAGACTTAATATTGAGTTCTGCAATTTTAGGGCCTAAACTCTCCCATATCCCAGCGCCCCCACCCCACACACCAGGCTTTGTTACCACGCAGCCTGCCACTACACACTCCCTGTTGTTAGTGACTAACAGTCCCCATTGACAACTTCCCAGCCTGATCGTTAGCAACTCCTTTATCTGTCCACCTGTCTTTCTCTCTCTTTGGGCTCTATCCTATTGTTTACTCCCTCCCCACCCTCCTCCCTATTTTCGGCATAGAAACTGATGTTTTCCCAGCCACCATCAGTTCTGAGGAAGGGTCACTGGACTGGAAATGTAAACTCTGTTTTTTCCTCCAACATAGAGTCGATAGCCAGAGACTATTTCCCAGGGCAGAAATGGCTAGCACGAGGGGTCATAGTTTTAAGCTGGTTGGTGGAAAGTATAGAGGGGATGTCAGAGGCAGGTTCTTTACGCAGAGAGTTGTGAGAGCATGGAATGCGTTGCCAGCAGCAGTTGTGGAAGCAAGGTCATTGGGGTCATTTAAGAGACTGCTGGACATGCATATGGTCACAGAAATTTGAGGGTGCATCCATGAGGATCAATGGTCGGCACAACATTGTGGGCTGAAGGGCCTGTTCTGTGCTGTACTGTTCTATGTTCTATGTTCTATGTTCTATATGTTGCCACACCTGCTGAGCTTTTCCAGCAACTTTGTTTTTGTTCGTCGTTTACAGCATCCGCAGTTCTTGTGGTTTTTATCACTAAACCTGTCAGACTCATCAATGCTCTCTAATGCTCCAACTTGTTGCTCAAATTGCTCCAATAAGAGGCACCTGCTGTACACATGGTCATGCAAACCAGCAGGAGCACTCAGCATTTGACATGTAGCGTCGGATGTACCAATCATGGGTCAGATCTTAATTCCAGGCATACCTTAACTCAACAGAACACGGATCTTTGCTTTTAATTTACTCATTCTCCTGCTTAATTGTAGGGGACAAAAACCGGTGTTCACTCTCAGGTCTCTGCTGGTATGCCTGCTTTTCAGGGAGAGCCTTATCTCACCCACTCCTCTCAATAACATTCTCTGACTGTCACTGGGCCAACCCTCTGCTCTCAGTAACACTGTCTGCCCGTCACAGGGCCCTCACCCCCTCCTCTCAGTAATACTGCCCGTCACAGGGCCCTCGCCCCCTCCTCTCAGTAATACTGCCCATCACAGGGCCCTCGCCCCCTCCTCTCAGTAACACTGCCCGTCACAGGGACATCACCCACTCCTCTCAGTAATACTGCTTGCCACAGGGCCCTCACCTGCTCCTCTCAGTTATGCACTGACTGACTGTCACAGGGCCCTCACCCCCTCCCCTCAGTAACACACTCCGTCACAGTGCCCTCAGACTGTCACAGAGCGCTCACCGCTCCGCTCAGTCACACTGCCAGTTACAGGGCCCTCACGCGCTCCTCTCAGTAACACTGCCTGTCACAGAACCCTCACGCGATCCTCTCAGTAACACTGTCCATCACAGGGCCCTCACCCACTCCTCTCAGTAATACTGTCTGCCACAGGGTCCTCACCTGCTCCTCTCCGTTACACTGACTGACTGTCACAGGGCCCTCACCCCCTCCTCTCTTTAACACACTCCGCCACCGTGCCCTCACCCCCTCCTTTCAGTAACACTGCCAGTCACAGGATCCTCACCCGCTCCTCTCAGTAACATTGACTGACTGCACAGGGCCCTCACCCCCTCCTCTCAGTAACACTGACTGCCTGTCACAGGGTGCTCACCCGTTGCCCTCAGTAACACTGACAGACTGTCACAGGGCCCTCACCCGCTCCTCTCAGTAACACTGCCCATCACAGGGCCGTCACCCGCTCCTCTCAGTAACACTGCCCGTCACAGGGACCTTAGCCGTTCCTCTGAGTAAGACTGCCTGTCGCAGGACCCTCACCCACTCCTCTCAGTAACACGGCCCGTCACAGGGCCCTCAACTGCTCCTCTTGGTAACTCTGACTATCTCCCGGCCCTAAACCCCTCCTCTCAGAATCACTGACTGACTGTCACAGGCCTCTCACTCCCTCCTCTCAGTAACACTGCCTGTCACAGAGCCCTCATCCGCTGTTCTGAGTGACACTGGCTGACTGTCACAGTGCCCTTACCTTGCCCACTTATCTGAATTAGAGACAATATCAATGTGGTTGCTTTATCAAGAACAAATACGGAGAGAAATTAATGTCACAATCAAAGTGAACTTGATTAGTAAGAGAATGTGATGGAATGTCTTTATTTATTTAATATAAGTATGTTATGACTGATTTTATGACCTGAAGTCACAGCCGTATTCAATCAGCTTCCCTGTCTATATTTGCAACTCATTGATATAAAGTATTTAGTGACGTTCAAAATTGATCCCAATGTTTCCTAATCAGATTTTTTGAAAAGCCAGTGCCAGACTTTGTGAATAACAATACCTGACACCAGGTTTATAGCTAAAACAAAAGATTTTACAGTTTATGAACAATATAGTATCTTTTTTAAAAAAAGTTAAGCAAAAAGGTATTCTGACGAACGCCTATGACTTAAACATCATCTTCTTTGATTCTAGCCCCAATTCTAGCAAAGACAGAAAGACACACAAACAGATATAATTAAGGAATGTATCAAAGGGAAAAAACTAAATCAAGTGTAACTGGCCAGTTTACTTAACCAGACTGCATGATCTTTAAAATGGAAAGAACTGTGGATGCTGTAAATCAGGAACAAAAACAAAGCTGCTGGAAAAGCTCAGCAAGTCCAGCAGCATCTGTGAAGGAAAAAAAGAAGTAAGATTTCAGATCTGTCAACCCTTCTTCTGATCAGCTCTGAGGAAGGGCCACCAGATCTGACATCGTACCTCTTTTTTGCCTTCACAGATGTTTTCAGACCTGCTGAGCTTTTCCAGAAATTTTGTTTTTGTCCATCATCTAAAATCTCACAGTCAGATGAGATTGTATGTTAAGTTAAAATCTGAACAATCTACAGATGCTGTAAATCAGAAACAAAAACAGAAGTTGCTGTAGAAAACCAGCAGATCTGGCAGCATCTATGGAGAGAAAACAGAGTTAACATTTTGGGTCGTATTACCTTTCCTCAGAATTCCTTATTTCTAAGTGTCACAGGATCTGAAATGTTAATTCTAACTTCTGTCCATAGATGCTGCCAGACTCGCTGAGCATTTCCAGTAATTTCTGAGCTTCTGTCTTGGTTTCTGAAAACATTGAGCTATGCAAATACCTTTCAGTAGGCTTTGGGGGATATTTAATTATTACTTGTAACAGAGGACCTCTTAACTTAGAATAAGTTGATAATGGGAGGACAACCAGTTGGCAATCAAACGTCTGTCCTGTAGCTTTTGCAGGGACAATCCTTCTGATTTAAAGACAGTTCAATATTGGTTTCTCTTTGCTAGTGACTCATCAACAGAGTTTTCTTGGAAGAAGAATTGACCTGCAATTAACCTCCAGACCTAGCCTCATAAACAAATATCAAATTGTTTCTTCTTTTTTCACATAAGCTGCTGCTCACAGTCCAAAGGTCACTCTCAGCTCACAGTTCACAGCTCCAAACCAAAAATGATAATGAACTTAAGTACTAGGAGGAGTAAGACAATTCAGCTCCTCGAGCCCCGCTGTTTGATATGATTGTGGTTGATCTTATCTCTGCTGCAACTTTAGTTTCCTACCTGCTCTCCATAATTCTTGAACCCATTATGAACTCAAAAATCGTTCTATCTCCTCTTCAAATTTGCTCAATGTCACAGCCCTCCAATGCCTTCTCAGGGAGTGAATTCCAGAGATTCATGACCCTTCCGGTGTAGAAATTTTTCATCATCCCTTTAAACCTTCTTTCCCTATGCTAAAACTATGACCTCTTGTTCTATTGCCCACATGAGGAACCATCCTTTCCACGTCAACTTTATCAATCTGCTTGAACATATTATATCCCTCAATTAGATCCCTTCTCATTGTTCTGAACACCTGAGAATGTAGGCCGAAACTACTCTGTCTGTCTTAAGACGCATTCTCGTCTCTGGAATCATCCTGGTGAACCTCCACTGGACTGCCTCCAATACAATGACATCTCTCCTTAAGTAAGGAGACCAGAACTGTACACAGGGCTCCAGGTGTGGACTCACTAATGCCTTGCATAGTTGCAGCAACCTTCTTTTGTATTTGTATACTCTCTTTCTTGAGCAACAAATGCCAAAATTCCATTTCCCTGCCTTAATACCTGCTGTACCTGCTTCCTGAGTTTCTGTGATTCATAAAACTAAAAAAAATGAAGGTTTCAATGCTGTTAAAATGAAATCCATCCAAGTAAAATTAAAATAATGATAAGAGGACATTAATAGAAAATGAAAACATTTTTCTCTCTCTGGAGAGCAATATTGAACAGGCTTCACATAATAATGTTATTTGTGAGCTTGGATTCTATACTGGAGGAATGCTGCGCAAGTTTTAAGTTTGAATTGTACACCTATACCGTGTGTAGTGAGAAGGACAAGACGTGGGTTTTAATCTAATAATTTTCTGTGTTCTTCTGTTATAAATATACATAGGCATCCGCTTGTGAGCATTTTCAGTAATTGAATACCACAGTAAAGAGAATGAAAATTTATCTCACCCTGGAATCTGAATTGTCCAGTATCACCATCAACTGGGATCATAACACTTGTTATTTCAAAGGCCAAACCTGATATTACCACTCGATTCCTCAACTAAAATGGAATTTGATTCATTCAATTGTCATACATGAATGACCTTGATAGTGTGTTGTAAATTATAAAGTGAAACAAAATAGCCCTTCACCATTTTTCTTGTAAAGCAAATCCATCATATTCGATTGTTGTAGTGGTATAAAACACTAGTAAGTCACACATTGCAAAGTCCTCCTGAATGTGAGCCAGACATTTACATAGATCTGTGGTTAACCTCAAGAGGCAACCCAATCTTGTATTTGTTTCCTTTTTAGGCCACTTTTCTGACAACAAAGACTTCACCAGTCTCCTTAAACAGCTGAGATCAGACTAATTACAAAGCTCTATTTTGTCCATAACCTACCCTTGATCAATGCTAAAGAAGATAGACTAGCATTTAAATAAAATTGTATTTATAGAGTCATAGAGTGATACAACACGAAACAGACCTTTCAGTCCAATTAGTCCATGCTGACCATAATCCCAAACTAAAGTAGTCCTGCCTGCCTCCTGCGCTCGGCCATATCCCTCCATTCATGTACTTACCTGGATGTCTTTTAAATAGTGAAACTGTACCCGCATCCACCAATTCTTCTGGAAGTTCATTCCACATATGAACAATCCTCTGTATAAAAATATTGCCCCTCATTTCCTTTTTAAATCTTTTTCCTCTCATCTTAAAACTATGCCCCATAGTTTTGAAATCCTCCACAGTAGGGAAAAGACATTTGGCGTTCACCTTATCTAGATCCCTCATTATTTTATAAACATTCATCGGGTGACCCCGAAACCTCCTAAGATCCAGTGAAAAAAGCCCCAGTCTATTCTCACCTTAAATCTCAAAACCTCCATTTCTGGCAACATCCTGGTAATTCTTTTCTGAACCCTCTCCAGCTTAATAATATCCTTCCTTGAACACCGACCAGAATTGGACACAACAGTGTAGAAGAGGCCTCACCAATATCCTGTACAACTTCAACATGGCATTCCAACTCTTCTCCTCAAAGGTCTGAGTCATGAAACACCTTCTTAACTACCGAAAGAACTACAGATGCTGTAAATCACGAACAAAAACAAAGTTGCTGTCAAATCTCAGGAAGTCTGGCAGCTTCTTTGAAGGAAAAAACAAAGTTAACGTTTCAGGTCCGGTGACCTTTCCTCATAACTGGCATTTCCCCTCTTTGCTGTGCACTGTACCACCGATTTTGGTATCATCTGCAAACTTACTAACCAGGCCTTCTATATTCTCATCTAAATCATTTATATAAACGACAACCAAAAGCAGACCCAGCAATGATCCCTGTGGGACACCGCTGGCAACAGGCCTCCAGTATGGAAAACTTCCTTGCATCACCACTCTCCATTTCCTGCCTTTTATCCAATTTTGTTTAGTTTCTACTTAATTAATATTCCAGTAATAAACATCCCTGATGATCTGCGGAACGGTCACCGCACCCGAAACGTTAACGCTGTTTTTGTTTTCCGTCACAGATGTTGCCAGACCTGGTGAGCTATTCCAGCAACTTTGTTTTAGTTCCTGATGAGCTGCGACTTTGTACTTGACTGATTTCCAACATCAAAAGTTCTAAATGTTGGAAGAGATTGGTTTACCTTGACTTCCTAGCTTGAAAATGTGCCTTTTATGCAAAGAAACTGTACTCTGGGACAGTGGTTTTGCAGATTTACCTGCAGGTCCAGCTGTGAATCGGAGTTGAAGTAGTTGCAAGCACTGATGAATAGGCAGCTATTTAGCCTCTGGATGTAATCCTGTGGAAGCGACGAGGGTCTAGGCCATTGACTCGAGAACTGATGAGGGAACGGCTTGCCCCAACCAGCTTCCCTTCAGGGGAGCGCCAGCCTCAGGTCGCTCCCCTCAAGGGGTACGTCATCCTGACCTTGCTCCTCTCATGCGTAGGCAGCTACATCTTTCTCCCCTCTGGCACATAATAGACCGGCGGCAAACCTGGTGGGATGCCACTTTCCATGAGCGGTTGGCTAACCAGAACCCAGCAGGTGTAGTAAGCAGCAGTGTCACTTGGGAGGTGATGATCTCTGTTACCATTGGCAACCAACCTACGATTATTGCTCGATCTCGGGCCAGGATTGAGTGAAACACCATTAGCACGCCACTTCCCCTTCTTGATGTTGCACATTGAATGCCTTTGAAAGCCTGTTACATTTCTTAATGGTGACACCCCTGCCCACTGTTGAGTCAATACCAGTTGTTGTGGGATGATGTATGTGTACGTCAGTTGCTCAATTGGGGACTTTAACTCGCAATGAAGTTGGGAAGTTGTGCACAAGTCTTCTCACCATGGATTTAATCTGGCTCTAAGCAGAATTGTAGGTGGTGCCATCCTTCCACCTGATTAAATGTCCTCTATTTTCAAACTTGCCACAAGGGAAAGTACAAAATCCCGCTGTTTTTGTTATCAATTCATGGTTTTTAATTTTGCAATCAGTGTCGTAAGCAGCAGATTAGTTCAGTCCTTGTGAAATTGAAGGCAATACAACACTTTAATTGGTCACTTTTTAACATGGTAGGTTCTCAGACTGAGGAAATGGTGAATGTTGTTGATCTTTAATGCAATATAATGGAGGAGAGAAAAATCTGGACTACAGAGCCCACAGGAAGAAAATTATAATCTGTCAGTGCTGCCTCCATTAGAACAATGCCAAGTAAATACCCGTCCCCATATCGAACAATAGAAGTTTCCTGCATATCAGAACATACCCATTGAGTGGGGAACTGATGAATAATGCAGGAGCACCATCGGATTGAAATACTTTTATTCTAAGAATTTCAGAACATGCTGGGATTTTTATAGCAAGCAATACTTGTGATGGAATATTCTTTTAATGTCAAAATGCTGCAACAGTTTGGAAGAACCAATATTAAATGGATATTATTGCAGATAATATATGTGAATTAAATAAAATTGTTTGCTTAAAGTATTTTGTAATTCAAATTGAATGTCGCATTTTTGTATCTTAGTTGTCTTCTGTTTCTACTTTTTCTTATTTTTATAGAGCAGGTATTGTCCTGGTCACTTGTAATGCTGCCAATTCAAGATTAACTACATGGATGGTCTCTATCAGTTGCTTAATCCCCGATGTCAGTTTGCAATCCTGAATCCAAGATTGTCACTTCATCTTTCAATTCTGTGTATAATCAAAGTCTGAGATCAACAGCTTTCATTTTACTATCTGGAAGTCAATCAGTGCAGATTTTGTTTGTAAACCAGCGTTCTGTATGTAAAACTGCTTCGTTTAATTAGATTAGATAGTTAAGATTCATTTTAATGAAATGAATCATAACTAAGCTTCATCTCTTCCTCATTCTGAACACATGGTATGTCATGCAATGGCAATTCAATTTTGCATTGGTGCCGGTTCAAACCATGTGTATTCCAACTACAGATTGATACAGATGAAATTGTACCATTTCCTTTTTAGTACCATTCTCACCATACAGTGTTTCTGTTCATTACGTTTCTGTGTACAGTTCTGAACCAGTCCCCTTGCCCCTGAGCTTGCCAAATGTCTCAATGTTGTCGTGACATTGTCAAAGAATTCATTTCTTGGTAGATTCAGAGATAAATTAATGTAAACTAGTATGTGTTAATGCCTCTGCTGTTATCGGGCGAAACACTCAGGCCATTGTCTTAATTTTTCTCTCTTGTATATATATTGAAATGTTGACCATGCCATTTGCTCCACTTACTGGAATTGGACTTGTTACAGAAGTGCTGAACGTCAACTTGCCAAATACAATTGGATGAAAAGTATGAGGCCAATCAGTCTCTTGAAACACTTTCTCTATGCAATCAACATAACAACATTCATTGACAATGAAAAATTACGTACGTGCTTAAGAAGATTAGATTTGAAACAGAGATTTGTGAATATGAATGGAGCTATATATGTCCCCATCTCAGGCACCAACCTCAAGTTTACCTGGACTATCTACAACACCTCTGTCACCTTCCTGGACCTCTCTGTCTCCATCTCAGGTAACCATCCAGAAACCGATATCCATTTCAAGCCCACCGACTCCCACAGCTGCCTAGAATACACCACCTCCCACCCACCTTCCTGCAAAAATTCCATCCCCTATTCCCAATTCCTTCACCTCCGCCTCATCTGCTCCCAGGATGAGGCATTCCATTCCCGTACACGTCAGATGTCCTCGTTTTTCAACGACCGCAACCCCCCACCCCCCCACCCAACCACACACAGTGGTCAAGAACCATGTCTCCCACATTTCCTGCAACTCATCCCTCACACCCCATCCCCGCAATAAGCACCAAAAGAGAACCCCCTCATCCTCTCATACCACCCTACCAACCTCTGGATACAACGCATCATCCTCCAACACTTCCACCATCTGCAATCTGACCTCACCACCAAAGACATTTTTCCATCCCCACCCTTGTCTACTTTCTGGAGAGACCACTCTCTCCATGACTCCCTTGTCAGCTCCACGCTTCCCTCCAACCCCACCACACCCGACATTTTCCCTGCAACTGCAGGAAGTGCTACACGTGCCCCCATACCTCCTCCCTCACCCCCATCCCAGGCCCCAAGAAGACTTTCCACATCAAGCAGATGTTCAACTGCACATCTACCAATGTGGTATACTGCATCCGCTGTACCCGTTGTGGACTCCTCAACATCGGGGAAACCAAGGAGAGACTTAAGTGTTCTGCAAAGCAGTCCCTATGCTCGGTTCACAACAAACAACTGCACCTCCCAGTCGCGAACAATTTCAACTTCCCCTCCTATTCCTTCGACGACATGTCCATCCTGGGCCTCCTGCAGTGCCACAACAATGCCACCCGAAGGTTGCAGCAACAGCAACTCATATTCTGCTTGGGAACCCTGCAGCCCAATAATATCAATGTGGATTTCACAAGCTTCAAAATCTCCCCTCCCCCTACTGCATCCCAAAACAAGCCCAGCTTGTCCCCGCCTCCCTCACCTGTTCTTTCTCTCACCTATCCCCTCCTCCCACCTCAAACCACACCCCCATTTCCTTCCTACTAACCTCACCCCTTGACCTGTCCGTCCTCCCTGGACTGTCCTATCCCCTCCCTACCACCCCACCCACACTCACCTCTACTAGCTCCACCTCTTCAACTTGTCTGTCTCCTCTCCAACTATCTTCCCCTCTATCCATCTTCGATCCACCTCCCCCTCTCTCCCTATTTATTTCAGAATCCTCTCCCCCTCCCCCTTTTCTGATGAGGGGTCTCGGCCCAACATGTAAGCTTTTGTGCTCCTAAGATGCTGCTTGGCCTGCTGCGTTCATCCAGCTGCACACTTTGTTATCTCTATATCTCGTAACAACCTCATTGAGTGAGTTCTAGAGCGAATTGTGCAGGGTAGACTTCGGGTTTATCATTCTAACTTGCCAGTCCTGAAAGATGAAACTTGGTTTGTGTTGGATGTTTGTTTTAATAGCTATGAAAGATATCCTGAAAGGATATGTCAAATCTTTTGTTGAGAATTTTACCCATTTAGTCACTCTAATCTTTTTCCTTTTTTAAAGTTTCCTTGGTAGTCATAAATTTCAAATATCTGCACAATTTTATTTGGCTTTGTATTGGTTCTCTGAGATTCTCTGTTAATGGCTCCGTGACCTGCTCGCTCATTACAGAATTTATCATTGATGTGCCTGCAACAAAATCTTTAGTCTTATACGAACAATTCCCAATTTCAGGATAAAGTCCAGAGAGACCTTTTAAAGGAAAGGGGTTTCGAAAGAAAACTTCAGTTCCATCGATCAAAGTCATGAATAGTTGATAAATTATTTGCATTTCATATTTCCAGAACCTAACCCGGAAGAGAGAGCCCAGAGAATTGCCAAAGCTGTCCTCAAACAGTCAATAGAAGTGAAGGAAAATTGGGAGCAATTGAAAACCCATGCAAGCAACTGGCAGAAACAGGTGGAAAAGGCATTGGAGAAACTTCAAGAACTGCAGAAAGCTCTGGATGATCTTGAGGCTCGTGATAACAGCTGAGGGGGTCCACACTGATTGGCAACCTGTGGATGACCTGCTTATTGACTCATTGCAGGATCACATTGATAAAACCAGACTAAGTGCAATTACATTACACTTCACTTATGAACAGATGTAACCGCAATGTTGTATCGAGACGATCAGTAATATGAGTACTTAAGTAATATTGATTGAATGGTTGTTAACTTAATTTGAAAATTAAAACTTAGTTGAGCATGCCTTCTGATGATATCACATCGGTAATATTAGTATAATTGAGGATTCTATTAGTCAGTGACATCAGCTGAGTTATCTGCTTGTTGCTATGTTATCAGGATTAAAGGTAAAGTCTTAGCACGCCATTTGGCCACTCCTTAGAGAGAGACAACTGGTTATGATTTAACCTGAAGATCACCATGCCTCGGGCAAGTCGAGGGGTTGAGGCAAAGATCCTTTGTGGTCAGCTCACTGGTGTGGCAATTGAGCCCTCTCTGCAGGGCATCACTTTGCATCACAAACCAACCGTTCAGCCAACTGAATTTGAATGGAGTTTAGGATTGTAGAGTAATCCATGCAATTGTATTTTTTTGAATGAATGTTTCTAACTGGGACTCTCTCACTGGCAAACTTTTTAAAAGCCAGCTCAGCCATACAGGTTAGATAAGTTCCTGATCTCAGCTGAATTTTTTGATCTGGGGTGGGTCAGCGTTAGGAGTTCAGTGATTGGAATGAATTCTCATTAAATTAGCGAGAGGGATACTACACGTGAATAGACCGATGTTTTGAAAAGAGGATGAGATACGAGCAAAAGTTTAATTGATGGAGAAGACCAGCCACAATCATCATCAACGGTGGAGCAGGCTTGAGCAGCCATGCAACATTGTGCTGCCGCTACTTGACTTGCTCCGTGAAGAGGAAGGAAAAGGGTCAAAGTTTCAAAAATGCTGAAGACCACATCATTCTACAACCTCAAAATTTGATTGTGTTCAGCATATTATCAGTACTGGTACCCCTCTTTCCTGGTCTATCATCTCAGCAGCTCTACTCTGCCCAAAAGCTGGTTACCAGTGACATTTTTGAAGGCTCTTCCCAAGTCTGAAAATCATTTTTGTTACGTAGAATCAGAGTTGGCGTGTGGAAGGAGGTCTTCTGGCATATCACAGCTCTTTGAAATAACTCCCCAATTCATCCCCGTCTGCTGTGCAATGTCTTTAACCACTTTATATCTCTTTAATGGAGGCAAAGTTTTGAAGGCATCTGAAAGGAGTATTAACGATCCCAGAATACAACTGAGCCTTATTAAGTTCTTAGTTCTGATGATCAAGAGCTTGATCAAAGAGGATTGTTTTAAAAAGTGCCTTAAAAGAGGAAAGGTACAGCGGCTAAGAGGTGGAGGAAGTCTCTTGTTGGGTTTGACGCCTACACAATTAAATGTTTGACAACCAGTCGTGGGCCATTTAAAATCAAGAGTGGGCAAGAGGACATAATTAGACGAGTGCAGATATCCTGAAGTATGGTTGGACTGGTGGAGATTACCAAAATAGCGATAGGCGTAGCCAAGGAACGATGTGTAAACAAAAATGAGAATTTAATAAAATTACTGTTAATAGTATCAGTGAGTTAGAAAGTACGGAGAATAGGATTTGTTTCAAGATGAGACTCAGGCAGTGGAGTTTTAGATGACCTCATAACACTCTTGGTCACCTGTAGAGAGTTATTATCTGACACTCCACTCAGGCCAATTCTATGATCTTTTGATCTTTCTGCTTATAAATTGTGTGTCTGTGTGGTCACCTCACTAACTGCACCTGGTGAAGGTGGCTGCACTCCAAAAGCTTGTGTGATTTCAAATGAACCAGTTGGACTACAAGCTGGTGTCATGTGACTTCTGACTTCAAACAGTTATAGAATATGTTTTCAATCCTACCTTGACTTGATAATAAGACATCTTCCTAAAATTTATAAAATGAGAAGTATGTCTAACCCTGAGCCTTAGAGTGTTTTAGATGCCATGGGCAAATGTGGGACTCCAGCAGGGAATGCATTGGAATTGTCAGGTCCAGAAGTGAAGTAGTTCCAGATGAAGGTTTCACTGCTAATGAGCCAAGACAAGAGACAGGTAGGCAGTATTAAAAAGATGTAAAGAGACAGCTTTAGGGATTGCATGAATGTGTGGTCGGACCACAAACAGTGGTCTTCCCAGTTTTAAATTGTTGTCTCCACATAGTTCCGCAACTTCATGTTCTGTTCAAAGGGCATTACTGACAAGAACGCAGAAGTTAGCTTGTCAATATATCTTGATTTTCCCACCATGTTCTCCAATTATGAACACCACATGTGCACTGTACAAAGTGAACCATTCAAACCTTAAAAGGAAATGTTCAAATTGTGGAATATAAAGTTAAATTTATTTTATTGAAAATTTAAATAAATTACATGAGGGTTTGACCAAGACCGAAAGGAATTAGATGGAACACCAGCTGAATAAAACAAGCAGTAGTAAGGTGGTATTAGCTGGATGTTCCTGAAGAAAGAGAACGCAGCCAACCTTTCTTCCATCAGGGGGATTAATTGTGTGGTGTCAGACACAGTTGACTAAATCATTCCTTCTGTCTTTACTGTCTGACTGTACTATGGTTGTAATATTTCCTTTTTAAAAGGCTCAGGGTTAGACATATTTCTCATTTTATAAATTTTAGGAAGTTGTCTTATTATCAAGTCAAGGTAGGATTGAAAACATATTCTATAACTGTTTGAAGTCAGAAGTCACATGACACGAGCTTGTAGTCCAACAGGCTCATTTCAAGTCACACAAGCTTTTGGAGTGCAGCCCCTTCATCAGGTGCAGTTAGTGAGGTGACCACACAGACACACAGTTTATAAGCAGAAAGATCAAAAGATCATAGAATTGGCCTGAGTGGAGTGTCAGATAATAACTCTCTACAGGTGACCAAGAGTGTTAGAGGCAAGTAAAGTGTTTATAAAGTCAATGTCAGTGCTGTGCTGTCATGATAATCAGGCAGCGCAACAGGAATGCACAAAAGGTGACATCTCAGGTCAGACTCTGACTTGTAGTTTAGAGGCTTGTGTTCAGAATCTGTCTTAGAGCTTTAAGCTATATTTCCAAAGCAGGAATTTATAAGATACCACACTGACTGTAACTACAAGTTGTGTGTTTCTTCAACAAAACATCTGCAAATAAACAGACATCCTGGATGAAGACTTATTATCTGACACTCAACTCACACCAGTTGTATGATAGAACATAGAACATAGAACATAGAACAGTACAGCACAGAACAGGCCCTTCAGCCCACAATGTTGTGCCGACCATTGATCCTCATGGATGCACCCTCAAATTTCTGTGACCATATGCATGTCCAGCAGTCTCTTAAATGACCCCAATGACCTTGCTTCCACAACTGCTGCTGGCAACGCATTCCATGCTCTCACAACTCTCTGCGTAAAGAACCTGCCTCTGACATCCCCTCTATACTTTCCACCAACCAGCTTAAAACTATGACCCCTCGTGCTAGCCATTTCTGCCCTGGGAAATAGTCTCTGGCTATCGACTCTATCTATGCCTCTCATTATCTTGTATACCTCAATTAGGTCCCCTCTCCTCCTCCTTTTCTCCAATGAAAAGAGACCGAGCTCAGTCAACCTCTCTTCATAAGATAAGCCCTCCAGTCCAGGCAGCATCCTGGTAAACCTCCTCTGAACCCTCTCCAAAGCATCCACATCTTTCCTATAATAGGGCGCCCAGAACTGGACGCAGTATTCCAAGTGCGGTCTAACCAAAGTTTTATAGAGCTGCAACAAGATCTCACGACTCTTAAACTCAATCCCCCTGTTAATGAAAGCCAAAACACCATATGCTTTCTTAACAACCCTGTCCACTTGGGTGGCCATTTTAAGGGATCTATGTATCTGCACACCAAGATCCCTCTGTTCCTCCACGCTGCCAAGAATCCTATCCTTAATCCTGTACTCAGCTTTCAAATTCGACCTTCCAAAATGCATCACCTCGCATTTGAATGATCTTTTGATCTGTCTGCTTATAAATTGTGTGTCTGTGTGTTTTCCTCTCTGACTGCACCTGATGAAGGGACTGCATTCCAAAAGCTTGTGTGATTTCAAATAAACCTGTCAGATTATAACCTGATGCCATGTGGCTTCTGACTTTGTCCATCCCAGTCCAACACCAGCACCTCCATATTGTAAGTGTTTGGAACCAAGTCAGTGCAACAGGTATATGTCGAACATTTGACTTCGAAAGGATGCCTCGTGCTGAAAAGTTCATTAATAACAAAGGATTTCTCCATTATGCCATCTATCGTAACATGCTGCGTCTCACAGTCATAATGAAAGGATGCCCACTTCAATTTAGCAGCGCCAAGAACAGTTATGGACATTTTTAGCATGGGAGGAGGCCATTCAGCCTATTTTATCTGTACCAGCTCTCTCCCAGAGCAACAAAATTAATCCTTTTCTCGAACTCATTCCACCTATTTCACAGAATTGAAATATATAGGTACATACTTAGGACATTTTAACATCAAGTGAGCAGTTCTCGCACTTCACCTTGTCACTAAAAATTGAAAACGTGACTTACAAAGAGTGAGTTTTTATTTTGTTCTGTTGTGATGATGAAGAAGATGCAAGTCAAAGTGCTGGAACTGGCCTCTTGAACTAAGAAACTTTTAAATGTGTATAAAATGAATTCTGTGCGCATCTACTAAAAGCAGCTTTATGGAAGGATAAGGTGCCAAAGAAGATTTGGTGTATTGTACTTTACCCTATTATATTCCAACCTGTGAAAACAGAACTCTACGACTGTGAGTGTTGAGTTCTGAGAGGTTGCTATCTTGTTTGAATTTACATTGCTCAGTAGAGGCCTATTTTCCCAACAGCAAAATTGGCAATCCAGAAAGAAATGGATATTGGTTTCTCGCATTTGTTAGCTCTAAGTGTCTGTGTAAAGTTTGAGTACAGTTTCCTTATGTACAGGTGCTTAACCTGCTTTTACAGTTTGAACATTTATTATGCTAATGAAAATTTTTTGAATGGTTTCACCTCCAGTTTTCTTCTTTATGCCTATTTGGTATTTTTTCAGGGTAAGGACGACCTGCAAAATCTGACATTGGGTTTTGAAAGACATCAGCCTTTATTTTAGTGAGATAATGGGAACTGCAGATGCTCGAGAATGTGAGATAACAACGTGTGGAGCTGGATGAACACAGCAGACCAAGCAGCATCTCAGGAGCACAAAATCTGACGTTTCGGGCCTCGACCCTTCATCAGAAAAGGGGGAGGTGGAGAGGGTTCTGAAATAAATAGGGAGAGGGGGGAGGCGAATTGAAGATGGATAGAGGAGAAGATGGTGGAGAGGAGAGTATGGGTGGGGAGGTAGGGAGGGGTTAGGTCAGTCTGGGGAGGCCGGACAGGTCAAGGGGGCGGGATGAGGTTAGTAGGTAAGAAATGGGGGTGCAGCATGAGGTGGGGGGCGCGGATACGTGAGAGGAAGAATAGGTGAGGGAGGCAGGGACGAGCTGGGCTGGTTTTGGGATGCAGTGGGAGGACCGGAGATTTTGAAGCTTGTGAAATCCACATTGATACCATTGGGCTGCAGGGTTCCCAAGCGGACGATGAGTTGCTGTTCCTGCAACCTTCGGGTGGCATCATTATGGCACTGCAGGAGGCCCAGGATGGACATGTCATCTAAGGATTGGGAGGGGGAGTTGAAATGGTTCGTGACTGGGAGGTGCAGTTGTTTCTTGCAAACTGAGCATAGGTGTTCTGCAATGCAGTCCCCAAGCCTCCGCATCGTTTCCCCAATGCAGAGGAAGCCACAACGGGTACAGCGGATGTTTTGGATGTTTCTTAAGCATTGATTTTCATTCAAAGTTGGTTGGATTTTGCTGAAGCAATAGACATAACTCACTCTGACGTAGACAATGCCAGAGATAACGTTTCGGGTCCTGTGACCCTTCCTCAGATCTCACTCTTCACTGATGCTGCCAGACCTGCTGAGCTTTTCCAGCAACTTCTGCTTTTGTTTCTGATTTACAGTGCCCACAGTTCTTTTGTTTTTTATGACACAGACAAAACTTGATCTCTGCAGGTAGCATGATGCTGCATTCTCCAACTTCCCTGTCTTTTTGTGATGTAATATTGTCTTTTTAGGGCAGAAGTGGCTTTTTTTTTTGTTTGTTTTAACTTCTGCACATACTTTCTTTGCAGGTTAAAAGTCTACACCTTTTTCAGTTCACTGCAGTGCTGCATAATGAAGACATTCAACATTCTTTTTTTAAAAAAGCAGAAAATCAGTGTTGTTTGTTTTCCAAAATGTGATGTGCAAGTGCAACACTTAACAGTGTGTTCATCAAACTATTGTTTCCTTTGATACTTGTGTTGCAGAAATTTCTAGAACCATTTCATATATATTTTTCTTGATATATTTTAGCAGCTTTCCTGGAGCAAGTCTGTTTTCCTCAGGATGAGATGACTTTCAGACGTACTTCCTTTATTGTGAGATTTAATTGGGGTAAAATGAGGAGGATTTTTATTCACTGAGACACACATGACTATATATTGAAAGCATTGGAAAATGCATCCTGTTAGGACTGTCATGTTATCTGGTGTTTGTACCAGGCTTTCTGATTAACTGCAAGTGATTAAGGATGCTAATGGATGCTATATGTTATTACAAAAGGAAATGAACATACAAGTAAGGATTTTATGCCACAGTTATACATAGCATTGAAGCCGTACCTCAATTATGGCATATAATATAAGTTGCCTCATTTAAGGAGGCAGTTCAGATTTAGGTTTACAAGAACAATACTTGTAATTAATGGGTTGTCTTATGAAGTAAGATCAGAAGGACTGGGAAGGATTAGAAGGACCTCCTCACCTATACTCTCCTCTCTACCTATCTTCTTTTCTCTCTATCTTCAGTCTGCCTCCCCCTCTCTCCCTATTTATTCCAGTTCCCTCCCCCCATCCCCCTCTGTGATGAAGGGTCTAGGCCCGAGACATCAGCTTTTGTGCTCCTGAGATGCTGCTTGGCCTGCTGTGTTCATCCAGCTCCACACTTTGTTATCTTAGAAGGACTGGACTTGTTTTTGCTGAAATTGAGAAGAGTAAGGAGGTGATTTCCTTGAACTATATATGATTCTGAACGGTCTTCACAAGGAATATGTAGAAAGATTTTTCCTATACTTTGGCGAGCGCAGAACGAGGGACACATGCAAAATTTGAAGTTGCCACTCAAGGACAGATGAGCAGAGCATTTTTTCTCTGATAGTTGTATGACATTGGAAGTAGCTGCCTCCTAAGATGATAGAGTTGGGGTCATTGAATATTTTAAGGTGGACTTCGATTCTTGTAAGGCAGGGAAAAGGCCTCTATTAGTTGTAGTCATACCAAGCACAAAGGAAAACTTTTGTGGTTGTTAGACATAGTCATCTCACCTCCAGGACATCTCTGTAGGAGTTCCTCAGGGCAGTGTCCAGGGCCAAACATCTGTGCTGCTTCAGCTTCCTTCTATAAAGTCAGAAGTGGGAATGTTTGCTGATGACTGCACAATGTTCAGGACCATTTCCAACTCCGTAGACAATAAAGCAGTCCATGTTCAAATGTGGCAAGACCAAATATATTATCCAGGCTTAGGCTGATACAGTGCTAGGTAACATTTGCACCACACAAGTGCCAAGCAATGGCCATCTCCAACAAGGGAGAATTTAGCCATCATCTCTCGACATTTAATGCTGTTACCACCGCTGAATCCCCCACCATCAACACCACGGGTGTTACTGTTGACCAGAAACTGAACAAGATCAGCTACATAAATACTATCGATTCAAAAGCTGGCCACCTTGTTGTGTGCAGATGATTTTCATCACTCCATTTTTACCAAGATTTAACAGTGGAAATTTGGGATTTGCCATATTTCTGAAGAGTCAAACGGCAGCATGCTTTTCTTTTCGTGAATTCTTTGCAATTTATTGCATTAAAAACTCCTATTGCCAGAAAAAGAAATTATGTGGCTAAGCGACTTTCTTCCAATGTCTTGTGAGAAGTGCCATTCAGAGGTGGTTACATTCTTACCTTGTGATCAGTCGGGCTGGATATGAGATGAGGCTGGTGGTGGGAAGATTTTGAAGCAGGTACTTCAGAGAAGGCAGCCCCAACCCATTCAGCCTCTCCCTACAGTCAGACTCTCCAACCCTGGCAATGTTCTTGTAAATCTTTTCTGAACCCTTTCAAATTTCACGACAACTTTGCAAAAGCAAGGAAACCTGAATTGAGTGCAGTATTCCAAAAATGGCCAAACCAATGTCCTTTGTAGCTGCAACGTGACTTCCCAACTTCTATATTGAGTGCTGTGACCAACAAAAGCAAGCATATTAAACGCCTTCTTCACTACCTGCAACTCCACTTTCAAGGAACTCTGAACCTGCACCCCAAGTTTGTTTGGCGACACTGCCGAGGACCTTACCATTAAGTGTATAAGTTCTGCCCTGATGTGCCCAACCAAAACCGAAAACCCTTTCCACATTAAACCTAATTGAGTGCTATTTGCTTGGTGGTATATAAAAAAAGGGAACAGTTTCTGCTTGTTCAGGCAACCCATACCCGACATCCAGAGGTTGATTTCCTAATGGCTTGAATTGGAACTGGTTAACAGATTGAGTTTTGGGATGCCTCAGGATGTCTTTATATATGCTGTGCCTCAGGCAGGTGTCAAATTGTATTTTCAAATACAGTTCTGCATATAGATAGCATAACGTAAGAAGAACAGGACTAAGTAGAATTATCCTTCAAAGCCTTGTTGAGTTGATTTGCCCTGTTTTGTTACTTACTTCTACATTTATTAAATCCACTTTTTTTAAAGCATTCTTTCACAGGATGAGGGCACTGCTGGCAAGGCTAACATTTGTTTCCCATCCAGGAATGGCTTGGTGGGCCATTTTGGAAGTCAGTAGAGAGTCAGCCATATTCCTGTGAATTTGAAGTCAGATACCAGAATTGCTCAGGAAAGCAGATTCCCTTCCCTCAAGAATAGATTAGTGAATTCAGTTTTCTGTTACAACAATTTGTGATAGTTTCATCGACACTGTTACTTTGAGCTCGAAATCTTCATTAATTGAATGTCATTTCCAGCAGATGCTTTTGTATTTTGTATTTAATATTAGGATGTTAGTTTCAACTTAATTTCTTATTAACATTTAATCATTAATTTCAGGACGTTTCTCAGATTTTATATGCTTCCTCTCCATAGGCTTTTAAAGAAGAAATTGCCCCAGTCAAACAAGAAGTCAAAATATTAAATGACCTGGCCAATCAGTTATCTCCACTTGATGCCTCTTTATCTCCAAGGATTTCTCACCAGCTTGATGACCGAAATATGAGGTGGAAATTTATACAGGTAATGGTGAAAACATTTTCAAAGCCAGCCAATCTGTTGTAGAAAGCATGTACAAATAATTTGGCTTCAAACAGATGAGCAAGATAAAGAACCCTTTCAATTTAAGCAAGCAATTAATATTTTATTATCATGGTTTATAAAGTTATTCAATTTTATAATATTTCTTTTTCAAAAATACAATGTTCTGGTCTGCAGTCTGCACTTTAGAATGTATTCGCAAAACAAAATCCAAATAGTGAGAGATGTGAGCATCCAAACCACAGTCTGAAATGGTTCAGGACTGGACAATTTGAATATATTCATAATGAAGCTGCAGGTAGCAGAGATTTTTCCCGATCCATCTAAAAGAATTTGGAATTGGACCATTGTGATAACTGCTGTGCACTTCAGTATTATGTATTGTTTCATATATTTTAAGTCCCTGAGAAAGACAAACTTGAATGAATTACAACAAAGATATACTTGATGCATTGAAGGGAAGAACAACATAAAATTTTATGAACTGCATGTATTTCTTTCAATTGAGCAGATTTTGATTGATGTCAGCAAAGTAGTACATGAAAATTTCCTTTATCCCAAAAAGCCTCATGAAATGTTTTATTGAGCAAATTATTTCAGTCTTGTTCTGTGTCAGTAGCTCGCTTGGCCATGTAGCACAATAAAACTCCTTACTGGTTCTAGGAAGCAGACAAAAACATAAAAAATAGCACCAGGATCTGGATGTTCGACCTCTCGACCCTGACTCACCATCCAGAACATGGCTGACCGCCCCAGGACTCAACTCCTCTTCCATACCAGCTTCTCAGAGCCCTCAACTTCTCTATTTCAAAAATCTTATCTACCACCTTCTTTAAATACTTTCAGTGATCTACCTTTCACAATTCTCTTGTATTCTAAACAATCACTACCTGCTGAAAGAAGAAATTCCTTTGCATCTCAGGTTTCAATAAATGTTCCCTTCTTCTGTAACTATGTCGCTGAGTTTGAGATTTCCACACTAATGGAAACATTGTCTTCACATCTAGCCTGTCAAGCCCTCTCAAAATTTTGTGTTTCAGTAAGATCACCCCTCATTCTCCTAAACTTGAATGAATAAAGACGTTCTGTGTAACCATTCTTGATAAATCATGATCCGATGAATCAGCCCGGTGAATCTCTTTTGAACTGCTTCCCATGGCTGTGTATTCTTTCTTGTATTTCTCCAAGTGTGACCTCCTCAATAGCCTGATCAGTTGCAAAAAAGCTTCCCCTTTTTTGAACTAAAACCTCCTTACAATAAAGGCCAAAATTCCATTTGCCTTCTTAATTACTTGCATCACCATAATCATGGCTCACATCAACTCCAACCTACCAAAGTGCTTTGATCCTCTGCAATTCACCTACCACTGCAACAGGTCTACAGCTGATCCCTGGCCTGACAGTCATCCTTGGAATGTCTGGATAACAAGGATACCTACATCAGGCTGTTACTTATTGATCAGAGCTCCACCTTCCACACTGTAATTCCAAACAAACTCCTCTCTGAACTCTGAGACCTCGGCCTCAGCATCCCTCTCTGTAACAGGATACTCGACTTCCTGACCCAGTGACCGCAATCAGTAAGGATAGGTGACAACACTTCCTCCACCGTAAGCCTCAACGCCGGTGCCCAGCAAAGCTGCATACTCAGGCCCCTACTCTATACTCCTTATGCAATCATGACTGTGTGGTCCCAACTCTATTTATAATTTTGCTGATGACGCTTCCATTGTAGGTCGGACCTCAAACAACAATAAGTCAGATTACAGGAAAAACAATTGAGTGCTTGCTGGCATGATGGAAAGATAACAGTCTCTCCATCAACATAAGCAAAATGAAGGAGCTGATCATTGATTTCAGGAAGCTTGTGTCTGCAGCAATGGTGCTGAAGTGGAGATGGTTGACAGTGTCAAGTTCCTGGGAATGTTACTCACCAACAATCTGTCCTGGTCTACCCATGTCGACGCAATGGTCAAGGTGGCTAAGGAAATTCAGCATGTCCATGAGGAACCTACCTATTTTTGTAGATGCATCCTATCTGGATGCATCACTGTGTGGTATGGCAGTTGCTGTTCCCAAGACTGCAAGAAGCTGAAGAGAATCATGAGCACAGCCCAATCCATCACGCAAACTAGCGTTCCATCCATTGACTCCATCCACACTTCCCACTGCCTTGGGAAAGCAACCAACATAATCAAAATGCCCCCTCACTCTGGTTATACTCTCTTCCGTCCTCTTCTGTCAGGCAGAGGACATCAGTTTGAAAACGCGTACAAATAGATTTAAGAACAGCCTCTATTCTGTTGTGACTTTTGAACGGACCTCTCAAATGTTAATTCTGACCTCTCTCTCTCAGCATCTTCTCTGTGGCTGTAACACTGTATTCTGCACGTTGTACGGTATGATTTGCCTCTACAGCATGCAAATCAACACTTTTCACAGTATCTGAGTACATGTGACAGCAATAAATCAATCAGTCACCTGCATGCTAGTATGTGTTTCATGGACTACAGCATCCAAGTCCCCTACCCTGCAATTTTTTAGAGTCTTCCCCCTATTTAAGTAATAGTCTATCTTTTGATACTTCCTACCAAAGTGTACTTTCCTACATTAAACTCTATCTGCCAACTTTTTCCGACTTGCTCAACCTGTCTATCCCCTTGCAGATTCTTTGTCCTCATGAGAACATTCCCTCCCACTATTTTTGTAGCATCAGCAAATTTGGATGGATTTATGCCTTGTCCCCTCCTCTAAGTTATGAATGTAGATAGTAAATAATTGTAGTCCTAGGGCTGATCCGTGTGGCACTCCACTAGTTATGGCTTTCCGGCCTGATAAAGATGGTGGTTAGAAAATAATTGGCTGAACCATTGAAATGAAAAATGTGAAAAAAAAATGCATTTTCATTGTTTGTGAAATTGTCAAATTGTCGATAATAAAATATAAATATTACTGTAGTTCTTGATGAATACAGTTTATCATTGAGCTTTATGAAAATTCTGAATATAGTTCATGATTTATTATAGCATCAGTTTTCATGCATCTTTATCTGAGAATTCAGATTTTTTTGTCAAAAATTGTGCTGTGCCACACATGATATTTGCCAAATCTCTCCTGTCCCAGCAGTTCAACTTGTTCAGTTTTGACATTACTTTTGTAAGGACCCCACAGTTGAGCTACCTTGCGTTGATAGCTCACTACACACTTCTTGCAGTAAAACAAATGCTCCTCAGACCAAACTTCGGAACCCCGCCCACGGCCGACGGAACCCCGCCCATGGCCGACGACCTCATTGCTCCGCCCACAACCTCCACAGCCAGCAACCCCAGAGGAGACAGCCACACCGAGCCTTGCCGCATCTTCACCATCCCCCCGGACCTCCCACTGACTGAGGACGAGTGGTCAGTCCTTAGTAAGGGGCTCACCTTTGTCCCCCTACAACCACACATCAACGAATACCAGTCACAGTTGGACATGGAGCAGTTTTTCCGCCGTCTTCGCCTCCATGCCTACTTCTTCAACCGGGAACCTAACCCTCCCTCCACTGACCCCTTCACCCGCTTCCAACACAAGTCCTCCTCCTGGACACCACCCCCAGGCCTCCTACCCTCCCTCGACCTCTTCATTTCCAACTGCCGTCGAGACATTAACCGCCTCAACCTCTCAACCCCTCTCACCCACTCCAACCTCTCCCCCGCAGAATGGGCAGCCCTCCGCTCCCTCCGCTCCCTCCGCTCCAACCCCAACCTCACCATCAACCCCCCAGACAAGGGTGGCGCAGTGGTAGGATGGCGCACTGACCTCTACATCGCCGAGGCCAGACGCCAACTCTCCGACACCACCTCCTACCGCCCCCTCGATCATGACCCCACACCCGAGCACCAAACCATCATCTCCAACACCATTCACGACCTCATCACCTCAGGGGACCTCCCACCCACAGCCTCCAACCTCATTGTTCCCCAACCCCGCACGGCCCGTTTCTATCTCCTTCCCAAAATCCACAAACCTGCCTGCCCTGGTCGACCCATCGTCTCAGCCTGCTCCTGCCCCACCGAACTCATCTCCACCTATCTGGACTCCATTTTCTCCCCTTTGGTCCAGGAACTCCCCACCTACATCCGTGACACCACCCACGCCCTCCACCTCCTCCAGGACTTCCAATTCCCTGGCTCCCAACACCTCATATTCACCATGGACGTCCAGTCCCTATACACCTGCATTCCGCATGCAGATGGCCTCAAGGCCCCCGCTTCTTCCTGTCCCGCAGGCCCGACCAATCCCCCTCCACCGACACTCTCATCCGCCTAGCTGAACTCGTCCTCACCCTCAACAACTTCTCTTTTGACTCCTCCCACTTCCTCCAGACTAAGGGGGTGGCCATGGGCACCTGCGTGGGCCCCAGCTATGCCTGCCTCTTTGTAGGTTACATGGAACAGTCCCTCTTCCGCACCTACACAGGCCCCAAACCCCACCTCTTCCTCCGGTACATTGATGACTGTATCGGCGCCGCCTCTTGCTCCCCAGAGGAGCTCGAACAGTTCATCCACTTCACCAACACCTTCCACCCCAACCCTCAGTTCACCTGGGCCATCTCCAGCACATCCCTCACCTTCCTGGACCTCTCAGTCTCCATCTCAGGCAACCAGCTTGTAACTGATGTCCATTTCAAGCCCACCGACTCCCACAGCTACCGAGAATACACCTCGTCCCACCCACCCTCCTGCAAAAATTCCATCCCCTATTCCCAATTCCTCCGCCTCCGCCGCATCTGCTCCCATGATAAGACATTCCACTCCCGCACATCCCAGATGTCCAAGTTCTTCAAGGACCGCAACTTTCCCCCCACAGTGATCGAGAACGCCCTTGACCGCGTCTCCTGTATTTCCCGCTACACATCCCTCACACCCCGCCCCCACCACAACCGCCCTAAGAGGATCCCCCTCATTCTCACACACCCCCCTACCAACCTCCGGATACAACGCATCATCCTCCGACAATTTCGCCATTTACAATCCGACCCCACCACCCAAGACATTTTTCCATCCCCACCCCTGTCTGCTTTCCGGAGAGACCACTCTCTCAGTGACTCCCTTGTTCGCTCCACACTGCCCTCCCTCTCAACTTATGACGGTGAGTTCACTGCAATGCTTATTTCAGTGAGAGAAGCGCTTCAGAAGACAAAAATCTCAACTTTACCAAACAAATAAACTTTTGATGCTGGCTTCACTGAAATGCTTATTTCAGTGAGATAAGCACTTCAGAAGACCAAAATGACAACAACACCGAACGACTCCATCTCTGATGCTCGTTTCACTGAAATGCCGATTTCAGTGAGATAAGCACTTTTTGAAGACCAAAATCTCAACTTCACCAAACGACTCAACTTTCGATGCTGGGTTCACTGACGTGCTTATTTCAGTGAGATAAGCACCTCAGAAGGACAAAATCTCAACTTCACCAAACCACTGAACTTTTGATGCTGGTTTCACTGAATTGCTTATTTCAGTGAGATAAGCATGTCAGAAGACCCAACTCTCAACTTCACAAAACGACTCAACTTTTGATGATTGTTTCACTGAAATGCTTATTTCAGTGAGATAAGCACTTCAGAAGACCAATATCAAAACATTACTAAAAGACTCAACTTTTGATGCTTGATTTATCCAACTGCTTATTTCAGTGAGATAAGCTTTTCAGAAGACCATAATCTAAACTTCACCAATCGACTCAACTTCTGATGCTGGTCTCACTGAAATGCTTCTTTCAGTCAGATATGAACTTCAGAAGGCCAAAATCTCAACTTCACCAAACCACCCAACTTTCGATGCTGGGTTCACTGAAGTGCTTATTTCATTGAGATAAGCACTTCAGAAGACCAAAATCTAAACTTCACCAATCGACTCAACTTCTGATGCTGGTCTCACTGAAATGCTTCTTTCAGTCAGATATGCACTTCAGAAGGCCAAAATCTCAACTTCACCAAACCACCCAACTTTCGATGCTGGGTTCACTGAAGTGCTTATTTCATTGAGATAAGCACTTCAGAAGACCAAAATCTAAACTTCACCAAACCACTCAAATTTTGATGTTATTTTGAATGAATTGCTTATCTCTGTGAGATAATCCCTTCAGGATGCTAAAATCCCAACCTCATCGAACGACTCAACTTTTGATGCAGGTTTTATTGAAATGCTTCTTTCAGTCAGATAAGCACTGCAGAAGTCCAAAATCCCAACTTCACCAAAACACAAAACTTATGATGCTGGGTTCACTGAAGTGCTTATTTCAGTGAGATAAGCACTTCAGAATGCCAAAATCCCAACCTCAGCAATCGTCTCAACTATTGATTGTGGTTTCACTGAATTGCTTATTTCAGTGAGATAAGCACTTCAGAAGATCAATATCAAATCTTCACTAAACGACTCAACTTTTGATGCTTGATTTACCCCAAATGCTTATTTCAGTGAGATAAGCTTTTCAGAAGACCAAAATCTAAACTACACCAAACCACTCAAATTTCGATGATGTTTTGAATGAAGTGCTTATCTTTGTGAGATAAGCTCTTCAGAGGGCAAAAATCCCAACCTCACCAAACGACTCAACTTTTGATGCTGGTTTCACTGAAATGCTTCTTTCAGCCAGATAAGCACTTCAGAAGGCCAAAATCTCAACTTCACAAAACCACTCAATTTTCGATGCCTGGCTCACTGAAGTGATTATTTCACGAGATTAGCACTTTCAGAATGCCAAAATCCCAACCTCACCAAACGACTCAACTTTTGATGCTGGTTTCACTGAAATGCTTCTTTCAGTCAGATAAGCACTTCAGAAGGCCAAAAGCTCAACTTCACCAAACCACCCAACTTTCGATCCTGGATTTACCCAAATGCTTATTTCAGTGAGATAAGCACTTCAGAAGGCCAAAATCTAATCTTCACCAAACCACCCAACTTTCGATGCTGGGTTCACTGAAGTGCTTATTTCATTGAGATAAGCACTTCAGAAGACCAAAATCTAAACTTCACCAAACCACTCAACTTTCCGTGCTGGTTTCACTGAAGTGCTTATTTCAGAGAGATAAGCACTTCAGAAAGCCAAAATCACCACCTCACCAAACGACTCAACTTTTGATGCTGGTTTCACTGAATTCCTTCTTTCAGTCAGATAAGCACTTCAGAAGGCCAATATCAAATCTTCACTAAACGACTCAACTTTTGTTGCTTGATTTACCCAAATGCTTATTTCAGTGAGATAAGCTTTTCAGAAGACCAAAACCTAAACTTCACCAAACCACTCAAATTTCCATGTTATTTTGAATGAACTGCTTATCTTTGTGAGATAAGCTCTTCAGAGGGCCAAAATCCCATCCTCACCAAACGACTCAACTTTTGATGAAGGTTTCACTGAAATGCTTCTTTCAGTCAGATATGCACATCAGAAGGCCAAAATCTCAACTTCGCCACACCACCCAACTTTCGATCCTCGATTTACCCAAATGCTTATTTCAGTGAGATAAGCACTTCAGAAAACCAAAATCTAAACTTCACCAGACCACTCAACTTTCTATGCTGGGTTCACTGAAGTGCTTATTTCAGTGAGATAAGCACTTCAGAAGTCCAAAATCCCAACTTCACCAAACCACAAAACTTAGGATGCTGGTTTCACTGAAGAGCTTATTTCAGTCAGATAAGCACTTCAGAAGACCAAAATCACAACTTCACAAAACCACACATCTTTCGATGCTGAGTTCACTGAATTGCTTATTTCAGCGAGATAAGCACTTCAGAATGCCAAAATCCCAACTTCACCAAACGACTCATCTTTTGATGCTGGTTCCACTGAATTGCTTATTTCATAGAACATAGAACATAGAACAGTACAGCACAGAACAGGCCCTTCAGCGCACAATGTTGTGCCGACCATTGATCCTCATGGATGCACCCTCAAATTTCTGTGACCATATGCATGTCCAGCAGTCTCTTAAATGACCCCAATGACCTTGCTTCCACAACTGCTGCTGGCAACGCATTCCATGCTCTCACAACTCTCTGCGTAAAGAACCTGCCTCTGACATCCCCTCTATACTTTCCACCAACCAGCTTAAAACTATGACCCCTCGTGCTAGCCATTTCTGCCCTGGGAAATAGTCTCTGGCTATCGACTCTATCTATGCCTCTCATTATCTTGTATACCTCAATTAGGTCCCCTCTCCTCCTCCTTTTCTCCAATGAAAAGAGACCGAGCTCAGTCAACCTCTCTTCATAAGATAAGCCCTCCAGTCCAGGCAGCATCCTGGTAAACCTCCTCTGAACCCTCTCCAAAGCATCCACATCTTTCCTATAATAGGGCGCCCAGAACTGGACGCAGTATTCCAAGTGCGGTCTAACCAAAGTTTTATAGAGCTGCAACAAGATCTCACGACTCTTAAACTCAATCCCCCTGTTAATGAAAGCCAAAACACCATATGCTTTCTTAACAACCCTGTCCACTTGGGTGGCCATTTTAAGGGATCTATGTATCTGCACACCAAGATCCCTCTGTTCCTCCACGCTGCCAAGACCTCAAGACCACAAAACCACCCAACTTTCGATCCTGGATTTACCCAAATGCTTATTTCAGTGAGATAAGCACTTGAGAAGACCAAAATCTAAACTTCACCAAACCACTCAAGTTTCGATGCTGGGTTCACTGAAGTGCTTATTTCAGAGAGAGAAGCACTTCACTGCGCCAAAAATCCCAACGTCACCAAACGACTCAACTTTTGATGCTGGTTTCACTGAATTGCTTATTTCAGTGAGGCAAGCACTTCAGAAGGCCAAAATCTCAACTTCACAAAACCACCCAACTTTTGATCCTGGATTTACCAAAATGCTTATTTCAGCGAGATAAGCACTTCAGAATGCCAAAATCCCAACCTCACCCAACGACTCAACTTTTGATGCTGGTTTCACTGAAATGCTTCTTTCAGTCAGATATGCACGTCAGAAGTCCAAGATCTCAACATCACCAAACCACCCAACTTACGATGCTGGGTTCACTGAAGAGCGTATTTCTGTCAGATAAGCACTTCAGAAGGCAAAAATCACAACTTCACAAAACCACACATCTTTCGATGCTGGGTTCACTGAAGTGCTTATTTCAGAGAGATAAGCACTTCACGACGCCAAAATCCCAACCTCACCAAACGACTCAACTTTTGAGATAATGGGAACTGCAGATGCTGGAGATTCCAAGATAATAAAATGTGAGGCTGGATGAACACAGCAGGCCAAGCAGCATCTCAGGAGCACAAAAGCTGACGTTTCGGGCCTCGACCCTTCCCGACTCAACTTTTGATGCTGGTTTCACTGAAATGCTTCTTTCAGTCAGATATGCACTTCAGAAGGCCAAAATCTCAACTTCACCAAACCACCCAACTTTCGATCCTGGATTTACCCAAATGCTTATTTCATTGAGAGAAGCACTTCACAAGACCAAAATCTAAACTTCACAAAACCACTGAACTTTCGATGCTGGGTTCACTGAAGTGCTTATTTCAGTGAGATTAGCACTTCAGAAGAACAATATCAAATCGACACTAAACGACTCAACTTTTGATGCTGGTTTCACTGAATTGCTTATTTCAGTCAGATAAGCACTTAAGATGGCCAAAATCTAAACTTCACCAAACCACTGATCTTTGGATGCTGGATTTACCCAAATGCTTATTTCAGTGAGATAAGCACGTCAGAAGACCAAAATCTAAACTTCACCAATCCACTCAACTTTCGATGCTGGGTTGTGTGAAGTGCTTGTTTGAGAGTGATAACCACTTCAGAATGCCAAAATTCGAACCTCACCAAACGACTCAACTATTGATGCTGGTTTCACAGAATTGCTTATTTCAGTGAGATAAGCCCTTCAGAAGACCAAAATCTGAACTTCACTATACGACTCAAGTTTTGATGTTGGAATTACCCAAAAGCTTATTTCAGTGAGATAAGCTTTTCAGAAGACCAAAATCTAAACTTCACCAAACCACTCAAATTTCGATGTTGATTTGAATGAAGTGCTTATCTTTGTGAGATAAGCTCTTCAGAGGGCAAAAATCCCAACCTCACCAAACGACTCAACTTTTGATGCTGTATTCACTGAAATGCTTCTTTCAGTCAGATTAGCACATCAGAAGGCCAAAATCTCAACTTCACCAAACCACTGATCTTTCGATGCTGGACTTACCCAAATGCTTATTTCAGTGAGATAAGCACTTCAGAAGACCAAACTCTAAACTTCACCAAACCACTCAAATTTTGATGTTATTTTGAATGAATTGCTTATCTCTGTGAGATAATCTCTTCAGGATGCTAAAATCCCAACCTCATCGAACGACTCAACTTTTGATGTAGGTTTCATTGAAATGCTTCTTTCAGTCAGATAAGCACTTCAGAAGTCCAAAATCCCACCTTCTTGGGTAAATCCAGGATCGAAAGTTGGGTGGTTTGGTGAAGTTGAGATTTTGGCCTTCTGAAGTGCTTATCTGACTGAAAGAAGCATTTCAGTGAAACCAGCATCAAAAGTTGAGTCGTTTGGTGAGGTTGGGATTTTGGCATTCTGAAGTGCTAATCTCGCTGAAATAAGCACTTCAGTGAGCCCAGCATCGAAAGTTGAGTGGTTTTGTGATGTTTATATTTTCGTCTTCTGATGTGCTTTATCTCTGTTGTCAACTTTTGATGCTGGAATTACCCAAATGCTTATGTCAGTGAGATAAGCACTTCAGAGGGCCAAAATCTAACCTTCACAAAACCACCCAACTTTTGATGCTGGGTTCACTGAAGTGCTTCTTTCAATCAGATAAGCACTTCAGAAGGCCAAAATCTCGACTTCACCAAACCACTAAACGTATGATGCTGGGTTCACTGAAGAGCTTATTTCAGTCAGATAAGCACTTCAGAAGGCCAAAATCACTACTTCACAAAACCACACATCTTTCGATGCTGAGTTCACTGAAGTGCTTCTTTCAGCGAGATAAGCACTTTAGAATACCAAAATTCCAACCTCACCAAACGACTCAACTTTTGATGCTGGTTACTCACTGAAATGCTTCTTTCAGTCAGATAAGCACTTCAGAAGGCCAAAAACTCAACTTCACCATACCACCCAACTTTCGATCCTGGATTTACCCAAATGCTTATTTCAGTGAGATAAGCACTTCAGAAGACCAAAATCTAAACTTCACTATACGACTCAAGTTTTGATGTTGGAATTACCCAAATGCTTATTTCAGTGAGATAAGCTTTTCAGAAGACCAAAATCTAAACTTCACCAAACCACTCAAATTTCGATGTTGATTTGAATGAAGTGCTTATCTTTGTGAGATCAGCTCTTCAAGGGGCCAAAATCCCCACCTCACCAGAGAGATAAGCACTTCACTACGCCAAAATCCCCACCTCACCAAACGACTCATCTTTTGATGCTGGTTTCACTGAATTGCTTATTTCAGCGAGATAAGCACATCAGAATGCCAAAAACCCAACCTCACCAAACGACTCAACTTTTGATGCTGGGTTCACTGAAGAGCTTATTTCATTCAGATAAGCACTTCAGAAGGCCAAAATCACAACTTCACAAAACCACACATCTTTCGATGCTGGGTTCACTGAAGTGCTTATTTCAGAGAGGTAAGCACTTCACTATGCCAAAATCCCAACCTCACCAAACGACTCAACTTTGAATGCTGTTTCCACTGAATTGCTTATTTCAGTGAGATAAGCACTTCAGAAGGCCAAAATCTAAACTTCACTAAACGACTCAACTTTTGATGCTGATTTCACTGAAATGCTTCTTTCAGTCAGATATGCACATCAGAAGGCCAAAATCTCAACTTCGCCAAACCACCCAACTTTCGATCCTCGATTTACCCAAATGCTTATTTCAGTGAGATAAGCACTTCAGAAAACCAAAATCTAAACTTCACCAGACCACTCAACTTTCTATGCTGGGTTCACTGAAGTGCTTATTTCAGTGAGATAAGCACTTCAGAAGTCCAAAATCCCAACTTCACCAAACCACAAAACTTAGGATGCTGGTTTCACTGAAATGCTTCTTTCAGTCAGATAAGCACTTCAGAAGGCCAAAATCTCAACTTCACAAAACCACCCAACTTTCGATCCTGGATTTACCCAAATGCTTATTTCAGTGAGATAAGCACTTGAGAAGACCAAAATCTAAACTTCACCAAACCACTCAAGTTTCGATGCTGGGTTCACTGAAGTGCTTATTTCAGAGAGAGAAGCACTTCACTGCGCCAAAAATCCCAACGTCACCAAACGACTCAACTTTTGATGCTGGTTTCACTGAATTGCTTATTTCAGTGAGGCAAGCACTTCAGAAGGCCAAAATCTCAACTTCACAAAACCACCCAACTTTTGATCCTGGATTTACCAAAATGCTTATTTCAGCGAGATAAGCACTTCAGAATGCCAAAATCCCAACCTCACCCAACGACTCAACTTTTGATGCTGGTTTCACTGAAATGCTTCTTTCAGTCAGATATGCACGTCAGAAGTCCAAGATCTCAACATCACCAAACCACCCAACTTACGATGCTGGGTTCACTGAAGAGCGTATTTCTGTCAGATAAGCACTTCAGAAGGCAAAAATCACAACTTCACAAAACCACACATCTTTCGATGCTGGGTTCACTGAAGTGCTTATTTCAGAGAGATAAGCACTTCAGAAGGCCAAAATCTAAACTTCACTAAACGACTCAACTTTTGATGCTGGTTTCACTGAAATGCTTCTTTCAGTCAGATATGCACATCAGAAGGCCAAAATCTCAACATCACCAAACCACCCAACTTTCGATCCTGGATTTACCCAAATGCTTATTTCAGTGAGATAAGCACTTCAGAAGACCAAAATCTAAACTTCACCAAACCACTCAACTTTTGATGCTGGGTTCACTGAAGTGCTTATTTCAGAGAGATAAGCACTTCACTACGCCAAAATCCCATCCTCACCAAACGACTCATCTTTTGATGCTGGTATCACTGAATTGCTTATTTCAGTGAGATAAGCACTTCAGAAGGCCAAAATCACAACTTCACAAAACCACCCAACTTTCAATGCTGGGTTCACTGAAGTGCTTATTTCAGAGAGATAAGCACTTCACTACGCCAAAATCCCATCCTCACCAAACCACTCAACTTTTGATGCTGGGTTCACTGAAGTGCTTATTTCAGTGAGATAAGCACTTCAGAAGTCCAAAATCCCAACTTCACCAAACCACAAAACTTAGGATGCTGGTTTCACTGAAATGCTTCTTTCAGTCAGATAAGCACTTCAGAAGGCCAAAATCTCAACTTCACAAAACCACCCAACTTTCGATCCTGGATTTACCCAAATGCTTATTTCAGTGAGATAAGCACTTGAGAAGACCAAAATCTAAACTTCACCAAACCACTCAAGTTTCGATGCTGGGTTCACTGAAGTGCTTATTTCAGAGAGAGAAGCACTTCACTGCGCCAAAAATCCCAACGTCACCAAACGACTCAACTTTTGATGCTGGTTTCACTGAATTGCTTATTTCAGTGAGGCAAGCACTTCAGAAGGCCAAAATCTCAACTTCACAAAACCACCCAACTTTTGATCCTGGATTTACCAAAATGCTTATTTCAGCGAGATAAGCACTTCAGAATGCCAAAATCCCAACCTCACCCAACGACTCAACTTTTGATGCTGGTTTCACTGAAATGCTTCTTTCAGTCAGATATGCACGTCAGAAGTCCAAGATCTCAACATCACCAAACCACCCAACTTACGATGCTGGGTTCACTGAAGAGCGTATTTCTGTCAGATAAGCACTTCAGAAGGCAAAAATCACAACTTCACAAAACCACACATCTTTCGATGCTGGGTTCACTGAAGTGCTTATTTCAGAGAGATAAGCACTTCAGAAGGCCAAAATCTAAACTTCACTAAACGACTCAACTTTTGATGCTGGTTTCACTGAAATGCTTCTTTCAGTCAGATATGCACATCAGAAGGCCAAAATCTCAACATCACCAAACCACCCAACTTTCGATCCTGGATTTACCCAAATGCTTATTTCAGTGAGATAAGCACTTCAGAAGACCAAAATCTAAACTTCACCAAACCACTCAACTTTTGATGCTGGGTTCACTGAAGTGCTTATTTCAGAGAGATAAGCACTTCACTACGCCAAAATCCCATCCTCACCAAACGACTCATCTTTTGATGCTGGTATCACTGAATTGCTTATTTCAGTGAGATAAGCACTTCAGAAGGCCAAAATCACAACTTCACAAAACCACACATCTTTCGATGCTGAGTGCACTGAAGTGCTTATTTCAGCGAGATAAGCACTTCAGAATGCCAAAATCCCAACCTCACCCAACGACTCAACATTTGATGCTGGTTTCACTGAAATGCTTCTTTGAGTCAGATATGCACATCAGAAGGCCAAAATCTCAACTTCACCAAACCACCCAACTTTCGATCCTAGATTTACCCGAATGCTTATTTCAGTGAGATAAGCACTTCAGTAGACCAAAATCTAAACTTCACCAAACCACTCAACTTTTGATGCTGGGTTCACTGAAGTGCTTATTTCAGAGAGATAAGCACTTCACTACGCCAAAATCCCCACCTCACCAAACGACTCATCTTTTGATGCTGGTTTCACTGAATTGCTTATTTCAGCGAGATAAGCACTTCAGAATGCCAAAATCCCAACTTCACCAAACGACTCATCTTTTGATGCTGGTTTCACTGAATTGCTTATTTCAGTGAGATAAGCACTTCAGATGGCCAAAATCTCAACTTCACGAAACCATTCAACTTTCGATGCTGGGCTCACTGCAGTGCTTATTTCAGCGAGATAAGCACTTCAGAATGCCAAAATCCCAACCTCACCAAACGACTCAACTTTTGATGCTGGTTTCACTGAAATGCTTCTTTCAGTCAGATAAGCACTTCAGAAGGCCAAAATCTCAACTTCACAAAACCACCCAACTTTCGATCCTGGATTTACCCAAATGCTTATTTCAGTGAGATAAGCACTTCAGAAGACCAAAATCTAAACTTCACCAAACCACTCAAGTTTCGATGCTGGGTTCACTGAAGTGCTTATTTCAGAGAGATAAGCACTTCACTACGCCAAAATCCCATCCTCACCAAACGACTCATCTTTTGATGCTGGTATCACTGAATTGCTTATTTCAGTGAGATAAGCACTTCAGAAGGCCAAAATCACAACTTCACAAAACCACACATCTTTCGATGCTGAGTGCACTGAAGTGCTTATTTCAGCGAGATAAGCACTTCAGAATGCCAAAATCCCAACCTCACCCAACGACTCAACATTTGATGCTGGTTTCACTGAAATGCTTCTTTGAGTCAGATATGCACATCAGAAGGCCAAAATCTCAAGTTCACCAAACCACCCAACTTTCGATCCTAGATTTACCCGAATGCTTATTTCAGTGAGATAAGCACTTCAGTAGACCAAAATCTAAACTTCACCAAACCACTCAACTTTTGATGCTGGGTTCACTGAAGTGCTTATTTCAGAGAGATAAGCACTTCACTACGCCAAAATCCCCACCTCACCAAACGACTCATCTTTTGATGCTGGTTTCACTGAATTGCTTATTTCAGCGAGATAAGCACTTCAGAATGCCAAAATCCCAACTTCACCAAACGACTCATCTTTTGATGCTGGTTTCACTGAATTGCTTATTTCAGTGAGATAAGCACTTCAGATGGCCAAAATCTCAACTTCACGAAACCATTCAACTTTCGATGCTGGGCTCACTGCAGTGCTTATTTCAGCGAGATAAGCACTTCAGAATGCCAAAATCCCAACCTCACCAAACGACTCAACTTTTGATGCTGGTTTCACTGAAATGCTTCTTTCAGTCAGATAAGCACTTCAGAAGGCCAAAATCTCAACTTCACAAAACCACCCAACTTTCGATCCTGGATTTACCCAAATGCTTATTTCAGTGAGATAAGCACTTCAGAAAACCAAAATCTAAACTTCACCAAACCACTCAAGTTTCGATGCTGGGTTCACTGAAGTGCTTATTTCAGAGAGGTAAGTACTTCACTATGCCAAAAATCCCAACCTCAGCAAACGACTCAACTTTTGATGCTGGTTTCACTGAATTGCTTATTTCAGTGAGACAAGCACTTCAGAAGGCCAAAATCTCAACTTCACAAAACCCACCCATCTTTCGATCCTGGATTTACCCAAATGCTTATTTCAGTGAGATAAGCACTTCAGTAGATCAAAATCTAAACTTCACCAAACCACTCAACTTTCGATGCTGGGTTCACTGAAGTGCTTATTTCAGTGAGATAAGCTCTGCAGAAGTCCAAAATCCCAACTTCACCAAACCACAAAACTTATGATGCTGGGTTCACTGAAGAGCGTATTTCTGTCAGATAAGCACTTCAGAAGGCAAAAATCCCAACTTCACCAAACCACAAAACTTATGATGCTGGGTTCACTGAAGTGCTTATTTCAGAGAGATAAGCACTTCACGACGCCAAAATCCCAACCTCACCAAACGACTCAACTTTTGATGCTGGTTTCACTGAATTGCTTATTTCAGTGAGATAAGCACTTCAGAAGGCCAAAATCTAAACTTCACTAAACGACTCAACTTTTGATGCTGGTTTCACTGAAATGCTTCTTTCAGTCAGATATGCACATCAGAAGGCCAAAATCTCAACATCACCAAACCACCCAACTTTCGATCCTGGATTTACCCAAATGCTTCTTTCAGTGAGATAAGCACTTCAGAAGACCAAAATGTAAACTTCACCAAACCACTGAACTTTCGATGCTGGGTTCACTGAAGTGCTTATTTCAGAGAGATAAGCACTTCACTCCGCCAAAATCCCAACCTCACCAAACGACTCAACTTTTGATGCTGGTTTCACTGAATTGCTTATTTCAGTGAGATAAGCACTTCAGAAGGCCAAAATCTAAACTTCACTAAACAACTCAACTTGTGATGCTGATTTCACTGAAATGCTTCTTTCAGGCACAGGCAGGCAGGCAGACAGAGACAGGTAGGCACAGGCAGACAGTTTAACAGAGACAGTCAGGCTGGCACAGGCAGAGAGACAGAGACAGTCAGGCAGACATGCCGAGACAGTCAGGCAGAGAGGCAGAGCCAGGCAGGCAAGCCGACAGGCAGTCAGACACAGACTGTCAGACACGGATGCAGGCAGACGGAGACAGGCAGGCACACAGGCAGTGACAGTCAGGCAGTCAGGCATACACAGTCAAGCAGAGACAGTCAGGCAGGCAGGCAGGCAGGCAGACAGACAGTCAGGCACAGGCAGTCAGACAGGCAGGCGGAGACAGCCAGGCAGAGACAGGCATACAGACAGACAGAGACAGTCAGACACAGAGAGACAGAGTCAGAGTCAGAGTCAGACAGAGACAGGCAGGCAGACACAGACTGTCAGACAGATATAGGCAGACGGAGACAGTCAGGCAGACAGACAGACAGGCAGGCAGAGACAGTCAGGCAGACAGGCAGAGACAGGCAGGCAGACAGAGACAGTCAGGCAGGCAGGCAGAGACAGTCAGGCAGGCAGACAGCACAGGCATACAGACAGGCAGAGACAGTCAGGCAGGTAGAGACAGGCAGACAGGGACAGACAGGCAGACAGGCACAGGCAGACCGGCAGAGACAGTCAGGCGGACAGGCAGGCAGGCAGACATTGACAGACAGTCAGAGACAGTCAGGCGGACAGGCAGGCAGGTAGAGACAGACAGACAGGCAGGCACAGGCAGAGACAGTCACGCGGATAGGCAGAGGCAGTCAGGCAGGCAGAGACAGGCCGAGACAGGCAGACAGAGACAGTCAGGCAGGCAGACAGAGACAGGCAGGCACAGGCAGACAGTCAGACAGACAGAGGCAGGCAGGCAGGCACAGGCAGAGGCAGGCAGGCAGAGACAGGCCGAGACAGGCAGTCAGAGACAGTCAGGCAGGCAGGCACAGGCAGACAGTCAGACAGACAGAGGCAGGCACAGGCAGAGACAGTCAGGCAGAGACAGGCAGAGAGACAGACAGTCAGGCAGTCAGGCAGAGAGACAGTCAGGCAGAGACAGTCAGACGGAGCAGTGAGGCAGGCAGAGACAGACTGGCAGGCAGGTAGAGACAGGCAGGCAGAGACAGTCAGGCAGGCAGGCAGAGACAGTCAGGCAGACAGGCAGAGACAAGCAGACAGACAGGCTGACAGGCAGAAACAGGCAGTCAGACACAGGCAGACTGTCAGACAGACACAGGCAGGCGGAGACAGGCACGCAGAGGCAGGCAGGCGGAGACAGGCAGAGGCAGGCAGAGAGGCAGACAGAAACAGGCAGACAGAGGCAGTCAGACACAGACAGACAATCAAACTGACACGGGCAGACAGAGACAGGCAGGCAGGCGGAGACAGGCAGATGCAGGCGGAGACAGGCAGTCAGACACAGGCAGACTGTCAGACAGTTACAGGCAGACGGAGACAGGCACGCGGAGACAGTCAGAGACAGGCAGGCAGGCAGAGGCAGTCAGACACACAGACAGTCAAACCGATACAGGCAGAGATAGACAGGCAGGCGGGTGCAGGCAGAGGCAGGCAGACAGAGACAGTCAGACACAGACAGGCAGAGGCGCAGACAGAGACAGACAGACAGAGACAAACAGACAGAGACAGTCAGGCAGACATGCAAAGAGTCAGGCAGACACCAGAGAGTCAGGCAGACATATAGACAGGCAGACAGAGGCAGGCAGGTGGGCAGAGACAATCAGGCACAGGCAGGCAGAGACAGAGACAGTCAGGCAGAGACAGTCAGACATAGACAGAGACAGGCAGGCAGGCAGATGCAGGCAGAGACAGAGAGACAAGCAGACAGATACAGGCTGTCAGACAGAGACACACAGGCAGATGGAGGCAGGCAGGCAGAGACAGCCAGACACAGGCAGAGACAGGCAGGCAGAGACAGACAGGCAGGCAGAGACAGTCAGACACAGACAAACAGAGTCAGACAGAGACAGGCAGGCAAACAGACAGACAGGCACAGGCAGATGGAGGCAAGCAGGCGGAGACAGACAGAGGCTGGCAGAGACAGTCAGATACAAGCAGGCAGTCAGACACAGACTGTCAGATAGATACAGGCAGACGGAGACAGGCAGGCAGGCAGAGACAGTCAGATAGACAGACAGACAGAGACAGTCAGTCAGACAGAGGCAGGCAGGCAGGCAGATGCAGGCAGAGACAGAGAGACAGGAAGACAGGCAGAGGCAAGCAGACAGATACAGGCTGTCAGACAGAGACAGACAGGCAGATGGAGGCAAGCAGGCGGAGACGGACAGAGGCCGGCTGAGACAGTCAGACAGAGGCAGGCAGGCAGACAGACAGACAGAGACAGGCAGTCAGACACAGGCAGACTGTCAGACAGATACAGGCAGACAGAGACAAGCACGCGGAGACAGGCAGACACAGACAGGCAGACAGAGGCAGTCAGACACAGACTGTCAGATAGATACAGGCAGACGGAGACAGGCAGAGACAGGCAGGCAGACAGACAGAGACAGGCAGGCAGGCAGAGACAGTCAGACACAGAGAGACAGAGTCAGAGTCAGACAGAGACCAACGGCAGGCAGGCAGACAGACAGAGACAGGCAAGCAAACCGACAGGCAGTCAGACACAGACTGTCAGACAGATACAGTCAGACGGAGACAGGCAGGCAGACAGGCAGAGACACTCAGGCAGTCAGGCAGACACAGTCAAGCAGAGACCGTCAGGCAGACAGACAGACAGTCAGATACAGAGACAGAGTCAGACAGAGACAGGCAGGCAGGCAGGCAGACAGACACAGGCAGTCAGACACAGACTGTCAGACAGATATAGGCAGACAGAGACAGTCAGGCTGACAGGCAGAGACAGGCAAGCAGAGACAGGCAGGCAGGCAGAGACAGTCAGGCGGAGACAGGCAGACAGAGGCAGGCATACAGACAGGCAGAGACAGTCAGGCAGGCGGAGGCAGACAGGCAGATGGAGGCAGGCAGACACCGACAGGCAGAGACAGGCAGGCAGGCACGCAGAGGCAGACAGAGAAAGAGAGGCAGGCAGACAGAGGCAGGCAGAGACAGTCAGACAGAGACGCAGAGAGTCAGGCAGAGACGCAGGCAGTCAGATAAACAGAGGCAGAGAGTCAGGCAGGCAGGCAGGCAGACAGAGACAGTCAGGCCGAGGCAGACAGAGGCAGGCGGGTAGACAGAGACAGTCAGAAGGCAGTCAGTCAGACAGAGGCAGGCAGAGACAGTCAGACAGACAGAGACAGACAGACAGTCAGACAGAGACCGCCAGTCAGGCAGGCAGAGACAGTCAGACAGAGACAGACAGTTAGACAGGCAGAGGCAGACAGAGATAGAGAGGCAGGCAGACAGAGGCAGGCAGAGAGTCAAGCACACACGCAGAGAGTCAGACAGACGTGCAGGCAGGCAGACACGCAGTCAGTCAGGCAGGCAGAGAGAGACAGTCAGACAGAGACAGGCAGAAGGCAGACAGGCAGCCAGACAGAGACAGGCCGCCAGACAGTCAGACAGGCAGAGACAGGCAGATAGACAGACAGTCAGACAGAGACAGGCAGGCAGAGACAGTCAGAAGACAGACAGAGGCAGGCAGACACGGACAGTCAGATAGACAGACAGACAGACAGAGACAGTCAGGCAGGCAGGCAGGCAGAGACAGTCAGAAGACAGACAGAGGCAGGCAGACACGGACAGTCAGATAGACAGACAGAGAGACAGACAGAGACAGTCAGTCAGGCAGACAGACAGACAGACAGACAGAGACAGTCAGTCAGGCAGACAGACAGAGACAGTCAGGCAGGCAGAGACAGTCACACAGACAGGCAGGCAGACAGAGGCAGGCAGAGACAGTCAGACCGAGATAGGTAGGCAGAGACAGTCAGATAGAAAGACAGTCAGATAGAAAGACAGTCAGATAGAAAGACAGTCAGACAGAAAGAGGCAGGCAGGCAGACAGACAGGCCAAGGCAGAGAGAGACAGGCAGACAGACAGTCAGAAGGCAGGCAGACAGTCAGTCAGACAGAGGCAGGCAGAGACAGACAGGCAGGCAGAGACAGGCAGGCAAACAGTCAGACAGAGACAGGCCGACAGTCAGACAGAAACAGGCAGGCAGGCAGAGGCAGTCAGACACAGACACCCAGTCAGACAGAGACAGAGAGACAGACAGGCAGGCGGGACCAGGCAGGCAGGCAGAGACAGTCAGACACAGACAGGCAGGCAGGCAGACACACAGACAGAGACAGACAGACAGAGGGAGGCAGACACAGACAGGCAGGCAGACAGAGACAGGCAGGCAGACAGAGACAGGCAGGCAGGCAGAGACAGTCAGACAGAGACAGACAGAGACAGTCAGGCAGGCAGACAGAGACAGTCAGGCAGGCAGACAGAGACAGGTAGAGACAGGCAGACAGGCAGAGACAGTCAGGCGGACAGGCAGAGGCAGGCAGGCAGACAGAGACAGGCCGAGACAGTCAGGCACAGGCAGACAGGCAGACAGAGACAGGCAGACACAGTCAGGTAGAGACAGGCAGACAGGCACAGGCAGAGGCAGTCAGGCAGCGACAGGCAGGCAGGCAGGCAGACAGAGACAGGGCGAGGCAGACAGGCAAACAGAGACAGGCAGACAGGCGGAGGCAGGCAGGCAGACAGAGACAGGCCGAGACAGTCAGGCACAGGCGGGCAGACAGGCAGACAGAGACAGGCAGACACAGTCAGGTAGAGACAGGCAGACAGGCACAGGCAGAGGCAGTCAGGCAGCGACAGACAGGCAGGCAGGCAGACAGAGACAGGGCGAGGCAGACAGGCAAACAGAGACAGGCAGGCAGACAGGCGGAGACAGTCAGGCAGAGACAGGCGGAGAGACAGACAGTCAGGCAGACAGGCGGAGACGGACAGTCAGGCAGAGACAGTCAGACGGAGCAGTCAGGCAGGCAGAGGCAGACTGGCAGGCAGAGACAGACAGGCGGAGACAGACAGGCAGACAGGCAGAGACAGTCAGGCACAGACAAACAGAGACAGGCAGACACACAGACACAAGCAGACAGAGACAGGCAGGCAGACAGAGACAGGCAGGCAGGCAGAGACAGTCAGACGGAGCAGTCAGGCAGGCAGAGGCAGACTGGCAGGCAGAGACAGACAGGCGGAGACAGACAGGCAGACAGGCAGAGACAGTCAGGCACAGACAAACAGAGACAGGCAGACACACAGACACAAGCAGACAGAGACAGGCAGGCAGGCAGAGACAGTCAGACAGAGACAGGCAGGCAAACAGTCAGACAGAGACAGGCCGACAGTCAGACAGAGACAGGCAGGCAGGCGGCGCCAGGCAGGCAGGCAGAGACAGTCAGACACAGACAGGCAGGCAGACAGACAGAGGCAGGCAGGCAGAGGCAGGCAGACAGACAGAGGGAGGCAGACAGAGACAGATAGACAGGCAGGCAGACAGACAGACAGAGGCAGGCAGTTGGAGACAGACAGACGCAGACAGACAGACAGTCAGAGGCAGGCAGGCAGAGACAGACAGGCAGACAGAGACCTTTTTAAAATTAACAAGAACATGTGATTAACACACTTAATAGCTGCGACCGAGTGTGATTTAAAAGAATGCTGATTACCAGAAGTTAAATAGGGGTTGTAAGATCCACTATTTGAAACGAGTAAAGAGCCAATTCGATTGTACTTTGGATTTGGGTGTAATGAGAATGCACGTCGGTTGAAAGAGATTGATGTTTTAGTTTAAACTGTTCTGAGTCCTGCTTCATAAATATAAAGGAGGGCTTCATAATTTATAAAGCTACTGTTCCTCCACCATTGTGCTGCAGAAATTACTGAATCAAACGACAGAATATGACCAGCATCATAAGATAGGAGTAGAAGTAAGGCCATTCGGCCAATCAAGTCCACTTTGCCATTTAAATCATGGCTGATGGGCATTTCAACGACACTTCCCTCAACTCTCCCTGTAGCCCTTGACTCCTTTTGAGATCAAGAATTTGTTGATCTCTGCCTGGAAGGCATCCAACGTCCCGGCCTCCACTGCACTCTGCGGCAATGAATTCACAAGCCCACCACTCTCTGGCTGAAGACGTATCGTCTCGTTTCAGTTTTAAATTTCCCCCCTCTAATTTTAAGGCTGTGCCCACGGGTCCGACTCTCCCCGCCTAACGGAAACAACTTCCTAGCGTCCACCCCTTCTAAACCATACATTATCACTGACGGTTCCCTAGTTAGATTTGACATATTGCATTTGAGAAGGAAATGGCCTGTTTCCATCATTCCAGAGTACTTTTCTTAATCATTGTATTTATTTGTCGGCCCAATAAAGGAATTAATTTTATTTGATAGCTCAATAAGTTAAAACTGTAATCAAAGTTAGTTTTCTTCCTCCTTTGTAGTGGATCTGTTGGAGTTGCACACAGCACAACACGTCTTTGATCGACACAAATTGACACAAAACGAGCAACTTCTAAATGTAACTGAAGTAATCAACTGTTTAACGTCCATTTATGATGGTTTGGAACAAAATCACAAAGACTAGGTCCATGTGTCACTCTGTGTCAACATGTGTCTGAACTGGCTGCTGAACGTCTTTGATACGTATGTATGATTTACACTTGAATGTAGTATGTTTAGATTGTCCTAAGGTGCATTAAACTGCATCCTACATTTTGGATTTTGATCAGTTAAGTAAATGTGAAGATTGTTAACTGATTAAAATCAATCCTAGTATTGTTGACATAAGGTTTCAGTATGTTCTAATTTCATTTCAGTGCAAGTGATAAAGTAGTTGAAAGTTTTAGCGACTTGTGTTTTAAATCATAAAATTGAAACTGATATAGAACATAGAACGTAGAACAGTACAGCACAGAACAGGCCCTTCAGCCCACGATGTTGTGCCGACCATATACTTTTGATTCCATTTGGTCAGATCTGTACAGGATCATGGAGACATCTTGACACTCTGATTGTAATGCTCTTCACGGTGACAAATGTGAGTGCTGCAGAAAGACGTGTATAAAGTACACAATATGAACATCATCCAGTTAATGTCAAGGAATAAACAGCCAGATGCAGAATAAGTTTTTATGTGACCCACAATCTCGTAGAGTCATACAGCATAGAAACACCATGTCTATGCCTCCCAACAAACACCAAACTACACTAATCTCATTTATCTACACTTGGTCCATAGCCTACTTTGACCTAGCATTTTAAATGCTCATCCCAGATGCTTTTTAAATGTTGAGAATACCTGCCTCAACTACCCTCTCAGGCAGCGTGCTCCATATGTCCACTTTGTTGATGAAAAAGCTTTTCCTCAGACTTCCTCCAAAGCATTTAATCCTCACCTTAAACTTGTGCCATCTGGTCTTAGACACATGTGCCATGGGGAAAGGATTCTCACAATGTATTCTGCCAGGGCCTGTCATAATTTTTTCTGCCTCAATCATATCCCAACCCCCACCTCAGCTTCCTCTGCTACAAGAAACACAAATCCAGCATACCAGTCTATCTCGTAACTGAGACTTTTTAACCTAGCCAGTATCTTGAAGAGCATTAACTGTGCCATTGTGGTATTTTCCAGACTAATTGTCGTTCAGCTTATCTCAGTCAGATTGTTTAGTAAGCTCCATTTAGGAATAATGTTATGCACTTCACTTGGAAATGTATTAAGACTGTGACAGTATATTGGGGAATCCTTGCAAGTGGAGAGATTTTTATTTTCTTGCAGTCCAAGCTGGATATAATTCTAGGATTTGCAGATGAACGTCCAGGGTTAAACCACCGGTGTCCTTCTATCCACCGCAAATCACCTCCAATTTTCCATTTATATAAAATTGAGCTTTGTTTGCATGAGGTGTGTTCCAATATTAAATCGTTATTGCGACTGTAAATTTTGACATTCTTCATTAGGTACGTACCCTTCATATTGATAGCGGCTCAAGGTGCTTCAGGGTGTCAAAACCAAAATGTTGCATTTTCCAGTGAAATTGTAGACATTGAGCTGAAATTCTCGCGAGGGAGCACTGAACGGCATGCATTATTTCTGAGTACCGCCCTCATTAATACTTATTCCATTTTTGTACCTGCCGGACAGAAACTAGACGCTCAGAATTAGCGAAATGAAATTCTGAGTGGGTGTGTGATGCTTGCACATTGCTCAATGCTCCTCTGGACCTCCAACTTGGGCAGTAGTCACCAGCATCTGCAGCCACACCCATCAGTAGCACCCCATGTCCACAGTTTTGACATGTGGCATGTTCCAGCCTCAGCACATCATGGCACATCTCAGATCTGCTTTCAGTACTCTTCTGTACTTCATTGCTGCATTTTGGATTGCAGCAGCCCCCCTCATTGCAGTGCTACTGCCAGGGCACTTTTATATGCAGGGACAGGCACCCATTCGTGTATTGGGCCACGTTACACATCAGGACACCTTGCTTGAGCTCTCCACTCTCATTTTGTCCCTGCATGAATGCTAACAGCTCCTCTGCCTTGTCTTCATTTGCCTTGTCTTTTTATGGGTTGCCCCCTCCGCCACATCTCTCAGACTCATAACACTAGTATGTTGATTAACCTTTTGGCATCGAGACAAAGCCAGACAGCTTGTCATGTTTGTCAGCAGTCATCAATCAAAGGAGTGGGTGTGTTGCCGTTTAGCACCGTGATATGTTGATCTCACACCTGCAGCATGTGCCAGCTGCAGAAGCACAGAACGCGTTGCATTGTCTCCAACCACATGGTCGTTCTTCAGGTTCTGAGGGGAATGGTCTGTAGTCAAGGGAGGCAGTTCCAGGCAGCAGATCGAGGTAACTCCAGGGCATTGTCTGATATCACTCGAAGGGCTTGGATGCAATCAGTTGGCTGCTCAGGATGATCATGGTCAGGACACTGTCCTCATAGGTTGTGAGAAGTCAAACGTTAGACACCTCACTACCTGTGTTGGCTCTTTCTGCCCTACGGTGGGCTGTTTTTCCTGGAATGAAACAAAGGGAGTGATTGAGTGAGATGAAATGAGCTGGTGCATTTGTTAGTGCTCATGTATGTTTGGGAAGGGAGGTGAGGTCTCCTGGGTGAGAGCAAGAGGCACAGAGAACATAGAGGATTAATCGCCTTGGGCCCTCAAGTAGGCGAGAGCAAGTGAAGACAGACATTGAATGCTTTGGTGAGAATGGTATTACATGAACTGTGCTGAAGGGTGGTGCAGAATTAGAGAGAGTGTGAATGTGAGGTAGCACAGACCAATGATACCAGTCACGGTTGGACATAGAGCAGTTTTTCCGCCATCTTCGCCTCCATGCCTACTTCTTCAACCGGGAACCTAACCCTCCTTCCACTGACCCCTTCACCCGCTTCCAACACAAGTCCTCCTCCTGGACACCACCCCTAGGCCTCCTACCCTCCCTCGACCTCTTCATCTCCAACTGCCGTCGAGACGTTAACCACCTCAACCTCTCCACCCCTCTCGCCCACTCCAACCTCTCCCCCGCAGAACGGGCAGCCCTCCGCTCCCTCCGCTCCAACCCCAACCTCACCATCAAACCCGCAGACAAGGGTGGCGCAGTGGTAGTATGGCGCACTGACCTCTACATCGCCGAGGCCAGACGCCAACTCTCCGACACCACCTCCTACTGCCCCCTCGATCATGACCCCACACCCACATGACCAAACCATCATCTCCAACACCATTCACGACCTCATCACCTCAGGGGAGCTCCCACCCACATCCTCCAACCTCATTGTTCCCCAACCCCGCACGGCCGTTTCTATCTCCTTCCCAAAATCCACAAACCTGCCTGCCCTGGTCGACCCATCGTCTCAGCCTGCTCCTGCCCCACCGAACTCATCTCCACCTATCTGGACTCCATTTTCTCCCCTTTAGTCCAGGAACTCCCCAGCTACGTCCGTGACACCACCCATGCCCTCCACCTCCTCCAGGACTTCCAATTCCCTGGCCCACAACACCTCATATTCACCATGGACGTCCAGTCCCTATACACCTGCATTCCGCATGCAGATGGCCTCAAAGCCCTCTGCTTCTTCCTGTCCCGCAGGCCCGACCAGTCCCCCTCCACCGACGCTCTCATCCGCCTAGCTGAACTCGTCCTCACCCTCAAGAACTTCTCTTTTGACTCCTCCCACTTCCTACAGACTAAGGGGGTGGCCATGGGCACCCGCATGGGCCCCAGCTATGCCTGCCTCTTTGTAGGTTACGTGGAACAGTCCCTCTTCCGTACCCACACAGGCCCCAAACCGCACCTCTTCCTCCGGTACATTGATGACTGTATCGGCGCCGCCTCATGCTCCCCAGAGGAGCTCGAACAGTTCATCCACTTCACCAACACCTTCCGCCGCAACCTTCAGTTCACCTGTGCCATCTCCAGCACATCCCTCACCTTCCTGGACCTCTCAGTCTCCATCTCAGGCAACCAGCTTGTAACTGATGTCCATTTCAAGACCACCGATTCCCACAGCTACCTAGAATACACATCCTCCCACCCACCCTCCTGCAAAAATTCCATTCCCTATTCTCAATTCCTCCGCCTCCGCCGCATCTGCTCCCACAATAAGACATTCCACTCCCGCACATCCCAGATGTCCAAGTTCTTCTAGGACAGCAACTTTCCCCCCACAGTGATCGAGAACGCCCTTGACCGCGTCTCCCGTATTTCCCGCAACACATCCCTCACACCCCGCCCCCGCCACAACCGCCCTAAGAGGATCCCCCTCGTTCTCACACTCCACCCTACCAACCTCCGGATACAACGCATCATCCTCCGACACTTTCGCCATTTACAATCCGACCCCACCACCCAAGACATTTTTCCATCCCCACCCCTGTCTGCTTTCCGGAGAGACCATTCTCTCCGTGACTCCCTTTTTCGCTCCACACTGCCCTGCAACCCCACCACACCCGGCACCTTCCCCTGCAACCGCAGGAAATGCTACACTTGCCCCCACACCTCCTCCCTCACCCCTATCCCAGGCCCCAAGATGACATTCCACATCAAGCAGAGATTCACCTGCACATCTGCCAATGTGGTATACTGCATCCACTGTACCTGGTGTGGCTTCCTCTACATTGGGGAAACCAAGCGGAGGCTTGGCAGACCGCTTTGCAGAACACCTCCGCTCAGTTCCGAACAAACAACTGCACCTCCCAGTCGCAAACCATTTCCACTCCCCCTCCCATTCTCTAGATGACATGTCCATCATGGGCCTCCTGCACTGCCACAATGATGCCACCCGAAGGTTGCAGGAACAGCAACTCATATTCCGCCTGGGAACCCTGCAGCCATATGGTATCAATGTGGACTTCACCAGTTTCAAAATCTCCACTTCCCCTACTGCACCCCTAAACCAGCCCAGTTCGTCCCCTCCCCAAACTGCACCACACAACCAGCCCAGCTCTTGCCCCCCCCCCCACCCACTGCATCCCAAAACCAGTCCAACCTGTCTCTGCCTCCCTAACCTGTTCTTCCTCTCACCCATCCCTTCCTCCCTCCGCAAGCCGCACCCCCATCTACCTACTAACCTCATCCCACCTCCTTGACCTGTCCGTCTTCCCTGGACTGACCTATCCCCTCCCTACCTCCCCACCTACACTCTCTCCACCTATCTTCTTTACTCTCCATCTTCGGTCCGCCTCCCCCTCTCTCCCTATTCATTCCAGTTCCCTCTCCCCATCCCCCTCTCCGATGAAGGGTCTAGGCCCGAAACGTCAGCTTTTGTGCTCCTGAGATGCTGCTTGGCCTGCTGTGTTCATCCAGCCTCACATTTTATTATCTTGGAATTCTCCAGCATCTGCAGTTCCCATTATCTCCAATGAGGCTCCTCTTCTGTTGGAGCAGAGGTCACTGATCTTGCAGCACTGCTGTATGGCTCTTTTGGTGGTTGAGACTGCATTGACACTGGACAGACTCAGATGAGTCTGGCCGAGTCTTGTGTCGTGGCCTCCTGTGCTTGTCTTTGGGAAAGAGGACAGTCCTCCACTGCACCAATCCATCCACCAGGATTTCCAGGTCTCCAACTGTAAAGTAAGGTGCTAATTTCCCCTTTCCTGCCCTGTCTGGGACAAATGCTATGAACTGTATAAGGCAGTTCTGGATTCTGGGCATTTAACTGGTTCACAATAGCCTTTAAACATGGCACTAGTGCCAGTAATACAGGGATGTTTCAGTGGTGGCAAACACTTGCAGTTACGATGAGTGGAAAACTAACGAGCCTCAGCTGAGAGAGGCACAACAGGAGCATTGTTGCTGGTTATTGAAAAGGTTTGCAACAACAGAGTGAGAAAATTTGTAAGGTGTTTTGGAGAGATACTATCCTTGCAGTGCAATAAAAATAGCACTGAACTGATTCACTCCAGTGTTTTGGACCTTCAGATTTCAGAACAGAATTAGACCATTCAGCCCATTGAGTGGGATCTATCATTCTCAACCTCCTGTGTCCTTACTAAGCAAGAACATGTCTATCTATGCCTGAAATCAACTCTGACTTGGCTTCCACAGCTTTCTGCATCAATGAGTTCCACAGATTCACAACTTTCTGACTGAAGAAATTCTTCCTCAACTCCATCCTGAAGGGTGGTCCCTTTGACTCTGAGGCTGTGCCCTCAGGTCCTGGTCTCTCCTACTTGTGGAAACATCATCTCCATGTCCACTCTCTCCAGGCCTGAATTACCTTCAGTGTGACCCCCTTCATCCTTCTAAACTCCTTCAAGTACAGGCCCAGAGTTCTCAGCCACTCCTCACTTCATCCGCAGGATTATGTTTGAGAACCTCATCTAGACCCTGACAAAGGCCAGCACATCCTTCCTTAGATAGATGGCCAAAAACTGCTCTTAATATTCCAAATGCAATATGACCAGAGCCTTACACAGCCTCAGCAATACATCTCTGCTCTTGTATTTTTGCCGTCTTGAAATGAATGCTGACATTGCATTTGCCTTCCCAACTGCCAACTGAAACTGCATGTTAAAAGAATCCTGAATTGGGTCATCTTTGTGCTTCAGATTTCTGAAGCCTTTCCCAATTTAGAAAATAGTCTATGCCTGTACTTCCACTTCTCCACAGACTCTCTGTGACATCCCCACTTCCTCAACACTACTTGCCTCTCCACCTATCATAGAACATAGAACACAGAAAATAGAACAGTACAGCACAGAACAGGCCCTTCAGCCCACGATGTTGTGCCGACCATTGATCCTCATGTATGCACCCGCAAATTTCTGTGACCATATGCATGTCCAGCAGTCTCTTAAATGACCCCAATGACCTTGCTTCCACAACTGCTGCTGGCACCGCATTCCATGTCCTCACAACTCTGTGTAAAGAACCCGCCTCTGACATCCCCTCTCTACTTTCCTCCAACCAGCTTAAAACTATGACCCCTCGTGTTAACCTTTTCTGCCCTGGAAAATAGTCTCTGGCTATCAACGCTATCTATGCCTCTCATTATCTTGTCTACCTCAATTAGGTCCCCTCTCCTCCTCCTTTTCTCCAATGAGAAGAGTCCGAGCTCAGTCAACCTCTCTTCATAAGATAAGCCCTCCAGTCCAGGCAGCATCCTGGTAAACCTCCTCCTGAACCCTCTCCAAAGCATCCATATCTTTCCTATAATAGGGCGACCATAACTGGACGCAGTATTCCAAGTGCGGCCTAACCAAAGTTTTATAGAGCTGCAACAAGATCTCACAAAGCTTAAACTCAATCCCCCTGTTAATGAAAGCCAAAACACCATATGCTTTCTTAACAACCCTGTCCACTTGGGTGGCCAGTTTAAGGGATCTATGTATCTGCACACCAAGATCCCTCTGTTCCTCCACACTGCCAAGAATCCTATCCTTAATCCTGTACTCAGCTTTCAAGTTCGACCTTCCAAAATGCATCACCTCACATTTATCCAGGTTGAACTCCATCTGCCACCTCTCAGCCCATCTCTACATCCTGTCAATGTCCCGCTGCAGCCTACAACAGCCCTCTATACTGTCAACGACACCTCCAACCTTTGTGTCGTCTGCAAACTTGCTGACCCATCCTTCAATCCCCTCATCCAAGTCATTAATAAAAATTACCAACAGTAGAGGCCCAAGGACAGAGCCCTGTGGAACACCACTCACCGCTGACTTCCAGGCAGAATATTTTCCTTCTACTACCACTCGCTGTCTTCTGTTGGCCAGCCAATTCTGTATCCAGACAGCTAAGTTCCCCTGTATACCATTCCTCCTGACCTTCTGAATGAGCCTACCATGGGGAACATTCTCAAATGCCTTGCTGAAGTCCATATACACCACATCCACAGCTCAACCCTCATCAACTTTTCTAGTCACATCCTCAAAGATCTTGATAAGGTTTGTGAGGCATGACCTGCCCCTCACAAAGCTGTGTTGACTGCATTTAATCAAGCCATGCTCTTCCAGATGGTCTTAAATCCTATCCCTCAGAATCCTTTCTAACACCTTGCACACGACAGACGTGAGACTTGTTCTATTGAAATGTCATCTGCAAACTTAGCAGCAACCCCCTTTGGACGACAATACCATTAGTTCCTTTGTCCGGATTGCTAATGTATAACGTGAATGGCTGTCGTCTGAACTCTGATGACTGCGGAACTCCTGTAGTTGCTGGCTGCCATCCTGAAAAAGACCCTTTTATTCCCACTTTCTGCATTCTGCCAGTTAGCCAATCCGCTATCCATGCCAGTACCTATTCTCGAACACCATAAGCTCATTTTTTATTTTGAAGCCTCCTGTGTGTCACCTTGCCAAAGGCTTTCTGAAATTCCAAATAGGTAAAGTTCAATGACTCTCTTTGGTTTTAACTCACTGGTTACATTCCCAAAGGATCTAACAGAGACCTTCCCTTGACAAAGTTGTGTTTTCTCAGCCCAGTTTACCATGTACTTCCACGTATTCTCCGGTCTCATCCTTAATAATAGACTCTAAAATCTGACCCACTGACCAGTGCCAGGCTAACAGGTCTATAATTTCTCGTCTTTTGCCACCCTCCATTTTAAACAGGGGTGTTATGTTTGCCATTTTGCACTCCTTGGGACCCACCCTGACTCCAGTAATTCCTGAAAGATCACCAATGCCTGCATGGTCTTCTCACTTATCTCCTTCAGAACTCTTGGAGGCAGTCCATCCGGTCCATGTAATTTACCATCTTCTCGGAATTATACAATTCCTACAGTGCGGAAAGAAACCATTGGGTCTGCACCACCTCCGCAAAGAACATCCCACCAAGACCCAGCCCTGTACTGTTTCCCCGCAAGCTCACATTTGCCATGGCTGATCCATCTTGCCTGCACATCTTTGGTCTGTGGATGGAAATCAGAGCACCTGTCCGAGACCCGTGCAGACATGGAGAGAATGTACAAATTCCACACAGACCCTTCAGCTTCCCCTGTACCTTCTCCTTAGTGATGGCCACCACACTCACTTCTGCTTCAGACTCCCTTAAAGGTCTAATACTGGTGCCTTCCAACCTGAAGACTGATGCAAAATATTTGTTCAGTTCCTCTGCCATTTCTTTGTTTCCCAACACTACTTATTTGGCCCCTCTTGAAATTTCCTTTGGATTTTCAGGGGTGTTTTACAATAACAATATCTACTTTATTGTGTTGACAAATGGATTGTTTAGATCATCACAGAAACAATAAGAAAAATTCATCAGTCCTCTCATTTAACAATTATATATATATATTAATATCACAATCAATGCATTTCCATCAGGTAAGTACATAGCTGGAACTTTCTAACCTGGCGTTTTCATTTTTCATTTCTCAGATTTCACTCTCAGACAGAACAGTTGATGTTGACACACTGTTCATTAAAAATAACATCCACTGTATTTTTCCCCATGTTGTAGCTCGTGGACTTGTGTAACCTTAACGTATAGAGTCCATGTTCATTTTCAAGGAAGTTATTACTTTAGTGATTTCAGGTGTTACATTCAGAAGGGTACCATGCTGCAATTCTAGCCTGCTGTTTGCAGAGTAATCCCAATGTGGAAGATTTTGAAAAGTATGTAAATTTCCCTAATTTACCTGTCTTTGCAATCCAAACTGATAGACACCACGGTCCAGATTTCTGTTGTTCACAAGAATGCCTGTTTATGACAACTGCGTAGATTCTAGCATCAGACAGATATTTACAAAGATTGGACACATATCTGTACGAATTAAAGCTGTCAAACCCCCTGTAAACTCATCTTGCTGCAGACAAACATCGAGGGGAGAGGGATAAAACATGGATATTATAGGTGTAAAAAAAAGGCAAAGTAGGCTGTTCACTGGTCCCTGTTCACAGGATTTGCGAAGATGATCTTGAGGATATAAAACAAATGAATAAATATCGCACAGTGACTTATTATCTTTTGCAACAAGTGTTGATGATATGGCATTTCTGTGATCATAAAATAGAACATTGTCCAATTTCCTAAGAGCATTACCGCAGTTTTCATTTGTATTCTCCATTTCGGGAACATACCTAATTGGTACTTTACTGACTAAGTGACCTTCGCTCATCTACAGTGTTCGGTTGCAAACAGCCAATATTTTATTATTCTAATTTAGTAACTTAGGTTTGGAATTTTGTCATGGAAATGTATTTCACTTATGCTACTCTGCGTAAACACACAACTACCGCAGTTAATAAAAGAAAGAACTGCATTTATGTAGCACATTTTATGGTCTAAGGCATACAAAGTACTCTATACGCAGCTAAACTACTTTTGAAATGCCGTCATTGATGCAGCGTAAGAAAATGTGTAGTGTTTAAAATAGTCAGAAGTAAAGAAATATGAAATGAAGAAATCATAAATAGTTAAAAAAATGAAATTATGAATATGAAGAAATATAAAATCTTCAGTCCCTTGCGAGTGGAGACATAGAATCAGGAGATGTAGAGTCAGTATGGAGCCTATCAGGGAGGAGGCAATTCTGGATCTGGTGTTGTGCAATAAACTGGATTTGATCAGGGACCTCAAAGTAAAGGAGCCATTAGTAAAGGTAGTGACCGTAATATGATCATTTTTAATCAGCAATTTGAGAGGGAGAAGGGAGAATCGGAAGTGTCAGTATTGTAGGAACTATGGAGCAATGAGGGAGGAGCTGGCCAAAGTTCAATGGTTCAATACCGTAGCAGGGATGGCAGTGGAACAACAATGGCAGGTATTTCTGGATATAATGCAAAAGGTGCAGGATCAGTTCATTCCAAAGAAGAAAAAAGAACCGAAGGGGAGGCAGGGGTGGCTGTGGTTGACGAGGGAAGTTAAGGACTCTATAAAGATAAAAGAGAAGAAGTATAACAGAGCAAAGATGAGTGGGGAAGCCGGAGGACTGGGAAGCTTTTAAAGAGCAACAGAAGATAACTAAAAAGGCAATACGCAGAGAATAAAATGAGGTACCAAGGAAAACTGGCGAAAAATATAAAGGAGGATAGTAAAAGCTTTTTTTAGGTATGTGGAAAAAAAATGGTTAAGACGAGAATTGGCCCTTGAAGACAGAAACGAGTGAATTTATTTAATGGGAACAAGGAAATGGCAGAAGAGTTGAATAGGTACCTTGGATCTGTCTTCACTCGAGAAGACAGAAGCAATCTCCCAGATGTAATAGTGGCTGAAGGACGTAGGGTAATGGATGAACTGAAGGGTATTTACATGAGGCAGGAAATGGTGTTGGATAGACGGTTGGGTCTGAAGGCTGATAAGTCCCCGGGACCTGATGGTCTGCAATCCAGGGTACTTAAGGAGGTGGCTCTAGAAATCGTGAACACATTGGTAATCATTTTCCAATGTTCTCTAGATTCAGCATCAGTTCCTGCGAATTGGAGGGTGGCTAATGTTGTCCCACTTTTCAAGAAAGGAGGGAGAGCGAAAACAAGAAATTATAGACCGGTTAGCGGGACGTCAGTAGTGGGAAAGATGCTGGAGTCAATTATAAAAGATGAAATTACTACCATTTGGATAGCAGTAACGGATAGGTCAGAGTCAGCATGGATTTACAAAGGGGCAATCATGCTTGACTAATCTTCTGGAATTTTTTGAGGACATAACTATGAAGATGGACAAGGGAGAACCAATGGATGTCGTGTACCTGGACTTTCAGAAAGCCGTTGATAAAGTCCCACACAGGAGATTATTGAGCAAAATTAGGGCACATGTTATTGGGAGCCAAATACTGAGTTGGATTGAAAATTGGCTGGCTGACAGGAAGCAAAGAGTAGTGATAAATGGGTCCCTTTCGGAATGGCAGGCGGTGATCAGTGGGGGACCGCCAGGTTCAGAGCTGGGACCGCAGCTATTTACAATATACATTAATGATATAGATGAAGGCACTAAAAGTAATATTCGCAAATTTGCTCCTGACACACAGCTGGGTGGCAGTGTGAAATGTGAGCCGGATGTTATGTGAACGCAGGGTGACTTGGACAGGCTCGGTGAGTGGATGGATGCATGGCAGATGCAGTTTCATGTGGACAAATGTGTGGTGATCCACTTTGCTGGCAAGAACAGGAAGGCAGATTACTATCTAAATAGAGTCAAGTTGGTAAAGGGGAAGTAAAACGCAATCTAGGTATTCTTGTACATGAGTCAATGAAAGCGAGCATGCAGGTACAGCAGGCAGTGAAGAAAGCTAATGGCTTAGAAAGATGAGAGGAAGTCTGATTGAGACGTATAAGATTATTAAAGGATTGGACACTCTGGAGGCAGGAAGCATGTTTCTGCTGATGGTTGAGTCCAGAACCAGAGGACACAGTTTAAAAATAAGGGGTAGGCCATTTAGAACAGAGTTGAGGAAAATCTTCTTCACCCAGAGAGTGGTGGATATGTGGAATGCTCTGCCCCAGAAGGCAGTGGAGGCCAGGTCTCTGGACAGTTTCAAGAAAGAGATGGATAGAGCTCTTAACCGTTGATTCCACTATCTTTATGGGGATAAGGCAGGGACAGGATACTGATTGTGGATGATCAGCCATGATTATAATGAATGGTGGTGTTGGCTCAAAGGGCCGAATGGCCTACTCCTGCACCTGTTGTCCATTGTAAAAGTTAATTGTATAAGAATGATGACGACTGTCCCTTTATATATGATGTTGGCAGCTTGTTCAGAGAGGGAAAACAACATGGTTGATCTTGATTCTGCTCCTATTTGTTACACAGAAGACTCTTCGAACAACAATTCTTGCATGTTGATGGGACGTTGAAACACAGGTAGATTATCGTGATCACTTGTTGAAAATGGATAGCAGCCAGTAGTTCTCTTTCCACTCAACTAGTGACCAGTAGGCAATGGTCAAACGGTACCTAACCCGGAGGCCACAAGCTCCCCGAAGACATGATATCAGTTGAGCCTCATGAATAACTACCTGCAGATGAACTATCTGCAGATAAAGCATGGTATTAAATCTCACATATACTGCTCTCAACCGTTTTAATCAAAGTATTTATCACTCGTTGCATAGAAACAGATCACAAAACTGAAATGGCATATGCACAAATGCCAGCATAGAAGTTCTATACAGTAGCATTTTGTTTGAAGTTGTATTTGTAAAATAAAAGGGTGAAGTATTAACTTTCACAAATCATATTAACATGCTGTAGAAATCTGTGGAAGTGAGAAATTTGTTTTTTGATTCAATACATGTCTGACAAATGACAATTCAAAGATTTCTTTGTTTCAGCTGGAGTGGGTTGTGGAGTCGACATCATTAGGGGCATTTAAGTGACTATTAGACAGGCATATGGGTGTTAATACAAGATAGGGGTGGAGGTTAGATAGACCTGAGGTTTAGGGTAAAAGTTCAGCACAACATCATGGGCTGAAGGGCCTGTACTGTTCGATGTTCTATGTATCTTATGCTGTATTCAAATAAGTAAAGTCAGTCAGTGACATTCTGGAACTTCCTTTTCCAGGGGTAGGAGTGGAAGAATCAGAGTGTTTCTTTGAAAATTGGCTTGATGTGTCTGTCCAAGGGTCATCTGGAGGAAAAAATCCAAGTGTAAGTACAAAATCTATCATTGCTGATACACATGTAAACTGTAGATTTAACTGTACGTAAACTTTGTTTAACAAACTAGCCCACTCAATAAAGTGACAAAAATTACACACCAGATGTTTACTGTATTCTCATCATCTCTGTGATGTCTGGTGAGGGTGCAAGTGAGAAGGCTCTCTGCCATTAAGTTTTAGTTAAGGCAAAGTTGCATCATTGCTGAAGTTATTTATGCTGTAAATGAAGGAGAACAGTGATGCGTATATCCCATGCATTATGTTCCTATTATTGAGTGTGTGTTTTTTGTGTGTGTGGAAATATTGATCAACTGGAATTTTTGATTACTCAGCACATTCCTGGTACCACGGGTACTGTTTAACAAAAGGTTTGCTGTCTTAGTATATTTCTCTATTTAGTCACTGCCACTATTAATGTTTAGTTATAGCGTGGTCTTTACAGAACCTGCACAGTGCATTCCTGCTGGATAAATGATGCACTACATCTGTATGATGCCATTGCTTCTCAACGACACCAACTTAGCAGCTGTTTTTGTTACCAATAATGTTTTCATCATTAGAATACTTGGAAAATATTCAGAAGTGCTGTATGAATCTACTGCTCACTTGCAGCAGTGATAACACTTAATGTGAGGTCATGTTTTCCCCCATTTGATGTTCTGTTGTCAACAATGTATCTCACAACTAATGGGCATATTTCATTGAAACCTGGTCTGTACAGGTATGGTCCAAGGAAGAACTGATTAGTTTTTGACAGATCTAGATTTATTTCTCTATTTTTTAAAAACACCAGTTAAAATTCGTTGGATAGGCAAATGATCATCTTTCTAGAATATTGTTGATTGATTTCGAATGTTGTGGATTGTGACAGCCCTGATAGTAGAATTTTTCATAACTATCAAAATATGAGCAGAATTTTCAGAGCAGATTATCAAATTGGCCTGAAGCTTTCTCAGTGAGATGGAAGCTTTTAATAAAAGGATTTATTTTGTCGGCCTTGCTTTTGCAAAGAATCAGTCAAGTGGAGAAATCCCTCAAAGAAAAGCTGTGTAATTATAGAGTCATGGATGTTTGTTGCACAGGAGGAAGCCGTGCGATCTGTCATTACTGCACTACTCAACAAAGATCTGTCTACATTGAACTCACAGTACATTGATTTCCTTTTTGATTGTTTGACCCATAGCCCTGGAGCCTACGGCAACAGAAGTGAATATCTAAATACTGCTTAAATATTCAGACACTTTCTGAATCAGCCACACTTTCAGTCAGTGAGTTCATGTCAACTAATGAAAAAAGCAGCTTCCAGTTATCCTTTCTATGCCCTTCAAAATCTTAAAACACCTTTTACCAGGTCCCCTTGTCTGCTCCAATCTTGTCATCGGTCAGATGGGCAGGTCAGTGGCAGATTGATATAGCCTGAAGAAGGAATAAGATAAGAGAGTACTTAATGTGGCAAAGCCTGTCGTGCCTGATGGAGGTCAGCAACGGCAGTCAGCAGTGAAGTCCACTGGCAAGGATGGGTGGGTTTTAGCCCAGCGCAGGGAATACAAACCATCACGGGGGAAGCCTCGTTCAGAGTGTCTGCAAACTCGTGGCTTAGGAAAGGACTGTAATAGAACATAGAACATAGAACAGAACAGTACAGCACAGAACAGGCCCTTCAGCCCACAATGTTGTGCCGACCATTGATCCTCATGTATGCACCCTCAAATTTCTGTGACCATATGCATGTCCAGCAATCTCTTAAATGACCCCAATGACCTTGCTTCCACAACTGCTGCTGGCAACGCATTCCATGCTCTCACAACTCTCTGTGTAAAGAACCCGCCTCTGACATCCCCTCTATACTTTCCTCCAACCAGCTTAAAACTATGACCCCTCATGCTAGCCATTTCTGCCCTGGGAAATAGTCTCTGGCTATCAACTCTATCTATGCCTCTCATTATCTTGTATACCTCAATTAGGTCCCCTCTCCTCCTCCTTTTCTCCAATGAAAAGAGACCGAGCTCAGTCAACCTCTCTTCAAAAGATAAGCCCTCCCGTCCAGGCAGCATCCTGGTAAACCTCTTATGAACCCTCTCCAAAGCATCCACATCTTTCCTATAATAGGGCGACCATAACTGGGCGCAGTATTCCAAGTGCGGTTTAACCAAAGTTTTATAGAGCTGCAACAAGATCTCCTGACTCTTAAACTCAATCCCCCTGTTAATGAAAGCCAAAACACCATATGCTTTCTTAACAACCCTCTCCATTTGGGTGGCCATTTTAAGGGATCTCCATATCTGCACATCAAGATCCCTCTGTTCCTCCACACTGCCAAGAATCCTTTCCTTAATCCTGTACTCAGCTTTCAAATTCGATCTTCCAAAATGCATCACCTCGCATTTATCCAGGTTGAACTCCATCTGCCACCTCTCAGCCCATCTCTGCATCCTGCCAATGTCCCGCTGCAGCCTACAACAGCCCTCTACACTGTCAACGACACCTCCGACCTTTGTGTCGTCTGCAAACTTGCTGACCCATCCTTCAATTCCCTCGTCCAAGTCATGAATAAAAATTACAAACAGTAGAGGCCCAAGGACAGAGCCCTGTGGAACCCCACTCACCACTGACTTCCAGGCAGAATATTTTCCTTCTACTTGTCTTTCTGTTATGCCCCGAGGGAAAAAGCAATGAAAGTGCCGCTAATTTTTTGCACGGCGAGCTGCTGAATATTAACCAGTCTCTCACCATTGCCATCACCTTGCTCTTGTGAAGACAGACATGGATAAAGTTCTCAAAGCTGATAGAAAATTGAAAGCCCTCACATCCTGTGACGATGGTAAGTTTCCTTTGTTGAAAAAAAAATGCTTGCAGTTTAATTGGCATAATAAAGACCACAGTGGCTCTGGTTAACACTGCTGCCTCACGGCACCAGCAACTTGGGTTCACTTCCACCCTTTGGTGTGTGTGGAGTTTGCACGTTCTCCATGTGTCTGCATGGGTTTTCTCCGGGTGCTCCAGTTTCCTCCCACAGTCAAAAGATGTGCAACGTAGGTGGATTGGTCATGCTAAATTTCCCAAGGTGTTCAGTGATGTGTATGTTAGATGAGTTATAGGTGGATGGGTCTGGGTGGGATGCTGTGAGGGGCAGTGTGGACATGTTGGGCTGACGGACGTGTTTCCACGCTGTAAGGATTCTCTGATTCATGATTCTATGATCTTACTGAGCGCAAAGGTACAATATTGGCTGGTCATGTTTGTCTCACCTCTTTACACATGGACAGTAAAGCTTTAATTTCAGTTTCTATGCTTTTGCAACGTGTCTGCTGTCTATAACAAGGCTGACTATATCTCCTTCTCTAATGCGCATCTCTTGTCCCCTAACACCAGGAGGTGACACTTGCTTTTCACTTAGTACAATCAGTAAAACAATAGCCTCCATATTACATCCAGCGGCTTCTCTTAACGCTCACATACTGTTCTCTTTTAGCTCCAGGTATTGACTGCTCGTCATTTCTTATTCCTCATCTCATCTCTCTCTCACACACTGTCTCTCTCGCTCTCTGTCTGTATCTCTCCTCTCCCTATTGTCCCACAACACTTCACTCAGGCACAAACAGAAGTTCACGGTCACACTATGTTACACATACATATCCTATCCCTCATGCACAAACGTACTGTCCACACACAGACACAGACACACACACAGAGGCACACACGCACGCACAGGCACACAGTCACATTCTCACTCATTCATAGTCCATACTGTCACATAATCATGCATGGTCTTGCACACATTCCGTGGCACACTTGCATGCCCTGTCGTAGGATCTTTTGCCACTGTTCATACTCTCAACACACAGACACACGCACACTCCCACAAAACTCTCCCTCACACACTTAGGCTTACAAATTCACTTCCTCTCAAGCTCACTCGCTCTCACAGACACACTCACTCCCTCATGCATGCTGTAACACTCCCTTTTGTGCTGATTCTCGTTTACACACTCTCGAGCACAGTCACTGGCGCACACATTCTGTCGTGCGCACGCTCACACTTTCATGCACTGTCTTTGCACTCTTGAACACAATCATATGCTCACCTCTCTCTTGCACACAGTCAATTTGATTTGAGTCATCATTATCACATGTGCCTAGGTACAGAGAAAAGTTTTGCTATGCACGCAGTATAGACAGATCATACCATACAAGGTGCATTAGTGAAATGGAACATAGTGACAGCTACAGAGAGCGAGATCAAAATTAGATTTAAAATTTTAAGTGTTCTATTCAGATGTGCAGGAACAGCGGTGAAGAAGCTGTTCTGGGATCTGTTCACACGTGAATACTAACTTTTTGACATCTTCCCTTCAGAAAAGGGTAGAAGAGAGTGTAATTGTGGGGTGAGAAAGGCCTTTGATTATGTCAGTTGCCTTCCTGAGGCAGCGGTAAGTATAGGTGGATTCAATGAATGGAAGGCTGATTTGCATGGTGGACTATGTTATTTTCATGACTCTGGAGTTTGTTGTTTTCTTAGGAAGAGCAGCTGCCATACCATGCTGTGATATGCATCCAGATAGGATGCTTTCTCTGGTACATCAATGAAAGTTGCCCTTTATATTTAAATTGCCTTAGCCTCCTGGGAAGTAGACACATTGGTGTGCTTTTTTGCCCATTGCGACAATCTGGGTGGACCAGATTTTTCACAGTCATTGATGTGACTCCATTATGGCGTGTTAACCAGGTCAACCATGTCATTCAGCGTATCCTGAAGGAGGAGGACCGTAAGACACAGCTCAATGTACACATTGGTAAGATGAGTGATGAGGTCTTGCATCAAGCGTTCCGAGAGCTAGGCAGTGGGTTAAATAGCAGGACCTGTAAAGTTGTAATCTCTGGATTATTCCTGGTGCCACATGCTGAGAAGGCAAGAAAAAGGGGAAGAAAACAGATGAATGCTTGGCTCAAGTGTTTGTGTTTGGGGGGGGATTTAGACACTTGGATCTGAAGGACAATTTGTGGGGATGGTACATCCTGTACAAGTGGGCTAGTCTGCAGCTGAACCAGAAAGGAACCAAAATCCTTGCATGAGGGTTTGCTAATGTGGTGAGGAATTTAAGCGAGAGGCCTGCAAGCAGTGGGCAATGGAAGAGCAGGTAATTCACTGAGGGGTGAGAAACTTATAAAATCAAGATTATATTAGGGGATTTGAACTTCACAACATTAATTGAGATAACATAAAAGTTTGACTTGGGAAATAATTCTTTAAATACATTTGAGAGATGATTTAACATCAACATGTAGACGAGCTTGTAAGGGACAGTGCAATGCTGGACCTATTTCTGGGACACAAAGCCAGTGTTCAGGGTGACAGTGGCGAAGTGCATAAGTCCCTGTGACCATGACAACAGACTTTTCAACATGGGAGAGGAGATCTGTTTAAAAAAAATGTTTTTGGCTTAGGGTAAGGCATATTTTATTGAAACAAGGCAGGATCTGGGTAAAATATTTTGGGACGTGACTTGCGGGCGAATCTACAGCTGTATAGTTGGATACGTCCAGAAAAGGAACTGGGAGAGTAAAGGCCAGTTATATTCCGTTTTGGGTGAAATTTATGATCAACAAGCCTGGAGAACCCTGGATCTTGAGGAATGTTCAGGACATGTTTATGACAAGTGCAAAGGGAGCAAATGAATGGATGACTAGTGACGTATAAAAATGAAGCGTGAAGAAACGGTGGTGGCCAAGATTGGAAAGAATATCAAGATATTCTACAGGCATATCAAGCAGGAGAATAACCAGGGAAAGAGTAGGGCCAATTAGAAACCGTGGTGTACGAGGGGTGATGGGGCAATCTGTGTTTGGAAGTGAAGGGCATTGATACAGTAGACAAGTGCCTCCCATCTGTCCTCCCTTCAAGGAGGAGCATTGAATTCTATAAAGCAGGAAGATGCAGTGTGAAATTGAAATTATTGGCTGGTTTAAAAGTGAACAAATCCCCAGTTGTTTCCAAGACTGCTGTGGGAGAAGAGAAAGAAAATCTCTTCAGAGATAGTAGGAACTGCAGAGGTAGCACAGAACAATGAGGCTCTTCCTCTGTTGGAGCAGAGGTCATTGATCTTGCAGCACTGCTGGATGGTTCTTTCGGTGGTTGAGACTGCATTGACACTGGACAGCCTCAGATCAGTCTGGCCGAGTCTTGTGTCGTGGTCTCCTGTGCTTGTCCTTGGGAAAGAGGACAGTCCTCCACTGCACCAATCCATCCACCAGGACCTCCAGGTCCCTAACTGTAAAATAAGTTGCTAATTTCCCCTTTCCTGCCCTGTCTCGGACAAATGCTATGAACTGTATAAGGCAGTTCTGGATTCTGAGCATTTTACTGGTTCACAATATCCATTAAACGTGGCACCAGTGACAGTAATACCGGGATGGTCCAGTTACGATGAGTGGGAGAACTAACTAGCGTCGGCTGAGAGAGGCACAACAGGAGCATTGTTGCTAGTTATTGAATAGGTTTGCCACAACAGAGTGAGAAAATTTGTTCGATAATAAAATGTGAGGCTGGATGAACACAGCAGGCCAAGCAGCATCTCAGGAGCACAAAAGCTGACGTTTCGGGCCTAGACCCTTCATCAGAGAGGGGGATGGGGGTAGGGAACTGGAATAAATAGGGAGAGAGGGGGAGGCGGGCCGAAGATGGAGAGTAAAGAAGATAGGTGGAGAGGGTGTAGGTGGGGAGGTAGGGAGGGGATAGGTCAGTCCAGGGAAGACGGACAGGTCAAGGAGGTGGGATGAGGTTAGTAGGTAGCTGGGGGTGCGGCTTGGGGTGGGAGGAAGGGATGGGTGAGAGGAAGAACCGGTTAGGGAGGCAGAGACAGGTTGGACTGGTTTTGGGATGCAGTGGGTGGGGGGGAAGAGCTGGGCTGGTTGTGTGGTGCAGTGGGGGGAGGGGATGCACTGGGCTGGTTTAGGGATGCAGTAGGGGAAGGGGAGATTTTGAAACTGGTGAAGTCCACATTGATACCATATGGCTGCAGGGTTCCCAGGCGGAATATGAGTTGCTGTTCCTGCAACCTTCGGGTGGCATCATTGTGGCAGTGCAGGAGGCCCATGATGGACATGTCATCAAGAGAATGGGAGGGGGAGTGGAAATGGTTTGCGACTGGGAGGTGCAGTTGTTTGTTGCGAACTGAGCGGAGGTGTTCTGCAAAGCGGTCCCCAAGCCTCCGCTTGGTTTCCCCAATGTAGAGGAAGCCGCACCGGGTACAGTGGATGCAGTATACCACATTGGCAGATGTGCAGGTGAACCTCTGCTTAATGTGGAATGTCATCTTGGGGCCTGGGGGTGAGGGAGGAGGTGTGGGGACAAGTGTAGCATTTCCTGCGGTTGCAGGGGAAGGTGCCGGGTGTGGTGGGGTTGGAGGGCAGTGTGGAGCGAACAAGGGAGTCACGGAGAGAGTGGTCTCTCCGGAAAGCAGACAGGGGAGGGGATGGAAAAATGTCTTGGGTGGTGGGGTCGGATTGTAAATGGCGGAAGTGTCGGAGGATAATGCGTTGTATCCGGAGGTTGGTAGGGTGGTGTGTGAGAACGAGGGGGATCCTCTTGGGGCGGTTGTGGCGGGGGCGGGGTGTGAGGGATGTGTCGCGGGAAATGCGGGAGACGCGGTCAAGGGCGTTCTCAATCACCGTGGGGGGAAAGTTGCGGTCCTTAAAGAACTTGGACATCTGGGATGTGCGGGAGTGGAATGTCTTATCGTGGGAGCAGATGCGGCGGAGGCGGAGGAATTGGGAATGGGGGATGGAATTTTTGCAGGAGGGTGGGTGGGAGGAGGTGTATTCTAGGTAGCTGTGGGAGTCGGTGGGCTTGAAATGGACATCAGTTACAAGCTGGTTGCCTGAGATGGAGACTGAGAGGTCCAGGAAGGTCCACATCCCTCACCTTCCTGGACCTCTCAGTCTCCATCTCAGGCAACCAGCTTGTAACTGATGTCCATTTCAAGCCCACCGACTCCCACAGCTACCTAGAATACACCTCCTCCCACCCACCCTCCTGCAAAAATTCCATCCCCCATTCCCAATTCCTCCGCCTCCGCCGCATCTGCTCCCACGATAAGACATTCCACTCCCGCACATCCCAGATGTCCAAGTTCTTTAAGGACCGCAACTTTCCCCCCACGGTGATTGAGAACGCCCTTGACCGCGTCTCCCGCATTTCCCGCGACACATCCCTCACACCCCGCCCCCGCCACAACCGCCCCAAGAGGATCCCCCTCGTTCTCACACACCACCCTACCAACCTCCGGATACAACGCATTATCCTCCGACATTTCCGCCATTTACAATCCGACCCCACCACCCAAGACATTTTTCCATCCCCTCCCCTGTCTGCTTTCCGGAGAGACCACTCTCTCCGTGACTCCCTTGTTCGCTCCACACTGCCCTCCAACCCCACCACACCCGGCACCTTCCCCTGCAACCGCAGGAAATGCTACACTTGTCCCCACACCTCCTCCCTCACCCCCATCCCAGGCCCCAAGATGACATTCCACATTAAGCAGAGGTTCACCTGCACATCTGCCAATGTGGTATACTGCATCCACTGTACCCGGTGCGGCTTCCTCTACATTGGGGAAACCAAGCGGAGGCTTGGGGACCGCTTTGCAGAACACCTCCGCTCAGTTCCGAACAAACAACTGCACCTCCCAGTCGCAAACCATTTCCACTCCCCCTCCCATTCTCTTGATGACATGTCCATCATGGGCCTCCTGCACTGCCACAATGATGCCACCCGAAGGTTGCAGGAACAGCAACTCATATTCCGCCTGGGAACCCTGCAGCCATATGGTATCAATGTGGACTTCACCAGTTTCAAAATCTCCCCTTCCCCTACTGCCTCCCTAAACCAGCCCAGTGCATCCCCTCCCCCCACTGCACCACACAACCAGCCCAGCTCTTGCCCCCAACCCACTGCATCCCAAAACCAGTCCAACCTGTCTCTGCCTCCCTAACCGGTTCTTCCTCTCACCCATCCCTTCCTCCCACCCCAAGCCGCACCCCCAGCTACCTACTAACCTCATCCCACCTCCTTGACCTGTCCGTCTTCCCTGGACTGACCTATCCCCTCCCTACCTCCCCACCTACACCCTCTCCACCTATCTTCTTTACTCTCCATCTTCGGCCCGCCTCCCCCTCTCTCCCTATTTATTCCAGTTCCCTACCCCCATCCCCCTCTCTGATGAAGGGTCTAGGCCCGAAACGTCAGCTTTTGTGCTCCTGAGATGCTGCTTGGCCTGCTGTGTTCATCCAGCCTCACATTTTATTATCTTGGAATCTCCAGCATCTGCAGTTCCCATTATCTCTGAGAAAATTTGTTAGGTGTTTTGGAGAGATACTGTCCTTGCAGTGCAATAAAAATGACACTGAACTGATTCATTCCAGTGTTTTGGACCTTCAGATTTCAGAACAGAATTAGACCATTCAGCCCATTGAGTGGGATCTATCATTCTCAATCCCATTCTCCTCTGTCCATACTAAGCAAGAACATATCTATCTATGCCTGAAATCAACTCTGACTCGGCCACCACAGGTTTCTGCATCAATGAGTTCCACAGATTCACAACTTTCTGACTGAATAAATTCCTCCTCATCTCCATCCTGAAGGGTTGTCCCTTTGACTCTGAGGCTGTGCCCTCAGGTCCTGGCCTCTCCTACTCATGGAAACATCATCTCCATGTCCTCTCTATCCATGCCTTAATTACCTTCAGTGGGATCCCCTTCGTCCTTCTAAACTCCATCGAGTACAGACCCAGAGTTCTCAGCCACTCCTCACATGACAGTGCCTTCATCCCCAGGATTATGTTTGAGAACCTCCTCTAGACCCTGACAAAGGCCAGCACATCTTCCTTCGATAGATGGCCAAAAACTGCTCTTAATATTAAAAATGCAATGGGACCAGAGCCTTACACAGCCTCAGCAATACATCTCTGCTCTTGTATTTTTGCCGTCTTGAAATGAATGCTGACATTGCATTTGCCTTCCCAACTGCCAACTGAACCTGCATGTTAAAAGAATCCTGAACTGGGTCATCTTTGTGCTTCAGATTTCTGAAGCCTTTCCCCATTTAGAAAATAGCCTATGCCTGTACTGCCACTTCTCTACAGACTCTCTGTGACCTCCCCACTTCCTCAACACTACTTGCTTCTCCACCTATCGAAATGTCATCTGCAAACTTAGCAACAACGCCCTGTGGACAACAATACCATTAGTTCCTTTGTCCAGATTGCTGATGTATAACGTGAATGGCTGTTGTCTGAACTCTGATGACTGCGGAACTCCTGTAGTTGCTGGCTGCCATCCTGAAAAAGACCCTTTTATTGCCACTCTCTGCATTCTGCCAGTTAGCCGATCCTCTATCCATGCCAGTACCTACTCCCTAACACCATAAGCTCATTTTTTTTTTATTTTGAAGCCTCCTGTGTGGCACCTTGTCAAAGGCTTTCTGGAAATCCAAACAGATAAAGTTCAATGGCTCTCTTTTGTTTTTCACTCACTGGTTACCTTCTCAAAGAATCTAACAGAGACCTTCCCTTGACAAAGTTGTGTTTTCTCAGCCCAATTTAGCATGTATTTCCAAGTATTACCATGTCCTTCCAAGTACTTTCCGGTCTCATCCTTAATAATGGATTCTAAAATCTGACCTAATGACCAGTGCTAGGCTAACAAGTCTATAATTTCTCACCTTTTGCCTCCCTCCATTTTAAACAGGGGTGTTATATTTGCCATTTTGTACTCCTTTGGGACCCACCCTGACTCCAGTAGTTCCTGAAAGATCATCAATACCTGCGTGGTCTTCTCACTGAACTCCTTCAGAACTCTGGGGGGCAGTCCATCTGGTCCATGTAATTTACCGTCTTCTCGGAATTATAGAATTCCGACAGTGCGGAAAGAGGCCATTGGGTCTGTACCATCTCTGCAAAGAACATCCCACCAAGACCCAGCCCTGTCCTGTTTCCCCGCAAGCTCGCATTTGCCATGGCTGATCCACCTTGCCTGCACATATTTGGACTGTGGAAGGAAATCAGAACACCTGTCCGAGACGCGTGCAGACATGGGGAGAATGTACAAATTTCACACAGACCCTTCAGCTTCCCCTGTACCTTCTGCTTTGTGATGGCCACCACACTCACTTCTGCTTCAGACTCCCTTAAAGTTCTACTACTGGTGCCTTCCAACCTGAAGACTGATGCAAAATATTTGTTCAGTTCCTCTGGCATTTCTTTGTTTCCCAACGCTACTTATTTGGCCCCTCTTGAAATTTTCTTTGGATTTTCAGGGGTGTTTTACAATAAGAATATCTACTTTATTGTGTTGACAAATGGATTGTTTAGATCATCACAGAAACAATAAGCAAAATTCATCAGTATTCTCATTTAACAATCATATATATATTAATATCACAATCAATGCATTTCCATCAGGTAAGCACGTAGCTGGAACTTTCTAACCCGGCAGTTTTCACTTTTCATTTCTCAGATTTCACTCTGGGACAGAATAGTTGATGTTGACACACTGTTCATTAAAAATAGCATCCATTGTATTTTTCCCCATGTTGTAGCTCGTGGATTTGTGTAACCTTAACACATAGAGTCCATGTTCATTTTTTATTACTTTAGTGATTTCAGGTGTTACGTTCAGAAGGGTACCATGCTGTAATTCTAGCCTGCTGTTTGCAGAGTAATCCCAATGTGGAAGATTTTGAAAAGGATATAAATTTCCCTAATTTACCTGTCTTTTAGATCCAAACTGATGGAGACCACAGTCCAGATTTCTGTTCTTAACAAGAATGCCTATTTATGACAACTGCATAGATTCTAGCTACAGACAGATATTTATAAACATTGGACACATAGCTGTACAAATTAAAGCTGTAAAGCCCCCTGTAAACTCATCTTGCTGCAAACGAACATCGATGGTAGAGGGATAAAATATTATAGGTGTAAAAAAAGCTTAAGTAAGCTGTTCAGTGGTCCCTGTTCACAGGATTTGCGAAGATGATCTTGAGAATATCAAGCAAATGAATAAATATCCCAGAGTGCCTTATTATCTATTAAAACATGTGTTGATGATATGGCATTGCTATGATCATAAAATAGAACATTGTCCAATTTCCTATGAACATTACCATAGTTTTCATTTGTATTCTCCATGTCGGGAACATACTTAATTGGTACTTTACTGACTAAGTGACCTTTGCTCATCTACAGTGTTCAGTTGCAAACAGCCAATATTTTATTATTCTAATTTTGTAACTTTGGTTTGGAATTTTGTCATAGGAAATGTATTTCACTTTATGTTAGTCTGCGAAATTGTAGCCAATCCTCCATTGGCAAAGAAACACACAACTGCAGAAGTTAATAAAAGAAAGAACTGCATTTATGTAGCACATTTTATGGACTCAGGCATAAAATGTAGTTTATACGCAGCTAAACTGCTTTTGAAATGTCGTCACTGATGTAGCATAAGAAAACATGGCGTATTTAAAATAGTCAGAAGTAAAGAAATATGACATAATAAAGAAATAACAAATAGTAAAATATGAAATTATGAATGTAAAGAAATATAAAATCTTCAGCCCCTTGTGAGTGGAGACATAGAATCAGGAGATGCAGAGTCAGTATGGAGCCCACCAGGGAGGAGGCAATTCTGGATCTGGTGTTGTGCAAAGAACCGGATTTGATCAGAGACCTTGAAGTAAAGAAGCCATTAGGAGGTAGTGACGATAATATAATAATTTTTAATCAGCAATTTGAGACGGAGAAGGGAGAATCGGAAGTGTCAGTATTGTATGAACTATGGAGCTATGAGGGTGGAGCTGGCCAAAGTTCAATGGTTCAATACCGTAGCAGGGATGGCAGTGGAACAACAATGGCAGGTATTTCTGGATATAATGCAAAAGGTGCAGGATCAGTCCATTCCAAAGAGTAAGAAAGATCCTAAGGGGAGGCAGGGGCGGCCGTGACTGACGAGGGAAGTTAAGGACTGTATAAAGATAAAAGAGAAGAAGTATAACAGAGCAAAGATGAGTGGGAAGCCGGAGGACTGGGAAGCTTTTAAAGAGCAACAGAAGATCACTAAATAGGCAATACGCAGAGAAAAAAATGAGGTACGAACGAAAACTGACCAAAAATATTAAGGAGGATAGTAAGGATAACAAAGGGTCGTTTCGGGCCTGGGTGTAGGGTCTTGGCCCGAAATGTCAGCTTTTGTGCTCCTGAGATGCTGCCTGGCCTGCTGTGTTCATCCAGCTCCACGCTTTGTTATCTTGGATTCTCCAGCATCTGCAGTTCCCATTATCAAGGAGGATAGTAAAAGGTATGTGAAAAAAAAGGTTAAGACTAGAATTGGGCCCTTGAAGACAAACGAGTGAATTTATTATGGGGAACAAGGAAATGGCAGAAGAGCTGAATAGGTACTTTGGATCTGTCTTCACTCGGGAAGACACAAGCAATCTCCCAGTTGTAATAATGGCTGATGGACGTAGGGTAATGAATGAACTGAAGGGTATTTATATTCAGCAGGTAATGGTGTTGGATAGACTGTTAGGTCTGAAGGCTGATAAGTCCTCGGGACCTGATGGTCTGCATCCCAGAGTACTTAAGGAGGTTGCTCTCGAAATCGTGAACACATTGGTAATCATTTTCCAATGTTCTCTAGATTCAGGATCAGTTCCTGCGGATTGGAGGGTGGCTAATGTTGTCCTACGTTTCAAGAAAGGAGGGAGAGAGAAAACAGGAAATTACAGACCGGTTAGCCTGACGTCAATCGTGGCAACGATGCTGGAGTGAATTTTAAAAGATGAAATTACAACTCATTTGGATAGCCGTAACAGGATAGGTCAGAGTCAGCATGGATTTACGAAGGGGAAATTGTGCTTGACTTACCTTCTGGAATTTTTTGAGGATGTAACTATGAAGTTGGACAAGGGAGAACCAGTGGATGGAGTGGACCAGGACTTTCAGAAAGCCTTTGATAAAGTCCCACATATGAGATCAGTGAGCAAAATTAGGGCACATGGTATTGGGGGCAGAATACTGGCTTGGACTGAAAATTGGCTGGCTGACAGGAAGCAAAGAGTAGTGATAAACGGGTCCCTTTTGGAATGGCAGGCGGTGACCAATAGGGTACCACAAGGTTCAGTGCTGGGACCGCAGCTGTTTACAATATACATTAATGATATAGATGAAGGCTCTAAAAGTAATATTGGCAAATTTGCCAATGACACAAATATGGGCGGCAGTGTGAAATGTGAGGAGGATGTTATGAGAATACAGGGTGACTTGGACAGGCTAGGTGAGTGGACGGATGCATGGCAGATGCAGTTTAATGTGGACAAATGTGTGGTGATCCACTTTGGTGGAAAGAACAGGAAGGCAGATTACTATCTAAATGGAGTCAAGTTTGGTAAAGGGGAAGTACAACAAGATCTAGGTGTTGTTGTACAGAAATCAATGAAAGCAAGCATGTCGGTACAGCAGGCAGTGAAGAAAGCTAATGGCATGCTGGCCTTCATAATGAGGAATTGAGTATAAGAGCAAAGAGGTCCTTCTGCCGCTGTACAGGGACCTGGCTTAGAAGGATGAGAGTGGGTCTGATTGAGATGTATAAGATGATTAAAGTTTTGGACACTCTGGAGGTAGGAAGCCTGTTTCTGCTGATGGGTGAGTCCAGAACCAGAGGACACAGTTTAAAAATAAGGGGTAGGGCATTTCGAACAGAGTTGAGGAAAATCTTCTTCACCCAGACAGTGGTGGATGTATGGAATGCTCAGCCCCAGACAGCAATAGAGGCCCAAGTCTCTGGATACTTTCAAGAAAGAGATGAATAGAGTTCTTAAAGATAGTGGAATCAAGGGTTATGGGGATAAGGCAGGGACAGGATACTGATTGTGGATGATCAGCCATGATTATAATGAATGGTGGTGCTGGCTCGAAGGGCTGAATGGCCTTATCCTGCACCTGTTGTCTATTGTAAAAGTTAATTGTATAAGAATGATTAAGACGGTCCCATATTTCTGGTGTTGGCAGCTTGTTCAGATAGGGAAAACATGGTTGATCTTGATTCCGCTCCTATTTGTTACACAGAAGCCTCTTCGAGCAACAATTCTTGAATGTTGATGGGACGTTGAAACACAGGTAGATTATCTTGATCACTTGTTGAAAATGGATAGCAGCTAGTAGTTCTCTTTCCTCTCAACCACTGACCAGTAGGTAATGGTCAAACAGTACCTAACCCAGAGGCCACAAGCTCCCCTGAGACATGATGTCAGTTGAGTCTCATGAATAACAACCTGCAGATGGACTATCTGTAGATTAGACGTGGTATTAAATCCCACATATACTGCTCTCAACCATTTCAATCGAAGTGTTTATAACTCGTTGCATCGAAACAGATCACACAAACTGAAATGGCATATGCACAAATACCAACTTACAAGTTCTATATCGTGGCATTTTGTTCAAAGTTGTATTTATAAAATGATAGGGTGAAGTATAATCTTCACATTATATTAAGATGCTATAGAAATCTATGGAAGTGAGAAATTTGTTTTTTGATTCAATACATGTCTGACAAATGACAATTCAAAGAGATCTTTGTTTCAGCTGGAGTGGGTAGTGGAGTCGGCCTCATTAGGGGCATTTAAGTGACTATTAGACAGGCATATGGATGGTAATGTAAGATAGGGGTGGAGGTTAGATGGACCTGAGGTTTCGGATAAAGGTTCGGCACACCATCGTGGGCTGAAGGGCCTGTACTGTTCGATGTTCTATGTATCTTATGCTGTATTCAAATGAGTCGTCAGTCAGTGACATTCTGCAACTTCCTTTTCCAGGCGTATGAGTGGAAGAATCAGAGTGCTTTCTTTGAAAATTTGTCTTGATGTGTCGATCCAAGGGTCATCTGGAGGAAAAATACAAGTGTCAGTTCTAAATCTGTCATTGCTGATACACATGTAAACTGTAGGTTTAACTGGAGGTAAACTTTGTTTAACAAACTAGCACACTCAATAAACTGACAAAAATTATATACCAGATGTTTACTGTATTCTCATTATCTCTGTGATGTCTGGTGAGGGTGCAAGTGAGAAGGCTCTCTGCCAGTAAGTTTTAGTTAAGGCAAAGTTGCATCATTACTCAAGTTATTTATGCTGCAGATGAAGTATAACAATGATGCGTATATCCTATGCATCATGTTCCTATTATTGAGTGTGTGTTTTTTGTGTGTGTGGACCGATTGATCAAATGGAATTGTTGATTATTCAGCACATTCTTGGTACCACAGGTGCTGTTTAACAAAAGGTTTGCTGTATTAGTATATTTCTGTATTTAGTCACTGCCACTATGAATGTTAAGTCATAACTTGGTCTGTGCAGATCGTGCACAGTACATTCCTGCAAGATAAATGATGCGCTAGTTACCAATAATGTTTTCGTCATTAGAATACTGGGAAAAATATTCAGAAGTGCTGTATGACTCTACTGCTCACTTGCAGCAGTGATAACACTTAATGTGAGGTCATGTTTTTGCCCATTTGTTGTGCTGTTTGTCAACAATGTATCTCACAACTAATGGGCATATTTTATTGAAAGCTGGTACATACAGATATGGTCCAAGGAAGAACTGATTAGTTTTTGCCAGATCCAGATTTATTTCTCTATTTTTTAAAGCATCAGTTAAAATTGGTCGGATAGGCAAATGATCATCTTTCTAGAATATTGTTGATTGATTTAGAATGTTGTGGATTGTGTCAGCCCTGATAGTAGAATTTGTCATAACTATCAAAATATGAGCAGATTTTTGAGAGCAGATTATCAAATTGGCCTGAAGCTTTCTCAGTGAGGTGGAAGCTTCTAATAAAAGGATTTATTTTATCAACCTTGCATTTACAAAGAATCAGTCAAGTGGAGAAATGCCTCCAAGAAAAGCTGTGTAATTATAGACTCAAGGATATTTTTTGCACAGGAGGAGGCCATGCGGTCTGTCGTTAGTGCACTGCTCAACAAAGATCTGTGTACATTGAACTCACAGTACATTGATTTCCTTTTTCATTGTTTGGCCCATAGCCCTGGAGCCTACGGCAACACAAGTGAACATTTAAATACTGCTTAAATATTCAGACACTTTCTGAATCAGTCACACTTTTTCAGTCAGTGAGCTCAGGACTCCCACCACACTGGGAAAATAGGTTCTCCTCAACTCCCCTCCTCGCCTTTTACCTGTGAACTTCAATCTGTGTCCCCTGTTTATTGACATGTCTACGAATGGAAAAAGCAGCTTCCAGTTATCCTTTCTATGCCCTTCAAAATCTTAAACACCTTTACCAGGTCCCCTTGTCTGCTCCAATCTTGGCATCAGTCAGACGGGCAGGTCAGTGGCAGATTGACATAGCCTGAAGAAGGAATAATATAAGAGAGGCTTAATGTGGCAAAACCTGTCATGCCCGATGGAGGTCAGCAACGGCAGCCAGCAGTGAAGTCCACTGGCAAGGATGGGCGGGCCTTAGCCCAGCACAGGGGAATACAAACCGTCACGGGGGAAGCCTCGTTCAGAGTGTCTGCAAATTCGTGGCTTCAGAAAGGACTGTAATGTTTGACTTTTTAAACTTTTGTTTTTATTTTTCTACTGTTATACTAAGAAGACTGTAGTGCTGAACTTTTAAACTTATTCATTTATTTTTAGAACATAGAGCATGGAACGGTACAGCACAGTACAGGCCCTTCAGCCCACGATGTTGTCCCGAACTTTTACCCTCATCCTAAGGTCTATCTAACCTCCACCCCGACCTTATAATGTCATCCATGTGCTTGTCTAATAGCCGATGAAATGCCACTCATGAGGCTGACTCCACGACCCTCTCCGGCATTGCATTCCACTCCCCTAAGACTCTGATTAAAGAAAGATGGGTAAATTTTCTACTTCTGCAACTAAAATTTCGTACCTCAGTATTTTGTCCCTGAGGTGGCACCGTCTGAGGTGGCATTGTACTCTTGTACGCTGTATTGAATACATGTGATAATAAAACCTAAATCTAAATCTAATGCATAGCAGGACACTGGGAAGCTTAGAGGAGAAAAGGGATCCTGGGGTGATTGTTCATAAATTCCTGAAGGGGTCAGGTCAGGCTAGTAAGGGTTGTTACAAAGACATATGGGACATCTCCCTTTATCATTCATGGCATTGATTGTAACAACGGGGAGGCCACTTTGGAGCTGTTTCAAAGTTTGGTTAGGCCACAGCTGGAGTCGTGAGTGGCGTTTTGGTCACCACCCATTAGGAAGGATGTGATTTCACTGGAGGGAATGAAAAGTATGTTGCATGTGTTGGAGCATTTTAGCTGTGAAGAAAGGCTGGAAAAAGTCATATTATTTTCTGTGAAGCAGAGAAGGTTTGCGGGTTGAGTGGAGGTCCTGATAGAGGCATATAAGAATATGAGAGGTATAGATAGGTTGAGCAGAAAGCATTGTTCCCCTTAGTTAAAGCATCAATAACAACAGGGCATAATTTTCAAGAGAAAGATTGGAAATTTAGAGGAGGTTTGAGGAAAATCGTTTTCATCCAGAGTGTGGTGAAGGTCTGGAATGCATTGCCTGGGAGGGAAGTTGAAACAGGAAACCTCACAACTTTTTAAAAGTACTTGGATGAGCACTTGAAATGTTGCAATATTTAAGAGAATGGCCCAGTGTGTAAAAATGGGACTAGTATATGTCGCAGTGTATTTTCAGAGGTACATCCTTAGTGGGCCGTGGGACCTCTTCTGCACTATATGATTCCATGAGAACCCCCAGCCCAGGCAGCATCTTGGTTTTTCAGTAATCTCCAGGATCACACCCTTCATAGTGTGATCCCCTGCCTTGTTAGCCCTCCCAAGTTGGTTAGATCACACTTTTCCTGCTTGAGTTCCAATTGCTGTGCCCAGCTGACCAGTCTGTTGATCTCCTCCTGAAGTTCATCCTTCCTGTCTGTCAACCAATTTTGGATCCAGTGTGCCACTTTGCCTTTGATCCCATGGCTGTTATTTACATGACCATTCCATCGATATCCTCCTCACTAAATTAGTCATTCGCTAGCGACACGGTCATACACACTGTGTTTAAGCCCAAACGATGAATCTAGTTGACAAATTTCAAGGGTCTTTGTGGCAAGCCCTGCACAAGCCCAATCAAAGCACACATCCTGTCACATAGATATCCCTCTACCATCAATCACCCTGTGCTCTCTGCCTCAGCCAGTTTTGGCTCCAGTGTGCCTCTTTGCCTATGATTCGTTGACTGTTGTTTTCTTGATCAGTCTGCCAAGGGGTCTTTACTAAGTCCACATCGAATGCATAAGCTCATCAGCTTTCCAACATCTCCTCAAAAAAGGATCAAATTTCTGAAATATGACCTCATCTTAACAAATCCATCCTGACTATCCCTGATTAATTCATGCAAGTACATTCTACCCCTAAGAATGCCTCTTTGTAGCTTCTCCAGTGCTGAGATTATTCTGACTGGCCTTTAATTTGCTGGTCTGTTCCTCTCTCTGTTTGTTAATAGTAGAACAATGTTCATAGACCTTCATCAATTCATTTCTGATTGGCAAGGGTTTGAAAATTGCTGCCAGGGGCCCAGATATCTCCTCCCTCACTTCCCTTGCGAGCTGGTATACATTTCAGTTAGGCCTGCGGATGTATCCACTTGTAAAGTTGCTAAACCAGCTGCGTCTCCCTGTGTCTTTACCTCTGATGTTCCTAGGTCCTCTGCCCTGATATCTATACTTGCAGTGTCCTTTTCCATTGTAAAGATTGACACAAAATATTCATTGAGGGCAGTGCCCATGTTTTCCAGGTCCACACAAACTGTACATCTCTGTGAAACGAATGAGGAGATATTCGAGAGGTTTGAGATTTACAATCAAGAAAGAAATTGACCAAATGACTTCCTTGGACAACATACATTGTCCATTGTTGTAAACAAACAGAAGTTTATGTTTCCACAGTTGTTTGCAAATAGCCAATCAAGATCATAAAATAATGTTTTAAGATAATTTACAAAGCAAGGCAATTGAGGAAGATGTATTGGATGTATTGAACTCTCAACTACCTCTCTTAAGTTTAGGAATATCAATATTTTTCTTCTGAATAACTTTTGCAGATCTCTTCAAACAAGTAGCTGAACCCACAGATTTATGTGACCAACGAAGCCTGAGCCTTTTGCTTCACAATGCAGTCCAGATCCCTCGGCAGCTCGGTGAGGTACCTTCATTTGGAGGCAGAAACATTGAACCAAGTGTCTGCAGTTGCTTCCAACATGTAAGTGTGCTCTGCGCCAATTCATAAGGTCAAGCGGGTCTACTTGCCAGTGTGAATTTTGTGCTCATTTTCGGTTTGAATTAGTTCCAGAGGCCAACATGTACCACGACTAATCCAAGGCTATCATGTTTATAAATAGTCAATGTTTGTATTAAATTAATGATTAAAAACAATGTCAGAAACCCCAGTGATAGTGTATTAGATATCACTGAGGATAGCGGATGTAAACTTGACATAATTAGTCATGCAGCTGATCTTTTATTTCCCTCTCGGGCCAGAACAAAAACAGAGATTGATATTAAACACTTTGTAGAGTGGATGAGATTGGAGCCTCGATCCATGGTCTGGCTGCCTGTTCTACACCATGTGGCAGCTGCTGAAACTGCAAAACATCAGGCGAAGTGTAACATCTGCAAAGAGTACCCATTCGTAGGTTTCAGGTGAGATGTGCAAACCAGCAGAAAGTTAGTGGGAGTTAGTTTTTAAAGAAAGCTTTAACTTTAGATGTTCTATTAGAAACTCGATCAGTCAACAACACAACTGAAATCATCAAAAATCCCAACAAACTCATGGACCAGAGAAGTAATTAGGACAAATTAAGTATCAACTTCTTTAACTTAATTTTTTGTGAGAGGTGAGTGCTGCATGCTTTTGGTATTTTGTTCACCGTTGCATTGATCACAGACACTGTGGCTCAGAATGGATTGTGACTTGACTTCCGGTTGGTTCTGTAATTTGCAATTATTGAGAATTTACAGAAAGGCCTTTTTATTAGTCCTGTAATCAGTGTGTGTGCATCCTATGAAAGTGATTGCTGTGTTGTTGCTAAATGATCGATAAAACTTCTTGTCCATAATTAGTAAATTAAATTGCATATTTGGACTGGATTTCTAAGGGGTAAATTGACCCTTTTCAGTTAACTATTCTCCTACATTTCTAAGATTGACCATCTTGGAGAAGGCGCGTGTTACTGCCATTGATCTGATCAAACAACTCCCTGTCTAAGAAGAACTGGAGTGAGACCCCAACTGTGGATGAAACTATGACTGCCATAACTAAGTAAAGAGCAACAGCGACCCGGAGTCAATTGAATTCCATCTGAAGCTTGAGGAATGGTGGCCTAACTCTGAAGGCCAAGATTTGTTAGCTTTTCATGGACTGTGAGGAACAGGGCAGGATTTCACAAAATCTTTAAGATGCCATATCTTATACAAAACTGAAGGAGAAATGTCAGATTGCTCAAAGAACCATGGGATCACCAGCCTTTCCATTGCTGGGAAGATTCTGGCAAGGTTACTTCTGAATAGGTTTATACCACCATGGCGAATGAAAACCTTGCATGCGAAGGGAACTTTGTGAAAATGTTGGAGACAGAGCAGGACCAATTTACAATAATGATTCCAGGGTTGAGATATCTCATTATGAAAATTGATTAGAGGAATTGGGACAGCTTTCCTCGAAGATGCTGAGACTTAGAAGAGATTATTTTGAATCTTGCAAAATCATTTGAAGTCTGGTCAGAGTAGACGAGGGGAAGACTTTCCTACTTGTGACAGAATTGAGAATAAGATGCAGAGGTTTGAAGTGATTGACTACAGAAGTAACTGCAGTGTAAGAAATAGCTTTATCACAGTCTATAGAATGCATTACTTAGAGGAGGCAGTTTCAGTAAAAGATGCAAGAAAGCATTAGTTGATTAATTAAAGAGAAATAATGTGCAGGTTAAGGAAAAGGCACTAATTTGTGACATGTATTTGGAGAGCTAGTTCAAACATGATGGACCAAATGGCTTCCTTTTACTGTGATTTGAACTTAAAATTCATTAAAAGTAAAGTGTAATTGGCTCTGGGACACGGTGGAAAAGGATAAGGTAAACAGGACGTGTGTGATCGGAGACTTGATAGTTGGAGGGGCAGATAGGAGATTTTGTAGCCGCAATCAGGAATCCAAACACAGAACTTGCATGAATGAACAAAGAAGAGGAATCGATTCAGTTGCCTCCAGTGAAGACTGTGACCACACCTTCACCCGCTGTGGGAGAATCTGCCTGATATGAATGAACCAACCACCAATAGGTCCGCAACCAATAAGCACAACTTTCCTCGCGTGTTCATCCAGTGCGAAGCACCAAGAGGAAGGCAGCCTTTTTCCTACATTTTGTCAGCTTGACCATTTGGGAAGAGAGCCCCCCTTCTCTGACATTCTGTTCTATAAAGATCAAATGTATTGGTTCCTGATGTTGCGTGAGGCCAGTGAACTTCCACAATTCTACCACACTGTTGCTTCCAAATCTATTTCTTTCCTTCCCATCTCCTCGATGTTTCATCTTCTCAATCTACCGTCTGTCTGTATTTCTTCCGACTGTTGTTCAGAAAAGTAATTCCTTTCATCCCTTTCACTTCCAAATTATGTTTGTTCCTCACGGAAACTGATATTCTGCTTCAGTTTATCTATTGCCTCGAAAATTCTGGACTAATCTGTAATTGACAGTGAGTTTCCTGTTAGCAGTGCTATTTATAAGAGGATTAACTGAACTTAACCACTTCAGTGCATAATTTAATATTGCCTTGCATAGCTCCAAAAATTTTAAGAGCCTGCTGTTTGTACTTTTATGTTGGTTTTCATGGCTATTTAGTTTCTGCTCGTACATTTATGACTGCTTGCTGAGTCTCAGAGTTTGGCTTCATGACAGGAATCTGAAGGCAATATTCTCTGTTTTGCACCATCTCATCATATTGATGACCTGCATTTTGTATGCAGTTCCATCCATTCATCTGTTGATAATTTCACACAACATTGATCAAGTCCTTCCATTTCATTATGACATTTTCCATTCTTGCAAGGGATTTGGCTATCACCGGTGAAGTTATCATTTGTTGTCCTTCGCTAATTGCCGTTGAACTGAGTGGATAGCTGGGCGGGTGGTTCAGAGCTACCTACATTGCTGTGGCTCTGTAGCCACATGTAGATCAGATGGGGTAAGGATGATCGAATACTCCCCGAAAGGACAAGAGTGGATCAGATGGATTTTTACCAACAATTGTTGATAGTTTCATGATAGCGTTACTGGAAATGACTTTTAGTTCTGGGTATTTTTGTAATGAAATGTAAATTTGACCAGCTACAGTGTTTGAACATGAACCGACATTCTCCAGAACATCAGCCTGGGTCTCTGGATTTTTAGTTCAATGTATTTGCCACTTGCCCACTGTCTCTCAGCCATTATTACAGTTAATTTCTTGGCTTTTTTTTCTCTTTGCTTGGAGAACTTCCCTTCTGCCGTCTGAGCTGAAAATGTGTATCCTCCTCGTTTATTGTGGCCTTTACAGCTTCACATGTTACAATCGCTGCTCGTCAGATTTACCTTTTCCAGGAAGATTCTGGCAAGGTTACTTCTAAATAGGTTTATGCCACCGTGGCAGATGAAAACCTTCCATACAATGGGAACGTTGTGAATACGTCGGATGCAGAGCAGAAGCAATTTACAATAATTCCAGGGATGTGATATCCCATTATGAAAATCGACTGGGGGAGTTGGGACAGTTTTCCTCGACTTTGCTAGCATTTGTTTCTCCCCACATAATTTGCCGTTTCTTCAAAATAAAAAAAAATACATAATTTAACTACTTAACTTGCATTCCTTCGATGGTTAAAAATATCCAAACAAAAATGAACATTTCTCTTACTACTTGTTCTTCCTTTATAGGTACCGCAGCCTCAAACACTTGAATTATGACATGTGCCGAAGCTGTTTCTTTTCGGGGCGCACGTCAAAGGGGCACAAGTTACATTACCCAATGGTGGAGAACTGCACTCCAGTGAGTAATATATTATTCCACTTGATAGAATTGTTCCAATCTGTCGAAACTTAGGGATTTTACCATTCAAATACAATCTTCCCTCAAAGTTGAAGTAGTTTGCTAAAATGATAAAAGGCCAACAGCTTAAATCAGGCTTCAATACCAGAAATACAATATTGTGCAGAAGCTCTTTGATGTCAAGTTGAGGCTCAAGGAGGGATATGTCATCATGCCCACCCTTTTCTCCAACTTTGTCACCACCATTCTTAATCTCATCAAGAACAAGCTTCCCAGTGACTTGGATAGAATGGATGGAAAACCTTTTCACCTCAACCACTTAAAATCACAGAAGAAAATGACACTGACCTCGCTTATGGAACTTCAGTATGTGGTTCACAATGTCATTTCCACTCTCAGAAGTCTTCAAATCTCACTTCAGGCTTTTGCAAAAGTATACTGAAGAATTAGCCTCAACCTTAAATTTGCCACCCAGGTTGATGGGGTTGTTAAGAAAGCATACGGTGTGTTAGGCTTCTTTGGTAGAGGGATTGAGTTTCGGAGCCATGAGGGCATGTTGCAGCTGTACAAAACTCTGGTGCAGCTGCACTTGGAGTATTACGTACAGTTCTGGTCGCAGCATCATAGGAAGGATGTGGAAGCATTGGAAAGGGTGCAGAGGAGATTTACCAGGATGTTACCTGGTATGGAGGGAAGGCGTTATGAGGAAAGGCTGAGGGACTTGAGGCTGTTTTCGTTCGAGAGAAGAAGATTAACAGGTGACTTAATAGAACCATTCAAGATGATCAGAGGATTAGATAGGGTGGACAGTGAGAGTCTTTTGGCTCTGATGGCCATGTTTGACACGGTCAGGGGGCATAGCTTTAAATTGAGGGGTGATAGATATAGGACAGAAGTCAGAGGTAGGTTCTTTACTTGGAGAGTAGTAAGGGCATGGAATGCCCTGCCTGCAACAGAAGTAGACTTGCCAACTTTAAGGGCATTTAAATGGTCGTTGGATAAACATATGGATGATAATGGAATAGTGTAGGTTTGATGGGCTTCAGGTTGGTTTCACAACATCAAGGCCGAAAGGGCCTGTACTGGGCTGTTATGTTCTATGTTCGAACCTCAAGATGACTCAAATCCTTTACCAATCTCAAGTTGTGGCCCATTTTTTCATCAAAATTCATGGAGAAATCCTCCCAAATGTAGAACATTTCCCTTACATGGGACGCTCTCTCTCTTTTAAGGCTGACATCGATACAGAGGTTCTAACATTACGTCCAATTTGCGAGTGGCACCTTTGGCCTCCTAAGGATGAGAATGCTCAATTGTGACATCTGTGCTGATCGCAAGATCCTTGAGTTCAAGGCATGCATCGTTCAGCCTCTTCGATCTGACTGTGAAACCTGGATAACATCCAGCTGCCACTTCAAGACCCTTTTAGCACAGTTTTGTCATGGATTCTCCACATGAGCTAGGAGGAAAAACCTCCTAGCATCAGCATTGACGCCATGATGATTTGAAACAAACCCCATTGGGCTGGCCATGTACTTTGGATGCCTAAGTTATGACTACCAAAGTAAATTTTTGCCAACTGATTTCAAAGACCTTGAAATGTTCCTTCAAGAAATTCTACATCGAGGTCAAAGTATGGGATATCCCCATTCAGAAGAAACCAACTTGGGGGAATCTCCTGTCTGAAGACACATAATTCTTTATGAACACAGGCAAGAAGTTGAAGTGTGGGGAAGGAACTGGAGAAAGGAATGCTCGTGTTCTCAAGGCCAAGACCACTTCCATCACCCTGAAAGACCTGCTAAACGTGTGGCTCTAGTTCAGGCTAATCAACCCGCACAGAGCTCATGACCCGTGATACGGAATTTCCTAGCTGGGCAATCATACTCATCAGCCAGTGATGGCCCTTAATATTGTGCAGAATATAATTTGATCTCAAACAAGTACTGTATGTAGCTTTGAGCATTGCTATGGAAAGACCAGGTTTTATAGAATAATCAGAATGGTGCTGCATGAGAAACTGGAATTAAGAGGAGGTAGGTGATACTTAATTTTTATTTGTTTCTGGGCCACTGGCATCACTAACTGGGGCAGCATTTATTTCCCATCCTTAGTTAGCCTTGTAGTTGTTGAATCATTGTAGTCCATGTGCTGTAGGTAGACTCAGTCAGTCAGGGGTGAATTTCCAGGACTTTGACCCAGTGATAGTGAAAGAACAGCAATATATTTCCAAGTTGAGATGGTGAGTGGCTTCGACACAGGGTCTTGTTGGTGGTGCTGTTCTCATATATCTGTTACCCTTGCCCTTGTAGCTGAAATTTGTCATAGGTTTGGAAAGTCCTATCTCAGGATCTTTTGCAGATTTCTCAGCGCATCTCATAGATGGTACACACTGCTGCTAATGAGCACTGGAGGGAGTAGGCTGCTTTTTCCTGGATGGTGTTGAACTTGTTGAGTGCTTTTGCATCTGCACCCATCTAGGCAAGTGGGGATTATTCCATCATTCTTCTGACTTGTTCCATGTAGCTGCTAGACAGGCTTGGGGAATCAGGAGGTGAGTTACTTGATGCAGTAATCCGAGCTTTGGGCCTGCTACTGTAGCCACTGCATTTAAATAGGAAGTCCAGTTGAATTTCTGTTCACTGGTAAAACCCGGGATTTTGATAGCGGACAATTCAGTGATGGTTACACCATTGAATGTCAAGGGACAATTTATAGATTTTCTCCTACTGGAGATGGTCATTACCTGGTATTTGTGTAGTATAATTGCGACTTGCCACTTAGCAGCCCAAGCCGAGATATCGTTCTGGCCTTGTTGCATTTGGACATGGACAGGTTCAGTATCTGAGCAGTGGTGAATGATGCTGAATATTCTGCTATCACTGGTGAACATGCCCAATTCTGACCTTATGATGGACACAAGGTCATTGATAAAGCAGCTGAAGATGGTTAGGCTTAGGACTGTACCTTCAGGACCTCCTGCAGCTGACCTCCAACAACCAAAATGCCTCCCATTAGGAGAGGCGATGACCTAATGGTATTATGACTAGACTATTAATCCAAGCACTCAGGTCATGTTCTGAGGACCTGGTTCAAATTCCACGATGGCACATAATTCCAGATTTTCATTGAATTCAAATTCCATTAAGAGTCTAATGATGATCGTAAATCCATTGCCAATTGTTGGAAAAACCCATCTGATTCACTTATGTTGTTTAGGGAAGGAAACTGGGCTAGGCCTGGTGTGGCCTACATGGAACTCCAGATATCAGTTAGGCAATTTGGGATGGGCAATAAAAGCTGGTCTAACCAGCAATGCCCTCTTTCCCATGAAAGAATGAAAAAGCATCGTCCTCTGTGCAGATATTATTCGAACCAGTGGTGAGTTTCTGCTGGATTCCCATCAGCTGCAGTTTTGGTAGCGCTCCTTGATGCCACACTCGGTCAAATGTAGCCATCCTTAGCTCACCTCCGGAATTCAACTCTTTTGACCATGTTTGAACAACAGCTGTAATGAAGTCAGGAACTGATGAGGTAGCAGAATTGAGGATTTTGTCTCGGGATCTGAGGGATGTGGCAAATCGAGATTTCCAGCAAGAATTTGACCAGTTGCTGCATAAAAAAGTGAACCAGAAGGTTAGATCCAAGGGGATTAAGGGTAGAATATTGGTTTGAATAAAGGCCTGGCTAACTGACAGAAAGCTGAGGGTCAGGATAAATGAGTCTTTGTCTGGATGGTGAATTGTTACAAGTGGGGTGCTGCGGGCTTCAGTTCTCTGACCTCGACTATTTGTAACATATACAAATGATATGTAAGCAGAGACAAAGTGTAATGTAACAGAATGCATGGATGATTCTGAAAGAGGTGGGAAAACAGCCTGTGATGTGAAATAGAACATACACAGCTGAATATTGATAGGCGAGGAGAATGGACCAGAATCTGGCAGGTGGTTAATGTGGATAAGCATGAGGCTTGCCTATTTTGTCCAGGAAAAAAAGGGCAAATTATTATTTAAATGGAGGGGAGATTCAAAGTGTGTCAGTGCAAAGTTGTCTGGCTGTCTTTGTGCATGAATAGCTGAAAGTTGGTATGCGGGTTAGGCATAGCACAAGGAAGGCAGATGGAACTCTGGCATTTATCACAAAAGGACTGGATCATTAAAGTAACAAAGTGTTTTTCCGAACACATTGGGTGTTGGTGAGACCAGAGTCTTGTGTCCAGTTTTGATCCCCTCACTGAGGATGAATGCGTTTGCACTGGAGGCAGTTCGGAGGAGGTTGAACTGATTGATTCCAGGGATGAAAGGGCTGTCATATGAGAAGTGGCTGAGTAGCTTGGGCTTGGACTTGCTGGTGTTGGAAAGAATGAGCGGGGTGGTTCTGATTGAGGTACATAAAATAGTAAAGGGGATTGAAAAGATTGGCATTGACCAAATGTTCTGCATTGTGGGACATTCTTAAACAAGAAGCTGTAGCTATCGAGTGAGGCATGGCATGTACAAAATAGAGACGAGGAGTGGGTTGTGAATCTATGGAATTCATTGCCCCTGAATGCAATGGAGGCAGCACCAATCGACCGATTCAAGAAAGAAATAAATATGTTTCTGATGAAAAATAGGGAGAAAGGGCCATGGGGAGCAGGCAGGAGAGTGGAGTTAAGATCAGGAAAAGATCAGCAACCACGACTAACAAGATAAGTCAAGGACAGGATGAAAGCAAAAGAAAAAGCATAAAATGTGTTGCGGTTACTGGGAAGCCAGTGAATTGGGAAGCCTTTCGAAAACTAGCAGCGGACAGGTAAAAAGGTAATAAGGGGGAAGATGATGAAATATGAGGGCAATATTAATGAGGGTAATATTAAAAAAAATTGCAGGAGTTTCTTTCAGCTATAAAAGGTAAGAGAGAGGCAAGAGTACAAATAAAGAGAACAAAGAAAATTACAGCGCAGGAACAGGCCCTTCGGCCCTCCGAGCCTGTGCCGATCGAGATCCTCTGTCTAACCTGCCATCTATTTCCTAAGGGTCTGTGTCCATTTGCTCCCCGCCCATCCATGTACCTGTCCATAAGACCATAAGACATAGGAGTGGAAGTAAGGCCATTCGACCCATCAAGCCCACTCCGCCATTTAAATCATGGCTGATGGGCATTTCAACACCACCTCCCCGCACTCTCCCCGTAGCCGTTGATTCCTTCCGAGATCAAGAATTTGTCGATCTCTGCCTTGAAGGCATCCAACGTCCCGGCCTCCATGCACTCTGTGGCAATGAATTCCACAAGCCCACCACTCTCTGGCTGAAGAAATGTCGTCTCATTTCAGTTTTAAATTTACCCCTCTAATTTTAAGGCTGTGCCCACGTGTCCTAGTCTCGCCGCCTAACGGAAGCAACTTCCTAGCGTCCACCCCTTCTAAACCATAGATTATCTTGTAAGTTTCTAAATCTCCCCTCAACCTTCTAAACTCTAACGAGGACAATCCCAGGATCCTTCGCCGTTCATCATACGTTAAACCTACCATTCCAGGGATCATCCGTGTGAATCTTCGCTCGACACGAATCAGGGCTAGTCTGTCCTTCCTGAGGTGTGGGGCTCAAAATTGGATACAGTATTCTAAATGGGGTCTAACTAGAGCCTTATAAAGCCTCAGAAGCACATCGCTGCTTTTATATTCCAACTCTCTTGAGATAAACGACAACATTACATTCGCTTTCTTAATTATGGACTCGACCTTCAAGTTAACTTGTACAGAATCCTGGACCACACTCCCAGATCCCTTTGCACTTCTGATTTGCGAATTTTCTCACCGTTTAGAAAATAGTCCATGCCTGTATTCTTTTTTCCAAAGTGCAAAACCTCACATTTACTCACATTCAATTTCATCAGCCATTTCCTGGACCACTCTTCCAAACTGTCGAAATCTTTCTGCAGCTTCCCCACCTCCTCAGCACGGCCTGTCTGTCCACCTATGTTTGTATCATCGGAAAACTATGCCAGAATGCCCCCAGTCCCTTCATCCAGATCATTAATGTATATGGTGAACAGCTGTGGCCCCAACACTGAACCCTGCGGGACACCGCTCGTCACTGGTTGCCATTCCGAAAAAGAGCCTTTTAACCCAACTCTCTGCCTTCTGTCAGACAGCCAATCCTCAATCCAAGCCAGTAGCTCACGTCGAACACCATGGGCCATCACCTGGTTCAGCAGCCTCCCGTGAGGCACTGTATCAAAGGCCTTTTGGAAGTCTAGATCGATCACATCTACTGGGTTTCCCTGGTCTAACATACTTGTTACCTCTTCAAACAATTCTAATAGGCACGACCTCCCCTTACTAAATCCATGCTGACTTGTTTTAATCTGACCCTGCACTTCCGGGAATTTAGAAATGTCATCCTTGACAATGGATTCTAGAATTTTACCAACTACCAAAGTTAGGCTAATCGGCCTATAATTTTCCATCTTTTGCCTTGATCCTTTCTTAAACAAGGGAGTTACAAGAGCAATTTTCCAATCATTTGGGACTTTCCCTGACTCCAGTGAATTTTGAAAGATCACGACCAAAGCCTCCGCTATTTCCTCAGCCACCTCCCACAGAACTCTAGGATGTAGCCCATCGGGGCCAGGAGATTTATCAAATTTTAGACCCTTTAGCTTTTCTAGCACTTTCTCTTTTGTAATGCCTACCGTATTCAACTCTGCCCTCTGGCTCTCCCTAATTGTTGGCATACTACTCATGTATTCCACTGTGAAGGCTGACGCAAAGTACTTATTAAGTTCTTCAGCTATTTCCTTATCTCCCGTCACAGGCCTTCCTGAATCAATTTGGAGCGGCCCAATATCTACCTTTGCCTCTCGTTTGTTTCTTATGTATTGAAAGAAGCTTTGACTATCATTTCTAATATTACGAGCTAGCCTACCTTCATATATGATCTTCTCCTTCCTTGTTGCTCTCTTTGTTATCCTCTGTCTGTTTTTGTAACCTTCCCAATCTTCTGATTTCCCAGTGCTCTTGGCCACTTTATAGGCTGTCTCTTTTTCTTTGATATATTTCCTGACTTCCTTTGTCAGCCATGGCTGTCTAATCCCACCCCAGATAATCTTTGTTTTCTTTGGGATGAACCTCTGCCCTGTGTCCTCAATTACACCTATAAACTCCTGCCATTGTTGGTCTACTGTCTTCCCCGCTAGGCTCTGCTTCCAGTCGATTTTCATCAATTCCTCTCTCATGCCCCTGTAATTACCTTTATTTAACTGTAATACCATTCCATCCGATTTTGCCTTCTCTCTTTCAAACTGCAGACCGAACTCTACTGTATTATGATCGCTGCCTCCTACGTGTTCCCTTACTTTAAGGTCTTTTATAAAGTCTGGTTCATTACATCGCACAAAGCCCAGAATAGCCTGTTCCCTTGTGGGCTCCATCACAAGCTGTTCCAAAAAGCCATACTGCAAACATTCCATGAATTCTCTTTCTTTGGATCCACCAGCAACATTATTCACCCAATCCACCTGCATGTTGAAGTCCCCCATGATCACCGTGACCTTGCCTTTCTGACATGCCCTATTTATTTCTCGGTGCATCTTGCGCCCCTGGTCCTGACCACTGTTAGGAGGTCTGTACAAAACTCCCATTACAGTTTTTTTTGCCTTTGTGTTTCCTCAATTCCACCCACACAGACTCCACATCTTCTGACCCTGTGTCGTTTAGTGCTGTAGATCTAATTCCATTCTTAATTAACAAGGCAACCCCACCCCCTCTGCCCACCTCCCTGTCTTTTTGATGTGTTGTGAATCCTTGGATATTTAACTGCCAGCCCTGAGCTCCCTGCAACCATGTCTCTGTGATGCCTACCACATCATAATCATTCAAGAGGATTTGTGCTGTTAATTCATCTACTTTGTTGCGAATGCTAAGAGCATTTAGATGAAGTGTCTTAATGCTAGCTTTCTTATCATTATGAGAGAGGTTGGAAATCCTAAGATGTCTTAAGTTATCCTTCCTTTTTGCTGTATTCCTAGTCTGCCTCGAGCTTAAATCCACCTGTACTCATGCTATCCTGTTGCTTATCTTTCCATTTAACTCCATACTCCCTGTCTCTTTCACTTTCCCTTCCCCCCCGACTCACGAGTTTAAAGCCCTACTGACCACCCTATTTATCTTTTTCGCTAGAACACTGGTTCCAGATCGGTTCAGGTGGAGACCGTCCCAACGGTACAGATCCCCCCGGTTCCAAAACTGATGCCAATGCCCCATGAAATGAAATCCCTCTTTCCCACACCAATCCCTTACCAATGTGTTGACTTGCCTATCTTTCTTTTCCCTACTCCAATTGGCACGTGGCTTGGGCAGTAATCCGGAGATTATGACCCTTGAGGACCTGTACTTCAATTTCTTTCCTCGTGTTTCATAATCCCTGAACTGGTCCTCTACCCTAGCTTTGCCCATGTCGTTAGTCCCAACGTGGACCACAACAACTGGATCCTCCCCCTCCCGCTCTAATATCCTTTCAACCCGGTTGGAGATGTCCCGCACCCTGGCACCGGGCAGGCAACACACCATGCGGGTCTCCCGATGCGGCTTGCACAGGATACTATCTGTCCCTCTAATTATAGAATCCCCTATAACACCTACCTGTCTTTTTGCTCCCCCCCCCCTTGAATGACCTTGTGCCCCACGGTGCCATGGTCAGCTGGCTCATCCTGTCCACAGTTCATTCCCTCAACCGTACAGGGAGCAAGAATCTCATACCTGTTGCAGGTGTCTGTCCGGATAGATCTGAAAAGATACTGACGTGTCTGTGTCTACCACCTCCGCTGGCACCGCGTTCCAGGCACCCACCACCCTCTGTGTAGAGAACTTGCCACACATATCTCCCATAAACGTTCGTCCTCTCACTCTGAACTCATGACCCCTGGTAATTGAGTCCCCCACTCTGGGGGGGAAAAAGCTTCTTGCTATCCACCCTGTCTATATCCTCATGATTTTGTAGACCTCAATCAGGTCCCCCCTAATCACCATCTTTCTCATGAAAATAATCCTAATCTACTCAACCTCTCTTCATAGCTAGCATCCTCCATACCAGGCAACATCCTGGTGAACCTCCACTGCACCCTGTCCAAAGCGTCCACGACCTTTTGGTAATGTACACAGTACTCTAAATGTGGCTGAACCAAAGTCTCATACAACTGTACATGACCTGCCAACTCTTGTCCTCAATACCCCGTCCGATGAAGGAAAGCATGCCGTATGCCTTCTTGACCACCCTATTGACCTGGCTTGCCACCTTCAGGGAACAATGGACCTGAACACCCAGATCTCTCTGTTCATCAATTTTCCCTAGGACTTTACCATTTACTGCATAGTTCACCCTTGAATTAGATCTTCCAAAATGCATCACCTCGCATTTGCCCGGATTGAACTCCATCTGACATTTATCTGCCACACTCTCGAGTCTATTTATATTCTGCTGTCATCTCTGACAGTCCCCCTCACTTTCTGCTGCTCCACCAATCTTAGTGTCATCTGCAACTTGCTGATCAGATGACCAACACCTTCCTCCAAATCATTTACGCATATCACAAACAACAGTGGTCCCAGCACAGAACCTTGTGGAACACCACTGGTCACAGGTGTCCAATTTGAGAAAATCCTTTCTACCACTACTCTCTGTCTCCTGTTGCCTAGCCCTTTTTTTTGTGTCCGTCGAGCGAGCGCACCCTTGATCCCATGCGACTTGACTTTCTCCATCAGCCTGCCATGGGGAACCTTATCAAACACCTTACTGAAGTCCATGTAAATAACGTCTACAGCCTTTCCCTTTCAATCAACTTTGTCATGTCGTCAAAGAATTCTATAAAGTTGGTAAGACATGACCTTCCCTGCACAAAACCATGTTGCCTATCACTGATAAGCTGATGTGCTTCCAAATGGGAATAGATCCTATCCCTCAGTACCTTCTCCAGTAGCTTCCCAACCACTGACGTCAGTCTCACCGGTCGATAATTACCTGGATTATCCTTGCTACCCTTCTTGAACAAGGCGACAACATTAGCAAGTCTCCAGTCCTCCGGGACCTCACCCGTGTCTAAGGATGCTGCAAAGATATCTGTTAAGGCCCCGGCTACTTCCTGTCTCGCTTCTCTCAATAACCTGGGATAGATCCCCACCTTAATGCCTTTTAGGAGACCCAACACTTCCTCCTTCCTTGTGTCAACTTGACCGAGAGTAAGCAAATGTCTATCCCTCACATCACCATCTGTCATGTCCCTCCCCTTCATCAATACCGATGCAAAGTATTCGTTAAGAATGTCACCCATTTTCTCTGACTCAGTGCATAACTTTCCTTCTTTGTCCTTAAGTGGGCCAATCCTTTCTCTAGTTACCCTCTTGCTCTTTATATATGAATAAAAGGCTTTGGGATTTTCCTTAACCATGCTTGCCAGTAATATCTCATGTCTTCTCTTCGCCCTCTTAATCCCTTGTTTCAGATGCGCTCGAAATTCCTCGTGTTCTTCCAAAGCTTCATCTCTCTTAAGTCGCCTCTAATCTATGCTTCCTTTTTGCTCTTGGCTAGTCTCACAATTTCACCTGTCATCCATGGTTCCTGAATCTTGCCTTTTCTGTTCCTCATTTTCACAGGAACATGTCTCTCCTGCATACTAATCAACCGCTCTTTAAAAGCCTCCCACATATCAAATGTGGATTTACCTTCAAACATTTTCTCCCGATCTAAATTCCACAGATGCTACTGAACCTTGGTATGGTTGGCCTTCCCCCAGTTTAGAACTCTTCCTTTAGGACCACTCCCATCCTTGTCCATGAGTATTGTAAAACTTAGGGAATTGTGGTCGCTATTTCCAAAGTCGTCCCCTGCTGTAATTTCAACCACCAGGCAGGTTCATTCCCCAACACCAGGTCCAGTATGGCCCCTTGCCGAGTTGGACTACGCACACACTGCTCTAGAAAACCCTCCTGGACACACCTTACAAATTCTGCTCCATCTTGCCCCCTAGTTCTGAGTGAATCCCAGTCAATGTTGGGATAATTAAAATCTCCCATCACCACCACCCTGTTTCTCCAACACCTTTCCATTATCTGTTTACATATTTGTACCTCTATCTCACGCTCGCTGTAGGGAGGCCTGTAGTACAGCCCCAACATTGTTACTGCATCCTTCCTATTTCTGAGTTCTACCCATATTGCCTCAATGCTTGAGCCCTCCATGGGGCCCTCGTTCAGTGCAGCTGTGATATGGTCTTCGACCAGTATTGCAACTAACATTAAATAGTAGACAGTAGATCACTGGAAAAGGAGGCTGAAGAATCAGTATGAGGAATGAAGAAATGGAAGAGGAACTGAACAGGTACTTTGTATCAGTCTTCATGGTGGAAAACACCAATCGCATACTAGAACTTTGAGAGTTAGGGGCAGTGGTGAATATAATAGCCGTAACTAAGGAAAAGGTGCTGGGGAAGCAGAAAAGTCTGAAGGTGGACCAATCACCCCTGGACCAGATGGACTGTACTGTAGACTTCTGAAGGAGATAGCTGAAGAAATTGTTGAGGCATTAGTGGTGATCTTTCAGGAATCAGTGGTGATAGGGAGGATCTTGGGGGTTTGGAAAATGGCGAAAGCAACACCCCTGCTTAAGAAAAGAGAGAGACAGAAGAAGGGAAATTATAGGTCAGTTAGCCTGACCTCAATCATTGGTAAGATTTTAGAGTCCGTTCTTAAGGTTGAGATTGCAGAGACCTTGGAAGTAAATGACAAAATCGGGCTGATTCAGCATAGCTTCATCGAGGGGAAGTTATACCTGACAAATCTGTTAGAATTCTTTGAGTAGAAAGTGGGCAAGTTAGACAAAAGGGAGCCAGTGAATGGGATTTGTTTGGATTTCCAGAATGCTGTTGAGAAGGTATCAAATAAGATGAGAGCCCATAGTGTTTGGGCAAGTTACTGCCATTGGCATTGAGCATTGGCTGACTGGCAGAAGGCAGAGAGTGGAGATTAAGGGGTCTTTTTCGGGATGGCAGCTGGTGACGAGTAGAGTCCCACAGGGATCAATGTTGGTACCACAACAGTTCATGTAATACATTGATGATATGGATGAAGCAACTGAGACATTTTTGCTGAGTTTACAGTTGGCACAGTGACAGATGGAGGGAGAGATCGCAGTGAGGAAGTTGCAGAAGGACTTGCATAGACTCTGAGAGTGGGCAAAGAAGTGGCAGACAGAATACTGTGTGGGACACTGTGAGGTTATGTGCTTTGGTAGTAAAAATGGAGGCATAGATTATTTTCTAAATGAGAAAGGGCATTTGAAGTCTGAAGCACAACTGTCCCTCGTTGCCTTTGAGAAGGTAGTAGTGAGTTTCCTTCTTGAACTGCTACAAGTACATTTGCTCGAGATAGATACAATGCCACTAGGGTCAATCTGCACAAAACAACCCTTTTTTTACCCCTGGAATTAACATTATGAACGTTCTGAAAACCGCTGTTGTAAGCATATCTTAATAGGCTTAATAGACCAAAACTGTAAGCTTGTTCAAAGTCCTCTTCAGGTTAACATGCAGGTTCAGTTGACAGTTAGGAATGTAAATGCAATGTTAGCATTCATTTCAAGAGGGCTAGAATACAAGTGCAGGAATGTACTGCTGAGGCTGTATATGGCTCTGGTCAGACCCTATTTGGAACATTGTGACCAATGTTTGGCTCCATATCGAAACAAGGAGTCTGCCACTTCTTTGCCCACTCACCTAGCCTGTCCAAGTCCTTCTGCAGCTTCCCCACTTCCTCACTACTATTTGTCCCTCCATCTGCTGACATTGGAGGGAGTCCAGAGGAAGTTGGCAAGAGTCATTCTGAGTATGACGAGCTTGTCTTACGAGGAGTGGTTCAGGGCTCTGGGTCTGTACTCGGTGGAGTTTAGAAGGATGAGGGGAGAATGTGGAGAGGCCTGGAGAGACATGGATGTGGGGAAGATGTTTCCATGAGTAGGAGAGACTTAAATCTTCGGGCACACCCTCAGAGTCGAATGGATAACCCTTTAGAACTGAGATGAGGAATTTCTTCAGCCGGTGGATGGTGAATCTGTGGAATTCATTGTTGCGGAAGGCTGTGAAGGCCAAATCATTGAGTCTGTTGAAGATATGAGTTGGATAGGCTCTTGGTTAGTAAGGGGATCAAGAGTTAGGGGGAGAAAGCGGGAGATTGGATGGTGGAGCAGAGAGTCAGTTGTAACTGCTAAAATATTGAGGCTGGGATTTCAGCAAAGGTAATGTTGAGGGGGGACGGTTGGATGCTCACTTGTCGGAGATGGTCATTATCTGTCACTTATATGGACGTTTTTTTTGAAAACTCTGTTGTGGATGTGGGCATCACTGGCTCGGCCAGCATTTATTATCTGTCCCTAATTGCCCTTAGGAAGGTAGTGGTGAGCTGCCTTCTTGAACTGCTACAAGTACATTTGCTTTCGGTAGATACAATACGATTCGGGAGGGGATTTCTGAGAACGCTGTTGTAAGCATATCCTAGCTTAATAGACCAAAACTGTACGCTGTGCACCTTGAGTGGTGTCACCAGTCTTGTGTGGAAAGATTTTCACTCCTCCCCTCCTTGAAATAAAGATTTGCACCTCACGTGCCTTCTAAAATACATGCTGTGCATAGAAGCTAAATTTTTGTGCTTCATGTACATGCCTCTTGCTGCGTTCTGCTGGGATCTTTTAAGAATCTAGAAAAGATTACAGCCAATACATCCATTTGGGCAGCACGGTGACTCAGTGGTTAGCTCTGCAGCCTCACAGCGCCAGGGGCCCGGGTTCGACTCCAGCCTCGGGTAACTGTCTGTGCGGAGTTTGCACATACTCCCTGTGTCTGCATGGGTTTCCTCCATGTGCTCCAATTTCCTCCCACAGTCCAAAGATGTGCAGGCTAGGTGGATCGGCCATGCTAAATCGCCGGTAGTGTTCAGGGGTGTGTGTGGGTTATAGGGGTGGGATGGGATGCTGCAAGGGGCGATGTGGACTTGTTGGTCCGACGGACCTGTTTCCACACTGTAGGGAACCGAATCTAATCTAATGTCTGCAGTCAACTCTTATAATCCTCCATGTTATCATCTAATATAGTCTGAAGGGATGCCTGACAACTAATGAAGTGAGGGAACAGGTTTTATGTCTGTATTAATTGAGGATGAATTGATTGTGAGTTGGCTGTATAAATATGGGAGCTAGTAATTAGGGGTTGACGTTTATGGAGTATTTTTAAAAGAAATAAAGCTCTGATGGTACGATGTTGGGTTGGACTCTTTGCATACCTGGAATCCAATTCTTCAGGTCCAGGGAACCTATTAACTTAGTCTTCTCAGTTTTCCTCAATGTTTTCTTGAGGATTTCCTTCTCCCTTTCGCTCCCTACTTTTCGCCCATTGATTTTTTTTTTGTATGTTTTCTACTGTGAAATCAGATAGAAAATATTGGTTCAAAGCTTGTGCCATTACCTTCATTTCCCATCATCAATTCCCCAGTCTCACCCTCTCATGAGCCATTATTCACTGTATTTACTCTTTTCCTTTTTATAGATTTGTGGAAGCTTTTACTGTATTTGTATTAATGTCTCCCTCATTATTATTTTGGTCATCTTTTGTTCACATCTGAAATAGTTTCAGTTCCACAATTTTCCAATCTTTCTTTCAATTTATACTATCTTTAACTTTCTTAGATAGCAACAGATGGCACCATGGTGCATTCTAGCTGTACATCCTTTCATTCTAAATTGACAATATTTTTGTTCAGAGTTATGAAATATCCCCTGAAACATCTGCCATTGCTTCTCTATGGTCTTACCTTTTAAACTATTTTCCCAGTTCAACTCTGCCTTTATACTCCTGAGTTATCTTCAATGAAAGTTAAAGATATTAAACAGTTTCAGACCAAATTCTCATCCTCGTCCTTGATGTAAAATTCTACCACATCCTGATCATTCTTATCCAGAGAATCCTGTACTATGTTATGGTTGATGAGTTGTATCTCAAAACATATACCAGGTCTAAAATATCTTAATCCCTGCTTGGTTCCAGTGGTACAGTTTTAAGACTCCAAATGCACTCTATGAATATATCCTGAGGGGTAGATAACTGCTCTTAACATCAAGGTGCCGTTCAACCAAATATGACATCAAGGAGCCGTCGCAAAGCTGCAGTCAGTAAGAATCAGGTGAAAAACCCTCTGCTGGCTGGAACCTTACCATAAAGGAAGTGGTTGTGGTTGTTGGAAGTCAGTTGCCCCAACTCCAAAGCATCACTGCGGGGGTTACGTAAATTTGTGCCCTGAGCTCAACCATCTTCAACTGTTTCATCAAATGCCAAATGCCATCCCTCCGTCAGAATGCCATACGTGGGGATGTTCTCAGTTGATTGTGTCATGTTCAGCACCACTCATAGCTCCTCAGATGCTGAAGTAGTCCATGTCCACGGAACATAAGTGATGAGAAGCAAGTGGTAGTTGTGCTGTGCAACTTACGGGCAATGAACGTCACCATTAAGGAGAATCTAACCATTGCCCCATGACTTACACTCCTTTACTGCCAATATGCTGAGGCTTATCAGGTTTCCAGAAACTGAATTGGACCAAACTTGTAATTATTGTGACGACAAGAGCAGGTCAGAGGTTAAGAATTCTGCAGTGAATAATGAGCCCCCTACCTACACAAAGCCTGTCCACCATCTATAAAGCCCAAGTCAGGAATGTAATCTCCACTGGTCAGGACTGGTGCAGCTCCATCAACACTCAGGAAGCTTGAATCATATGGACAAAGCAGCCTGTTGGATTGGTACCCCACCCACCACCTTCAACATCTGTTCTATCATCAGTAATGTATAATTAGTGCCCCATGCAAGTTTCACTCCAAGCCACACACCATCCTGACTCGGAACTATATCGCTGTTCATTAATAGTCATTGAGTGAAGATTCTGGAGCTTCTTTCAGAACAGCACTACTCTAAGGACTGCAGTTATTCAAGAAGGCAGCTCACCACCACCTTCTCCAGGGTAATTGGGCTTAGCCAGCAACATCCACATCCCGTGAATAAAAAAGAATCTTCCAGGCTATCTGTGCCAATTGGATTCACAGTTTATGGTAACATCTTTCTTACAAGATCCCATTACTTCTTGGTCTATCGACTGTATGCTATCCTGGACTGTATCTTCTGTCAGGGGATCTATGAATCTGAAACTGTCACAGCTGTGACTTCTTTCCTTTGCTGTTCCTTATCTCTACCCAAACTGATTGTCCATTTTGCCTGGGAGCCAGTTGGCTGGTTTGTAATTCAGAGTGATACCAACAGCCTGGGATCCGACACTGTCTGAAGTTACAATGAAGGAATCTTCTTCTCAACCTCTCTCCTCATCTGAGGTTTGGTAACCTTCAATTTAAACCACCTCCAGTTATCTCTCTCGACTGTGAGAGCAGACCTGTGGTCCCATCTGGGACTATAGTGACTTTGAATCTCCAAACCAAGATACTTTCTCACCAATGTATTGATCTCATCTTTGACACAAGACAAAAAAACAAACAAATTAAACCCAATGAGATGAATTTTGGATCACTGGATTACATGGCATAATTGGACAACAAAATGCACTATTGTTAAAATAATTCGGAATTCAACCAGAAAGGCCACTAATGTGAATCCTGGATCTGTGTATCATTTGAAATTATTTAATTGGATAGTTTCAGTATTTGGCCACAAGATGGAGAAATCTGCTGAGGTGATGTACCCAGAAGATAGAAAGATGATAGAAATGTTTGGAGAGATATGGGCCAAGCACAGGCAGGTGGAACTAGTTCAGTTTGGGATTGTGATCAGCATAGGCTGGTTGGACCAAAGGATCTGTTTTCATGCTGTATGACTCTATGAAACTCAAGCTTAATTGTCCGAAACTCACATTCAGACATATCTAACTTTGATCATAATCTTACAGAAAGATAGCCGACTTTATCCCTCAGAGTTGCAGACTCTTCAATTTTACATCCTCAAAGACATTTAGCAGGAATAGCATGGATTATAGAGTGAGTTGAGTAGATTGGTTCATTATTAATTCTTAACTAAATTTGATTTATTTTACATTTTTAGACAACATCAGGTGAAGATGTGCGTGATTTCACCAAGGTGCTGAAAAATAACTTCAGATCAAAGAAATACTTTGCCAAACATCCTCGCTTGGGTTATTTACCACTACAAACAGTCCTAGAAGGTGAGAACCTTGAGATGTGAGATTTACTAATGTATCATTGCCCATTTGGGGGTTGACAAATATTGCAGCATTATTCGTTCTGCAGCTTTGCAGGAGAGTGAGGTTGTCCATTTGCGCCGATATCAGAAGTACACAATACAAGAACAAGAGGGGCTTAACTGATATCATCGGTCCTCTCGCCTTCAAAACAGTGTAGTTACTCAGAGTACATCTGCTGTGGACTTGTTGATACTGTCACTAACGTGCAACCTTCCTTGATATCTTTCTCTGTCCCCCAGTTCTGTCTTTTAAAAACTACAATCAATTACTCTCTCCTCAAAAGGAAAGAACCTTTGGCTGAACAGAGAACAAAGAACAGTACAGGCCCTTCGGCCCACGATGTTGTGCCGACCTATTATCCCACTCAGATCAAACTACCCTGCATACCCTTCATTTTACTATCCTTCATGTGCCGATCCAAGAGTCGTTTAAAAGTCTTGAAATGCATCTGACTCCATTACCACTGCCAGCAGCGCATTCCACACACCCGCCACTCACTGTGTAAAGAACCTACCTCTGACATCTCCCCTATTCCTTCCTCCAGTCACCTTAAAATTTCTCCCCCTCGTAATAGTCATTTCTGCCCTGGGAAAAAAAATCTGACTATCCACTCCAGCTATGCCTCTCATCATCTTGCATACCTCTATCAAGTCACCTCTCATTCTTCTTTGCTCCAATGGAAAAAGTCCTCGCCCCCCCCTCAATGTTTCATCATAAGACGTGCCGTCCATTCCATGCAGCATCCTGCTAAATCTCCTCTACACCCTCTCTAAAGCTTCCACATCCTTCTTATAATGAAGCAACCAGAATTGAACTCAATATTCCAAGCGCTGCTCCATCCCCACTAACTAATGCTCGATTCCAAATCCCTTTTCTCTTGATGCTTTAAATTCAATGCTGTCTTTCGTGTAATTTCATATTTGAATTCACTGGTCCTGAGCCGCTCCCGGCGATGTGCCCCCGCGGTCCTGCTACAGTGCTTTGAGATGGAAACAAACATGACTGATGAAGGTCCACCAGTTGATGTAGTACGTTTAGATTTCAAAAAAGCATTTGATAAATTACAACTCATAAGGTGACTCAAAAGAAAGCAGCCCATGGGTTCAAGGGTAGTATATTAGGATGGACAGAGGACTGCATCGCAAACAGAAGTAGAGAAGGGGCAGCAGGATGGTAACTTATAACTGGTGTCCGGCCACAGGGTCCCCGCTGCGGAGGCCGTACACCTAATGTTGCCTGGGTTGATTTCGGAAATGGAGGAGGGGATTGCCATGCTTAGGAATGTTGGGCGGATGGGATTTATAAGATTGAAAGAAATCTTATTTTTTCAGCATTTAAGATTCTTAAGAGGCTTGATAGTGTATATCCGTAGAGAATGCTCCCATTTGTGAAATATTTTATGACCAGAGGCCACATTTTCATATTGGTTGCCTGTTAATTCAGGGGAAGAATTACTTCTTTCAGGTGGTAGCAATCTATTCAACACTTTAGCAGAGAAGGTTTTCGAGGTAATGCCATCAATTATATGCTAGGCTGAGATGGCCCGTTTAATTTTCAAATCAAGAAACAACAATAATGAGAAAAGGGTAGTCTTCACAGTGGAAGATACTTCAAGGATCCCCTTATCCCTGTATTCTTTAGTAATGAATTAAATACATCACTACCACACCATCACTACCATTACAGAAGTAGTAGTAGACAATCTAATGGAGTAAAAGCAGATCAGACTCTTTGCCCTGATGGTTTACTTTCTATGATTCCAAACAAAGGAGCTTCAGAGTTGGTGTATGCATTGATTGTAATTTCTGAAAAAGGTTTCGATTCTCGAGAAGCATCTGAGGGCTGGAAAACTGCCGATGTGACATCCCTATTTAAAAAGGAGAGAGGCAAATTGTTGGAAATATGTGGCAATCAACTGTGAAGAACATAATAGCAGGACATTTGGAAAATCAGAATCTAATCAAACAGAATCACCATAGCCTGACGAAAGAGAAATTATGTCTGGCTAATTTGTTTGGGTTTTTCGAGGAAGTCCCAACCAGAATGAGTAGAGGAAAACCAGTAAATGTGTTGTATTTGGACTTTGAGCAAGCATTTGAGAATGTACTCAAAAGTAATAAGCTAAGAGCTGAGGTTTTGAAGGTAGTATATTGCTATGGATCAGTATGCTTTGCATGGCCAGGAAGGAGAGATCACATCTACAGTGAAATGCACCAAGTGAATAGATATTTTGGGGAATTTGGTGGCAATGTGGTAAGTCAGTGCAGAGGGTAAGAGGTGCTATTTGCTTGCTTTTTTTGCCTGATAGTTGGTAAGCTTTTCTTTTGAGACAGGGCAAATTGAAGCCAGAAGCGGGGACCCAGAAGGTGAACCCGGTTCATTGGTTGGTGATAGCTACTGGTTTAAGAATCTATTATCGGTAACTTTCAGATTGAAAGTAAATCGGAGAAATATATACAGGCTACAAACTAATGTTTTTAAATCAAATTAAGATTTAAGTAATTGAAATGGAGATGCCGGGCCAATGATGATTTAAACCTCCATGACGGGGGAGTGGTCAGACACCATACTCCAGCTCAGGGTTGATGAACTGGAATCTCAGTTTCGACCAATCAACAAATCATGCGGGGGAGAGTTACCAGGGAATGCTCTGTTTCCGGAGGCGGTCACACACCTTAGATTAACTACCTGAAGCTCGGTCAGTGGCCAGGGACGTGAGACTGTGACTAAGGACAGGGCAGGTGGAAGGATCCAGGATGTCGTGCAGAAGGAACCTTGGCCTTTGATCTTATCGAACAGGTTTGAGATTCTTTCTTCCTGTGTGGATGAGAGGTCAGGGTATATGGAAGATGAGTAAACTGACTATAGCACGGTGGTACAGGGGGACATTCAAGAGGGGATAAAAAGTGAAATATAGTTATAATCAGAGGTAGTATAGTTAGCGGAATGAACATTGTTGGTTGTGACTAGGATCGAGAGTCTCGAAAGTAGTGTTGCCTGCCTGGCGCCCAGGTTTAGGATATTCCGTCTTGGCTACCAAGGAATTTGAAGTGGGAGGTGTAGAAATCCAGCTATCGTGGTGGACACAGGTACCATTGATATGGAAGAAAGCGGAAAGAGGTTCTGCTGAGGGATTATGAGCACTGAGGTGCTGAGTGAGAAGGCAGAACCAAAAGGTAATAATCTCGGGATTCTTATCTGAGCAATTTGGCACGGTGTGAACAAAACTGAAGATGTAAATGCATAGTTCAAATGATGGCATGGCAGAAATGTGTTTGAATTCATGGGACATTGGCATCGGTGTGGGGAAGGAGGGAGTTGTTCCGGTGGCATAGGCTTGATGAGAGTCATATTGGGACAAGTATCCTGGCAAAAGACATAGCTAGGTCTGGGGGTAGGGCATCAAAGTGAAAAGTGTGGAGCGGGTGAGTCCAGTTGCATGGAAAATTATGGAAAAAGTTAGAAGCTAGTAAGTGCTCAGCAAAGTTTCCAGAGCAAGTAACAGGACAAAAAGTATGGAAATAGTCAGGAGTCTCATTTCAGGTGCAGCAGATAAGAAGGGTGGCCGTAAATGCCAGACTGAAGGTCTTTTATTTAATTGTAGGGAGTGTATAAAACAAAGTGAATGAGTTTGTGGTGCAGATTGAAATTGACAGATGTATTGTTCTGGGTATCACAGACATGTGGTTGTAAGGGGATAAGTGTTGGGAACTAAATATCCAATGATTCATGTCCTATAGAAAGAACAGACAAATGGACAGAGATGCCAGGGTTGGCTTGTGAGTAAGAAATGGGGCAGCGCTGAAGGAACCACAGGTCTTGAGCTTGTTTAATAATGACTTGGAGGAAGAGGTGAATGTGCTGTGGCTAAATTTGTAGATGACTCAAAAATATTTGGAAAGACAAGGCATGGCACAGAAACAGAGATTTACCAGGATGTTACTTGGATTGGAATGTATTAGCTTTCAGGAGGGCTTGGTGGAAATGTTGTATAATAATAAATGTAATGAGATCAACCATGATCTCACCGAATGGTGGAGGAAATTCAATGGGCCAAATGACTTTTTGAGTGAGTCTTGTTGTTTGACAATGAATTCGTAAAGGTGTTTTTTTTTTGTCTCTTGGATGAGATGTAAAAATGAAATGTGTACGCTTCCTTTTCATCTGGCAATAAATAATCGTTCTGAACGATTTCCATTGACTAGTGGCAATCTGACAAGCATCACGATGTAAAGAGATTCTTAGCTTCTTTTTAATTGTCAAGTTATTCTTTGGAATTAATTAAGCAGATATTATTTGCATCTCAGGAATTATATTCATCACTGCATCTCAAAAAGTACTCTGTTGTATGATAACAGCATTTTAAAGAACACTCTTCAATGGTTGTGATTTTCAGTTGCCATAACACACATTAAATTACATTGTTGGCCAATCTGTCCATGATTATTTCATTGTCTTACATTTCAAACAGACAAGGAAATATTGGTGATGCAATGAAGAGTTTGATGATAAAATATAATTACTGTTACGGTTTCCTCTTGGACGAAATATTCTCATCAAATTGACTGGTCAAGGAAATGGGACACTGACTGTGAGTACTTTGAGTGTTTAAGTGATTCCTAAAATGAAAATTATGACCTTGATTTCTCTTGCATGCAGATATGAAGAGACTATTTTAAAAATCCTCTCGGTTCGTGGTTCAGGCATAAAGGTGTCACATGTATATTTATGTATATACATGTACATGTGTAATCTGAAAAGAAAATGACGATAAATCACTTGTTACAAGGTGAGAATGAGTTATCCAGATAGTAAGAACTGCCAAAGTTGGTGTCTGAGATAACACATTGTGGAGCTGGGGGAAAGCAGGCAGCATCAGAGGCTCAAGAAAGTTGATGTTTTGGGTCAGGACCTTTCCTCCAAAATGGAGGGTGGACGGGAGCTCAGAAACAAATAGTGTGGAGAGGGAGGAGGTGCTGGGGAAGGTAGGTGGGATGGTGATAAATGAGTACTATCCAGATTGGAGCAGATTTACCCCAGAAGGTATTGAATACAAGTTCCAAATCACTCTCAAAATCCTAGTGACTGTTAACATTCATGTTTTTTTTGTCTGTGTGTTTCAGTAGTTGCATGTCAGTTTGAATGGTTCATTGAGAGTGAGGAACCTATGGACTCACACACACCAACATGGAATTTAATTCAAAGAGTGACTTCTCTTCAAAGTACTTAGTCGCTTTTAAAATCTTGACCATTTCTGCTGTCTAGTTGAACAAGTGTAGCTGAATACTGCTTCGACAGGAATTAGTGTTTAATAGGAACATATTTGTGAAACTTACAGTTCCTCAAGCTTTAGCATAAACTGGTGGAGACTTTCGGCGCTTGCAAAAAGGCTCACCTCTCTGTGAATACTGAAGGAAAATTGGAGTTTAAAAGTAAGTTCATCCGGTGTCAGGGAATGAAATGTTAATGTTGACTTGAATATAATTTTTTAAAAATTAATATATTTGTGTAGCACTAAACTCAAATTAAAATTTGGATATGCCAGTTGACTCCTGTTTGACACTGTATGGAATGGCGGTGACATCAGATTCAGTGATGATTGAGAATCTAAAGAATATGAGGATAAGATTTAAAATCCAAATATCATTGAACTCTTCAAGGAATGTATTACTGGAAAAGGGGGAAAGCATGTATGTATATTAGAATTGAATACACTCTGAAGGCGGTGGCACAGATGAAACAGACCTGTGTGCTAAAACTTATCACAAATTTCACATTGAATGGAGCAGTTTAAACAGGCTGGAGGAAGCAGATATGCCAGCGCAAACTTTTGAATTTGTGCATTCTGTTCATAAACATCACCAAAATTGTGGGAACCTGTTTATTCTTTCTCTTTTATTGCACAGAACCATACGATTACACTAATTTTGATGAGGAATTTAAAGATTACGAGCCCCGTCCGTTTGACTCGCAGTTTGGTACCATAGGTTGGTACGATCTTCGTTCGAGAAGGAAGAGGGATGTTCCAGACACAGAAAATCGTCAAACCATTTACTACAAAGTCTGTTTCTGCTTAGTATTAATTAATGCAGTTAACATTTTCAGATCGACATGATTGCAGAATGGAGTCAATAAAACAAATTCCATCTGATATTCAACATAAATTTTAAGTTTGGAATAACAAGCTCACAAGAAAGATGACCTGGTTTTAGATATCACTTGGGACCACAGACTAACAGACAAAGGAACAAAGCAAAACGACTCTGCGATTTGATGTAGAAACTCCTGACTCCGAAGCCTGCAGCCGCCCTCCAATTCTCAAGTCAGAAGTGTGTCAATGATGGTGCAGATCCAACAACACTGGAAACGATCTTGAGTCTAGACCAAAGCAGCCCCTTGATTGGCACCGTATCCATTCTCTCCACAACCAACTCCAAGACACAATAATGTGTCCATATACAAGATGCACTGCCACATTTTTTTCCAACTATTCTTACACCCGCCTTTCCAGACTTAGAAAACTCATCTTCAAGGTCAAGGACATCAGACATGGTAGCACTAATCCCAGTAAAAATCACCTCCAAGCTACTCTCAAACTGATTTGGAAATGAATGATTGTTCCTGAGTCAATATTAGTAATCTCTTTTGGAACAGCATTGTGGGTCTGTGTACAGCAACATGAAGCTGTTCAAGAAGTCAATTTGTGCTGGACAATCAGCAACAGCTATGTCTCATTAAAGAATAAATAAATCGGAAAGAAATCCATCTGAGAGTCACAAGCAAATGGGTAACTTTTTTTTGTTCACTCTGCAGCTCGTGGGCTATTACCAATTTTGACAATGACAAATGAAGCTTTTGTTTGGTTTGCTATTGATAGCAGCTGTCCACAAAATAAAAACAATTGGCATCAGAGATAATGGGAAGTGCAGATGCTGGAGAATCCAAGATTACAAAGTGTGGAGCTGGATGAACACAGCAGGCCAAGCAGCATCTCAGGAGCACAAAAGCTGACGTTTCGGGCCTAGACCCTTCTTCAGAAAAGAGGGAGGAGGAGAGGGCTCTGAAAGAAAAAGGGAGAGGGGAAGGCAGATTGAAGATGGATAGAGGGGAAGATAGGTGCAGAGGAGACAGACAAGCAATAAGGAAGGAGAGGATCAAATATGAAGGTAGGCTAGCTAGTCATATCAGAAATCATAGTAACAGCTTCTTTCAATACATAAGAAACAAACGTGAGGCAAAAGTAGACACTGGGCCACTCCAAATTGATGCTGGAAGGCAAGTGGTGGGAGATAAGGAAGTAGCTGAAGAACTTAATAAGTACTTTGCGTCAGTCTTCACAGTGGAAGACATGAGTAATATGCCAACAATTAGGGAGAGCCAGGGGGCAGAGCTGAGGATGGTAGGAATTACAAAAGAGCAAGTGCTAGAAGAGCTAAAAGGTCTAAAAATTGATAAATCTCCTGGCCCCGATGGGCTATATCCTAGAGTTCTGAGGAAGGTGGCTGAGGAAATAGCAGAGGCTTTGGCTATGATCTTTCAAAAGTCACTGTAGTCAGGGAAAGTCCCAGATGATTGGAAAATTGCTGTTGTAACTCCATTGTTTAAGAAAGGATCAAGGCAAAAGATGGAAAATTACAGGCCGATTAGCCTGACCTCGGTAGTTGATTAAAATTCTTGAATCATTGTCAAGGATGAGATTTCGAAATTCCTGGAAGTGCAGGGTCAAATTAGAACAAGTCAGCATGGATTTAGTCAGGGGAGGTCGTGCCTGAAAAACCTGTTAGAATTCTTTGAAGAGGTAACAGGTATGTTAGACCAGGGAAACCCAGCGGATGTTATCTATCAAGACTTCCAACAGGCCTTTGATAAGGTGTCTCACAGGAGGCTGCTGAGCAACGTGAGGGCCCATGGTGTTCGAGGTGAGATACTGGCCTGGATTGAGGATTGGCTGTCTGACAGAAGGCAGAGAGTTGGGATTAAGGGCTCTTTTTCAGAATGGCAACCAGTGACGATTGGTGTCCCGCAGGGTTCAGTGGTGGGGCCGCTGCTGTTCACCTTATATGTTAATGATCTGGATGAAGGGACTGGGGGCATTCTGGCGAAGTTTTCCGATGATACGAAGATAGGTAGACAGGCAGGTAGTACTGAGGAGGTGGAGAGGCGGCAGTAAGATTGAGACAGTTTAGGAGAGTGGCCCAGGAAATGGCTGATGAAATTGAATGTGAGTAAATGTGAGGTTTTTCACTTTGGTAAAAAGAATAGAGACATGGAATATTTTCTAAATGGTGAGAAAATTCGTAAAGCAGAAGTACAAAGGGATCTGGAATTCTTGGTCCAGGATTCTCTAAAAGTTAACTTGCAGGTAGAGTCCATGATTAAGAAAGCGAATGTAATGTTGTTTATCTCAAGAGGGTTGGAATATAGAAGCAGTGATGTGCTTCTGAGGCTTTATAAAGGTCTAGTTAGGCCCCATTGAGAATACCGTGTCCAATGTTGGGCCCCACACTTCAGAAAGGACATACTAGCCCTGGAGCGTGTCCAGCGGAGATTCACACGGATGATCCCTGGAATGGTAGGTTTGACATACGACGAACGGCTAAGGATCCTGGGATTGTACTCATTAGAGCTGAGAAGGTTGAGGGGAGATCTAATACAAACTTACGAGATAATATGTGGCTTAGAAGGGGTGGACGCTAGGAAGTTGTTTCTGTTAGGCCAGGAGACTAGGACCTGTGGGCACAGCCTTAAAATTAGAGGGGGTAAATTTAAAACGGAAATGAGATGACTTTTCTTAAGACTGAGAGTGGCGGGCTTGTGAAATTCATTGCCACGGAGTGCAGTGGGGGCCGGGACGTTGGATGTCTTCAAGGCAGAGATCAACAAATTCTTGATCTCACAGGAATCAAGGGCGACGGGGAGCGTGCTGGGAAGTGGAGTTGAAATGCCCATGAGCCATGATTTAAATGGCGGAGTGGACTTGATGAGTCGAATGGCCCTACTTAGACTCATATCTTATGGTCTTAAGTTAAAGGGTCGGACATGAAGCCAATAGAGGTGAGTGTACGTGGGGAGAGGTCAGTCTGGGGAGGACAGACAGGTCAAGGGGGCGGGAAGCGGTTAGTAGGTCAGGAATGGGGGTTTGGCTTGAGCTGGGAGGAGGGGATCGGGGAGAGGAAGAGCAGATTAGGAACGTGGGGACGAGCTGGGCTGGTTTTGGGATGCAGTGGTGGGAGGGGAGATTTTGAAGCTTGTGAAGTCCACATTGATACCATTGGGCTGCAGAGTTCCCAAGTCTCAGTTAAGGAAGGACAATAAACACTGGTCAGTCAGTCATACATCGAACAAAAAAAGTTTATTTTTTAAAAAAAATAGGATGCATCTGTCAATCAAGTGGCCAAGTATTATCGAGTTTTGAGAAGATTTTTAGCTCAGGATTGAGGTTTTGGATGTAAGATTGCTCACTGAGCTGGAAGGTTAGTTTTCAGATGATTCGTCACCATTCCAGGCGAAATCATCAGTGAGCCTCCAGTGAAGCGCTGGTGTTCGGTCCCGCTTTCTATTCAAGTGTTTAGGTTTCCTTGGGTTGGTCATGTTATTTCCTGTTCTTTTTCTCTGAGGATGGTAGATGGATTTGGAGCCAATGTGTTCTCCCCAGTGTAGTTTGTGTATGGAATGAACTGCCAGAGGAGTGCCAGAGGCTATTATAATCACAGTATTTAAAAGTCACCTGCATGGACACATAAATAGGAAGGGTCTGTAGGGATATGGGCAACATGCTGGCAAATGGAACTAGTCATTTACGATATCTGGTCGGCATGGAGGAGTTGGACTGAAGGGTCTGTTTCCCTGCTGCACAACTCTACGACTCTGTCTTTGTCTCTTTGTGTGTCTCTCTCTCGCCCTCGCTCCCCCCTCCCATTTTCTCCAAACCCACCCCTCGCCACACACACAATCTCTGTCTCTCCATCTCTCTGTGTGTGCCTTACTCTGTGTCATTGTCTCTCTCTCTCTGTTGTCTTGTCTCTGCCACCTCGCTGTGCACTTCTGTCTCTCTTTCTTTCTCTTTCACTCTGTCTCTTGTGTGTGTGTGTGCGTGCGCGCTCCTCTCTGTCTCTCGTCTTGTCTCTGCCTCCCTCTGTGTGTGTCTCTGCCGTTGTCTCTCCCCTGTCTCTCCGTCTCTCCCTGTGAACTTCTCCCTCTCCCCTGCCCCCGCCCCCGGCGCTCTGTCTTTCTCTGTGTCTCTCTTCCTCTCGCCGTGTGTTTCTCTATCCGTGCATCTCCACCCACTCAGCAGGGAGCATTGAGTTTTTTTTAAAGTTTAAAAATCTGTTTAAACCCAACCCATCCGCAATCAGACTGCATTTCTAATTCTCTCTCTCACACACACAGTCTGTCTCTTTCTCCCTCTCAGTCAATCCCCTTCCTCTCCTGTTCCTACTCACGCCTTTTCCCCCCCCTCTGCCTTGGTGACGAGTCCACTGTCTGGAACCCTTTTCCCGGGAGGGGACTGAGGACCCAGCTGTTCTGCATCGGGATCAGCGTACCACGATCCGGGACCCCTACAGCCTCCAGCATGACCACTGGGCGAGGAGCAGGCATCCAGGCTGCTGGAGCGCTCGCTGCTCAGTGGCTCGGCCCTGCGCCGCCTTGGCCGGGAGCGGGGATCCGAGGTGGGAGAAGGCCTCTTCGCCCGGCTCCTGGGCACAGCTACCTGCCTGAACAAGAAAATGTGAGGCTGGATGAACACAGCAGGCCAAGATCTTGGATTCTCCAGCATCTGCAGTTCCCATTATCTCTGGTACCTGCCTGAACAGCTGCCTGGCACCGAACCCACCCCCTCTCCTCCCCTCCTCTCTCCCCGCCCCCTCCTCCCTTCCCCACCCGCCCCTCCTCCTTCCCCCCAACCCCCTCCTCCTACCCCCCGCCCCTTCCTCCTGCTCCCTCCCTCTATTCATGCATTCCTTCCTCCTGTCAGTCCTCGCTCCCTCCCTCCAGCCATCCATTCCTCCCTCGCTCGCTCCCTCCAGCCATCCATTCCTCCCTCGCTCCAGCCGTCGCACCCTCCCTCCCTCACTCCAGTCAGTCAAAACAACAAAGAAAATTACAGCACAGGAACAGGCCCTTCAGCCCTCCAAGACTTCGCCGACCAAGATCCTCTGTCTGACCAGTCACCTATTTTCTCACGGTCTGTGTCCATTTGCTCCCTGCTCGTCCGTGTACCTGTCCAAATATATCTTAAAAGATGCTAATGTGCCTGCGTTGCCCACCTCTGCTGGCAATGCGTTCCAGGTGCCCACCAACCTCTGTAAAGAACTTGCCATGCATATCTCCCCTAAATTTTCCTCCTCTCGTCCACGTCCTTTTGGTAATGGACACAGTACTCTAAATGTGGCCGAACCACAGTCCTATACAACTGCAACATGACCTGCCAACTCTTGTACTCAATACCCTGTCCAATGAAGGAAAGCATGCCATATGCCGCCTTGACCACCCTATTGACCTGCATTGTCACTTTGAGGGAACAATGGACCTGAACACCCAGATCTCTCTGTTCATCAATTTCCCCCAAAACTTTTCCATTTACTGTTTCGTTTGCCCTTGAATTTGATCTTCCAAAATGCATCACCTCGCATTTGCCTGGATTGAACTCCATCTGCCATTTACCTGCCCAACTCTCCAGTCTATCTCTGTTCTGTTGTAATCTCTGATAGTCCCCTTCACTATCTGCTTCTCCATTCCTCCCTTGTAGTGCGATTAGGCAAGACTTAGGAGGCATAGAATGGGTTAGCAAAATGCAGGGGATGGGGACAATTGAATTGTGGAGCTGGTTTAAGGAACAGATATTGCATATCCTTGAGAGGTACGTCCCTGTCAGGCAAGGAGGAAGCAATAAGCTAAGGGAACCGTGGTTTACTAAAAAAATTGTATCTCTTGTTCAGCAGAAGAGGGAGGCTGATGTGACGATGAGACCAGATGGTTCAGATGAGGTGATGGAGAGCTACAGATTAGCTAGGGAGGATTTAAAGAGAGAGTTAAGAAGAGCAAGGAGGGTACATGAGCAGACATTGGCAGGTAAATAAAGGAGAGCCCTAAAGCTTTCCATAGGTATGTGAGGAATAAGAGGATGACTGGGCTCGGCAAAGGGCCAGTCAAAGACAGAAGTGGGAAGTTGTGTGTGGACGCTGTGGAGATTGGAGAGGTGCTAAATGAATATTTCTCATCTGTTTTCACTGAGCGACAGGAGAATATTGCAGAGGAGGTGACTGAGTTACGGGCTATTAGAATTGAAAAGGTTACGGTTAGTAAGGATGAAGTGTTATCAATTCGACAACGTGTGAAGGTAGATAAAACCCCTGGGCCTGATGGGATTTTTCCGAGGATTGCCTGGGAAGCTAGGGAGGAGGTGGTGGAGCCTTTGGCCTTGATCTTGGGAGTCCTCATTGTCCACAGGTTTCGTACCAGAGGACTGGAGAAGTGCAAATGTTGTGCCCTTGTTCAAGAGGGGCAGTAAGAATGACCCAGGCAATTCAAGACCTGTGAGCCTTACGTCTGTTGTAGGAAAAATTTTGGAAAGGATTATAAGAGATAGGATTTATAATCATCTAGAAAGCAACAATGAGATTGGAGATAGTCAACATGGATTTGTCAAGGGCAGGTCGTGTCTCACAAACTTCATTGAGTGTTTTGAGAAGGTGACCAATCATGTGGATGAGGGTCGGGCAGTTGGCGTGGTGTACATGGACTTGAGTAAAGCCTTTGATAAGTTTCCCCATGGTAGGCTATTGGAGAAAATACAGAGGCACGGGATTGAGGGAGATTTAGCCATTTGGATTAGAAACTCGCTTTCAGTAAGAAGGCAATGAGTGGTGGTTGATGGAAAATATTCAGCCTGGAGTCTGATTACTAGTGGTGTGTCTCAAGGATCTGTTTTGAGACCACTGCTGTTGTCATTTTTATAAATGACTTGGATGCAGGCATTGGTGGATGGGTTAGTACGTTTGCAGATGACACTAAAGACAATGGAGTGGTGGACATTGTGGAAGAATGTTGCAGGTTGCAGGGAGACTTGGATAAACTGCAAAATTGGGCCGAAAGGTGGCAAATGGAGATTGATACGGATAAATGTGAGGTGATTCACTTTGGGAGGAATAATAGGAAGGCAGGACACCGGGTCAACAGAAAGATTCTTGGTAGTGGAGATGAACAGAGGGATCTTGGTGTCCATGTACATAGGTTCCTGAAAACTGCCCCCCAGGTTGATAGTGCTGTTCAGAAGTCTGATGGTGTTTTAGGTTGCATTGGTAGAGGGATTGAGTTGCGGAGACGTGATGTCATTCTGCAACTCTACAAAACGCTAGTGCGGCCTCGCTTTGAATATTGCATGGTCGCTCCATTACAGGAAGGATGTGGAATCGTTGCAACAGGTGCAGAGGAGATTTACCAGGATGTTGCCTGGTCTGGAGCGAAGGTCTTATGAAGAAAGGCTGAGGAACTTGGGTGTGTTCTCATTGGAGAGAAGGAGGCTGAGAGGGGATTTAGTAGAGACATACAAGATGGTCAGTGGATTAGATAGGGTGGACAGTGAGAGTCTTTTTCCGAGGATGATGACTTCAGCTGGTACAAGGGGGCACAGCTACACATTGAGGGGTGGTGGATTTAAGACAGATGTCAGAGGCAAGTTCTTTCCTCAGAGAGTGGTACGGGGGTGGAATGCTCTGCCTGCCAATGTAGTCAACTCAGCCACATGAAGGGCATTTAAACAGCCCTTGGATAAGCATATGGATGCTGATGGGATAGTGTAGGGGAATGGGCTTAGATTAGTTCACAGGTCAGCGCAACATGGAGGGCCAAAGGGCCTGTTCTGCGCTGTGTTGTTCCATGTACTATTACAGTTCACAGATCACATTTAACACTAAAATGAGTGGTAGAGTAAAGAGGATAATGAAAATCTGCAGATGGACACAAAGTTGAAGTGAATGGACAAGGGTCTTGCAGATGGAGTGCAATGATGGTAAATGTGAGGCTATCCATTTTGGTAGCAATTAGGGCAAAATGGAGTATTACTTAAATGGTGAAAAATTGTAGCATGCTGCTATGCAGAGGGAGCTGGGCAACCTTGTGTATGAATCACAGAACGTTTGCAGATGCAGCTGGTAATTGAGGCAACAAATGGAATAGTGTCCCTTATAGCTCGAGTGATGCAGTTTAAAAATCGGGAGGGGATGCTCCAGTTGTATAGGGTGCTGGTAAAGCTTGATGTAGAGTAGTTTGTACAGTTTTAGTCTCCTCACTTTAGAAAGGATGTGCTGGCACTGGAGGGGGTGCAAAGGAGCTTCACAAGAATGATTCCAGAATTGAAAATGTTGCTGTCTGGGGAGAGATTGAGGAGACTAGGATTGCACTCACTGAAACTTCGAAGAATGAGGGGTGTTCTAATAGCAACTTTTAAAATGATGAAAGAAATAGATAGGAAAGAAACACGGAAGTTGTTTCCACTGATGGGTGAAATTACAACTGGGGGGCACAGCCTCAAAATAAGGGTGAACAGATTTAAGACTGAGTTGAGGATGAGCTGCTTCATCCAAAGGGTTGTGAATCTGTGGAATTCTCTGCTCAGTGAAACAGTTGAGGTTCCCTGATTGAATGTTTTAAAGGCCAAGACAGATCGATCTTTGAACAGGAAAGGAATTGAGGGTTATGGTGAATGGCAGGGTAAGTGGAGCTGTGTCCGCACAAAGGTCAGCCATGACCTTATTGAATGGCGGAGTGAGCTGAAAGAGACAGATGACCTACTCCTGCTTTATTTCTTATGTCCGTATGTCCTTAGATTGCCATCCTTGTCATTCCTCCTTCCCTGGAATAGGCCAGTTCTGAACGCTGATCAGTAGGTCTTTAAATAACTCCCGCGTATCAAATGTCGACTTGTTCAATAAAAGCTCCTCCCAATGAATACTGCTCAGCTCCTACCTAATACTCCTTCCCCCAATTTAGTAGCTTCCCACAAGTTCCTAATTGTTCATAGCTATCTTAAAATGTAAGGAGAGGCGATCACCCCGTTTGAAGAAGCTCCTGGTTCAGTGTTTTTCCCCATGTGGGAGTCAGCTACAGGTTTTCTTGTTCCAAGATTGGGGAGGAAATGGCCCAGTGGTGGTATTGCTGGACTGTTAATTCAGAGAGTTAGATAACATTCTGGGGACCTGTGTTCAAATCACAGCACAGCAGATGGTGGAATTTGAATTGAACATAAAAGAAAATCATGAATGAAGAATCTAATGATGACCATGAATCCATTGCCAAATGTCAGAAAAACCCAACTGCTTCACTGATGTCCTTTAGAAAAGCAAACTGCCCTCCTTACGTGGTCTGGCCTACTTGTGACTGCAGACCCACAGCCATATGATTGACTCTGAACTGTCCCCTGGGCAACGAGGGATGGACAATAAACACTGCGTAGCTAGTGATGTCCTCCTCCCATTAACAAATAAATAAAATTGGATTCTACATCTTCTGATTGAAGATTGTTTCTTGTTCTCTCAGTAATTTTATCGCTTACAGTCAGTTTCCCTCCTGCCTGTCTTTTTGGAATGTCACGTAGCCCTGCACATTTACCTCCAGTGTTGATCTCCTCATAGCCATGTCTTTGTAATAGCTCTCAAATCATGCCCGTGAACCTGTATGTGTGCTCTTAATTTGTTGATTTTGTTCTGAATACAATGAGCACGCAAGCACAGAGTCATTAATTTTGATTTATAACTTTATTTCACCTCTTGACACTATTTACAGCTGTTTTCTGTTTCTACATGCTGACTTTTCCAGTCCCATGCTGAGTATTGTTATCCCAATAGTTCTTTAATGTCAGTGTGTGTGTATTCCTGGGCGACTATGCTCGTGTGGTCTACGGAGTTGTGGAGGTCACAGTTCTAGGACAGCCATTTCATAGGCCTCTGCTGCAGCTAAGAAGAAAAGACAATCTCTTGCTCTGAGCTCTGCAAACCAGGGCAATGTCAAAAAGGAAACAAGGTCAAAAGAATTTCAACAAGAATCTCAAAATTAACTGCTGAATTCACATAAGCATTCCGGGGATCGCCCAATGTAGTGGCCACAACATCCCACTTTCTATTCCTCACAAACAATCCAAAGGCTGAACTATCCGTATCCCTCTTAACTTTTACGTTTTTTGAGCTAATTTCTTGTTTCTAACTTGTGTGTATTTGTGGTGCCTTATGACTTCTTGCGTTTAGCAATTGATAAACTCACTCTCTCTTGAATTGAGTAAAACCTAGTTTTATAGAATCCCCAGTGTGGAAACAGGCCATTCAGTTCAAGAAGTCCACAGCAACCCTACAAAGAGCATCCCACCCAGACCCATCCCCATTCCCTCCTCAATCCCTGTCAGCCTGCATTTCCCATGGCTAATATACCGAACCTACACGTGTGTGGGCACTGTGGGTAATTCAGCATTCCCAATCCACCTAACCTGCACATCTCTGGACTGGTCAAAACAATGATTCGATTTGAATTAGTTATAATGCAGCTGTTAACAGTAATCCTCCGTCCCTGTGTTGGAGCGAGATTTAACATTCAAGATCAAAAATGAAACACTTGAACAAGGTAGCTCAAATTGAGGTTGTTGACTTGCTCGCCGAGCTGGCTTGTTTTCATTGAGACGTTTCGTCACCATGATTGGTGACATCACCAGCAGAGCCTCCAACGAAACAATGTTACTTTACTCTGTCTGGAATTTATACTGTCCGGTCAGTTACCATGAGTACTGTCATTTCGGGTTTTGATCTGTATGGGTTTGTATGTGCGGTCCAATTGTATCTGTTTGTTGGTTACATTATGGGTGGAGGATCACGCCACTCATACGAAACTGGGACAAGGTAACCATAGTAGCCCAAGCCAAGTGTAGACACGCAGAGGAATTCCTAGAGGCATGGTTCACCACCCATTCTGCAGGCTCACATTCTTGGTCTCTTCAGTTTGAATATGATCACTTAACCATATCCTTTATGACAAACAACAGAGTCTTACTTCCTAAAATCTTCAAACAGGACTGTCCAGACAGATTCACTTGTTCTCATGATATCGTCTTCTGCTGGAGGGATTCCGAAATGTCTGCATTCTTCCTCAACTGAGCATTCCTTGCGTTCGTGGTTGACAGAGCTCTCGGCCATGTCCAACCCAGCTCGTACACTTTGGCCTCACCCCTGATGAGGTACCCTGGTCCTCAATGACCAACCCATCAATATCCACATCTAGAAGAACATCAGCCACGATTTCCAACAAGATCCCACCACCAGGCATATATTCCCTTCCCCTCCCTTGTCAGCCTTCTGCAGGGACCATTCCATCAGGACACCTCGGTCCACTCCTTATCCATTCGCAACACCTTCCCATAACCCGACAGCACTTTCCATGCCACCACAGAAGGCATAACATCTGTCCATTTACTTCCTCTGGCTTCACTATCCAACGCTTCCAGGGGAAGCAGCGATTTACCCACACTTCACTCAATCTAGTCTACTGTATTCACTGCTCACAATATTGTCTCGCTCTGCATCGGGGAGACGAAACACAGACTGACCAACCACTTGGCTGAACACCTATATTCTGTACATAAAAATGGCCCCACGTTTCCAATTGCCTATCACTTGAGCACCCCATCATGATCCCTGGCCAAAATCTCTGTCTCAGGCTTGCTGCAGTGCTCCAGTGAGTGCAAGGTAGAAGACAAAAATCTCATGTTTGCTTTGCAGAACACCTCCGCTCGGTTCGCAATCAACAACAGCACCTTCCAGTCACCAACCATTTTAACTCCTTTAACTCCCCCTCCCATTCCTTAGACGGCATGTCCATCATGGGCCTCCTGCAGTGCCACAATGATGCCACCGGAAGGGGGCAGGAACAGCAACTCATATTCCGCTTGGGAACCCTGCAGCCCAATGGTATCAATGTGAACTTCACCAGTTTCAAAATCTCCCCTTCCCCTACTGCATCCCTAAACCAGCCCAGTTCGTCCCCTCCCCCCACTGCACCACACAACCAGCCCAGCTCTTCTCCCCCCGCCCCCCCCCCCCACCCACTGCATCCCAAAACCAGTCCAACCTGTCTCTGCCTCCCTAACCGGTTCTTCCTCTCACCCATCCCTTCCTCCCACCCCAAGCCGCACCCCCATCTACCTACTAACCTCATCCCACCTCCTTGACCTGTCCGTCTTCCCTGGACTGACCTATCCCCTCCCTACCTCCCCACCTATACTCTCTCCACCTATCTTCTTTACTCTCCATCTTCGGTCCGCCTCCCCCTCTCTCCCTATTTATTCCAGTTCCCTCTCCCCATCCCCCTCTCTGATGAAGGGTCTAGGCCCGAAACGTCAGCTTTTGTGCTCCTGAGATGCTGCTTGGCCTGCTGTGTTCATCCAGCCTCACATTTTATTATCTTGGAATTCTCCAGCATCTGCAGTTCCCATTATCTCTGATACTATTTATAACACACCACACTGACTGTAACTACAAGCTGTGTGTTTCTTCAACAAAATATCTGCAAATAAACAAACATCCTGGATGAAGACTTATTATCTGACACTCCACTCACACCAGTTGTATGATCTTTTGATCTGTCTGCTTATAAATTGTGTGCCTGTGTGTTTTCCTCTCTGACCACACGTGATGAAGGGACTGCACTTCAAAAGCTTGTATGATTTCAAATAAACCTGTCAGATTATAACCTGATGCTATGTGGCTTCTGACTTTGTCCATCCTCGTCCAACACCAGCACCTCCACATTATAAGTGTTTGAAACCAAGTCAGTGCAACAGGTATATGTCGAACATTTGACTTCAGAAGGATGCCTCGTGCTGAAAAGTTTATTAATAACAAAGGATTTCTCCATTATGCCATCTATCATAACATGCTGCGCCTCACAGTCATAATGAAAGGATGCCCACTTTAATTTAGCAGCGCCAAGAACAGTTATGGACATTTTTAGCATGGGAGAAGGCCATTCAACCTATTTTATCTGTACCAGCTCTCTCCCAGAGCAACAAAATTAATCCTTTTCTCGAATTCATTCCACATATTTCACAGGATTGAAATATATAGGTACATAGTTAAGAGATTTTAACATCGAGTGAGCAGTTCTCGCACTTCACCTTGTCACTAACAATTGAAAACGTGACTTAGAAAGAGTGGGGTCTTTATTTTGTTCTGTTGTGATGATGAAGAAGATGCAAGTCCAAGTGCTGGAACTGGCCTCTTGAACTTAGAAACATTTAAATGTACAACATACAACAATCCAGCGCAGAACAGGCCCTTCGGCCCTCAATGTTGCGCCAACATCCTTCCTCTCGCAAGGAGACCAAAAGCGATTGCAGTATTCCAAAAGCAGCCGAACCAACATCCTATATGGCTGCTAAGTGATCTCCTAACTCCTATTCTAAATGCACTGACCGATAAAGGCGAGCACACCAAATGCCTCCTCAATATCCTTTTTACCGGTGGCTGTACTTTGATGGAACTACGAAACTGCACTCCAGCGTCTCTTTATTAAGCAACACTCCCCACAACCTTCAGTGTATACGTGCTGCCCTGATTTGCCTTTCCAAAATGGAGCACCTCACATTTGTCTAATTTCAACTCCATCTGCCACTCCTCAGTTTATTGGCCCTTGTCAATGTCCCATTGCATTCTGAGGTGACCTCCTTGGCTGGCTACTACACCTTCAATCATTGGGCAACTTACTAACCACACCTATTTTCATATCCAAATCATTGCATCACTTCAACTCCCCCTCCCATTCCCTGGACGACATGTCCATCCTGGGCCTCTTCCAGTGTCACAACCAGACCACCCAGAAACTGGAGGAGCAGCACCTCATATTCCGCCTCGGGAGCTTCCAACTCAATGGCCTCAATATGGACTTGGCCACCCTCAAAATCTCCCCACCCGCCAGCCTCATCCCAAGACTAGTTCCTCCACTCATCCCCGCCTCCATGACCTGTCCGCCTTCTCTCCCACCTATCCACTCCTCCCACCTCACTGACCAACTCCCACCACTGCTTGGAATTATTCTTCTTTTCACACTTCATCAGCTCGATGTTATTTCTAAAATCTATTTTCCAATTTTGGAAAAAGTGAGATAAAGAGAAGTAAAAGAAGTGACATTCTTACCACTTGTGAAATCTCTGAATATTCTTCTGTTGAAAGGCCGCCAAGGAACAATGCAGCTCTTTTGTCACAAACGCTGTGAGGGAGACATCTTTTTCGGTTCCACTAACTCCACCCAGAAACGGACTTTGTAGTAAATGGTTTGACTATTTTCTGTATCTGGAACATCCAGATGTTTTTGGTCATGTATATAAAATGAATTCTGTGCGCATCTATTAAAAGCAGTTTTATGGAAGGAAAAGGTACCAAAGAAGATTTGGTGTATTGTACTTGATGCTATTATACTCCAACCTGTGAAAACAGAACTCTACGACTGTGAGTGTTGAGATCTGAGAGGGTGCTATCTTGTTTGAATTTACATTGCTAAGTCTAGGCCTATTTTCCCAACAGCAAAATTGGTAATGCAGAAAGAAATGGATGTTTCTCGCATTTGTTGGCTGTAAGTGTCTGTTTAAAGTTTGAGTACAGTTTCCTCATATACAGGTGCTTAACCTGCTTTTACAGTTTGAACATTTGTTGTGCCAATGAAAATTGTTTGAATGGTTTCACCTCCAGTTTTCTTCTTTATACATATTTGGTATTTTTTCAGGGTAAGGACTGCCTGCAAAATCTGAGATTGGGCTTTGAAAGACATCAACCTTTGCTTGCGAGAGATAATGGTAACTGCAGATGCTAGAGAATGCGAGATAACAATGTGTGGAGCTGGATGAACACAGCAGGCCAAGCAGCATCTCAGGAGCACAAAAGCTGACATTTCGGGCCTCGACCCTTCATGCGAGAGAACGTAACGTAAGAAAGAAGAACAGGACTAAGTAGTATTATCCTTCAAAGCCTTGTTGAGTTGATTTGTCCTGTTTTGTTTCTTACTTTTACATTTATTAAATCCACTTTTTTAAAAGCATTCCTTCACAGGATGAGGGCACTGCTGGCAAGGCTAACATTCATTTCCCATCCAGGAATGGCTTGGTAGGTCATTTTGGAAGTCAGTAGAGAGTCAGCCATATTCCTGTGAATTTGAAGTCAGATACCAGAATTGTGAAGGGATGCAGATTCCCTTCCCTAAAGAATAGATTAGTGAATTCAGTTTTCTGTTACAATAATTTATGATAGTTTCATCATCACTGTTACTTTTAACTCGAGATCTTTATGAATTAAATGTCATTTCCAGCAGATGCTTTTGTATATTATATTTAATATTAGGATTTTAGTTTTAACTTAATTTCTTATTAACATTTAATCATTAATTTCAGGATGTTTCTCAGATTTTATACGCTTCCTCTCCATTAGGTTTTTAAAGAAGAAATTGCCCCAGTCAAACAAGAAGTCAAAATATTAAATGATCTGGCCAGTCAATTATCTCCGCTTGATGTCTCTTTCTCTCCAAAGATTTCTCACCAGCTTGACGACCTAAATATAAGGTTGAAATTTATACAGGTAACAGTGAAAACATTTTCTAAACTAGCCAATCTGTTGAAGAAAGCATGTCCAGATAATTTGGCTTCAAATATATGAGTAAGATAAAGAACCGTTTCAATTGAAGCAAGCAATTAATATTTTATTATCATAGTTTATGAAGTTATCCAATTTTATAATATTACGTTTTCAAAAATACAATGTTCTTGTCTGTAGTCTGCACTTTAGAATGTAATCGCAAAACAAAATCCAAATAGTGAGACATGTGAGCATCCGAACTACAGTCTGAAATGGCTCAGGACTGGAACAATTTGAATATATTCAGGATGAAGCTGCAGGTGGCAGATATTTTTCCCGATCCATCCAAAAGAATTTGGAATTGGACCATTGTGCTCACTGCTGTACACTTCAGTATTATGTATTGTTTCATAATTTAAGTCCCTGAGAAAGGCATACTTTAATGAATTGCAACAAAGATATACTTGATGCATTGAAGGGAAGAATGACATAAAGTTGTATGAACTGCATGTATTTCTTTCAATTGAGCAGATTTTGATTGATGTCAGCAAAGTAGTAGATGAAAGTTTTCTTTATCCCATAAAGCCGCATGAAATGTTTTATTGAGCAAATTATTTCAGTCTTGTTCTGTGTCAGCAGCACGCTTGGCCATATAGCGCAATAAAACTCCTTATCGGTTCTAGCAAGCAGACAAAAACATAAAAAGCACCAGGATCTGGATGTTCTACCTCTTGACCCTACCTCACCATCCGATAAGACATGGCTGACCTGCCCGGGACTCAACTCCTCTTCCATACCAGCTTCTCAGAGCGCTCAACTTCTCTATTTCAAAAATCTTATCTACCACCTTCTTTAAATACTTCCAGTGATCTACCTTTCACAATTCTCTTGTATTCTAAACAATCGCTACCTGCTGAAAGAAGAAATTCCTTTGCATCTCAGGTTTCAATAAATGTTCCCTTCTTCTGTAACTATGTTGCTGAGTTTGAGATTTCCACAATAATGGAAACATTGTCTTCACATCTAGCCTGTCAAAAAATTTTGTGTTTCAGTAAGATCACCCCTCATTCTTCTAAACTTGAATGAATAAAGACCTTCTGTGCAACCATTCTTGATAAATCATGATCCGATGAATCGGCCCAGTGAGTCTCTTTTGAACTGCTTCCTATGGCTGTGTATCCTTTCTTGTATTTCTCCAAGTGTGACCTCCTCAATAGCCTGATCAGTTGCAAAAAAACTTGCCCATTTTTAAACTGAAACCTCCTTACAATAAAGGCCAAAATTCCATTTGCCTTCTAAATTACTTGCATCACCATCGTCATGGCTCACATCAACTCCAACCTACCAAAGTGCTTTGATCCTTTGCAATTCACCTACCACTGCAACAGGTCTCCAGCTGATACCGTCTCCCTGGCCTGACAGTCATCCCTGGAATGTCTGGATAACAAGGATACCTACATCAGGCTGTTACTTATTGATCAGACCACCACCTTCCACACTGTAATTCCAAACAAACTCCTCTCTAAACTCTGAGACCTACGCCTCAGCATCCCTCTCTGTAACAGGATTCTCGACTTCCTGACCCAGAGACCACAATCAGTAAGGATAGGTGACAACACTTGCTCCACCGTAAACCTCAACACCGGTGCCCAGCAAAGCTGCCCCTACTCTATACTCCTTATGCAATCATGACTGTGTGGCCCCAACTCCATTTACAAGTTTGCTGATGACGCTTCCATTGTAGGTCGGACCTCAAACAACAATAAGTCAGATTACAGGAAAAGCAATTGAGTGCTTGCTGGCATGATGGAAAGATAACAATCTGTCCATCAGCATAAGCAAAATGGAGGAGCTGGTCATTGATTTCAGGAAGCTTCTGTCTGCAGCAATGGTGCTGAGGTGGAGATGGTTGATAGTGTGAAGTTCCTGGGAATGTTGCTCACCAACAATCTGTCCTGGTCAACCCATGTCGACATGATGGTCAAGGAGGCTAAGAAAATTCAGCATGTCCATGAGGACCCTACCTGTTTTTGGAGATGCATCCTATCTGGATGCATCACTGTGTGGTATGGCAGTTGCTGTTCCCAAGACTGCAAGGAGCTGAAGAGAATCATGAGCACAGCCCAATCCGTCACGCAAACTAGCCTTCCCTCCATTGACTCCATCTACACTTCCCACTGCCTTGAGAAAGCAACCAACATAATCAAAATACCCCCTCACTCTGATTATACTCTCTTCTGTCGGGCAGAGGATATCAGATTGAAAAAGCGTACAAATAGATTTAAGAACAGCCTCTTTCCTGTTGTGACTTTTGAACAGACCTCTCAAGTGTTAATTCTGATCTCTCTCTCTCAGCCTCTTCTCTGTGGCTGTAACACTATTCTGCACTTTGTACGGTGTGATTTGCCTACACAGCATGCAAATCAACACTTTTCACAGTATCTCAGTACATGTGACAGCAACAAAACAATCATTCACCTGCACGCTAGTATGTGTTTCATGGACGAGAGCATCCAAGTCCCCTACCCTGCATTTTTTTTTAGAGTCTCCCTCTATTTAAGTAAGAGTCTATCTTTTGATTCTTCCTACCAAAGTGTACTTTCCTACATTAAACTCTCTCTACCAACTTTTTTCCGACTTGCTCGACCTGTCTATCCCCTTGCAGATTCTTTCTGTCCTCATGACAACATTCCCTTACTCTATTTTTGTAGCATCAGCAAATTTGGATGAATTTATGCCTTGTCCCCTCCTCTAAGTTATGAATATAGAGAGTAAATAATTCTCGTCCTTGGACTGATCCCTGTGGCACTCCACTAGTTATGGCTTTCCGGCCTGATAAAGATGGTGGTTAGAAAATAACTGGCTGAACCACTGAAATGAAAAATGTGAAAAAATATGCGTTTTCATTGTTTGTGAAATAGTTAAATCAGAGTGTAGATAATAAAATGTAAATATTACAGTAGTTCTTCATAGTTTATCATTGAGCTTTATGAGAATTCTGAATATAGTTCCTGATTTATGATAACATCAGTTTTCATGCATCTTTGTCTGAGAATTCAGATTTGTTTTGTCAAAAATTGTGCTGTGCCACACATGATATTTGCTAAATCTGTCCTGTCCCAGCAGTTCAACTCGTTCAGTTTTGAGATAACTTTTGTAAGGACCCCACAGTTGAGCTACCTTGCGTTGATAGCTCACTACACACTTCTTGCATTGAAACAAATGCACCTCAGACCACCTGTCCGTCAGCGTTCATCATCTGCTCTGTGTCTACTCTTCCTCTTGGTCACACTGACTTCATTATCTAGTTCCTTACAGGCTGTAGTTATTATCTTGTTACTGCCCACTAACCTGTGCATTTGGCTCCCATCCCCCTGCCACATTACGAGGTCTTACGAGGAAAGGCTGAGGGACTTGAGGCTGTTTTCATTAGAGAGAAGAAGGCCGAGAGGTGACTTAATTGAAACATATAAAATAATCAGAGGGTTAGATAGGGTGGATAGGGAGAGCCTTTTTTCTGGATGGTGACGGCGAGCGCGACGGGGCATAGCTTTAAATTGAGGGGTGAAAGATACAGGACAGATGTCAGAGGTAGTTTCTCGACTCGGAGAGTAGTAAGGGAATGGAACGCTTTGCCTGCAATGGTAGTAGATTTGCCAACTTTCGGTACATTCAAGTCGTCGTTGGATAAGCATATGGACGTACATGGAATAGTGTTGGTTAGATGGGCTTGAGATCGGTATGACAGGTCGACACAACATCGAGGGCCCAAGGGCCTGTACTGTGCTGTAATAGAACATAGAACATAGAACTGTTCTATGTTCTAAGAGCGTTTGGGCTTGATTAACCCAAGTCTCAACTGAGTTAACTCAGCCTTTTGTGTTAGGGATGTATAAATTATCCATCTTAGGGGAGGCGATGGCCTCATGGTATTGTCACTGGACTGTTCATCCAGAGAGACAAATCATGTTCTGGGGACCTGGATTCAAATCCCGCTGTGGCAGATGGTGGAATTTGAATTCAATAAATATCCGGAATTCACAATCTGATGATGACCATGAATCTGTTGTTGCTTGTTGGAAAAGCTCATCAGGTTCACGAATGCCTTTTAGGGAAGGAAACTGTCATCCTTACCTGGCCTGGTCTGCATGTGACTCCAGACCCACAGCAATGTGGTTGACTTTTAACTGCCCTCTGGGTAATCAGGGCTGGGCAATAAATGCTGCCTCGCCAGTGACGCCCTCGACGAGATTGAATCAAGAAAAAAAATTACGATTGCCTTTTCTAACTTCTCAGCCTTCAGTCATTGATTCTCCCAGTGCTAGAGAAGAAGTGGTGACTGTGGCTTATTCTATTCCCAAGGTTTAACATGATGCAACTGATGGTAAAGTTAATAAGCTTTATGAAAACATAAGTAAATATATATAATTAAATAAAAATAGCAAAGTCATTAATTAGAACTCGGCTACAACATGTAAGAGCTCCTGTGTTCCAGTATGGTCTGGTGCAAGCATGTTTGCTGTAAGCACTTAATGTTTGAGTAGCTTGTGTTTATGAGCTGGAGGCTGATCTAGGGATGCTGGGACACATCAGGAGGGGAGCAAGTTACCTGGATTCTTTGCACCAAGAGGCAGTCACAGCCCTTAAGTTTGTGTTTGTCTGATTTGGTCAGTCTTCAGGCGCAGGAGAGGTCGATGGTGGAGGTTCATTACGCTAATACTGGGGAAAGTAGGACTGTCCTGTGGTGAGTTATGGATTCAACTGGGCCTGTGTTCATGAGAGTTTAAAAAGATGAGGGGGGGATCTGATTGAAATATAGAAAGTTGGAACTGAGCCAGATGAACTCAATGCAGGGAAGCTATTTTCCCTGTTTGTGGTGCTGGGACCAGGGGTCACAGTCTCAGAATTTGGGGTAGATCAGTTAGGACTAGGATGAGGACAACATCTCGTCATTCAAGCAGAGTGAATCTGTGAAATTTTCAACCACGGAAGACCATGGGAGCCATCACTGAATGTATTCAAGAACAAGACAAGGTGGCTCGGTGGCTCACCACTGCTGCCTCACAGTGCCAGTGACCTGTTTTGATTCCACCCTTGGGTAACTATCCATGTGGAGTTTGTACATTCTCCCTGTGTCAGTGTGGGCTTCCACCAGGTGCTCCGGTTTCTTCCCACAGTCCAAAAATATGCAGGCCAAGTGGATAAGGCATGGTAAATGCATAGTTATGGAGCAAGGATGGAGGGGCCAGTCTTGGACACGATGCACTTCGAAGGGTCAGTGTCGACTTAATCAGCTGAAAACATTTTGCATTGTAGGGATTCTTTGATTTTGTGATAGATTTTTAGATGTTAAAAGATTCAATAAGTATACAGGAAAGTGGGAATATGATATCGAGATGTAAGATCGGCCATGATCTTATTGAATGGTGGACTTGGCTTGAAGGGCTGATTGGCTTATTCCTGCTTCTAGTTTCCATGTTCTTCTGTGACTGAATGAGGCTGATAGCGGAACTAGAATGCATGAGCTTTAGGGTGGATGTGCAAATTGACTATCGCACTGTGGTAAAAAACACACTTTCAAAGGGGCTTGATAAACGCAACGTAGTATAATCAGTGGGATTGACACTATTCTGTGCAGCAAAGAGTGAGAGTCTGTAACTGTGGAAGCCATTGCCACAGAAGACTGCGAAGGCTAAGTCATTGAGTGTATTTAAGACAGAGATAAATAGGTTTGTGGACTAGTAAGTGCATCAAGGGTTACGGGGAGAAGGCAGGAGAATGGGGTTCAGAAGTATGTCAGCCGTGCTTGAATGACAGAGCAGACTCAGTGTGCAGACTGGCCTAATTCTGCTCATATATCTTAGGGTCTTATTTGCTCAGACGGGAAAAGACCTTGCGGTGGGAGGTGGAGAATCCAGACATTGTAGGCAGGACAAAAAAGGAGTTTGTGAATAGTTGTAATGAGGAATTTGGCACCATGAAGCAGAGCCTTCAATGTCATAATCTCTGGATGCATAATGTGTTGGGCAGAAAGGCTTATTTCCATGCAGTGTGCCACCAAGATTCTAACTCCAGACAAACATATCCATCTTCTTTGCGCTCAATCTGACTCCTACGAGCAGGGAGCTTTCCCCCCATTCCCGTTAAAACCAGTTTTGCTCAGTTCCCTGGATGCCACATTTGGTCAAATGTGGCCTTGATGTCAAGAACAATCACTGTCGCCCTCACTCCCTCACCTCTTTTTTGTCCATTTTTGAACCAGGGCATCAATGAGGCCAGGAGCTGGGTGGCCCTGGTAGAAACCCAACTGAGTGTTAGTGAGTAGGTGATGCCTTTATTTTCACCTACTGTAGTCCCAATCATGCAACTCTGTCAATTGCTGCCCCTGCCAAGCGCTGGAAGCCTCCCCAGCGTTATCCAGACAGCAGAAAATTTGTTTCAGGAAGACGAGGACCTGCCCTGTCAAATTTCATGTGGATGTGCTGTTGCACATGCACAGAGCGTGATAAAAGGGAGTCAGCATGGCTTTGTGAGGGGCGGGTCATGCCTTACAAATCTGATTGAGTTCTTTGAGGAGGCCATGAGACAGGTTGACGAGGGGCGAGCAGTGGATGTGGTGTACATGGACATCAGCAAAGCATTTGATCAGGTTCCCCACGGCAGGCATTTTCATAAAGTCAGGAGGTATGGAAATCAGGGTGACTTGGATGTCTGGATTCAGAATTGGTTGGCTGACAGGAGGCAGAGAGTGGTTGTAGATGGTAAACATTCTGCCTGGAGGTCAGTGCTCAGTGGTGACCCGTAGGGCTCTGTTCTTGGGCCTCTGCTCTTTGTAGTTTTTATGAATGACTTGGATGTGGAGGTTGAGGGGTGGGCTAGTATGTTTGCTGCTGACACAAAGGTTGGAGGTGCCGTTGATAGTATTGAGGGCTATTGCAGGCTTCAGCGAGACATTGACAGTATGCAGAGGTGGGCTGAGAAATGGCAGATGGAGTTCAACCTGGATAAATGCGAGGTGATGCATTTTGGAAGGTCGAATTTAGATGCTGAATCTAGGATTAAAGGCAGATGCTCGGCAGTGTATAGGAACAGCGGAATCTTGGTGTTCAAGTGCATAGCTCCCTCAAAGTTGCCACACAAGTGGATAAGGGTGTTAAGAAATCAGATGGTGTTTTGGCTTTCATTAACAGGGGGATCGAGTTTAAGTGCCGCGAGGTTATGCTGCAGCTCTACAAAACCCTGGTGAGACCACACTGGAATATTGTGTCCAGTTCCGGTTGCCCTATTATAGGAAAGATGTGGAGGCTTTGGAGAGGGTGCAAAGGAGGTTTACCAGGTTGAGAAGGTTGACTGAGCTTGGACTTTGCTCTCTGGAGAGAAGGAGGAAGAGAGGTGACCTGCTCAAGGTGTACAAGGTAATGAGAGGAATGGATAGAGTCGATAGCCAGAGACTTTTCCCCAGGGCAGGATTGACTGCCGCGAGGCATAGTTTTAAGGTGTTAGGAAGAAGGTATAGAGGAGATGTCAGAGGGAGGTTCTTCACCCAGAGAGTTGTGAGTGCATGGAATACTTTGCCAGTGGTAATGGTGGAAGCAGAGCCATTAGTGACATTTAAGCAACTGCTGGACATGCACATGAACAGCAGTGAATTGAGGTGAATCTAAATTAGGTTAGGTTATTTTTGGATTGGGATTATTCCACGGCACAACATGGTGGGCCGAAGGGCCTGTACTGTGCTATACTTTTCTATGTTCTATGTTGTGTGTAAGAGTCAGAAGCCCAGTTGTTAGTGGCTTGGCTCTTTAGCTCAGTAGCTACCCCTTAATTTTTTGATGGCCAAAAGTGGCTGGCAAAGCAGACTTGCAACTTGAAAGCATTATGACATTGGCCAGGATGTGAAGCATTGACCTACATGGTTTTTTGCAGATGTCTATTACTGCATCCATGTCTGTGAATGATTTGCGTAGCAGCCTTGAAGTTTTCACAGAGTCCTTCAGAACTTAGATGTGGACCTTGGCAACTTTAAAGAAGTCTAAAAAATATCAACACACATACATTTTGGCAATGACTGGTATGAACATCGATAGAGAGTGGATAGCCAGAGACTTTTTCCGAGGGTGAAGGTAGCTCTTATGAGGAGGCATAGTTTAAAAGTAAGTGGAGGTAGATATAGGGTCAACGTGAGAAGTAGGTTCTTTACTCAGAGAGTGGCAGAAGCGTGGAATGCATTGCCAGAGAGGGGAGTGGAGTCAGCTTCATTAGGAGCATTTAAGCAGCTATTAGACAGGCATATGGATGATAGTATAAGGTAAGGGTGGAGGTTAGCTCGACGTTAGGTTGAGGGTAAAAGCTCAGCACAACACTGTGTGCTGAAGGGCCAGTCCTGTGCTGTACTGTTGTATGTTTGTATGCTCTATGAATCCATCAGTAATTAATCTGCAAGTAGCTGACAGTGTCTTTAAATAACTCTGGCAGAGGGGTTATTCATGTTCCTGGTGATCATACGTTCAGCAATGTGTCATTGAGGGACTTGAAGCATTGAGCTCTGATATCACAGTATTGGCAATATCTTGCCTCCTCGACATCCTTTCATCAGGTATTTGCTGCATGCAACATAGAATTGTCAGAATAGCATCCATGGCAACTTGCATTTGATGTGTGCTCATGAGTCATATATACCATTTCAGATCTCAAAACCCTTTGTGGCCCTGAAAAACCAGGCGGCGAGATTGCAGACTTTACACCAAGCATGATTATCTGAATCTTTTCTCTCCTACTATAAAGCTGACAGTGAGACTTCCGTGAGTTCCACTGTATTCACCAGATGCTGTTTGCCAGTTATGACATGAATTTCATGTAGCTTTTGACCACCTACATGAGGAATGGGTAACAAATGCTGGTCCTGTCAGTGATGTTCCCATCCTTGAAAATATGTGGAAATAAATTGAACCTAGTAGTTATCATTTCCTTTTACTGTGCCTTGTATTCTTCAGCAGATATTTATCCCCCTGTATTCATTGCAGAGTAGTTGAGAATGTGTTCCAATTGAAATGGTTTGTACTAACAGTTAGGAAAAATGTATCTAAAGATTTTTTTGAATGCAGGTGATTTAAACACCGTGCGTTTTTCTGCCTATCGGCCAGCAATGAAGATCCGCCGACTCCAGAAAGCGCTCTGTTGTGAGTACATTCACACATTGCAGAATTTGTAATCTCGTGCTGTGTTTTGTTGTGAGCTTCCTTGCTTGCCTGTTGTCAGATGTCATTGATTACAATTAACTTGGTATTGCAGTTGTTGAGACATCAGTTCGGCATGACCTTACAACTTTCCACTCAAAGGACGTTTGTGTATAAAGTTGCTGAAAATGCAATCTGATAAGGGCAGCCAGGCATCTTAGACTAGAGTGAATGAGGAAAGCAACAGGATGTCTTCTTAACGATTGGGAAACAACCACATGAAGGACTGAGGAGGACAGTGAATTAAAAGAGGAATGGTTTGTTTCAAATCAGGTACAGCAAAAGAAATTAAGAGAACGTGAGGAAGGTTGAAATTGAAAAGGCAAGTAATGGTTTATGTTCATTGGAAACCATCAACAACAAAAGTACAATGAAGAAAGTATTTGAGAAAATACAGAAGATTTCTTCAAATGAAAGGGAGACACTGTCTTCATGATGCTAATAGCACGGAGTGCAACTTTGGCGTTTAACCACATCATCCCTTGGCCTGAAGTCACTGTACTATTTACCCATTTTATAACAGAAAAATACTTTAATGATGAGTGTCATGGAGAATTTCAGCCCAGAATATAACCATATTCTGAGCAATTGCCACAACAGCTTCTATGACATGACTTTATAAAACATCCCAAAGCATGTCATAGGAGCTTTATAGAGTAAAATTTGATACTGAGTACTGAAAGAGATCCGAAGGTAGATGATTAAAACCACATCAGAGGTAGATTTTAAGGACTGTTTTGAAGGAGGAAAGAACGATGCAGAGGTTCAGCAAGGTAATTCTATAAAGCTTAGGCTCCAAGAAGTTGAATGTAAAGCTGTCGATGATGGAACAGCACAAATTGTGTTGAGAGGCTGGAATTAAAGGCGTAAATGTGCCTAGAGGGGCTATGAGCTGGACATTGTCAGGGGATGTGCATGCGTGTTGCCAGGTCAGGGAGGGATTTGAAAGCCAGGACAGCAATGTGAAAACCAAGGCACTGCTTAACTGTGAGCCATTGTAGATCAGAGTGTGCAGAGAAAGATGGGTGAATGGAACTTGGTGCGTGTTAAGACAGAGTCAATGGACTTTTAAATGATGCCATGTTAAAGAAAAGGAGAACTTGGGAGGCCAACTTGATATTCATCAGAATGGTCATGTTCAGAGTTAATCAATGCGGTCGGGTTTCAAAACTAACGGACTTACCTGGGGCCAAATGTTGTGGATGTGAAAATAAGTAGACTTTGTGACATCAGGCCTATGTGGCCGGAATTTAAACTCTGGGTCAAAATAACAAAGGGTACAACGAAAACCAGTAGCTAGCAAGCAGACGTCCTTTCAAGGACCAAAGATAATGGCTTCGTTCTGTACCAGATTTAATAGATGGAAACTGTCCGGTTCTGTAGAGACAGTGGAAGAAATGAATGAGGAGGTGGTGAGATAGACCTGGGCATTGCCACCATGTCTGTGGAAAGTGCAGTGCATTCACATGATATTGCTCTGGGGCAGTGTTCAGATGAGAAAAGGAGAGGGATTTTACTGATTTTGGCCAGACCTCGGTGATTCACACCCACGGCCATGCTGTCAAAGATTTGTGGAAGCCAGAAAAACTGAACTTGACTGTTTGCAGTAAATGTACAGCATTTCAGATGTCACTTGATCCTGCAGATTGACTCCCTAGAATCTGTTTGTCAAATGATTTATATGGCTAAAAGGTTCAAGTATGAGTTTGCGCTGTGGAACTCATCTCGCACCGAAACTGGCCAGTTGTTATATCAAGATTTGGAGAAAGTATTAGTTTTTTGAAGAATGTTCTGATACAGAGAGAGACTAATAGTTTCTTGAGAAATCGTGGGACATTGGCCAGGAAGTTAAACAGCAGTGGTGGGGAAAACAAACTTGACCTGAATCCTATGTTAAGTATATAATGGATTGGTTCGAGAGTGAGGATATCAAAAAATATTCTCATTTTTAAGATGAGACACTCGGGACAATTTGGGTAGGATGCGCTTCTTGAAGGGACCAGAAAGGTACAGAATTATCCATTGGATGTGAAAAATTTGAAATGAAGACAAAACTTTTTGAGGCTGGGGTGGGGAAGAAATGAAGGTCCGATTTTGCTCATTCAACCTCTCCCATGACAAAATGCACTTGTATAAGATTGGTGACTATAAGATTGTTGACGGCACTTTAATGAAGAAAAATCAACATGGACATTTGTTCTGCTGTATATATAACATTAACATTCAATCTCTTGGCAAGGATAATGTGACAGGGCATTTGAAAAGCCAAGTTATTGTAATTTGAATTAAGAGATCAGGCTGTAGAACCTGAGATCAATCTCAGAATAAAATGTAACAACAGCGATAGATGAGGAACCTCTTCACTCACAGAGAGGTGAACTTTGTAATTCTGTACTCCAGAAAATGTGGCGCCTCAGCCAAGAAGTTTGCTCAGAACGGGGATTGACATGCTGGGGTAGTCAGTGAAGCACTATTAATGTCACAGGATTAGTAATCCGGAGGCCTGGGACAATGCTGTAGAGTATAGGCTTAAATTCCACTGTAACAGCTGATGGAATTTGAATTCAGTTCAATATAATTTTGGGGGTAGGTGGGAATGTGGAGCTGACATTGCAGTCAAGTCAGCCACGACCTTCTTGAATGGTGAAGCAGGCTTGAGGGGGCCAGTTATCCAACACATGCTGAAATTGATATAATCATAAACAAAGCTGGTCTCAGTGATGGTTACACTGTCACTGTTAAACTATTCACCGTTATAAAAACTTGACTCATTCACTGATGTTCTTTAAGAAAGCAGCTCTGCCATTCTTATTTGATCTCACCTCCATATGACTCCAGATCCACAATAATGTGGTTGACACTTAACTGCACTCTGAAATATCAAACAATTTGGAGGAACTATGGATGGGCAGCAAATACTGTCCTTGCTATTCCTGCTCCTTGTTGCTATGACCGTACATGCTCTAACATATTAACCAATTTCCTCTTTGAATCCGTTTGAGGAGCAGTGTATATTTTGTATTGCTTGGTGATTCTCCAAGTATCTGATGGGTTTTGCAGAGTTCCTTCTACCTTCTAAATGTGAGCTCCTTCCAGTGTTTAACCTTTTAAGGTAGGCAATCGTTCGCAAACCTTTTTGATTGAATGCCTACCTATTAATAGCAATCACTAATCTATCTATTATTAATTGCATATTCATAATACAAAGGGCTACATGTAAAGAAGTGTTCCAATCATCTTTTTAAAAAGCTCCTTCCTGACGCTTATTATGGAGATGAGATTAGATTCCCTACAGTGTGGAAACAGGCGCTTCAGCCTAAGAAGTCCACACCGGCCCTTGCAGCATCCCACCCAGACCCATCCCCCTATCACCGACACACCACCCTGAACACCATGGGAAATTTAGCATGCCCAATCCACCGAGTCAGCGCATCTTTGGACTGTGGAAGGAAACCGGAGCACCCGGAGGAAACCCACGCAGACACGGGGAGAATGTGCAAACTCCACACAGACAGTTACTTGAGGCTGGAATCGAACCCGGGTACTTGGTGCTGTGAGGCTGCAGTGCGAACCCGCTGAGCCACTGTGCTGCCCCGATGTGTGTATTTGCTTCTAACTGTGATATCTGTCAGTCGCTGGACTGGTGTTTGATACGGGCACTCATAATGTATATCCACTTGATCCAAATGCTCTTCTATTGTTAGCCTGATAAATCAAGAAAAGGGCTGGATCCTTTTGTATATTTTTCACATCACATATTCATGATTTACATATAGTTGAGAGTTTCAAACTGCAGTAATTAAACATTCATGACAGATAAAAGCATTCCAGAATTGTTTCGACTTGATGATAAATAGTGAATATCTGTTCTTGACTGCAGCTTTCCAGCCTATCAGTGCAGAAAGGCATTGCTTAGCAAGGTTGGATGAGGAATATTACTGTTCCAATTAGTTACATTTAATTTATCACCATTGAAGCTCGCGTTAGTTAGTATGCTTTTTTCCAATATATTTAATCTAAAGTTATGACAGATGATTTGGTTTGTAGATCTCCAATTACCTGTCTACTGTAGAACCCAGTTTTGAAACAATTGATATAAGGCACTTATTGTACTGTCACTGATGCTGTCATTATACTACCAGAGTATGGCTGTAATGCTGAATTACTTTAGCCTGCCTTCATGAAGCAGTGCAATCTTTCCTAGATAAGGATGAGGGGAAGGTCCACATAAAAGACTGATTGATTTATAAAATTGAGATTCATGGAATATATAGGTCACTATCAAATTTGGTTAAAAAAGATGGCTGAAGGACAGAAGCAGCAAGTTATGATAAATAGATTAGAAGATCGCTATTAGCAGTTTCCCAAGTATTAGGACACTGATTTTTGGAGATAGATACATGATTTGAATTTGGGAATATGGCATACAGAAGGCCCTTCAGCCAATCAAGTCTATGCAAACTTAACTGCACTAATCCCACTTTGCAGCACTTGGAGAATAACCTTTAATTTCATGTGCTCATCCCAGTACTTTTTTACAAGTTGTGAGCTCTCTTGTCTCAACGACCCTTCTGGGTAGTGCATTCCAGATTACCACCACCCTCTGGGTAAAAATATTTTTCCTCAAATCCCCTCTACATCTCCTGCCCTTCACCTCATAATTGTGTCTCCTTGTTATTGACCCTTCAACTAAGGATACAGCTGCTTGCTAACCTTGCCCCTCCTAATCTTCTGCACCTCAGTCACGTCCCTCCTCAGCCTTCTCTGCTCTAAAGACAACAAACTGAGCTTATCCGGCCAGTCTTCATAGCTGAAGTGCTCCGCCCCAGGCAATATCGGAGTGAATAATCTCTGCACCCTCTCCAATTCAATCACATCCTTCCAACAGTGTGGTGATGAGAACTGCATACAGTATTCCAACTTTGGCTTAACCAAAGTTCTATACAATTCCAACGTAACCTTCCAGCTGAAACCATCTGTGCCATGACTGATAAAGGCAAGTTCTGAGTCTGCATTCTTAATCATCGTGTTAACCTGTCCTGCCATCTTCAAGGATAATGGGAACTGCAGATGCTGGAGAATCCAAGATAATAAAATGTGAGGCTGGATGAGCACAGCAGGCCAAGCAGCATCTCAGGAGCACAAAAGCTGACGTTTCGGGCCTTGACCCTTCATCAGAGAGGGGGATGGGGTGAGGGTTCTGGAATAAATAGGGAGAGAGGGGGAGGCGGACCGAAGATGGAGAGAAAAGAAGATAGGTGGAGAGGTAGTGAGGGGATAGGTCAGTCCAGGGAAGACGGACAGGCAAAGGAGGTGGGATGAGGTTAGTAGGTAGATGGGGGTGCGGCTTGGGGTGGGAGGAAGGGATGGGTGAGAGGAAGAACAGGTTAGGGAGGCAGAGATAGGTTGGACTGGTTTTGGGATGCAGTGGGTGGAGGGGAAGAGCTGGGCTGGTTGTGTGGTGCTGTGGGGGGAGGGGACGAACTGGGCTGGTTTAGGGATGCGGTGGGGGAAGGGGAGATTTTGAAACTGGTGAAGTCCACATTGATACCATTAGGCTGCAGGGTTCCCAGGTTCCCTCCTGCAGTGCCACAATGCACCTCCCAGTCGCAAACCATTTCCACTCCCCCTCCCATTCTTTAGATGACATGTCCATCATGGGCCTCCTGCAGTGCCACAATGATGCCACCCGTAGGTTGCAGGAACAGCAACTCATATTCCGCCTGGACTCTTTAATTTTTCATCCTCAAAGACATTTAGCAGGGATAGCGTGGATTATAGAGTGAGTTGAGTCGATTGTTTCATGATTAATTCTTTACTAAATTTGATTTATATTACATTTTTAGACCACATCAGGTGACGATGTGTGTGATTTCACCAAGGTGCTGAAAAATAACTTCAGATCAAAGAAGTACTTTGCCAAACATCCTCGCTTGGGTTATTTACCACTACAAACAGTCCTAGAAGGTGAGAACCTTGAGATGTAAGTTTATTGATGTGAGATTTACGAATGTATCAATGCCCATTTGGGGGTTGACAAATATTGCAGCATTATTCATTCTGCAGCTTAGCAGGAGAGTGAGGTTGTCCATTTGCGCATACATCAGAAGTACACAATACAAAAACAAGGGGGGCTTAACTGATATCATTGATCCTCTCGCCTTGAAAGCAGTGTAGTTACTCAGAGTGCATCTGCTGTGGACTTGTTGATACTGTCACTAACGTGCAACCTTCCTTGATATCTTTCTCTGTCCTCCAGTTCTGTCTTTAAAAACTACAATCAATTGCCCTCTCCTCAAAAGAAAAGAACCTTTGGCTGAACGTAGAACAAAGAACAGTACAGGCCCTTCAGCCCGCAATGTTGTGCCGACCTATTATCCCACTCAGATCAAACTACCCTGCATACCCTTCATTTTACTATCCTTCATGTGCCTATCCAAGAGTCGCTTAAGAGTCTCTAAATGTATCTGACTCCACTCCCACTGCCAGCAGTGCATTCCACACACCCACCACTCTCTGTGTAAAGAACTTAGGTCTGACCTCTCCCTTATTCCTTCCTCCAGTCACCTTAAAATTTCTCCCCCTCGTAATAGTCATTTCTGCTCTAGGAAAAAATCTCTGACTATCCACTCCAGCTATGCCTCTCATCATCTTGCATACCTCTACCAAGCCACCTATCATTCTTCTTTGCTCCAATGGAAAAAGTCCTCGCCCCCTCAATGTTTCATCATAAGACGTGCCGTCCATTCCATGCAGCATCCTGCTAAATCTCCGCTACACCCCCTCTAAAGCTTCCACATCCTCCCTATAATGAAGCGACCAAAACTGAAGGCAATATTCCAAGCGCTGCTCCATCCCCACGAACTAATGCTCTATTCCAAATCCCTTTCCTCTTGATGCTTTAAATTCCTTGCAGTCTTTCGTATAATTTCATATTTGAATTCACCTGAACAAATTTCACCTGCAGCCCTGACCCACTAACAGCGACTTGCCCTGCAGCCATGACCCGCTCACAGCGATTTGCCCCCTCTGTCCTGACCCGCTTGCAGCGACTTGCCCCCTCTGTCCTGACCCGCTCCCAGCGACATGCCCCTGCAGTCCTGACCCGCTCCCAGCGACATGCCCCTGCAGTCCTGACCCGCTCCCAGCGACATGCCCTTGCAGTCCTGACCCGCTCCCAGCGACATGCCCCTGCAGTCCTGACCCGCTCACAGCGACCTGCCCCTCCAGCCCTGACCCGCTCACAGCAGCATGACTCTGCAGTCCTGACCTGCTCCCAAGTCAGCGACTTCGATGTTGTGGCCATTTCAGAGACATGGATGGAGCAGGGTCAGGAATGGATGTTGCAGGTTCCAGGGTTTAGATCTTTCATTAAGGTAAGGGGAGGTGGTAAAAGAGGGGGAGGTGTGGCTTTGTTGGTGAAAAACAGATCAGAGTAAACCGGTTGATGTCGTGTATATGGATTTCAGCAAGGCGTTTGATAAGGTTCCCCACAGTAGGCTATTTTACAAAATGCAGAGGAATGGGATTTTGGGAGATATAGCAGTTTGGATCGGAAATTGGCTTGCTGAAAGAAGACAGAGGGCTGCAGTTGGTGGGAAATGTTCATCCTGGAGACCAGTTACTCGTGGTGTACCGCAAGGGGCGGTGTTGGGTCCACCGCTGTTTGTCATTTTTTTAAATGACCTGGATGAGGGCACAGAAGGATGGGTTAGTAAATTTGCAGACGACACTAAGGTCGGTGGAGTTGTGGATAGTGACGAAGGATGCTGTAGGTTGCAGAGAGACATAGATAAGCTGCAGAGCTGGGCTGAGAGGTGGCAAATGGTGTTTGATGCAGACAAGTGTGAGGTGATGCACTTTGGTAGGAGTAACCGAAAGGCAAAGTTCTGGGCTAATGGTAAGATTCTTTGTATTGTAGATGAGCAGAGAGATCTTGGTGTCCATGTACACAGATCCTTGAAAGTTGCCACCCAGGTTGACAGGGCTGTTAAGAAGGAATACAGTGTTTTACCTTTTATTGACAGAGGGATCGAGTTCCGGAACCAAGAGCTTATGGTGAAGCTGTACAAAACTCTGGTGCGGCCGCACTTGGAGTATTGTGTACAGTTCTGGTCGCTGCATTATAAGAAGGATGTGGAAGCTTTGGAAAGGGTGCAGATGAGATTTACTAGGATGTTGCCTGGTATGGAGGAAAGGCTGAGGGACCTGAGGATGTTTTCGTTAGAGAGAAGAAGGTTGAGAGGTGACAATTGAAACATATAAAATAATCAGAGGGTTAGATAGGGTGGATATGAGAGTGTTTTTCCTAGGATGGTGACGGCGAGCACGAGGGGGCACAGCTTTAAATTGAGGGGTGAAAGATATAGGACAGATGTCAGAGGTAGTTTCTTTACTCAGAGAGTAGAACATAGAACATAGAACAGTACAGCACAGAACAGGCCCTTCAGCCCACAATGTTGTGCCGACCATTGATCCTCATGTATGCACCCTCAAATTTCTGTGACCATATACATGTCCAGCAGTCTCTTAAATGACCCCAATGACCTTGCTTCCACAACTGCTGCTGGCAACGCATTCCATGCTCTCACAACTCTCTGCGTAAAGAACCTGCCTCTGACATCCCCTCTATACTTTCCACCAACCAGCTTAAAACTATGACCCCTCGTGCTAGCCATTTCTGCTCTGGGAAATAGTCTCTGGCTATCAACTCTATCTATGCCTCTCATTATCTTGTATACCTCAATTAGGTCCCCTCTCCTCCTCCTTTTCTCCAATGAAAAGAGACCGAGCTCAGTCAACCTCTCTTCATAAGATAAGCCCTCCAGTCCAGGCAGCATCCTGGTAAACCTCCTCTGAACCCTCTCCAAAGCATCCACATCTTTCCTATAATAGGGCGCCTAATAGTATATACTATAATAGTAGTAAGGGAATGGAATGCTTTGCATGCAACGGTAATAGATTTGCCAACTTCAGGTACATTTAAGTCATCATTGGATAAGCATATGGACGTACATGGAATAGTGTAGGTTAGATGGGTTTCAGATCGGTATGACAGGTCGTCACAACATCGAGGGCCAAAGGACCTGTGCTGTGCTGTAATGATCTATGTTCTATGACAGTATAACGGTGGCTGAAAGAACTTTTGAGGAGGACTCGTCTATTGAGGTGGTATGGACTGAGGTTGCCGAGGAAGGGTTATCGACTGAGTCAGTATGGGTGGAAGTTAGGAACAGCAAGGGAGCAGCCACCTCACTGGGGGTGTTCTACAGACCCCCAAATCACAGTAGGGAGATCGAAGACCTCACTGGCCGGCCTATTGTTGAAAAGTGCAAACGTAGCAGGGTTGTTGTTATGAGTGACTTCAACTTTCCCAATGTAGATTGGAACCTCCTTCGTGCAGATGGTTTGGATGGAGCCGTTTTTGTCAGGTGTGTTCAGGAGGGTTTCCTGACTCAGTATGTGGACAGGCCGACGATGGGAGAGGCCATTTTGGATTTGGTGCTCGGCAATGAGCCAGGACAGGTGTCAGATCTCGTGGTGGGAGAACACTTTGGCGACAGTGACCACAACAGCCTGACATTTACCATAGCCATGGAAAGGGAAAGGAGCAGTTACCAGGGGAAGATATTTAACGGGGGAAAAGGAAACTATGACGCTATCAGACAGGAGTTGGGAAGTAGAGATTGGGACCAATTGTTACACAGAAAGGGCACAGCAGACATGTGGAGGCGGTTTAAGGAGCAGTTGTTGCGAGTGATGTATAAATTTGTTCCTCTGAGACAGGTAAGAAGGGGTAAGATTAAAGAACCTTGGATGACGGGTACAGAGGTGCTTCTTGTCAAAAAGCAAAAGGCAGCGTTCGTAAGGTGGAGGAAGCAAGGGTCCAGCACAGCTTTAGAGGATTACAGGCTTGCTCGGAAGGAGCTCCAAAGTGGCTGAGGAGGGCCAGAAGGGGGCAGGAAAAAGGCTTGGCAGGAAGGATTAGGGAGAACCCGAAGGCATTTTACTCATAGGTGAGGAATAAGAGAATGATCAGGGAGAAGGTAGGGCCGATCAGGGATAGCGTAGGGAACTTGTGCGTGGAGTCTGAGCAGATAGTGGAAGCCCTAAATGAGTTTTTTGCCTTGGTTTTCACGAAGGAAAGTTGTGAATGAGAACTTTGAGGAGCAGGAAAACAGGCTTGAACAGATCAAGATTGAGGAAGTTGATGTGCTGGAATTTTGGCCGACATTAAGATTGATAAGTCCCCAGGACCAGATCAGATTTATCCTAGGTTGCTCCGGGAAGCGAGAAAGGAGGTTGCTAAGCCGCTGGCGAAGATCTTTGCTTGCTCATTCTCCATGGGAGTCGTATCGGAAGATTGGAAGGAGGCAAATGTTGTTCCTTTTTGCAAGAAAGGGAATAGGGAAATCCCTGAAAATTACAGACCAGTCAGTCGTCAGTCTTAGGTCTGTGGTCAACAAGATTTTGGAGAGATTTCTGAGGGATAGGATTGATGACTATTTGGAAAAGCCTAGCATGATTAAAGGGAGTCAGCATGGCTTTGTGAGGGGCAGGTCATGCCTTACAAATCTTATTGCATTCTTTGAGGAAGTCACGAGACAGGTTGACGAGGGTCGAGCAGTGGATGCGGTGTACATGGACTTCAGCGAGGTATTTGATCAGGTTCCCCATGGCAGGCTCATTAATAAAGCCAGGAGGTATGGGATACAGGGTGATTTGGCTGTCTGGATTCAGAATTGGTTGGCTGACAGGAGGCAGAGAGTGGTTGTAGATGGTAAGTATTCTGCCTGGAGGTCAGTGCTGAGTGGTGTCCCGCAAGGCTCTGTTCTTGGGCCTCTGCTGATTGTAGTTTGTATGAATGACTTGGACGAGGAGGTTGAGGGGTGGGTTAGTATGTTTGCTGATGACACAAAGGTTGGAGGTGCCGTTGATAGTATTGAGGGCGATTGCAGGCTTCAGCGAGACATTGACAGTATGCAGAGGTGGGCTGAGAAATGGCAGATAGAGTTCAACCTGTATAAATGCGAAGTGATGCATTTTGGAAGGTTGAACTTAAATGCTGAATATAGGATTAAAGGCAGGATTCTCGGCGCTGTGGAGAAACAGTGGGATCTTGGTGTTCAAGTGCATAGCTCCCTCAAAGTTGCCACACAAGTGGACCAGGTTGTTAAGAAGGCATATGGTGTTTTGGCTTTCATTAACAGGGGGATCGAGTTTAAGAGCCGCGAGGTTATGCTGCAGCTGTACAAAACCCTGGTGAGACCACACTTGGATTATTGTGTCCAGTTCTGGTCGTCCTGTTATAGGAAAGATGTGGAGCCTTTGGAGAGGATGCAAAGGAGGCTTTCCAGGAGCTGCCTGGACTGGAGGGCTTGTCTTACGAGGAGAGGTTGACTGAGCTTGGACTTTGCTCTCTGGAGAGAAGGAGGAAGAGAGGTGACCTGATCACAAGATAATGAGAGGCATGGATAGAGTCGATAGGCAGAGACTTTTCCCCAGGCCAGGTTTGCCTGCCTCGAGGGGTCATAGTTTGAAGGTGGTCGGAGGAAGGTATAGAGGAGACGTCAGAGGGAGGTTCTTCACCCAGAGAGTTGTGAGCGCATGGAATAGTTTACCAGTGGTAGTCGTGGAAGCGGAGTCGGTAGTGACATTTAAGCAACTCCTGGACATGCACGTGGACAGCAGTGAATTGAGGGGAATGTAGGTTAGGTTATTTTATTTTTGGATTAGGAATATTCCACAGCACAACATCGTGGGCTGAAGGGCCTGCACTATGCTGTGCTTTTCTATGTTCTATGTAGTTATAATCAGAGGCAGTATAGTTAGGGGAATGAACACTGTTCGTTGTGACTAGGATCGAGAGTCTCAAAAGTAGTGTTGCCTGCCTGGTGCCCAGGTTCAGGGTATTCCATCTCAGCAACAAAGGAACATGAAGTGGGAGGAGTAGAAATCCAGCTATCGTGGTACACACATGTACCATTGATATGGAAGAAAGAGGAAAGAGGTTCTGCTGAGGGATTATGAGCACTGAGGTGAGAAAGCAGAACCCGAAAGGTTATAATCTCTGGATTCTTATCTGAGCAATTTGGCACGGTGTGAACAAAATTAAAGATGTAAATGCATTGTTCAAATGGTGGCATGGCAGAAATGTGTTTGAATTCATGGGACATTGGCATCGCTTTGGGGAAGGAGGAAGTTGTTCCGGTGGTACAGACTCGACCAGAATCATTTTGGGACAAGTGTCCTGGCAAAAGACATAGCTAGGTCTCGGGGTAGGGCATTAAAGTAAAAAGTGTGGAGTGGGTGAGTTCAGTTGCATGGAAAATTATGGAAAAAGTTAGAAGCTGGTAAGTGCTCAGCAAAGTTTCCAGAGCAAGTAATAGGACAAAAAGTATGGAAATGGTCAGGAGTCTCCTTTCAGGTGCAGCAAACAAGAAGAGTGTCCACCCTGGAAATGCCAGACTGAAGGTCTTGTATTTAATTGCAGGGAGTGTATGAAACAAAGTGAATGAGTTTGTGGTGCCGATTGAAATTGACAGATACATTGTTCTGGGTGTCACAGAGAGGTGGTTGTTAGGGGATACGTTTTGGCAACTAAATATCCAATGATACATGCCCTCTAGAAAGAACAGGCGAATGGACAGAGATGTCAGGGTTGGCTTGTCAGTAAGAAATGAGGTAGCGCTGAAGGAACCACAGCTCTTGAGCTTGTTTATTAATGACTTGGAGGAAAGAGGTGAATGTGCTGTGGCTAAATTAGTAGATGACTCAAAAATATTAGAAAGACAAGGCATGACACAGAAACAGAGATTTACCAGGATGTTACTTGGATTGGAATGTATGAGGTATAAGGAGGCTTTGGTGGAAATGTTGTATAATAATAAATGCAATGAGACCAACCATGATTTCACCGAATGGTGGAGGAAATTCAATGTGCCAAATGACATTTTTAGTGAGTCTTGTTGTTTGACAATGCATTGGTAAAGGTGTTTTTTTTTCTCTCTTGGATGAGATGTAAAAATGAAATGTGCACCCTTCCTTTTGATCTGGAAATAAATAATTGTTCTGAACGATTTCCATTGACTGGTAGCAATCTGACAAGCATGACGATGTAAAGAGATTCTTCGCTTCTTTTTAATTGTAAAGTTATACTTTGGAATTAATTAAGCATATATTAAATTCATCACTGCATCTCCAAAAGTGCTCTTGTATGATAACAACATTTGAAAGAACACTCTTCAATGGTGGTGATTTTCAGTTGCCATAACACACGTGAAATTACATTGTTGGCCAATCTGTCCATGATTATTTCATGATCTTACGTTTCAAACAGACAAGGAAATATTGGTGATGCAATGAAGAACTTGATGATAAAATATAATTGCTGTTAGAGTTTCCTCTTGCAAGAAATATTCGCAACAAATTGACTGGTCAAGGAAATGGGACACTGACTGAGTACTTTGAATGTTGAAGTGATTCCTAAAATGAAAATTATGACCTTGATGATTACTCTTGCATGCAGATTTGAAGAGAATATTTTAAAATATCCTCTAGGTTAGTGGTTCAGGCATAAAAGTGTCACATGTATATTTATGTATATACATGTA